>NC_135493.1:19608142-20273499 GCF_052094955.1 Ictidomys tridecemlineatus
TCAAAGTTGCAGGCTGATAAGTAGTAGAAACAGGATTAGAATAGTGTGTTCTGGGTCCAGAGCCCTTGCACTTCATCGTTTTGTCCTTCTAGAGCCACTGTGTTGGAGTTGTGTCAGCATTTCACATCTTTGAAAGCTCTCATGTGTTTTGGGAATGGTGATACTAAAAATGCTCAGCAGTTGGCAGGGAAAACTGACTTGAGGCAGCAGAACCTGCCAGAGCCATTAGGAATATTTCATAGGACAAATGGACAATGAGGGAAAATGATTTAGAGAAATGGACAAACTTTAAAAGGTATATGGAAACTGGGCATGGTGGCTCATGCCTGCAATCCCGGTGGCTCCGGAGGCTGAGGCAGGAGAACTGGGAGTTCAAAGCCAGTCTCAGCATCTTAGCAGAGAGGCCCAATGCAACTCAGAGAGACCCTGTCTCTAAATAAATTATTTTTTAAAAGGGGCTGGGATGGACTGGGGTTGTGGCTCAGTGGTAGAGCATTTGCCTAGCATGTGTGAGGTACTGGGTTCGATTCTCAGCACCACATAAAAATAAGTAAATAAAGTAAAGGTCCATCAACAACTAATAAAAATATTTTTTTAAAAAAAAGGGCTGGGGATTTTGCTCAGTGGTTAAGCATCCCTGTGTTCAATCCCTGATACAAAAAGAAAAAAAAAGAAAAAAAAGTATGTGGAATCTGAGAATTACATGAGGCCCAAAGAAAGGTCATTCTTTGGAGCTCAATGGGTAGGATTGAGTCCCAAAGGGCACAGTAAGTACTGCTAATTCTGGGAAGGCAAAGTATGTCTCCTGAATAGTTACTGCTTAACCTGAAATATGGTAAATGCTCAATAAATATCTGTTGAATCAATGAAATAATGATGTCTGTTCTTGCTCTCTGCTGCCAGGCAGCTAATTCCTGCTCAATTGAGTTAGCTACTAAGATGTCAGTTTGCTGATAAAACATGCTAGGAAGTAAAATCTTTAAGTCAGGAGGGATGTGGCACAAACATTTCATGTATTACAGTAACAGTTTTCTCTGGACCACTCTTGTGCATATGTAAAATTGTGGTCACAGTAAGCCCTCACTGACTATATGAAATGGAGTTGCCAGAAATGAGAAATGCCCTGCCTCAAGCCCTCCCAAAGAACAGGAGATGAGAGGTCATCTGCACTCCTAAGGCTCCTCAAGTCTTTCAGTGCATGCCATTGTGAACATGTTTGTTCATTTCTGCACTTGCAGGAATGTGGATTAGAGCCTCCTAAATTGGAAAAAGCAAATGTCAAATTCAACATTTAGAAGAGAGGAATATCCTTGGTTTTGATTTATAAATAGCAATGAGTCAGCTTAACCAGATCCTTCTGCACAAATAATTCCACCTAAGCACTTAAAGGAGAAAGGTATTGGAAAAAAGGTTGCATTGGAAGGGTACAAATAATTTTAAGACATGAAGGTTAGTATTTCTTAGGACCCACTTTCCCACTGAAGATTATTAATATGTTAAAAATCCTGCTACTACTCCCATCTCAGTTTCTCCATAATTCTTCATTTTGTAAGCTAAACGATGTTTTCTCTTCCCTTTTTATATCTTAAACACTTAACTGTGTAATATTTAAATGTATCTTTTATTTTTTAATTTTTTAGCTGTAATTGGACACAATATTTTATTTATTTTTTTTATGTGGTGCTGACAATCGAACCTAGAACCTCACACATGCTAGGCAAGTGCTCTACCACTGAGCCCCTAACTGTGTAGTATTTAAAGGAAATATATAAATTTAAAGTGTTCTATAAGGCAGGGGCTGGGGTTGTGGCTCAAGTTGTAGCGCGCTCGCCTAGCATGCGTGAGGCATCAGGTTTGATCCTCAGCACCACATAAAAATAAAATAAAGGTAATGTATCCACCTAAAACTAAAATAAATAAATAATTTTTTAAAAAAATATTCTGTAAGGCAGACATTGTGGCATACACCTTTAATCACCTCCTCACAGGAGCAAAGGCAGGAGAATCACAACCTCAGCAATTTAGTGAGATCCTGTCTCAAACTAAAAAGTAAAAAGGGCTGGGGATGTAGCTCAGTGGTAGGATCCCTGGGTTCAATTTTAGTACTTCAAAATAATGATAATAATAATAATAATAATAATAATACAATACAATACAAAAGGCTGAGGAGGTAGCTCAGTGGTAGAGCACCTGTTGAGCATGCATGAGGTCCTGGGTTCCATTCCCAGCAACACACACACACACACACACAAACACACACACACACACACACACACACACACACACTACTTTGCTTGGCTGTGCTTGGACCTGGGTACAACTAAAGAACCACAGACAGTTGTTTTGCATTATGCTGTATGCCCTAACAGGAGAGATATCATATTGAAATAGTCTTGAGGACAGAAGATGGCAGAGGTTCCCAGATCTGAGGCCAGCCTCAGATCAGGTCAGGCCAAGAAGAATATATAAGGGCAGAAATCTGCAAACAGGCTCAAGATTTAAAATTATACTACTAAGCCACATGTTCAGCAAACCTATATGAAGCACCTACTGTATATACAACATATGTGGCAATAAGTCAAGAGTAGAGGAAAGCTAAGTGGAGTCTAACTGGCTATCATAGTAGGTCCAAGACATGCCGAGGAGAAGAGACCCAAGTGAAGAAACTAGATGAACAAGGAGTCAGAACCTTAGGCAGATGTCTAGGGAGGAAAAGTGGAGTGAAATGACAGGCCCTAAATGAATGGTATTAACTGTGAAACTTGGCAATGAGCCAAGTTGATACTGAGGCAAGGGCTCCAGAGCAGAAAACTGGTCCCTCAGTGTGGTCCACAGGTGTCAACAAGCAAATACACCTGGTTGACATGAGGATGTTTAAGGGTTAGGGGAGGAGAAACTTGGTGCATGGAGATTAGCATGTTCACATGACCTCTCAACATGCTAATCAGAAACCCTTAGAGGTTGCTTTCTGTTTGTAAATTTTTCATATCTAGTTTCAATAAATGATTTAACATATTTATAAATACATTAGAATATTCTGGAGGCAAAAAGAAAATTAAAAACTTAACCATGATCACATTACCCTGATTTAAACACTTTTTGTATATACTTTATATATTGAAATATTACTTTCTACTTTCTTATGGATCTCTAAACTCCACATGTGCTTCCCCATTACACTTAGTTTGCAATTGTTTCCTGAATATATTCAAAGACTCTCTGTTCAGTTGATGCTGATTCTCTACAGCAACCCTAATATACTAGATTTCATGGCCTCATATGAAGTAGATTTTTTATTTTTATTTGTTACTGTGGATTGAACCCAGAAGTGCTTAACTACTGAGCCATATCCCCAACCCTTTGTATTTTTTAGTTTGAGACAGGATCTCACTAAGCTGTTAAGGCTGGCTTTGAACTTGCAATCCTCTTGCCTCAGCCTCCTGAGTTGCTGGAATTGTAGGCAGGCACCACCATTCGGAGTCTAAATAGATATTTTTAAAAGGCATTATTCCTTAGGGACTTCTTTGTAGAGATTCAGGGAAATGCACAACCTGCCACAACAGAGTGGGTCCCTACCTGCTCACACCCTAGCTGGGCAACACAGTGAGCACTCTTTCTAAATGGAGCAAAGCTGATTGAAGGAAAGAAGAGATAGGAACCGGGAGCAAGTGAGGAAAGGGAGGCTAAAAGAGGAGAGACATTGGAGTAATAAGCAAAAGGAGAAAATCAAAATAACAGAATTTAAGTGTTAGGCAGTGTAGCTCAGTGGTAGAGTGTGTAATTAGCATGTGACTAGATCCCCTCCCCAGAACCATACAAAATATTTAGGTATTTATTTCTTTCTTATCCTCCATATACCCAGATATTAGTTTTTCCTTTATATTTAAGGATAGCCTAGTGTATGAAATGAGAACATTATTGGAGACGAGAACACCTGGGTTCCATTTCCAGTTCTGCTATTCATCTGCTGAAAGATCCCAGGCAAGTCACTTTCTTGATCTGGATCTCAATCACCACACTTATAAAATGAGGGCTTTGGAATATGTGATTTCTAGTGGTCTCTTGTGTCTTGGGTGTCTCTTATTGCTAGATATATACAGAATCGATTTCAACCTTAAAAAAATTCCAACTACCATTTAGAATCTGGTTGTGCCTTATGCACAACACATGGATTCAGTGCTAAAGTATTACGTGGAACAAACAATTATAATTGTTTTAATTACCCAGAGTAGCTAGTAATTTCGACAAGACTTGGGAACACTGTCTTGAGAATGCTGTTATTACACTGTCACTTTGCAACAGTTTTTCCAGTATAGGCATGATAATTTCAATGTCCCAGGAGTGGAGGCAAGATTGCTATAAGGATAGTAATCTTTTGGAGGTTTTTTTTTTTTTTTATTCCCTTAGTTAAAGGGTAATTCTTTTTTTTTCTTTTGTATTGGGGATTGAATTCAGGGATGTTTAACCCCTGAGCCACATCCCTAACCTTTTAAAATATTTTATTTAGAGTCAGGGTCTTGCTAAGTTGCTGAGGGCTTCACTAAATTGCTAAGGCTGTCTTTGAACTTGTGGTCCTCTTGCCTCAGCCTCTGGGATTACACATGTACACCACCATACCCAGATAAAGGGTAATTCTGAGTGGAGAGAGTCTCTTACCTTCCATCCAACTTCTGTAGCAAAGAATGTGAATCAGATGCAACCTGTCCAGGTCATTGCCAGGCCAACCTAAGGCCTCAAGGCAATGACACATGTAGCTTTGAAAAAATGTCTGCCAGAAAGTATCACCTATCAGGTAAGATTGGCTATTTAATTCCAGAGTTCTCTTCCTAATTTGGTTTTATTGGTATCAATACGGTAAAGGGGAGGTGGTCAGGCAGCCACAAAATTTGATTTTCCAGGAACCCCCAGGACAATTACATGGGCCAGAAATTTTTCTGAGCAGTTAATTCTAAGCAACTTTAAGCCTTCTATTATTCACATATGCAGCAATTTGAATTGCTTTATGTTTTCAGAAATCCAATAAAACCTAGTTGTAATTGGTGTAAATTTCACAATGCTCACACAACTGTAAGATAAGTTTTTCTTTCTGCTTACCCTCATTGGGAAATCTTAAGTACCCAGTTAAACCATGCTTCCCTTCAGGGATTATGGCTGAGTCCTATGGGTACTAGAGAAAGGGCTTGGGTTGACTTGTTCTTTCTCTTTTTTTCTTGGGGGGTGGATACCGGGGATTGAACTCAGGGGCACTTGACTATTGAGCCACATCCCCAGCCCTATTTTGTATTTTATTTAGAGACAGGGTCTCACTGAGTTGCTTAGCACCTCACTTTTGCTGAGGCTGGCTTTGAACTTGCAATCTTCCTGCCTCAGCCTTCCAAGCTGCTGGAATTATAGGCATGTGCCACCACTGGAACTCTTATCTTAACTGCTGCTACCTGGTAATTAGGCTCTTGAGGATCTCAGCAACTTTTTTAAAACCAGGAGTTAAACCCTCAAGGGTTACAGCCTGGCCAATGAAGTTCTTCTGCCCTGACCTAAAAGAACTCCCTTTCCTATTTCCCCAGCACACACTTTCAAATTCTAAAAACTGGTTACATCCAACTATATTGGTAATTGTAAAATGTGTAAAGTGTGTGCTTTTTTTTGCAATGTTAGAATATTTGCATTTTTAATGAAAACAGTCTTTTTAAAGAGTTTTAAATGTTATTTATTTAGTTGTAGATGGACACAATACCTTTATTTTGTTTATTTATTTTTATGTGGTGCTAAGGATCGAACCTAATGCCTCACATGTGGGAGGCAAGTGCTCTACTGCTGAGCCCCAGACCCAAACCCCCCCAAGAGTTTGTTTTGTTTTGTTTTGTTTTTAAGAAGCAGCCTAAGCCAGTGTGGTGGGGCACATCTGTAATCTGAGCTACTAAAAAGGCAGAGGCAGGAGGATTGGAAGTCCTGTAGCTCAGTCATCAAGCACCCTAGGTTCACCAAAAAAAAAAAAAAAATTGTCCCAGAGTTTAATCCCCAAGAGGTTTCTGGATTCCCAGAAGTAGACTGTACATGATAAGAAAGAAGAAATGCTTGCTTTGGGGGGAGTGGTGTCCATGCTCTTTGAAAATGAGGTACACACTTACCTATTGCTTGTTACAAACAGTTGGGCTGAAGTGAAAGTATAAAGATGCAGAACGAGATTTCACTACATGTCTGAAATTAAAACAGCATCATCAAAAACATGCTTAACTTGGATATGGACCAAATAGGACCAAAACACAGAAATATGTCTAGACTGCCTGTTCTACTTAGCATAAGTCTGATCCTCTACTTAAAGAGTGCTCTGTTTGGTTGTGGGTTCCAAAATGCAATTTGGAATTTGGGATTTGGAGAGTCAAAAGAGAGATGGAAATTAGGGAAAAGTGACCAGAAGGAACTAGTTCATCATGGCCTCCACAAAGATGCTCAGTGGCAACCATTTGTATTATTATAGATAAAACTGTTTTCTTGCCAGTGCCATAGGTGATTGGAGTCAGTTGCAAAAGAGATAAAACACAAAGAAGCTTTGAGTGTCACCACAGAAGACCCGAAAGAAAATGCTAGGTGGATGACTTTAAAAGGAAGTAGTTAACACCTCAGAGGTGGAGTGTCAAAAGAATATTTGATCAGTTTAAACCAGTGGAAGGCTTTAGATATGACAAACCATGATTTTCTTTTCTGATCTGTGCAGAGTAGGAAGTGTCAAAGAGGGGTTCATATATATATGGATCAACGTGGAATGTTCAAACAACCTGCTTTTGGACAGGTCAGGGTGGGAGCAATTCAGTAATTAGGTTTGAGTGAAAGTAAGGGAGAAAAGATGCCTGGTTAGTCCCTGGCTGTACGTGTAGTTGGTGGGACAACTGGTGAAGGAACGAATAGCAGGGATGAGCAAAGTGGTGCACGAAGTGAATAAAAAACTGCAAAAGGTGTGGTGTTTGCAAACCCTTACCCTGACAGAATGCAAAATGGAGAGCAAGCTTCCAAGGCCTGTAAAGAGAATACTAGGAGCCAGGCGCAGTGATGCATGCCTGTTATCCCAGCAGCTCAGGAAGCTAAGGCAGGAGGATCATGAGTTCAAAGCCAGCCTTAACAACTTAGTGAGACCTAAGCAACTCAGTGAGACTCTGTCTCTAAATAAAATATTTTTAAAAAGGGCTGGGGATGTGTGGCTCAGTGGTCAAGCACCCCTGGGTTCGATTCCTGGTACCAACAACAACAAAAAAAAAAAAAGAAAAGAAAAAAGAAAGAAAGAAAAGAAAAAGAGAGAGGATGAATAGCAGGAATCTCTAGGATTCTCCCTCTTTCTCCTTAAATTCTATTGCATCCACTATGAAGACACGTGTCACATTTTACCTTTTCTATTTTCGCTAGTACTACCATCTTCTCTCATCTGAACTGCGATGATAGCCTCAGATTGTTTATTACCTGTTTTCCCTCCTTTTTCACCCATCTCTTTCAACCTTGTTTCTCAAAGTACACTCCACAGACGGAGCAGCATCTATCTCACCAAAGAGCCTGATCAGTTCTCAAAAATGCACGTTCTCAGGCCCTGCACACAGCTATTGAAACTGAAGCTGCACTTTCTCATTTGAGAAGCTGTGCCCCAACTATTTCCATGACAATGCTTCTAAAACACAACTCTCAACTATATCAATTCCCTGCTTAAAACTATTTAATTACCCCATCCCTATCTTGCCGCAGTCTGGCTGGGCACAATCCACTTGTCTAGCAGAAACAAACTTTATTTTTAGAACTGCTGCACCACATGGGCTCTTGAGCCTCTCAACCCCAACTCCTCCCGCTCTTGAGGCCTATTGGCTGGATCGCGTGGGCGGAGCCAAAAGAGTCCCCCAGTGAGCAGCTTCCTGGTCTGAAAGGGCAGGGAAACAGCCCAATGAGCATCACCGCAAGGGAGCCAATCAGCTGGAAGTTTGCTGGGGCCCTTTCGGCTGTGGCTCTCAACATCATCTTGCTCCCCATCCCCACCTTACTCCCCATCTTCATTGCACGTGGCTTTGTGTGCCCCAAGAGGTATGTATGGCTCCTGCCCTTCTTTTCAGTTACTATATCTCACTTTTTCCTTTAGCAACACCAAACTGCTTGCAGGTTCATTGTTCACACCAAGTTTCCTAAACTCTTCTGCCTCTGATACCCATCTTTCCCTCTCCTCATTTGGTTACCTCCAACTCTTGCTTCATGACCGATTAGGTGTCTCCTCTGTTAGGAATCCATTACCATCTTTTTGGGTTTGGTGCCTGTTGAATGCAATTTCATGATGCCTCCTGCCTACCAGTCTCCACAAAGGTACTTGGTCCAAACTACTGTTATTAACTATTGATGTGCCTGCTTTGTCTGCCAGACTGTGTGCTAATGCCTGTGTCTTGCTCACCACAGTCTCCCTGGACACTAGGAGAGAACCCAGCATGGAGCAGCTGCTCAGTGTGTTGAACTAAAGGGATAGTCAAAAGGGTCAAAAAGGGTAAAGGCAAATTCAGAAGGACAAAGGCAAGCATGGCAAAATTAATCTGAGTTTTAGCAGATGAAAACCACATCAGGAAAACAAAAGAACTCAAAAAACGAGAATAAAGAATGAGAAAAATTCATGCTAAAGGAAAAGGTGAGGGGTTGGCTTTTAAAATGTTTCTGTCACTAGGTGTGGTAGCACACACGTGTAATCCCAGCGACTCAGGAGGCTGAGACAGGAGGATCTCAAGTTCAAATCCAGCCTCCGCAATTTAGCAAGGCCTTGAGGAGCTCAACGAGTCCCTGTCTCTAATAAAATATTTTTAAAAGGGCAGGGGATGTGATTTGGTGGTTAAGCACACCTGGATTCAATCCTTGGTACCAAAATAAATGTTTTAAAAAGTTTCCAGGTTTGGTTGATAAATTATATGGTCACTCTACAAATAGTCAATGGTTATTGAGTTCTTCCTTTGGGCCAGGCACCATGTAAAGCACCAAACATGAATATTCTCATTAGATACTCAGTATGAATCCCTTTTGAAGCTGAGGTACATCACAGAGCAGAAACTTCATCCCTTTAAAGTGTACAACTAAATGGTTTGTTATATATGCACTATGTTGCACATCAAATTCCAGAATTCTTTCATCACCCCAAAAAGAAACCCTATAATTAGCAGTCATTTGCTATTTTCAACCCCCGTCCCCCAGACCCTGGCAGACATTAAGTTGATTTCTATCTATAATGGAAGTCCCTATTATAGATACTTTACATAAATGGCATCATACCATATGTGGCCATTTGTGTCTGGCTTCCTACCCTTCTATTTTATAACTGAGGAAGCTGAGTCTCATGGATATGAAGAAACCTACCCAAGATCATAGAGGAGTTAGAACTAGTCTCAGGTGTGTCTAGCTCCAAAACCCATATTTTTAGCCACAGTGATATGCTGTTTCTTCCTACTTATTTCAGGTGCTCAACACATTCTTGGAATTCCTCTTTGACCTTTTGTAATTGGATGCATTCTTTCCAAAATGCATCACAAGTCTTCATTACTTGAGACTGGACTTAGTGTTTAGAAAAAAACAAGAAATGGTAAAGTATGGTAACTAAAGTGCTATGGACTGACTTGGCTTCTCCCCAAATTTGTATGTTGATGCTGTTACCCAAAATGTGATGGTGTTTGGAAATAGGGCTTTTAGAAAGTATTTAAAGTTGCCAGTACAGTGATGGATGCCTATAATGACAGGTAGACAGGAGACTGAGGCAGCAGGATCACAAGTTCAAGGCCAGCCTCGGCAATTTACCAATACTCTGTCTCAAAAGAATTAAAAGGGTGTGATGGCACATACCTGTAATCCCTGCAACTTGGGAGACTGAGGCAGGAGGATCACAAGTTCAAAGCCAGCTTCAGCAACTTAGTGAGGCCCAAAGTAACTTAGCAAGACCCTCTCTCAAAATAAAATATAAGAAGTACTGGGGATGTTGCCAGTGGTTAAGATTCTCTGGATTCAATCCCCAGTATTAAAAAAAAAAAGTAATTAAGATTAAGTGAGATCATAAGGGTAGGGTCCTTATCAAATGGGATGGGTGGTCTTATAAGAAGAGGAAAGAGATCTCTCTGTGTTCTTTCTGCCCCTCACCTCATGTAAGAACACAGTGAGAAGGCAGCCATCTATAAGCCAAGAAGAAAGTCCTTACCAGAACCTTACAAGGCTAACAATCTCATTCCAGATTTTCAGCCTTTGGAATTGTAAGCAATTAAATTTCTATTATTTGAGTTGCCTACTCTAAGGTATGTTGTGATGGCAGCCTGAGGTGAGCAAGATAGTCATATTTGGGGTTAAAAAAATGAGATAGAACCATCATAAAGGATGAGTGATTAGCATTTGTAATGTTGAGAACAATTTTGTAAGGGAAGCATAAATATTTTGAATGTCAGAACATTAGAAATAGAGAATCATCTATAAGACACTTCATATGACATGCTTTTAACTGTTATAGAATCCATTGCATTTCTCTATAAAATATAATAAACACAAAGAAAAAGTAAAAATAACCTATTCTACTAGGGCTAATAATGTGCTATATTTTATTCCAATTTATCGTTTTTGAAATCTTTATTCATCTGGGTGCAGTGGCTGTGCCTGTATTCCCAGCAGCTCAGAAGGCTGAGGCAGAAGGATCGCAAGTTCAAGGTCAACCTTAGCAACTTAGTGACACTCTATCTGTAAATTTATAAAGTATAACAAAGGCTGGGGATGTGGCTCAGTGGTTAAGTGCCTTTGGGTTCAATCCTGGTACCAAAAAATAAACAAAATAAATCTTTATTGTACAGTTCAAATATTTTAAATTATGCAGTGAGATACATATATATTATAATCTCTTTTTTCTTATGTTGTCCAATCACTTTGGACAACATTTGAAAAAAGAGATTGTAATTGATAAAATTTCCTAAAGCAAAAACCCATAATAAGGGCTGGGGATGTGGCTCAAGCGGTAACGCGTTTGCCTGGCATGCTCGGGGTTCTGGGTTCGATCCTTAGCACCACATAAAAATAAAATAAAAGATGTTGTGTCCACTGAAAACTGAAAAATAAATTCTTTCTCTTCTCTCTCTTTAAAAAAAACCCATAATAAGTCATATACATATATATGTGAATACTCTAAATTATTTATTTTAACATAAAACATGTATATTTATATTCACATATACCATCAATGATTTCCAGCATTGGTTTATTTAAGGTGGAAACAGAATGTAGATGCTTGGGAATCAATTTGAGTACAGAATCCTTTCAGATTTTGATATATTTTCTCTTCCAAACTTTTACTGCTACCATAGCCAAAACTATTAGACAGCACAATTTTGCAAATTTCCCCAAGTCTTACAAAAATATCAACTTAATTTTCATAGAAACAACTCTTGCTTCCACTGCTCATAATAATTTTTGATATACATATAAGTTAACTTAATTGCAATTAAATATAAGTAGTAATGTAAAACATATGTTCAAGAAAATTATTACTAGTCAGCATGGGACTCAACTGGTGGATGTCAAAATACACAATCATACTAGTGTAGTATGCTGCCCATGAGCTTTCTTCATAACATGGACATATGCCAATATTTTTTCATTTTTTAAAAATTTATTGTTATTGTTGATATTCTTATTATTATTTTATGTGTGTGTGTGTGTGTGTGTGTGTGTGTGTGTGTGCTACTGCCAATAAAACCCAAGGGTACTCTAAACCCCCAGACCTTTTAAATTTTATTTTGAGATAGGGTCTCACTAATTGCAAAGGCTGGCCTCAAGCCTGAGATCCTCCTGCTCCAGCCTCCTGTGTTATTGGGATTACAGTAACATGCCACTGTGCCCAGCTCTACCAATATTTTAAAGTGGAAATGGAAAGCATTGTCTTCATCATTAAGCAGAAGCTGGTTAAGACAGTTTCTACTGGGGCTGAGGATGTGGCTCAGTGGCAGAGTGTTTGCCTAGCATCTGTGAGGCACTGGGTTCAATTCCCAGCACCACATATAAATAAATGAATAAAATAAAAGGTCCATACATCTAAAAAATATATTTAAAAACAGTTTCTACTGTCCTTGCTTATTAAAAATAATAAATTAACAGACATGCACAGCGTGAAAAGTTAAAGTCCCCCATTCTCTCTTCAATAATCATGCCATTAACTGCTGCACCTCATTTCATACCCATTTCATTGCATTCATCTATGCACGTGCCGAGCTTACATCATATGATGTGGTATGTGCTGCAATAAGAACTTAAGGTGAATTATCTTGTTTAATCCTCACAACAAACACATGAACCCATGAGATAATACCACCATTATCTCCAGTCCATAGATGAGTAAACTCAGTCTTAGAAAGGTTGAGTAATTTTCCCAAGGTCACTTAATGACAAACTATTCTTCCTCCTGAAAGGATTACCATACTACCTTACTTGGATCAAGTTTAATATTTGGGTCCATTTATCTATTTATTCAGTAAACATTTATTGAATGTCCACTCTTTGCCAGGTACTGTGCTTAATTGCCAAGTATCCAAACACATTTTTTTTTCTTTTGTGGTACTGGGGGTTGAACCCAGGGGCATGCTGCTACTGAGATACTTCCCCAGCCCTTTTTATTATTATTTTTTAAATTTAGAAACAGGGTCTCAGTAAGTTGCTGAGACTGGCTTCAAACTTGTGATCCACCTGCCTCACCTTCCCTCCCATGTAGCTGGGATTACAAGTATGCACCCCACATCCAACTAAACACAGGATTTCTGTATTCAGGTCCCTGGAAAAGGTACATTGTTCTGGGAGTTACATGATTGCCCTAATTCTTTCAGTTAGAAATCGAGTAGAGCAAGATTACAATTCAGGTCTATTTTAACAAATTGTTATATGACAGCTCTAGGTGCATAGAAAGTTGTGTAGACTTTTTTTTTAATTTTTTAAATGTTGATGGACCTTTATTTTATTTATTTTCATGTGGTGCTGAGAATTGAACCCAGTGTCTCACACATGCTAGGCAAGCACAGTACAACTGAGCCATGACTCCAGCCCCTGTAGATTGTTTTTTGAGCTAGCCATTTTGAATATTGTTTCTATGAGAAGATGAATTGTCATTGCTGTTGTTGTTTGGTACTGGGGATTGAACTCAGGGGCACTTTACCACTGAGCTACATCCCCAGCCAATTTTATTTTTTATTTTGAGACAGGACTTCAGTAAATTGCTGAGGCTGGCCTCAAACTTGCACTCCTGCTGCCTCAGCCTCCTGAGTCACTGGGATTACAGATGTGCACCACTGCAACCAGTGAGGAATGAGTTTGGAACCCCCAGGAATCAGTGTGCAATGGTTATGACCCAGTAAATTAGACATTATAAATAAAAATTCACATGTGTTTTTGTGTATGTGTGTGTGTGTGTGTATATATATATATATATGTATATTACAGTACTCTACTATACATTTATTAATTTTACAGTACTCTAATCTAAGGAAGATGATGGCAAGATAGGATTCGAGGATGGAATTCCAGTTTCTTGAGAAGGGTTGACTGGTGGTACAGAATTTAGATCCACTAAGGATCTTGATTAGAATGTTGAAATGTGCCAACTTAAACAAGAGCAAGAAATTGTACAGATAATCAGAAGTTCACAAAAGAGAAAATAGAAAAGTCATAGATAAGGTAATATCATGACAAAGATCATCATGACATGAAATTGGAGGAATTGGATCATAATGTTAAAAAAAATTAAAAGTTGCATGTTCAGACAGAACCAAGACCATACCTATTATGCAACACATTCCAGAAGTCTGGCCAATTTGAATGTACACTATGGAGGGCTGAAGGGAAATACCTGTCCAGGACAGAGATGAGGGTGAAGGACACTAGCCATGTGAGTGCCTGACCTGCAAATGCATAAATGCCAAAGGCTTTTAGAGTCATTTGGCAACATATACAGGGATGAAAGAATCAAGGGATTATTCTTATAAACATGGTATAGGATCTTGCTGAAGGGAGCAGAAAGCCTTGATTTGAAACCTTAAAAGGATGGCTATATATTCTTTGTGACTACAGAAACATTTAAATATACAAACACATGGAATGTGGCAGTGTTGATAGGGTGGATTAAGTGCCCTGATGGAAAATAAGAATAAAAATGAAGAGGAAAAAGGAAAATCTTGAGTGTCTTAAATTGTTTGCAAAGAAACTGGAGTCTATGACGGAATTTAGTCCTTGTGACTGAAATATGTCTTTGGTGTTGGAAAAAGTATTGCTGTCATCCCTCTCTCTTTAGAAATTCCTTTTTTTTTTTCAATAATAAAAATCCCGTGGCAGCTCCTTGTCTGGAGGACTTTAAAAATAGGAGCGATTTCATCTGTCTGGAATGGTCTGTGTCAGCACTTGCCCTAGGCAAGGTTGCTACACAGGCAAAACGCCCCCGCCCCTTCCCCCTACCAGGCACCCTCATCCCTAGCCCCCCACACCCTTGGCAACCCCCATCCTCAGGGCTGACTCTGACTTCCGGCCTGGAGCTCCCTTGTGAACTCCCACATCAAATCAAACTCCTTTCCTCAGTACAGCAGCTCTCTCTCCAGGTGCTAGGGATGCAATAGGTTTCACCCTTTGTGGCCTATTTGCATTTAAAAATAGGATCCTGGTTAACCCAAATGAATCTTGAGTTGGTGGAGCTCTGGGCTGTGTAACCAAGTGGAGGGAAGTCCAGGGGGAGAGGGGTGTGTTTTTGGTCAGTGGGGGAAGGGGCGAGATAGGCCGCCTTCCTGGAAGCTATTAAATCCCAGATGTGGGCTCTTTTCAGTGAGCTGCTGCCTTGGGGTGGGGGTGGATGGACTTTCTGACCTCTCAAGGTTGCTGTGGATTCTATGGGTCGGTGATTTCCCTGCACCCAGCTTCCTTTGCAGCGCTCCGGGCGCCTCGTGACTTGGCTTTAACTAGAGGTTTTCAGCAGTTTGTCTTTGTGCGTATCAGCCAGGGCCCAATTTTCCCATCACGGTCTTCTTTGCAAACAGCAACCCTTGGGTTTGGCAATGGTGGCGGCTGAAGATTAGCCTCAGCCATACTAAGTTCAAAGAGATTTCCACAGACAGCTCTTCAAAGCTCTTGTTCTCAGAGACGAAGTCTAAGGAAGGCACTGCTTCATGCTCTCAGTGTGTGTGGGCTTTATGCAGAAATATTTGTGGCCTTATGTGAAAATATTTGTGGCCTTATGTGAACAGAGACTCCAGTATGGAGACTTGGTGGGCAAAACTATCAAGCAAAATCTACTCAAGGAGTGCATATGATTAATTTGGTCCGATTCATATTGGATTAGCAAACATTCAAGGTTTCCTACTATGTGCTAGGTTTTGAGTTGGACTAGATGGGTAAAAGGAAAAGAAAGCATGGTCCAGGCATCTTAGAGCTGGGGTTGTGGATTAGTGGCAGAGCACTTGCCTAGCATACGTGAGGCACTGGGTTCGATCCTCAGCACCACATAAAAATAAATAAATAAAATAAAGCGACTGAATCCATCTACAACTAAAAATATTTAAAAAGAAAGAAAGAAAGCTCAGTCCCAACTGTGAAGGAATTCAGTCTAGGGGGAAGATAGACATTCAGCATAAGAAGCACCATGTTTGAGGTGAGCCAGGGTGCATGGGAGCACAGGGGCCTGCCCTTGGCCAATAAGGCTGATAGCATCAGAGACAGCTCCCCTGGGGAGATGACATCTGAGCTGAGTAGGAGTAAGCCAACCACAGAAAGGTGGGAAGGAAGGTCTGTGGAGAAGGAATGACATGAGCAGAGGCAAAGAAGCATGAAGCAACTTGACATGTGTGGGGAACTTCCAGCAGGCTGTGATTATTAGGGGAAAGTGTCAGGGAGAGGGGACAAGAAATGAGGCTGGAGGGGCAGATCATGTGAGCGAGAGCCCAGCCTCTCTTACTGAGGAATATAAGCTTTATCCTGAGGAGAGCCTCTGAAGGATTTTAAGCAGGGGAGTAAAGGGTCAGATTTACATCTTGATTAAACTAACTGTCAATTGAGGGAAAATCATTCAAATTGCCTGTGAGATGAATTGATTAAAATTTCCATTGAAAGGGTAAATTTGCAGATCAAGCCATAGTTAAGTGCAAGGCTCTCTTTTTCCAAGAAGAGCTATCATTAAGCTGAGGCTTTTTCAGGGATGTTGCTGAAACCATGTATACATAGATGCACATATGTGTTTGTAAAGCTCCCAACATCTTTTAGGAGGAATCAGGTCCTTTAAATGATGTGGTGGGTAAAGGAAAGGGGCTTTAGGAGAGTCTTGCTGCTTCAACCCTTTATTCCAAACTGCAGTGACAATATAAGGTTAAGAAAATGCAAACTGTGCTGTGATCTCTTTGTTTTGTTTAGCAAAAGTCATCTGGAAAGGCACTGTTTAACCTGAGTTGCAGCCATCTCAATCTTGCCGAAAAGGAATATTTTGGGTTAGAATTCTGCAGCCATTCTGGAAACAATGTAAGTTTCTTTTATTGTAGGCTTTTTGTGTGTGTGTGTCTAGAAATGCTTGCAAAGGCAGTTTGCATCTAGGTATGTAGGGCTCAATCCCTTAACTGAAAAATGAAACACCATTTACATACACCTTACAAAGTGATAGAATGTAATAACTATGCCCCTTCCTCCTTGTTTATTAAAAGTCACCTCAGTTTTTCAAACACAAACTCTTCTACCACATGCTCCAGTTTTGTCACTCTCTGAACAGTTCTCCACACTGTATCCATTTTGACTTTCCAGAGGCTGGACCTCAATCCCCAGAATTAAGGCTCCTGACCTCCCCAGAAAATCTTTAGGGGATTCTTCATTCCTCTTTTTCAGTCCTAACATTCACGATGTTCTTTTACTGTGTCCTGCGCTGGCATATCTACTCCAGAACCTTCCCAGAAAGGCTCCTCAGGTCTATTAAACAGTCCTTTGGGGGACAGTAGGATTCAAAAATGGAGCCAAATGCCTTCATTAGTCTTTGTAGCAATTAATGAGACTTGTGTGTGACACCTTTGTCATCCAACTGAGGCAGGGGAGCAGTGATTCAAATGTCAACAACAAAGAGTTTATAGATCAACAACATTCACTGTCATTGGAAAAATACTAGTGGGCAGATTGTGGTGAAGGTACATCGTCTCTATGACACTGCTGTTTGTTTCCAACTATCTTTAGAAAGCTAAATAGTCCTGGTATTTATTTCATGTTGCCCTTTTTCTGGTACCAAAAGAAAAACTGCTGTGCTCAATGCTATGTTCTACCAATTTTTTTTTCATTGATGTTATTACAGGTTTGGTTGGAACTTTTGAAACCCCTAACAAAGCAAGTAAAAAGTAAGTATGGAAAATCATTTAAGGAATATAGTTTGCAGTTCACACTTGAAAAATATTTCAGCAATCCCACACTATTCCTTACCTTAACATAAGGGGAGAAAAGGACTTTGACATATTATCTCAATCCTTCATACATTCAGTATATTTGGCAATTTAGAAAATTGTTTTAATTTTGCCTGAGATGAAGGAGATCATGCCGCTGGATCTTTGAGTACATCTGAAGAACACTGGTAATTATGGCGCTCTGGGGATTGGCTCTAGGAATAGATCTCATGCTCTGGCACTGCAAATCTTCAAGCATCCTTAATGTCAATCTGCAATGCCATTCACTTTCTGCCTGAAGAGTCATTAGTTTTATGCCATCACAAACACCCCCCATTTGCTTCAGTTCATATTCGAGTGCCTTCTATGCATGAAATATTTCCTCCTATAGTTCACTATCTAGTGTGGTTGTTCTCAAATTTCAGAGTGCCTTAGGATCACCTGGGGTTCTTGCTAAAATACAGATTCCTGAACCTTATTTCTGGGTTGTCCACCAGCAATCTGCATGTTTAACCACTTCTGCAGGTGTTTCTGAGGCAGATGGACGTCAATCAACACTTTGAAAAACACTGTTCGGTACCTCTTTTCCTGGTTCCTCTTCTCCCACCTGCTCTTTACATGTGGGTGCTTCTCACAGTTCTGTTTGTTCCTGCTGTGTAATGATCATCTGTCACATTATTCTAACAGCTTCCAAACTGATTCTCCCCAATCCATCATCTACATTACTCCCAAAAGGGATCTATTGAAAATACAACCCTGACCACATTGGTCTCCTGCTTAAAATGCTTCCTGGCTCCCTTTTACCCACCAAGTAAAGTCCAACCTCCTCAGCATGATGACCCAAAGCACTGGTTTCTGACTACCTTTCTAGCTTTGCCCCTTTCACCAACCATTTGTATTCCTATCTCTGCTGACTTTAACAAAACTAACCTCTGGTGTAGGTGTGATAGATAAAATATAGGATGCCCAATGGAATTGGAATTTCAGATAAAGAATGATTTTTTTTTGTATGGTACATCCCGTGTAATTATTATTTAAATGAAATTCAGATTGAACTGGGATTCTTGCACTTTTATTTGCTGAATCTGGTAGCCTTGTTCCATTCTCAGCTCCTCTAGAAAGATTTCCTTGACCGTCTTCAAACTTTTTTCTCCCTTTTGTGCTTTCCCAGTACTCAGTGCTTACAACATTTTGTGGATTTGGATTTGTCTATCTAGATATCCAACTCACCTACCACATTGGCAGCTAATAGCTGCCTTTGTATTCCCCTTGGCACATGGTAGGCACCCAAGAAATATTTACAGAATATCATTTATTGAATGGCACTAATGCTATGTGTATGTAGTTACTTGTTTCTTCTTTTTAGGTATACATAACAGTAGAGTGTATTCTGACATATTATACATACATGGAGCATAACTTATTCTAATTAGGATCCTATTTTTGTGGTTGGACATGATATGGAGTTTCACTGGTCTTTTATTCATATATGAATATAGAAAAATTATGTTCAATGTGACTACTTTAATTCTTTTCTTATTTGTGGTGTTGGGGATGAAACCCAGAACCTTGTGCATGCTGGGAGAGTGCTCTATAACCGAGCTGCACATACCCTTGGCTCAAGTTTCGTATTTTCAAATGCAAGTAGGTGCAAAAATAGGTAGATATGGTTCTTCTAGTGTATATTTCAAGATATAGGCATTGGTCTACACTGCTTCTAGTTCCTTTATGAGAGTCTTAAGCCAAGTGATAATCATGTGTTCCAGCTTAACTTGGGTCCTTTTCTGAAGCAGGAATGCAGAATCCCAAGCAGCAAGTGGTAGATTTTTTTGAATAGGACATTTCTGAGGACAAATAGTAGGCCCCAAAGGGGGCACATCTTAAAAAAAAGAAACTATAAAGGAGAGTGGGTAGGAGAGGGGTGGGAAAACTTTTCCAATTCCTGTCCACATAAAGACACTATACAAATGAAAAATTGAATTTAAAATAAAAGTCTAATGGAAAGGACTAATAGAAAGGGGAGGAAAGTAAAGAAGTAGGTGTGGGTGGGTGGGTGTCTGTGTGTGTTTCTGTGTGTAAAGACCTGTAACTGTTATGATGGACATTTAATTACAACTTATGGAGATATTGTGTTTTAAGATCCTAAGGAGGTTGTTTTCAAATTTATGGTGAAATTTTTCCCAGTGGACCCTGGACATCTTCGGGAAGAACTTACAAGGTATAGTACCTTTGTGTCTGCTGCATGATGTTACTTGAGGATCATCATTCTCCATTGATTGGGAAGGGGCTTCTAGCTCCCCTTAGCAAGACTTGGCTCTATGTCACTCTCTGGGAGATGGAAAGGAGCAGGAGAGAGAAAGAGCCTGGCTGGTCTCTAAGATGTAAATCTTCAAAAGTTTGGAGCTTCAGGGAGAATGAGGGGTGATATTCTAGAAGTGGTAGCAAACCTGGCTGACCCTTAGGGGTTATGTTATTAACTGCTACAGCAATAACCATGCTCTCCCTCATAGCATGTTTCAATAAGTATAGGCATGATACCAGCTGATTTCTGTGAACTTTGAAAATAGGCACGTGTGTGTATATATATATATATCTCATAGGTAGAATCCGAGACATTCTGTAATGATGATGTATACTTATGAAAGATGCCCTTTGGAATGACAATGTAAACCTACTTCTGCAAAAATTCATTGTCAATACAATACTCCCCCAACCCCTACTCTGCTTTCTAGACTTAGACTCTTAAACATAGAACAGATCTAAGAGATAACCCAGTCCAACCCTCTTGGTTTACAGATGAGGAAACATGTCCTGGGAGTTAAAATGATTTGGCCAACATCACAGGATGTTGGCAGTTATTCTTCCTGACGTCTCCCCTCCTACATGGTTCATAGATAGTTCAACCTCACCCCTTTCATACAAGGAAACTTTTCTGAGAGGTCCTGCACAAGTCACTTTTCATAAGCCTCTCTCTTCCTATTTTTCTCTCCAGATTCTCTCCTTATTTGTGATAACCTGATATCTTGGTATTTATGTTAGTTCGCATTCATAAACCCATTTCAGTTAAGTTTTAAATTATGACCAATTTTGATGGAGATAAACATATTCTCTTCCTCTCCCTCAAAAAAAAAAAAACAACCTGAGAAAATCAATGTGATGATGAATGATTCATCAGCTGTTCAGAGGAAAGATTTGGTATTTGTAGCAGGCAGCTGCCTTCTTAACAGCAAGGAACGTGTCAAATGACAAGAAGTTTCTTTCTTGTTAGGAACACAAAGAAATTCACTTTCCTTTTAGCAACTGAACTGATTTTTTTCTCATTTCCATCTCTGTTTGAAAACAGGCAATGGCAAAGGTTAAGTTCCCTTTCGCTTTTCCCCATTGGTACATTTAAGAATACTTAACTGGTTGAATTCATAAGGATACTTGTTTGAGGCTAATATGTGGATTTCTGTGAGTGGTGTGCAAATATAATTTTTCTAATTGAGTCATTTCTAATGCATTAGGGAGCTCACAATTCTAAGGATTATAATGATTAATGCTTTTGTAAACTGAATAATCATCTGCTAAATTTTTCAATCTGTATTTTTGTCTATCACCTGCAATTAATTTTGATCCACCACATGGCCTTCAAGGCTTAATTAGTTACCAAAAAGGTCAACTGAACTTCATTTAGAAAATCACATTTTAGTCAGGAGTGGTGGTGCACAGCCATAAGCCAGCTACTCCAAGATGATGAGGCAAGAGGATCATAAACTAAAGGCTAGACTGGGCACTTAGCAAGACCCGGTTTCAAAGTAAAATAAAAAGGCTGAGGATGTAGCTGACTTGCAGAGTGCTTGTCCAGCATATATAAGGCTCTGGGTTCAATTCCCAGTGCCAAAAATGATTGTATTTTATATAGGGAAGCACCCACTGTAGATATTCAATAAATGTTTTAATGTATAAAATAAAATCAATATTTTATCTTGGACCACGGAAGAAAGCAGTGGTGGAGACTTTATTATAGACATTTTTTCCCCCAAAGTTGATTCTTCTTTGATAAGACCTTAAATGTGTGGGACAAATGCTATTTGTTTGGTAGAGGCCCAAATACCAACCTTCATTTTAAGGGTCCCTGGTGAGATGCTGGTGGGGAAAAAGGCTTAATTCCATTCAGCAAATGTTCCTTATGATACCTCTTCTGTGTAAAGTGTTGGGCTGGGCTCCAATGATAGAGATAGCAATTCAGGCAAAGGGAATAATGTGGGCAGAAGCCTGGCCCCAAGTCCTTGATTTCTGAAATCATAATCTTTGGGTGGTATGACCTTGTTAAATCATGTCACCCCTCTCTGTATAAGTGTAAACCAGGCTAATCATTCCTGGTCCACCAACCTCCTTGTTATTGCAGAGAGTACTTGATAACACTATTTTGTTTGTGGTGCTGTGAATGGAACCCAGGGCCTCATGCATGCTAGGAAAGCACTCAACCACTGAGCTACACTCTAGCCTTTGACTGTACTTTCTCAACAGTTCAGTACTGGCCTCAAAAGTGCCTTCATTCTTGCTGGCTCTTATTTTCTCTCTTGTTTGGAATGTGGCTTTGCTACGTGGCAGAAACTACCAGAGAATGATTGGCCACTTCCCTCAAGTTGGCGGGAGGATTTGGCCAGGGTGACTCCTAATGGCTGCAAAAACTGCCAAAATGCTGGATCAGCACTTTGTGGTCTGGGGCTGGTTTGAGGCTGAAGCAAATCTTAGGCATTACTCACCACTGGGGGTGCCATTCGTCTCTTGAATTATCTTGGGTCTGGCAGAAGTGAAATGCTCTTTCTTATTCCTGTTTCTCTCTCTAAGAGATTTTTCCCAACTTCTTTGCAGGTATCTTTTTACTCTTCAAATAAAGAAGGATTTGGCTCTAGGAAGGCTTCCCTGCAGTGACAACTGTACAGCGTTGATGGTATCTCACATCTTACAATGTAAGTAACTAATGTCTGCTTTGGGGCCTATCAGCCAGATGGAGACCCAAGCAAAAGAGCTGAACATCCCAGTGTGAATATCACTGTGTTAGGGCTTAAAAGGACAGACAGCCTGGATAAGATCTAGAGAAACAGCATGGTGCAGCAGAAAGAGGCTGCTTCATTGCAGCCATTGAGATTTGTATCAAATTCTGTTCTGTCTCTACTACTTCCTAACTGTGGAGGGCAAGTCCCTTTCCTTCTCTGAGCCCGAGTGTCCTTGTCTTTAAAATAGAAATAAGAATACCCTCTCACAGGGTGGTTCTGTAGATTAAAAGTAAATGCTGATTTTCTTTTACCTCAGTCCAACCTGCCCCTCCCACTGCCCCTGGGCTTGCTGTCCAGGAACTGGTTTGGACAAATCTGGGCATGGACTTTGCCAGGCAGGCACTGACTGCCTCTGTTTGCCCCCAGGATACATCTCTGGTATGTGCTCTCTGTAGCACACTGTCACGTTCAATATGATTTCTGTGTTGTTCTTTATCATGGTTTCAGAGAACAAAGCACAGAGTACAGCAGGTGGAGAGAGGCTAAAAGGGAAAAAGGCCCCAGGCATCTATTAGTGTTCCCCATATCCTAGCAGCCATAGTTGGACTAGGCTGAATAACAAAAGTAGGCAGAGGAGGCAGAACAGTGGGGGCCTGCCTGGGAGGGTTGACACTGGACAGGCCAGGCTGCTTCTGTAGCCCTAAGGGTAGGGTCTAGGCAGCTGAAGATAACATCTCTTCTTCTAAGGCCAGCTGGACTTTCTCTCTATTTTAGAGACCTCCCAAGAATACACTGTTCCTTAGTAATCCTGCAGGATCATAACTTCAGTTTCTTGTTTCATAAGTTCATTTTTGACCTCTGCCCCCTTACCTTTCTGCCAGTCCATAAATGGTTGATTTCACTAGGAACTCCAGAATGAAGTGCTTGGATGCAGATGGTGTCTGAATCCATGTTTATCAAGGGACTCCTGGCTGGGACAAGTAAAAAGAACTGAAGTTTATCTCAGCAAGGCAGAGGGCAGTAAGAGCAATAGTAATCAGGGAAGGCTGAGGGAGGAGGTGGCTTTTGTGCTAGACCTTAAAGAGAAACTGGGGAATTGGATAGATGATAGGCAGAGAAAACAGCATGAAAGAAATGGTGGTGGGGCAAGAAGCAGCATATATGGAGGATGCAGAATGTCCCAGTAGAGCTCAAGCATGGTGTCTATTTAGGAGAAGTAGTGGAAAGTGAAGCATCATTTTGAAGATCCTGAATGCCAAGGTCATTAACCATGTGTCCAATATTTTGTTTGGCACTGGGATGTGGGGCCTGGGTAGAGCAGATGGAGGAAACATTGTTGGAAAACATCTTTCTCCATTGGCTGCCTCTTAAAGTAGCAACCAGGAGGTTGGGGTTTCTGGGTGGCCTTTTTTGGGGGAGCCCAATTTCATTCTTAACAATGCTGCCTTATGTGTTTGAGCATTCCCTAGTGGCCAATTTCAGGCATAGCATAGAGCCCTTCAACTTTCCCAGGAGTTATTTTGTTTATCAATAGAAGCTCTTTCCATAGGGGAGCTGTGGAGGCGGAACTAAACTTCCAGTGAGTTAGCTTTTCATAATTGATCCTGGTCAGGCTCACTGGACACTAAGATAGTATGCCGGTCACAACCAGATTGCTCATTTATCTGTTCATTTATTCACTCATCCAATATTCGTTGAACACCTGCTGTATTCTAGGCATTCAAGAACCCCGCATCCTGACGTTCTTACCTGCTTAAGTCTGTCTTGGAACTCATCTTCTCTAATGGGACATTTCCTCTCAAACACAATTTATACATTTCAAATGAAGCTTCCCCCTTATGAACTCCCTTAGTAACGCTTCTTTGCCATTTATTCAACAAAAATTCATTTTTGCTTATCAAATACATGCCATGTACCAGATACTATTATAGGTAATTAAGGCCACAGCAAGGAATTGAAACAAAAATCCTCACCCTCATGGAGTTCACATGTTGACAGTGTTAGAAGGTGATGAGGGCAATGGAGAAAAATAAAGCATGGAAGAGAGATAAGGGATTCTGAGAGTGGGTACTGAATATTTAAATAAGGTGGCAAGTGGAGGTAAATGTACTGTGAAGGGAACAGTTGAACAAAGACTTGTGGGAGGTGAGAGACCAAGCCATGCGGCAAAATCTGGTGGAAGAAAGTTCTAAGCAGAGAGAACATTCAATGCAAAAGGCCTGAGGTGGTAACATACTATGTGTCTTGGGGAAACATCAAAAGCTATTGTGACTAGCTAGAGCTGAATGAGATGCAGAGAGATTAATCCTGAAGGGCCTTAGAGACCCTGTCTCTAAATAAAATATAAAAAGTGCTGGGGATTTGGCTCAGTAGTTGAGTGTCCCTGAGTTCAATACCTGGTTTTAAAAAAATTGAAAACCAAATCCTAGGCACTCACCTGTAATTCCAGCAACTCAGGATCCTGAGGCAGAAACATCAAAAGTTCTGGGCCAGCCTCAGCAACTTACAAGACCCTGTTTCAAGAAAAGAAATAAAACATATTAAAGACATACAGCTTGACTCTAAATGAGATGGGAAAGTATTAAAGCAGTTTAAGCAGAGGAGTGAAATAATCTGAATTAGATTTTAACAGGATCATGTTAGCTGCTGTGGTGAAAATAGATCTGAGGAGGGAATGGTGGGAGTGGGGAGACCAGATAAGGGGAAATTACAGGAGAGATAATGATAGTTTGGACCAGCATGGTGATACTGAAAGTGCTCATGACATTTGTCACCTTCTGTTATTGGTGATATTTACTTATTTGTATGTAATAGTTCTCTTCCTAACTTGTCATAGTTCTGCATGAAGAGAAAAACAAGCCCAGTCTTAGATGTTCTTATGTTTTCAGCATGGGGTCTTGTGCTTAATAATTCCAAAGTCTAGGGTTGGGGATGTGGCTTAGTGGTAGACAACTTGCCCAGGATGCGTGAGGCCCTGGGTTCAATCCCAGCACTGCACAAACAAAAAGCAAAAACAAACGAATATACTAAAGGACTTTAATATCTACTTAGTCACTTAAGAAGGAAGAAAAATAAGCCAAAAGTTTGATGTGTCATGTATTTTTTAATGGCTCTATTGATGTAGAATTTACATACAATAAATTCACCTACTTAAAAATGCATAACTCAACTCTGTAAATTTATAGAGTTGTGCAACCATTACCACAATCCAGTTTTAGAACATTTCTATAACATCAAAAGAGATCTTCTTTGATATAAGGAGAGTAACTAAGAACAGAGTAGGGACGAAGAGCATGAGAAGAAGATTAACATTAAACAGGGATGAGAGGTGGGAGGGAAAGCAAGAGAGAAGGGAAATTGCATGGAAATGGAAGGAGACCCTCTGGGTTATACAAAATTACATACAAGAGGAAGTGAGGGGAAAGGGAAAAATAATACAAGGGGGACAAATGAATTACAGTAGAGGGGGTAGAGAGAGAAGAGGGGAGGGGAGGGGGGATAGTAGAGGATAGGAAAGGCAGCAGAATACAACAGACACTAGTATGGCAATATGTAAATCAATGGAAGTGTAACTGATGTGATTCTGCAATCTGTATATGGGGTAAAAATGGGAGTTCATAACCCACTTGAATCAAAGTGTGAAATATAATATGTCAAGAAGTATGTAATGTTTTGAACAACCAACAATTAAAAAAAAGAGATCTCTCAGGCCCATTTGTGATCACACTCTGTTCCCGTGCTTGGCTCCAGGCAACCACAGTTTATTTTCTGTTTCTCCATATTTGCCTTTTTTGTACATTTCATGTAAATTGAATGATAAAATATGTGGTATTTCGTATCTTTTTCTACTCACCATATTTTTTAAATTCATAAATGTTTCAGTTTGTTCCTTTCTGTTGCTGAATAGTATTCCATTTTATGTATGTACCATATTTTATCCATCTAATCACCTGGTCATGGACATTTGGATTATTTCCAACTATAATAAATAATGTTATAAACATTGGCTCACCAGACTTTATATGAGTACCTGTTTTCATTTCTCTTGGGAAGATTCCTGAGTGTAATTGCTTGGTGTTGTGAAATACTTATGTTGAATATTTTAAGAAACAGCCAAACTGTTTTTCAAATTGTTATATTAATACCAGAAATGTATAAGGTTTTCAATTTTTCTATACCTTCATTAATATGTGTTTATGAAGACATATCTTATTGCAATTATAATTATCAGCATTTTCCTAATGACTAAAGATTTGACACCTTTTTGTGTGCTTATCACTGTTTGTTTTTGTAAAATGCTTATTTAAAACTTTTGCCTATGTTAAAAGAGTTAGCTTACTATCAACCTTTTTTGCAGGGGGAGGTGCAGGGTACCAGAGATTGAATCCAGGGGTGCTTAACCACTGAGCTACATCCCCAACCTTTTTTTTTTTAATTTTAGTTTTATTTTGAGACAGAGTCTCACTAAGTTGCTAAGGTTGGCTTTGAATTTGTAATCCTCCTGCCTCAGCCTCCCAAGCTGCTGGGATTATAGGTGTGCACCACCAGGCCTGCCTCATTTGAGAATTTAAGACATTAAATTTGTCTTTTGACCTTATTTCTGGACTCTCAATTATGGTTCATCAATCTCAACGTCTGTCCTTTTATCATTATTTACACTTACTTTATTGTTGTAACTTTGTAATAGGTTTTGAAATAAGCAACTGTATATACTCCAACTTTATTTTTTCTGCAAAATTGTTTTGATTAATTTGCATCTCCTCATTTCTATGTAAATTTTAAGCTTATTTATTTTTACCAAAAAAAAAGTCTGTGGGATTTTGATGGGGATTGTCCTATGTTTATAGCTCAATTTTGGAAAAAGTTGCCATCTTAACAATAGCAAGTCTTCTAGTCCATGAACATGAGATATCTTTCCACTTGTGTAAATCATTTTTCAAAATTCATCAATGTTTGTAGTTTCCAGTGTACAAGTCCTACACTTCTTTTGTTTGATTTATTCCTCAGTATTTTATTCTTTTCTTGATGTTACTGTAAATGCAACTATTTTCTTAATTTTATTTTCAGATTGTTCATTGCTATTATATACAAATATATTTACCTTTTGTATATCAGTTTTTTCTTGCTGAACTAATTTATTAGTTTTAGTAGTTTTGTGGGTTCTTTATGATTTTTGACATACAAGATCATGTTTACTCCAAGTAAAGACAATTTTATCTCTTCCATTTTTGAGCACATCCTTTATATATCTTTTTGCCCAACTGTAATTACTAGAACCACCAGTATCATGTTGGGTGAGATAGCAAGAACACATATCTTTGTCTGGTTCCTGGACTTAACAGAAAGCATTTAGTTTCTAACCATGTAGTATGATTATAATAGTAGTTATAAGATTTTTTTCCCATATTTTTACTGGTACATTATAATTATACATAATGTGAGGATTCATTATTACATACTCATATGTGCACACAAAATAACAATATAATTTGGTCAATAACATTCCCCAGTATTTCCTTTTTTCCCTCCCCTCCTTAGCCGTAGGTTTTTTCTTTGCTTATTTGTTTTTTTTTACAGGGCTGGGGATTGAACTCAGAGCCTCACACATGCTAAAGAAGTGCTCTGTCACTGAGCCAAGTGTTTTTACCATAAATGGGTGTTGGATTTACTCATTGCATTTTCTGCATCTATTCAGAAGATAATGTATAATGAGTTGGGGTGTTTTTTTGGTGTGTGTGTGTGTATGTGTATGTGTGCATTTGTGTCCTTTATTATATTAATAGGTGTATTACATTAATTGATTTTCGTATGTTGAACTTACCTTGAAATCCTGAAATAAATCTTACTTGGTCATAGCATACAATCTTTTTTTTTTTTTTTTGATGTTGGTGTATCTTTATTTTATTCATTTCTTTATTTGTGGTGCTGAGAATCAAACCCAGTGCCTCACACGTGCTCTACCACTGAGCCATAACTCTAGCCCCTGCAATGTTTTTTATTTAATGTCGAATTCAATTTGCTAGTATTTTATTGAGGATTTTTGCCTCTGTATTCACAAGAGATATTGACCTATACTTTTCTCTTCTTGTTGATGTTTTTATCTGGCTTGGGTATTGGGGTAATACTGGGCCCCTAGAAAGAATTGGTAAGTATGCCCTTCTCTATTTTCTGGAAAAAAAACTGTGAAGAATTTATATTTATTACTATTTTGAACATTTGATGAAATTAATTAGTGAGGCTATCTAAGCCTGATTATTAGTGAGATTTGTACATTTATCAGTATTGGTAAAATAAATGAACAAATAAATAAATTAACAAGTCATTGTATTGGCCTTTATAAATGTTTGATATATGGAGATTTTCATCATAATGTGATTTTGAAATATACATGTGTACCTTAATTGTCTAAAGATGACCAAACTGTCTGTCCAAAATACAAATAGAACACAAAGAAAGAAAAGAGAATATCAACAAACAAAAATCCTTCTAGCTCTCAAACTAGGTACCCTATTGTTCACATATTTTGCTTACCACAGGATTTCATGGAGAGTCTATTTACGCTTTTTAAATTTTTATTTATTTGTTTGTTTGTTTATTTATTTATTTATGGTACTGGGGGTTTAACCCAGGGGGTACTTTACCACTAAACTACATCCCCAGTACTTTTTATTTTTAATTTTGAGAGAGGGCCTCACTAAGTTACTGAGGCTGGCTTTGCACTTGCAATCTTCCTGCCTCAACCTCCCAAGCCACTGGGATTACAGGCATGCACCACCGTGCCCAGCAAGAGTGTATTCACTCTTATACAACATACACTTCTAATAGGTGTGGAGATCTGATTTTCCATTTTATGTTAGATGAGAATTCGATGACCAGGAAGTAATTCATATAAACCTGATACGAAAAAAGCAAAAACAACAATGGTAACAACAATTTAATAAAACAACTATAAAGAAGACAAAAGAATCCAAATGTCAAAGCAGCCTGAGGCCTTTTAAATTAGGGGCAGATAATCCCTAAATACCTCAATTGCCTGCATAGGCATAATGCTATAAAAAGTATTTAAAATAATAAGCTGGAGACATCTAGAAAAGAGTAAATTATGATCATGCATACACTGCTAGGTATTTGAAAGCCCAGAATAATTTCCAGAATGATTCATCTCCTGGGGATTCCAGATAGCTGGGGATTTACTAGATTTCCAATGTATAGAGTGATAAATTGGCTGAGACTGGTTTGCATTATAGTTAGCATGTTTATTCCTTTTTTCTTGATAATATATGATCAGAGTGGAGTGAAGTTGGGGGGATGAATTAGTCTACTAGGGCTGTCAAGGAAAAATACCAGATACTGGGTGGTTTAAAGGAGAGAAAATAATTTTCTTATGATTCTGGAAGTTCAAGATCAAGGTGTTGGCTTGTTTGGTTTCTTCTGAAGCCTGTCTCCTTGGCTTACAGATGGCTGTCTTCTTGCTATGTCTTCACGTGGGCCTTTTGCTGTGCTCACATCCCTTGCATCTCTCTGTATGTCCAAATTTCCTCCCTTTATAGGAACACCAGTCAGATTGAATTACAGAGCTCCCAATGTCGTTGATTTTAACTTAATCACCTCTTTAAAGGACTTGTCTCCAAATTGAACCATGTTTGGTGGTCCTGGAGGTTAGGATTTCCATATTGGAGAGAGAAAATTCAACCTCTAACAGGGGCTAGTTGGAAGTAGGAGATATAAGAAGAATGTGGGAAAAGAAAATCCCAACAAAACATGCAGCTATAATCTTGGTAATAGGTCTGTTGCTTACTATACTGAAACAGCATATACCAACTGCTCATATTAGAATATCTAGTGTCTCTACCATAAATTCAGTCAAAGAATAGATATTTATCTCTGTGTTCTTATTTTTAAATTTTTTTAGTTGTAGATGGACACAATGTCTGTAACTTACTATACTGAAACATCAATACCAATTGCTCATAATTTGAAAAATAGCCAGTCGGTCCTCCCCTACAGAAATACACATATATGTATAGCATGAAGTCAGAGGCATGGAGCTACAACTAGCTGCAAAGAAAGAACTATTTGGGGGAGATCATTAGGCTGAGTTTGCTCTTTGGAACTTCTAGAGCAAGTATATTAGGGCATCTAAAAGATGTAGGCTGTGACACTGTCCAGGACCTCCAGAGACACCTTGAGGTGTACAAAATGTGCAATGCTTCTGTTCATTTCTGTTTGCAATGGCTGAGTTGCTTAGTTCCTCGATGGCAATGTGAAAAATGTCACTTTCTTTTGTCATGCAGCAGAACTGGGAGACTTTCATGAAGAAACAGTCAAGAAACATCTGGCACAAAGCCGGTACTTACCAAACCAAGACTGTTTAGAGAGCAAGATCATGCACTTTCATCAGAAGCACATGTAAGTACTTTAACTGGCACCTGCTTCCCCAGTGGAGGACACTAAAGCTGGGAACAGATTCTTGAAAGCAAGCCCTTAAGCCTGAGAAGCTTCAGGCTCAAGAAAACACTGACCTCCTCATGGAGCTCTCAGAGTGGAGGTGTCATGCGTGCTGGATTTATTAGGCTCATAAATTCTTTCCCCTTGCAGTGGCAAAAATCCAGCTGAATCTGATATTCTACTACTGGACATAGCAAGGAAACTGGACATGTATGGCATCAGGCCCCACCCTGCCAGTGATGGTGAAGGGATGCAGATTCACCTGGCTGTTGCACACATGGGAGTCCTGGTGTTACGGGTAACAACTCTTTCCTTCCAAGTCCTTCAGCTTGCCAGGTTATCTCCACTCAAACTTGGGTGTCTGTTCCATGGGTGATCACAATACTCAGTTTTACCAATTGCTATAAAGGGAAATAATGCTTGAAAAGGTCAGGGGTAAGCCATCTCCCCTCAATGCATTTTGCTTCAAGGTGCAATCTGTAAATAACTATCTACATTCTAAGGGGTTCACACATTTGTTGAGGCCAACATGGTAGGGAAGTAAAGTCAAGAAGCTCTTTGGAACTTCTAGAGCAAGTATATTAGGGCATCTAAAAAATGTAGGCTGTGACACTGTCCAGGTCCTCCAGAGACACCTAGAGGGGTCCAAAATGTGCCATGCTTCTGTTCATTTTTGTTTGCAATGGAGGTGCCCAGTGCTAGCTGGCAGGGCATTAGTGCTCAACCTTGCCACTGACTATTGCGATTTACTGGTTCATTCTTTTCCCAGGACTTTGTTGTGAATAAATCACTTGTAAGAGAGAAGGGAGATGACCTAAGGCCCACTGACCCCCAAGACCAAATTAGAACTCTGGAGTTACCAAACAGGTCATGTAAGGATTCAGCTAAGAGAATCTTGGCCTTCTCATTTATTTGGTTATAAACTTTTCAGCATGAGAGTCAGTCACACTGATGAGCAAAAGACTCAATGGAGTAAAATAAGCAAATCCCAAAAAGCCCAAGACAAAATGTTCTCTATGATATGCAGATGCTATCACACAATAAAGTGGGGATACAAGTTCATTGGGTTAGACAAAGGGGAATGAAGGGAAAGGAGGAGCATGGGAATAGGAAAAATAATGGTATACATTGGACATAAATTTCCTATGTTCGATTATGAATTCAACACCAGTGTAAGTCCACTTCGTGTCCAACTGCAAGAATGGAAAATTACACTCCTTTTATGTATAATATGTCAAAATACATTCTATTGTCATGTATAACTAAAAAGAACAAATTTTAAAAGCCTCATATGTGTTTATCCAGGAGGGCCTTGTTACCCTTCCCACTCTAACCCCTGGTCCTTGCCATTTCTTACTGCACTGGAAAAGATGGGAATGGTAGCAAGGTAGAGCTACCATGTTGCTTGTGATTTCTTTCAATGTGATTATTTCTGTAGGCAGTTGGGAACAATACAGCTGATGTTACTTAGAATATGTTGTGTCTCTACCCTAAATTCAGTCAAAGAATAGATATTTATCTCTGTGTTCTTGTTTTTAAAGTGTTTTTTTAGTTGTAGATGGACACAATATCTTTATTTTATTTATTTATTCATATGTGGTGCTGAGAATCGAAACCAATGCCTCACATATTCTTAGCAAGTGCTCTACCATTGAAACGCAACTCCAGCCCTCTGTGTTCTTTATCATATTCTTTCTTTTTTTAAAAGGGTTTTTAATTATTTTTTAATATATGACAACAGAGTGCATTACAATTCTTATACACATATAGAACACAATTTTTCATATCTCTAATTGTATACAAAGTATGTTGACAGCAATTCGTGTCTTCATACATGTACTTTGGATAATGATGTCCATCACATTCCACCATCATTGCTAACCCCCTGCTCCCTCCCCTACACCCCTCTTCCCTATCTAGAGTTTGTCTATTCCTCCCATGCTGCCTCTCCCTACCCCACTATGAGTCAGTCACCTTATATCAGAAAACATTCACCATTTATTTTTTTGGAGGATTAGCTAACTTCACTTAGCATTATCTTCTCCAACTGCATCCATTTAACTGCAAATGCCAGGATTTTATTCTCTTTTATTGCTGAGTAATATTCCATTGTGTATATATGCCACATTTTGTTATCCATTCATCTACTGAAGGGCATCAACTACATCCTATAAAATTGAACTGTTTTAAAATGTGCAAGTCAGTAGTTTTTAGTGTATTTAGGGAGTTAGGAAGCCATTTATTTATTCATCCTTTTTTCAGTATATTCTTTGTGCATTCTGTACCAGGCACTAGGGCTACAGAAGTAGATAAGAATGATCCTGAATTCATAGCACTTGGTTTCTAATGAGGAGAAGACAGATAGTTAAATAAGTAATTACAAACAAGGGCCAGGAGTTTGTGCTAGAAGTGTAGGGCACTAAGATAACAGGTGAGAGGGCCTTAACGTTTAAGCCAAGACCTGAGGAAGTTATCTAGGCCACAGGGCCAGAGTTGGGAGTTAAGGAAGGTTGTTTCAAAGAAAGAGAGAACAGACAAAAGGCAGTCAAGAAACTAACATTGAATGTGAGAGAGACTTGGTCCCAATAGTGCTATCAGACTTTTAAATAATCAACAAACTAATAAATGTGGTGCTTGTAGGGAATGGTTAGGTGGGAACAAGAGTAGGGGTGATGGTGGTGAGAGTGAAACTTCTCAATGCTACATATCTTTTTTTTTTCCGTGTGTGTGTGTGTGTGTGTGTGTGAGTGTGTGTGTGTGTGTGCGTGTGTGTGTGTGTGTGCATGCGTTTGTGTGTTTTGCAGGGAGTACTGGGGATTGAACCCAGGGGCACTCCACCATCCCCAGATTTTTAAATTTTTTTGATACAGGGTCTTGCTTAAGTTTCTGAGGCTGGCCTCAAACTTGGCTTCAATACTATTTATATTTTGTGTGTGCTTTTGGTTTTCAACCATGTGAATGGATTACTTCTTGAACAAACAAATAAATGAAAAAAACAAGGTAAGCTGTTTACGCAGACCAGGAGATCCAAGAGAGTACAGGGGAGTTAGGAAGGGACATAGGCTGCAGGAATAAGAATATTCTAGAGAAGGCATTCACAATAGACAAGAAATAGAAAAATTGTGCTCTATATGTGTAATATGAATTGTAATGCATTCTACTGTCATATATAACAAATTAAAATAAAAAATAAATAAAAATAATAATAAAAAAGAAATGAGAGCCAGGGCTGTAGCTGAGTGGTAGAGCACCTGCCTATCATGTGTGAAGCCCTGGGTTCGATCCTCAGCACCACATAAAAATAAAGGTATCATGTCCACCTACAATTTAAAAAATATTTTAAAAAAAGAAATGACCTAAGCCTCTATTAACTGATGAATGGGTAAAGAAAATGTACAAAAATATACAAGATGGAATACTATTCAGTCATAATAAGAATGAAATGCTCTCATTTACAACAATATGGATGGAACTGGAGGCTCTTATGTTAAGTGAAATAAGCTAGGGACAGAAATGAAAGTACTAAAAAAGTTGATGTTGTAGTTGAGAGTAATGGTTCCCAAAGACTGGAAAAATAGAGGGAGGGAAGGATGAAGAGAAGTTGATCAATGTGCACTAAGTTACAATTAGATAGGAGGAAACAGCTCTGGTGTGCTATTGCACAGTAGGATGACTATGGATAACATTTATGTCTTACATAATTCAACAAAGCTAGAAAAAGTATTCTGAATTTTTTTAAACATTTATTTTTTTAAGTTTTAAGTGGACACAATATCTTCATTTTACTTTCATGTGGTGCTGAGGATCGAACCCAGGGCCTCACGCATGCTAGGCGAGAGCTCTACCACTGAGCCACAACCCCAGCCCTGATGTTATTTATTTATTTATTTATTTATTTTTAGTTAGAGGTGGACACAATGTCTTTATTTTACTTTATGTGGTGCTGAGGATCAAACCCAGTGAGTGCCTCATGCGTGCTAGGCAAGCAGTCTGCCTCTCAGCCACAGCCCAAGCCCCTGAATGTTTTCATCATAAAAATATTTGGTGAGGGTTGTGGCTTTAGCTCAGTAGTAGAGCACTTGCCTAGCATATGTAAGGCACTGGGTTCGATCCTTAGCACCACATAAAAATAAATAAATAAATAAAGGTATTGTGTTCATTTACAACTAAAAATATTTCAAAAAATATTTGATGAAATAGATATGATTAACCTGGCTGGAACATTGCACAATTATATATGCAGTGAAACATCACATGGTACCCCATTAACATATATCAATTTTAAGTTTTTATAAACAGCTAAAACACTAATTTAAAAAGTGAATCTTTTCAGCTGGGTGCAATGGCACACGCCTGTAATCCCAGTGGCTTGGGAGGCTGAGACACGAGAATCTTGAGTTCAAAGCCAGCCTCAGCAATAGTGAGGCACTAAGCAACTGAGTGAGACCCTGTCTCTAAATAAAATACAAAATAGGGCTGAGGATGTGCCTCAGGGGTCAAGTGCCCCTGAGTTCAATCCCTGGTACCAAAAAAAAGTAAATCTTTTCTTCAAAGAAAATGAATATTCTCAAGAAGGTGCTATCAAAGCTGGTAAGAAGGCTTGTCTATGTAGAAGGTATTTTGAGTAAGGAGAATGAGGAGAAAGGTGTAGATTTGAATGAAAGAGTGTTTTTTTGTGGGGGGGAGCAGTGGGAAATACAGCTGTATATTCAATAGAAAAGTAACAGGAAAACTCAGCCAAGACTTGATGATGCAGGCAGTGAGGAATTATTAAAGGTATTTGGGTAAATGGGGTGGCAGGAGAAATATGTCTTTTTTTTAGCAACTGACTCTGCAAACATGGGAAAGAGGTGAGTTTCATGAACCTATTAAAGTAATCCATTTCTACTGTGATCTCACTGTCTAAGCCAGAAACCATCCCCAGAGCAGTCTTGTGGCCCACCTGAAACACTTGGCCATAGCTTCTACTTAGCTCAACAGGATCATTCTATGCAAGAGATGGATCAAAAATAGTTTCATTCACCAGGGGCTGTGGCACATGCCTGTAATACCAGAGACTCAGGAAGATAAGGCAGAAAGATCACAAGTTCAAGGCCAGCCTCAGCAACTTAGCAAGATCCTGTGTCAAAATAAAAACAAATTTAAAAGGACTGGTGATGTAGCTCAGTGGTAAATTACCCCTGGGTTCAATCCCCAGTACCCCCCCCCACACACACCACACAGTCCTATTTATGAAGTGCATTTTCAATCATATTTGCCCTGTTTTACAAGCCAAATTTTGCTTACACAGACTGAAATCAGCTACATGTTTTATTACAGGGAAATACAAAGATCAATACTTTCAACTGGGCTAAAATCCGCAAGTTGAGTTTTAAGAGAAAACATTTTCTTATCAAACTTCATGCCAATATCTTGGTAAGTAGATTTCTAATAAATTCTTTTGCTTTTCTGTTCACTTGGAATTTCTTGGTTGCTTCTGCAAATGTTTTGAATATAAGTAGTGAAAAGCTGACCAGCCGTGAGGGGTGATATGCCCCCTCTCTTGCCTCTACATAACCAACCAGAGCTTTACTGACACTATTAGCAAAGACAAAACACTAAGAAATCTGATTTGTAGTTCAGAATGAGTAAAGTAAGGGAAATCTCTGTGGAAATAGTTTTTGAGGGGTTTGATGAGTCAAATGGGAATGAATGATTAGAATTAGGACTATGGACCGAATCACTTGATGTTCTCCATTGCATTTTACAACATATATCTTTTTTAGAGGTTTATTTATTTTTATTAGAGCATTATAGTTATACATAGTAATTGGCTCATGGTGAAAATTTCATATATTCATGGAATTCAAATTCAATTTCCCCTTTCCCTTCCCCTCCTGCCTTCCTCTGTAACTTTACCTATTTTTCTTGAGAAAAAAATTGTTGAGCATCTACTACATGCCAAAGCCAAGCAGGATATGAGAAGTGGGTATACACATAAGCAAAATAAGTAATCATTGGGCAAGTTTGCATCATACAAGATGAGACAAAGATGTGAGAAATGATATTGTTTTATAACCATAAAGGAAATGAAACATGTGTATCAAATAATTTTTGACCTACAGAAGGTCCGTTTGGGCTTCATTCTCTGAATCTTGGCATTATATTAAAGTGTTCATTTGAGCAGTTAAGGAGACTGTATCCAGTGGGAAATTCATGGTCAGCCGCAGGGGCTGTAAGTAGGAACCTGGAAAGAAATGAGACAAGTGGGAAGGTCAGTGCAGTGGGTTGGTGGGGCTGTGGAAAATGTGACTGTAATCATGCCATGTAGCCTTGGGCTAAAGGGGGTATATAGTGAGTCAGGGGATGGGAAGATCTTGAACTTTAGGTTTGGAAGGCCAAGGTCCCCAAAGACAGATTGAAATATGTTAAAAGAGCAACACAGAACATCATAGAGCAAGATAGCATCTAGAGGAAGAAGTGTTTCTTGCTGGTAAGTTAAAAAGCTTCATGGACATGTAATCATCCTATAAACCCTTCCATCTGTAAGGAAATCTCCTCCTCCCTCCCCTTTCCTGTTGGTCATTTATAACTTCTTGTCACCTTGAAAGGATGCCCTTTGATGTTCATTTTAACCTGATTTACAACTTCATAAAAATGTTCCTGGCAGAGAAGGGGTGGGGGTTAAACAGTGTCTAAGGCTAGTGTGTAAAGCAACACTGACTTTTAGAGAAGGCTCTATTTGAGAGCAGTGGCCCTGTCTGTTCCTCTGAAGGTTGCCAATCATTTGGTCTCAGTAGGTGTGAAGCCTATGGGGAGCCGAGTGGGAAATCAGAAGCCCTATAGTCCCTGGGACTGAGAGCTTGGAAGGCATTGGGATTCCAAAGTCTTTAATATTCTGGAAGAATGTTTTGCTAGATGTAAATTGCTTTACATAGGCGTTGTGCAAGGACACCTTGGAGTTCACAATGGCCAGCCGAGATGCCTGCAAAGCTTTCTGGAAGACTTGTGTGGAGTATCATGCCTTCTTCAGGCTTTCTGAAGAGCCCAAATCAAAGCCCAAAACTCTACTTTGCAGCAAGGGTTCCAGTTTCCGCTATAGGTAATTAAATACCATGCAGTAGTATACTACTTCTTTTTAATAACATGGGAGGCAATAGGAGTTGTTCAAATTCTAGAAAGAATAAAGAATCTATTTCAGCCAGTCACAGTGGCACATGCCTGTAATCCCAGCGGCTTGGGAAAGTGAGGCAGGAGGATTGCAGGTTCAAAGCCAGCCTCAGCAACTAAGTGAAGCCCTAATCAACTCAGTGAGATCCTGTCTCTAAATAAAAAAATAAAAAGGGCTGTGGATGTGGCTCAGGGGTTAAGTGCTCTTGGGTTCAATCCCTAGTACCGCCCCCCCCCCAAAAAAAGAATTTATTTCAGTCACTTGAAAGATTGTACTCTTTACTGCTCACTTTTGACAAGATGCTCTAAGTCAATATTTCCCAATTGGGAGACAGGGGGATGGCGGCTTACCTACTTAAGGGGTTGGATCAGAATCACAACAAGGATGAGGGGGCATAAGCAGTTTGAGAAAATATATTCAATGAACCTATTGTTTGTCTTATATGCGACTTATATGCAAGACTTGGGAAGGAAAGATCAACAACATCCTCTGGTGATGTTAGGCAAAAGAGCAAGAAAGCACTGGAGGGGATAAGGGATTAAAAAGGTTGAGCAATATTACACTAGCAGCTCCTCACTACAGGTCACACCTTGGAGGAATGGAAGTGAGGTCGAATTAAGATCTTGTTTTTACTTGAAAACACCAGCCTAGGAATGCACTGCAAGAAGCTTTCAAAGCTCTTAGCTAAGATAAAAAATTCTAATCGAATGCTTCCACATAAGGAATTCGTCAAACAGTGGAAGTCTGCCCCAGTAAGAATTGAGGTATTTTTAAGAACGTATTTTTGATGGAATCTTTCCAAAATGTATTCTACAAATCCCTGTCTTCTTGAACAGATGATACTGTGCATATTTTGCCCTTTCCTTAATGACCTGAGTTATTATAAACATCACTTATTATCCTCTGCAGGCAGCTGTAGTGCAGTGACGGCCTCAGGGTGGGGGAGGCAAGTCAGGCCTTGCACTTCAGTGATAAATGGCTCAGACTTTCTGGGTTTTATTATTTTTGTGATATCTTTCTTGGCTCTTGTTTCTCCCACCAGTCAGCTGCATTTCTTTGCTAGTGTACAACTGACTGGAGCTATCCTCTTGTGCTGTTTAGTTAGCTGCTTTTTTCCTGCCATGCATTTGGGAAACAGATAATCAGTCAGTTGAGTTTTTAAAAAAATTTTGTTTTAGTTTCAGATGGATACAATACCTTTAATTACTTATTTTTTAATGTGGTGCTGAGAATCTAACCCAATGCCTCACGTGTACTAGGCAAGTGCTCTACCACTGAGCCACAACCCCAGCTCCAGTCAGTTGACTTTTTAAATTTGTAGAAATGAAATGTCTGGGGGGGCTGGGGTTGTGGCTCAGCAGTAGAGTGCTTGCCTAGCACGTGAGAGGCCCTGGGTTCGATCCTTAGCACCACATAAAAAAAAATAAATAAAATAAAGGTTTTGTGTCCAACTATAACTAAAAAATAATTTTAAAAAAGAAATGTCTGGGTTCTATGTAGTTAAGGTTGCTCTCTTCCTGGTTCTTGGATAGGTGGGCATTACCATTCATGTGATCTTCAACAAGTCATGACCTATGTAATTCATCTAGATGCTTTTGGTTTCAACAGTAACTGAGGCTCGAGTTTTAGTAGCTTATTGGATTATTTATTAATTATTTGAACTCATCTTTGTAATAGTGGAAGAACCCAAAGGCAGCTTTTGGAATATGGGAATAAACGGCAGTTGAAGAGCTTGCCATTTGAAAGGTACATGCTTTTGTTTCTCCCTCTCATGCTGACTTCAAGTTGAATGTACAGTTTCATACATATCCCACTATTCCCATGTCAGCCATTTCAATGACTTCTCTATTTGGGGATTTCAGAAAGCATTACCCGTCTCAGTATCATGAACGACAGTGCAGGTCCTCACCAGACATCCTCTCTGATGTGTCAAAACAAGTAAGATTTCTGAAAATTCCTACTTCTTTAAATACATGTAATTCATCCAAATTTCAAATGCTCCCAAAAATTGATTCCGCACAATCTCCCACTGTGTCTAAGGGTTATTCTGTTCCAGAAGGTTAGCCTCCTGGGGAGGGCTGCTGGCTCAACCTTTCTTGGCCAAAAGAAGACCATTTAGTAAACTCCCACTGGTGTGTACCTTATAGACTAAAAGGCTCTGGCACATTTTCAAATTGTAACCAGTATTGTTAACATCTTGCAAAATGAAGATCCAAATCAATTTCTATGGCTTTGTATTTTTAAAACTAAAATCTCTGCTTTTCTACCTATGGAAATTTTAAGGCTTAGAGGAAGGTAAGAGGTCTGTGTTAAGGTTTTAAAATAATTTTGCTGCTTAACTGTGTTTAAGTGAAGGAGAAAGTTGCCAGTTTTATAGTATCAATCTTGTTAATCACTTTTCTTTGGATCTTTCTACAAAAATTAATTATATAAAAAATTAATTATAGGTCTCATAAACTCTCATGCCTTCATTTCAAGTCAGTTTTTATCCAAAAGCTATCAGAGGTATAATGATGAAAGGTTCTGTCCAGTATATGAAAATTTCATGCCATTTATAGACTTGTTCCCAATCATTTTACAGAAAATAGGGAGGAGGCTGGAGCAAGAAAGTTAGGAGACTTGTCTAAGGTCACACAAAAGCAAGACAAAAGCAGAGTCCGGACCAGGCAGGTTTTCTGGTTCATTGATAAGAGCTACTAAACGAAAACTGCTTGAAGTACAATGTTGCCTCAAGTCTATTGCATACTTGGAGGCCAGAAATGGGATGTAACTGAGAAAGAATAGTCTGTCATATTCTTTTTAATACACAATTTAGAAAATGGTACAAGTTCTTCTCCTTTCCATATATATTTGTCAATCCTGGAATATAACATGGATTGAACTAACTTTGTGGAAAACTACTTTTCAAAATTCTTGGCTAAGATAGAAGTGTGATCCCCACTCCAGTCAAATGGCTTTTTCCTTTTTTTTCACCAACATGTCCTTTCTTTCAAGGTGGAAGACTTGAGACTAGCATATGGTGGTGGGTACTACCGAAATGTGAATGGAGTACACGCATCTGAACCTGTGTTAGACAGTAGGAGGAGGAACTCTGCCGTGGAGGTGACGTTTGCAGCTGAACTGGAGCGTTCCAAACCAGAGGCGGATCCCACATCGTTACATCAGTCGCAAAGCAGTTCATCTTTCTCTTTTCTTTATTCAGATCCTGTCTTTAACACTGACCCTGATCCTCAGCCTGATCCCAGAGACTTCTTTGAGCAGAGAAGTCCTCTAAGCTCCTTCCGAACAAGCTCCAAGTTTGCTGACCATCACATAAACACATCTTCTGGCCTCACAAGTGGAGTGAGTCCAGCAAGGCAGCTAACTTACACAGATGTGCCCTATATTCCTTGTACTAGTCAGCAAGTGGATATTATGCCTCCCCAAGTCTTTTTTTATGTGGACAAGCCACCTCAGGTGCCCAGACGCTCTCCAGTCATGGCAGAGGAAAGGGCAAGACCAGACAACTACTTAGAGCCCTCTGCAATAAAGCCACCCAAAAGGAGTCCAAGGAACACCAGAATAAAAAGCTTTCAGCAAGACCTTCAAGAACTCCAAGAAGCTATGGCCAGGACTAGTGGTAGGAACAATATCAATTTAGATCCAGAAGAGGAAGACCCAAATTTAGAAGACGCTTTTACATATAACATTCAAGAGCAAACCCCCAAACGGTCCCAGAGCCAATCAGACATGAAAACTATCCGTTTTCCTTTTGGGTCCGAATTTAGACCTTTAGGGCCTCGTCCCGCTCTGAGTCGTAAAGCAGACCTATTTACATGTATGTTTGCAGAGCAGGAGTTCCCAGCAGTTCTCATGGATCAGAGCACAGCAGAAAGATACGTAGCTAGTGAATCCAGTGATTCTGAATCAGAGATTCTTAAACCAGACTACTACTCTTTGTATGGCAAAGGAAAAAAGTCACCCATGGCCAGAATCCGTTTGTCTTCTGGTAGTCTCCAGCTAGATGAAGAAGATGAAGATGTTTCTTTCAACACACCAAGTGCTGAAGACAGGACTTTACTAAAACCATGTAATTACTTCTTAGCTTAAGTATGAATTCTGTGAACATTTCTGAGTCAGTTCTATGTTAGAATCTTAGGTAGAAAATAAGGAACTTTCTTACAAACCATTTTCTTAGTCACTCTTCATTGGAAAGATTCAGCTGCTGCCTCATTCCCTGAGCTTCACTCTTCTGTTCCCTCAGAACAAACTGGAGCATGTCCTCTCCTCCCCAATACTATGGCAGGGTGTGGGGAGTATTTATCAGCTCTGTTATATATTTCTTCATAGAGTGATGAAAAATGCAGGGCAGGCTGTTCAATAGTGAATAGTGAGTATGGATTTACATATGGATTTGGCTTCTAATGACATATTGTGATTAAGTAGACTGTGGCTATCTTGGTTATTTTGTACATTTTTAAATAATACAAAATAAAGGCTTCAGTCCTCATTATTTGTGGGGGACCCAGTAAAAGCAGTCTTGTTATTTGCTAAGGACTTTGATTTTACCATTTTTATCTAGGGGAGCATGGCCCTCTACAGCCTCAAAAACAAGGTGATAGCATAGATCCTCTCAATGGAACGGATGTTTTTAGAATATAAGACTTGGCAGAATTTAAAGCCCAGGAAATTAATGTATTAGGCCCAATTTCTACAGCCAGATATGGGGCTGATGAGGATATTATGTCTGATGTATAATTTTTCTATTCTTAAACATCTACCATATGTAGTGAAGGAAACAAGCTAACAGATCAGTTTGTTGACTGAATGTCTTCTGCCAGAGAGGTTTTTTTTTTTTTTTTGGCCATATCTTGTTGCATGCATGTAGGCAAGAAAATGAGATTTTTTTAATAAAGTGTGATGGAAATCTACTCAATTAAAAAACAAGGATGGTCTTCCTTTTGTTTTAATTGATTTCAGAAGTGATTGGTTCTGGCCTATTAATAAGGGATAGGACAGTTACAGAATAGGGAAAAGAAGGCAAGTGAAAATTTATGGTCAGGATGGATAAATGGAATTGAAGGGTAAATATTAATGACATCAGACTGCATAAATGAACTAAAATTATATTCTTGATCAATTCAGAATTTCTCTAATAGTCCTCCTAAAGGTATAGCATTCCACTTGAGAACTTAATTTTGTTAACTGATCTTAATATTAAGTCTAACATATTTATAAGATAATGTTAAACACAACGTTCAAAGAAAGGAAGGAATTATACAAATAAGCTATTTTTAAATATAACTTAACAGAGAAAAGATAAATCAGTTTCTTTATTCTCCTAGCCCTTACATCAGAAAAATCCCTTTTAATATATTTCATTCCATCCATTCCCTTTCTGCTCCTGGAACCATATCCAATAACTCACAAGTCTAGAGTAGTTATTGAATAAGAAGAAGATATTGAAGGACTGGGGATTTATCTCAGTGGTAGAGCTTTTAACTAGCATGCACAAGGCCCCGAGTTTGATCCCTAGCACCACAGAATTTTTTAAAAAAATTAAAGACTGATCACTTATATATTAAATCTTGGATCTTCAAGGATCTTATATATAGATCCTTGAAGCTATGAAGTTCACCCACAATCTTATATCTAGAAAAAACTCAAACTCCTTTATGCTATATGCTATTTCTTTTCTCTTTTACTGAAAATCTTTGCTAAATTTATGTTTTTTCCTAAGAACTATAGGGCTTAAATCTGTACATGAGTTTCTAATAAAACGGCAATTAAGGAGACCATATAATTTATTGTCTAAGCCAGGACATTTTGGAAATGGTACTTAATTAATAATTCTGTCAAGATAGGAGGCAGAAATCAGGACAGATGGTCACTGTAGCTGTAATCAATCCTAAATAAAAAGTGAAGAGTATCTTTTAGTTTCAAATAAAAACTTTGGTTATAATGTTCCAATAATAAATTAAAAGTCAAAGGAGAAATGTTTTGAAATGATTAAGATACCACATTATACTCCCCTCAAGAAAACAAACATTTGTAGATCATGAAATTAAATATTTATTTTCAAAACCCCCAAAACACTGGAGTATGCTTCACCTAGAAACAGTTTACAGGACTAAAAACTATAATGAGTAAGCAGTACAATTCATATCTGTGATGCAGTTGTAAAGTTTCAAATAATCAATTTATAAACTTGTTGCTTTTACTTTTACAAAAATATTCATTTAATCCATGATGAGTTGCAAAATCATTTTGAGAGTGCTACAGATTATAAACTTTAATTGTGTTTCAGATACATAGCAGGTGAAAAATTTAACTGAACCATTACTTCAAAATACAATTAACTAAAATTAATTTTTACTGCATAGGCACCAATGACAAGAAATTTCTTGGCATATTATACCACAATTTTCTCAAGTGTTTATATTTTAAAAAGAGCATGTAATGGCTACCTTGATGAAAAACTGTATTCTTTCCTTGTAGAACATTTTCTTTTAATATTTGGCAATTACTCAGATTTCTTTTTAAAAATGATTTTTGTGCAAAATCCAAGTGTGCAGACCCAAACAAAATATTAACTATTAAAACTAATTAATATCAATAATTCTACAACTACTGATATACAGCCCCAGTTCAGCACTTAGCCAGGCATAATATATATACTGGGCTTAAAAGAAAGAAGGTTATTATCCACTCAACAGTACCATAAATATAACTAAAAATTAACTGTACAGTCTAACTTACCTTTGAATGGACAGAAATCATCCTGTACTATGGTTATTTTCATATGAATTGGAAAATGCTTGATATACCCTTTCAGAAATGAACATATGATGCTTTTGTACTGATAACTATGATGAACAAAAATGAATAAATAGTTTACAGGACAATTTACTGCTATGACAAAAATATACTGTGTAAATTATATTCATACCTGTTGATCAGGTATTTAATCACATGACAATCAGCATTTTTTCAAGCTCTCTAAATCCAAGCATATGTAATTTGACTTAAAGATTTAAAAAATGAAGCCAGTATAATTCCTCCATTGTTACCAAAAACACATCCTTGGCTAAATGATTTTGCTTTAAAATTTCTAACCATTTAAATAAGGGTTGATTGTGTCTTCCATCTAAACAAAAAGATAAATACTGTACACCAAGAGGTACTTCCGTTGCTACACGCTGCCTGTCAACGCCTCAAACACAGGGCTCTCAAATGTGATAATCATTGAGCTGCCTGGAATTCATACCAACTTGGTATAAGAATCAATACTTTTCCAGGTTCAATTTCAAAGAGCTTATTAAAAATTTGTTTTAAGAAGATGTGTCTTACTTCCACTATTCCACAGATAGTCCTTTTTAGAATATGCTTGTGTAAATAAAAACTTTTGAAGCTCGATGATTTACGAAAATTGAATATTTAGGATGCCGTTGAAAGACCTGTATGTTTTATGAGTGTACAGTTAACTAAAGATCAAAACATGAAAGGTATTCATCCTAGTAACTTAAGAAATAATGATACCTAAAAGCAAAACTGTATCTCAACATTTACTACAATACAGGTGAAACTATAGTATTAAAAGTTTTCCTTACAAAATAATCTCTTTAAAATATAAAATGATAAACACCATCACAAAATAGTTGAATAGCTTCTTCCAAATCTTCAATGATGCAAAGATCCAAAAGGCACATGGAGCTCACGAGTTAAGCATTGTTAAGCTTGAAGTAGCTTTGGTGGGTTACTCTGGGTCCGTATGAAATTGAAGCCAGAAATACTTTCTTAGGTGGATTCATCTGCAGAACACCTATAAAATTAAGAAAAACATAACTTGATGTACAATTATGCATGTTTATATTTCTCACTTATACGAACTCTGTAATGAAGGATCTGATTAAGCCAAGGAGATAGGTATTTTCAGTTGAGTATTGTCCTAGAGACATTAAAACACAAGCAAATCCAAATATCCCTCTGTATTTGATTTCACAACTTCCAACTGATTCCTTTGCATACTGGAAAATGGATGGGAGTTTTCCATTATAATCTAAGGGATTTTGAGTTTATGAATACAAGTGGGCTTTATCGGGTAGAAAGATCTTTGAGATTGTATGATTTTACAGGTCTCATGGTTTGTTCCAACTTAATCCCACTTGACATCATGAATACAAGAAATACAAAGGGGCACTGAGAAGCAATATAATGGATTTAAGTAAAATTTGTATCACTTCATAGCTTGCTTAAGCTGTATTGTATGTGTACATACAAGTCTTATTTAATAAAATAGTTTTAAAATTGGTTATAAGTTCTTCAAGTAAAATCAAATTAATAGTTCAAAGATACAGTATAGAAATTGAAGTCAAACAATTGTATTGTCTAGACATAGTCCTCTACCTAAAACTTTTCCCTTAACTTTTCATATTGGACTTCAAACTTAGGAACATAAGCACTGGAAACTATGTGAACAGTTGTGTTTCTGCAAATTCTGAGCCCAGTATCAAGAAAGCATTCCTAAATAACATTACTGTAAGTGCTCAAATAAGAACATGTGCAGTGACCTTTTATCTATACTAGTAGCAGAGAAAAGATGGGGTCAGGGGAGAATCGGGCCATTCATTCATTACTGGAAAACTACCTCCTCATGTCTAAAGAAAATAACTTCAAAAGTTATGATTAAGATGGGCAACAATTTTCAAGCATACAACTATTTTTAAAATGACATTTCAAGCTTACTTTTGAAACTTTTCAATTAATTTCTTCACCATTTTGTCAGTGATGCCAGGACAGGCAGCTTCAGCCACAGCAATACTTTTCTCAAGTTCTTCAATTGCCTGATTCCTGCTTGCATTATTCTCATCCTGCTGTTTAAGCTGAGAAAGAATGACAGCTGTAACATCTGAAATACTATACTATTTAAAATAGATATCAAATGCTCAAGAACTTGTACTTACTTCAGCAAATGCAGGTGTGATTATCATAGACAAACAGCTCAGAGTTTGCACAAGATCTTGCTCCTTTGAAAAAATAATATAGATTACACACATAAAATTAAAATAATCATTCATGCTTTTCTTATTTTATGACAAATGGGAATTAATTTGAATTTGGCCCAGGAAAGACCTAAGATACAGCAAAATCCTATGCTTCTTCCTATCATGAATTCCCCTCCATAACCAAGAAGGCTTCTTCTAAAATTACAATAGATATCTATGATTCCTTGGGCTTATTATTTCTAGGTGAAACACATTTTAAAATACCAATGACCACTTAAATGACTTTATCTTTTAAAATTAGCTCAAAACTAATGATATGGGGCTGTGTTGTGGCTCAGTGGTAGAGCACTAGCATGTGTGAAGCACTGGGTTCAATTCTCAGCACCACATATAAATAAATGAATAAAATAAAGGTTCATCAACATCTAAAATTTTTTTAAAAAACTATGATAAATGAAGCATACTACATGTTTAATGAGGCAGACAGATATTTAGGGGTACTGAATCCTAATAATTTTTAGCCATATAATCTCACTACATAGTTGGAAAAAGTCTATTAAGAGGAAGTGATAGTTTCCATATACATACTGCTCCATTCTGTAGTTTCTTTGGATCAGGCTTCTTTCGCACAGTGGTAAAACTCCATTCAGGATGAGCATTGTTTTCCCTGCTGGTGGATTCCCTAAAGAGATTGCCAAAGATACGTCTGTAAGTTTATAAATAATTCAGCATGATAAAAACATCAAATCAATGCAAAGATAATTATCTCAATGTTTAAAAAAAACATAGCATAAAAAAGCATTTGATCTCACTTTCAGGTACATACATTTTACCAAAGAGTAATGTGTGTCTATCTTTCTATCCATCTTTCTGCCTGCTTGTCCTTCCTTCCTTCCTTCCTTCCTCCCTCCCTCCCTCCCACTTTCTTTTTCTTTGTAATATTGGGGATTGGACCCAGGGGTACTTTACCACAGAGCTACACCTCAGCCCTCTTTATTTAATAATAATAATAATAATAATAATTATTATTATTATTACTACTACTACTACTACTACTACTACTACTACTACTACTACTACTACTACTACTACTATTTGGCACCAGGGATTGACCACTGACCTTAACCACCCAGCGTCACTTAATCACGGAATCACATCTCTAGCCCCTTTTATTTTTTATTTTAAGACAGGGTCTTGCTAAATTGCTGAGACTGGCCTTATACTTGCGATCCTCCTTCCTCAGCCTCCTGAATCAAGTGGTTTTCAATTCTAAGTGTGCATCAGAATCCCATAGGAATACTTCCTACATATATACATACATACATACATACTTACCCATCCCCCACCACTCCCCAGTTACTGAACCAGGACCTCAAGCAGTGCAGCTTGTGGTCTTAGGCTTCATTGGGTGACTCACAAGGACACCTAAGTCTAGTTACACCATTAGAACAGGGTACAAACTATTCTGATATATTTTACACATTTTGAATATTGGGGATTTTTTCATAAATGTGGGAATCTAAGAGTATTATCTTTAAAAATTTGGTCTTTCCTTTCTTCCAGTTTGCCTAATGAAAGTGTAAATTATGGTGTAGCCTAATTATTCTCCCAGTCAAAACTAAATTAGAAACCTAAAGTCTGAATTTTTTATATAAATGCTTCCATTTAAAAAAAGCCACTGCAACATTTTAAGGGGTGAAAATCATATATAAATGGGTATTATTATTATTATTTTTGTGGTGCTGGGGATGGAACCCAGGGCCTCACACATACCAGGCAACTGCTCTACCGCTGAGCTACATCTGCAGTCCATGTATATTGTTTTTGTTGTTTGTTTGTTTGTTTTTTGCAGTAGTAGAGATGGATTCTGGGGCCCTGTATATGCTAGGCAACTGAGCTACACCCTCAGTTCCCATAAATAAATATTTCAATGTACCAATCTGATCACAGTTTGGTGCATGATTGAGACTTGGGAAAGCTCAGTTCTCCAGAGGGATTTTGGAGGTTGCCATCAGAGTGTGAGAAGATATAGCTCCTTACTTTTTAGGGTACTGGAGGTTGAACCCAGGGACATTCTACAACTGAGCTACATCCCCAGTTCTTTTTATTTTTTAATTTTGAGACAGAGTCTTGCTAAGTTGCCCAGGCTGACCTCAAACTTGTGATTCTCCTACCTTAGCCTCTTGAACTACTGGATCACAGATGTGCTCCACTGCATTTGGCTCCTTATTACTTTTTGCAAACTAATGTTAACACCTTTAATGAAATTTTATTCCAAAATTTTGTAATATGCTCAAGTATCCACTAGGGGTTAGACCAAGACCATTTAAAACTAGAGCTATTCACTTCCAAGAACAACATGTTTCCAAATTCATTGTATTACACAGACTGTGACTGGGGAACTTTCAGTTTCTATAATGAAACCTCAGAATATGGTTAATGTTTCATGCTAATGCAAGCATACCAGATAATTGTTAAAAGACACAGTGTATTGAAATGGGCTACCTACATACAAATTGAATAATTTGTACATACGAATCAGAGCCATCAGAATCAGATTCATCATCACTGTGTCCTTCTGCCTTCCATCTCTTAAATCGATCGATCAGTTCAGTCAGATAAGAAGTCTTCTTGGAATTTTTTACAATGAATTTATGTTTCAGAAGTTCTTTAGCTGTAGGGCGCTAAGGAATAAAATGAAGAATGCATGACTATATCAAAGCTCTTTGTGAGTGTAAAAAAAAAATCACTGGAACTAAAAGTAAATCTATAGACAGGAGGAAAACTAAAATGTAGGAAAATAGCTAATTCTACTTTTTAAGTGGCTCAAGGCAACCACATTAAATTCACTACGTTTTTACACCAATTTGGTAAAACCCAAATAAACCAGAAGGTAAAGCTTTCTCAAAGGCACATCAAAGGATTTAGAAAGTAAAAATGTAAAAACATCTCAAAATAAAGCTTTAAAATACTTTTATTACATTTACTGTAAGTTGAAAAAATTCATGAAAACTATCAAGGCTATAATTTTGTTATCATCTGCACACATCTTAGGAATGCCTAATTTTGTTATTATCAGCCCACATCTTATTATCCTTTCTCTATAAAGCATCGATTCCTATTGTGTCTAAATGCAAACAGCAGATGCTGTGGGCGATATTTTCCCTCTAGCATTTTATTAATATCAGAAGGTTTACTATTAACTTAAAATTAGTTATATCAAGTTCTTGTATATTTTTAGTCTCTAGAAATCACAAGGCAGCTTTAATTTAAACAACAGCAAAAACAACTATAATAAAACTGCCAAGTAAATGAGAGGACTTTACTAGACCAGGAAAAGTATAAAACTTCATGTTGAAGTCTCTGAATATTAAATAAAAAGTAAACACAAACTTTCATGAAAAATGATAACATGGTTGAAAGGAATCATCGTGAACATTTTACACATGTACTTTAATAATGACATAAGATGAATTTTATTTCTCAAATTTCTTTCTCCTTGAAATAGGAAATGATCAGTAAACAGCAGGAAGCTGGGGACCAAGAAAAAGATACAGGGGAAGGAGTAAAGTTCTGGTTAAGAACTGACTAAGATCAGCAATGTAGAAGGAAGAACTAGGTTCCTGGATAGATTTCAGCCAATTTTCACCTCATTCTATTCCCCACTGTGGAAAAAGCCACCTCTACTCCAAATAGATCTAATAATGGAAAACAGATAGTAGTAAAAGAAATAAATACTCACAAATGATGGATCTTTATTCAGGCAAGCATCAATAAACTCCTTAAAAGACTTAGTAAAGTCTCCAACAAGAGTTGGAGGATTGTTTTTTGGAATAAGAAACAAAACTCTCATTGGATGCATATCAGAATTAGGCGGCTCTCCCTTGGCTAGTTCAATAGCAGTAATTCCCAATGACCAAATATCAGCCTGAGGTAAAAGAAAGAAAAAAATTCTATTACCTTGAAACTTCATTCCAGTATACTGCCACAAAAGAGTCTGTAGAAGGTAGTGGTCCTATAGTTTTGAAAAGTCTGCCAAGATCGGTGGCATTAATAAATTGTTATTAATAGAATTCACTTATTTTAAAATGTATTGGATTCCATACTTTATGCCAGGCATCATTCTAGGCCCAGAGGATTCAGGTGGTAAAAATGCTAGACAAAAATTCCTGCCCTCAAGGGGCTTACATTCTAGTATGAGAGACAGAGAAGAAACAAACATGTCAGACAGTGATAAGTTCTGTGAGGAAAATAATAAAGCAGAATAAAGAAATAATGAATAAGAGGGTAAAGAAGTTTGCAAATTCACATGGAAGGTCTGAGAAAGACATCTTTGTGTCTGTGATGTTTAAGCAGAGACCTGATTAGAAGAAGGTTATTCCAGAAAGAGGGAAGAGCAAGAGCAAAGGTCTTGAGGCCAGAGTATACTTGCTATGCTTGAGGAACAACAATGAGGCCACCACGACTGGAGAGGCAAATAACAGCTGGAGTTACAGTAAGGACTTAAGATTTCATTCCAAGTAAGATGGAAAGTCATTGATGTGAACAGGGTCCAAATATTATTGGCATCAAGGGAATTTATGAGGAAGCAGCAAAATATGACATAACTTTTCCTTAAGAAAGATTTGATAAAGAAGGAAAATAAGGCAGTTCTTTAACTAGGATAGCACCAGGACCCTTTGCTCTTGGCCGTTCCTCTATCTGAAATAAAATTCTTCCTATCAGATCTCTGCTATATAAAATTTATTCATAAAAACACAACAGTTTAGACAAGCAATCCTTTACTTTTGAGTCATAAGCTGACTGTTGAATAACTTCAGGAGCCATCCAAAATGGAGTTCCCACAAACGTGTTTCTTTTAATTTGTGTATCTGTCAGCTGGCCAGCCACTCCAAAGTCAGCAAGTTTAACATCTCCTTGTTCTGAAAGCAGGACATTGGCAGCTAGGAGGTAAAGAAAAAAGGGCAAAAAAAATTCAGTTTCTGCAGAATGCATCTATTTTTCTAAGATTCATATTAGACTGCTATATACCTTTTATGTCTCGGTGAATTTTCTTTTCTGAATGCAGATAGTCCAGACCTTTCAAAATTTCCTTTAGCATGGTAGCGATCTGGAACTCATCAAATGGACCAGCTCGCAGCTTAAGGGGAAAAACATACACACACTCACACACAAAGTTTGCAAAATAAAATTCAAGATTGCTATCTTTGAAATAATGTAATCACTTAGGTATATGAAACAATTGTTTATTAAACCAATATTTAAACAAATGAGGAAATTTTTTAAATATGGGGGAAGAAAGCAAAAGAATTTTAAGTCCCAAGGCTGAACAGATTTTTTAAAAGATTAAATTTAATATTTAAAGATAATATAAACACTTTTTCCTTGATACTAGCTTCAAATTCTGGAGTTCCTGAACTTTTTACATTAGAGATTTAACAAATATGTTTAAATGGTGATAGTGCTAGCTAAATTGTTTTTCTGATTGGGGAAAAAAATCAACTACTTACATGCTGGCATTTGTTATTAAAAAGTTACTAAATATTGACATTGAACTGATTTTTAGATCAGATAATCTGTAAGATTTCCCCAGCAACTATCTGATCATACAGGTCAACTACAGTAAAGTTATTTAGCATTCTGTATGTTTCAATAATATTGTAAGGAACAGAGTCTTGTTGAGACTCAAATTTTAAATTTATCCATGAATATAATAATTAAACCATTCAGACTCATTGTAAAACAAAATTTGAATCATGGAGGGATAATATTTTTCAAATAAATGTAACACATTTCCCTTTCTATCCCCATCCCTGTACTGAAGCCAATAGTTCCAACTGGAATACAAGGAAAGCAAAGAGTAGGTTTCAGAACTTGTAATGGAATATCTGAAAATTTCTCTTTAAAATAAATGGTGATTTAAAAATTCTGGTACCTCATAAAGCACAAACAGTGGACTGTACAATATTATTACAGGAAAGGGTGGGAATCTAAAGTCAGAGCCGAGACACAGTTCTGTTTGCTGGAAGGAGGAAAGAGGTGGTGAAAATCAAACATTGCACACTCTGCCTCACACTGGGAGGGATTCACAGCTCTTTGGCACCTTGTGTATTTCATCTTTCATGAATGCCATATTTATGCTGAATAAAGGGCACTTTCATGTCAGAATTTAACAGCCTAAAATAGGACCCATACTTTGGTCTCACCATTTAATATTAACTCTAGTCTGGGTATACAGTATACTCCAGGGATGGCTGCAATTCAATAGCTCCCTTTCCTAGGCAACATTATCTATTTATTTCCAAATCTATCAACTTCTACCCCAAAAGTTCCTTTCTGAAACAGTACTGAAGTGGGGCTGGGGTTGTGGCTCAGCAGTAGAGCGCTCATCTAGCACATGGGAGGCACTGAGTTTGATTCTCAGCACCCCATAAAAATAAATAAAATACAGGTTTGTTTCCAACTACAACTAAAAAAAAAACAGTACTAAAGTAATTCTAAAAGGTGAAAATGAGATATTATTTTATTGATGGCTGGCAACAAAATTCTCAGGTACTACCAACTAACTGAGGGATAAACATATTCATAAGACTGGTACCATCAAAAATGTTGGCAGGGCTACAGCATGCTGGACAACTGTAGCAGTGAAATGGCCACGGGGCGACAGTGAATCAGGGAAGAAAAAAAAATCACCCACACTAACACACAGAAAACTGTCTCAAATCTTGTAGTTAAAATGGCTCCTTAGGCATGTTGGTAGTGATGAGAAAAGGAGAAGAAAGGGAATAGGAAAGAGAAGGAATGTAAAGTAGAAGGAATAGAGGTTTTTTTAAAAAATATATCTAACACATCTTCAGGAAAGATTATGCCAAGATTGTGGTTTATTGTCCTTAAAGTGCATAACTGAACTTCTTTCCAATGACTGAACTTCTTATCATATCTCTAATATGTAACACTTCTGTCCCAGGACAGTGTACAGGCTTTGTGTAATTTTGCCTCTATTATGAAGAAAGCATATGCAAAAGAGGGACATGTGCTCTTTCAAAGATTGTACCCTTAGGCAGGTGTGGTGGTACACACCTGTGATCCCAGCAACTTGGGAGGCTGAGACAGGAGGATCACAAGTTTGAGGACAGCCTCAGCTACTTAGTGAGATTCTGTCTCAAAATTAAAAATAAAAGTAGAAAGACTGGGGATGCAGCTCAGTGGTAAAGCACTCCTGGGTTCAATCCCTAGTTCAAAAGGAAAAAAAGGAGAGAGAAAAAATGAAAACTGTACTCTTGTGGACCTAGGCCTGTGGATTTTCCCTACATTCCTTTGACTTTCAGCCAGTCAGTCCCTAATACAGCATGTTATATTATGCCTTCTTTTACAGTTAGCAGATTGTTTCCAACATTTTTTCTTGGTGCTCATGTTTTATTCTGTTTACTTTTTTATATGGGTTTTTGTTGTAAGCCACTGTAAATTCTTTTTGGAAAGCAATGGGATATAATAAACTCAATAAAATAATATATAGTATGCTCAAAGTTTGTTCAGATGCGACAAATGGTTTTTCAAGAATGAGAGAGACCTTTGAGGTACACTATGTATAATGCTGATATAAATTACAAATCATAATGTTATGTTATTCCATTAGTCAGACACCAGTTTAAAGTGATAAATACTCTGTTCAACATCTCTCTTTGTTTTCCCTTGCTCCTGGTAACAGAGTCCTCCTCTACTACTATCATCGTTCTTTCTTAGATTCCCCAAATGACAGCACTCATTTCTATATGACTATACATGGAAAAGGAACAGCACATTTTTTCAGCACTAGCTCTCCTTTAAAAGCTCAGTTCAATGAGGTTTACAATTAAATCACAATATGATTGAATTTTAGAGCTATGAAAACAACAAAAAAAAAGTTCATTAATCAAATTTCTTCATCTAACATTTGAGGAAATTAAGGCACAAAGAGATTATCTTGCCCAATTTTAGTCAACTGTCAGTGGTAGAAATGGGACTAAGAACTAGGTCTTTATATTCTCAGCCAATATAGTACTAACAACATTTCAATTCATTTAATTTATTCTAATTGCCATTTTTATCAGGTAGAGTGCAGAATGGCAGGATGAGATCAAGAACTCACAATCATTTCACTCAGGATATCGATTAGGGCTATTAGGAAGGGTTAGGCCAGTGTTCAAATGCTTGACGTTGCTATTAATGATCTTGATAAACAGATTGGACTAGCTTTGCCAAAGCCTACAAAATGGAGAAGAGAAATGGTGAGTTCCATGGGGGAACAGATAAGGTAAATGATAAATTTGTAAAGGCTTCTCAATATTTTAAAAGTAGAAGGAGGTTCTCAGAGCAATTGAGAGGCTTCTTCTAGGGCTAAACAATAAACTAATGTAATAATAAGACTGACAAGGCAAACAGAAATGAGATCATTTAACTTTAGGAATGAAGTCTGACTCTATATGCATGAAGAATATTATACAAAGAAATGCCAGTGGTGTTCTTGCACTGGAGAGGAGAGAAAAAAAATGAAATTAAGCTTTAGGATATGAGAATTAGATTAGAGACAAGAAAGGATTACCAAATGTGGCAACTGATTAAGCTAAAATGAACTCCTAGAAGTAAATGAGGCTTTCCAGATCAAGTTTATCATGTCTTTTTTTTCAGTACAGTTCTGCCTAAAGCAAAGAAAATTTTTTCAGTCATTTCCGTTCATAGTATTAGAAACTTTGACTCATCAGTAGTCAGGGTTAAAATATTTTAAAAATATCTAATCACCTTCAGGTAGGAAAACTCATCTTCACTTAAAAAATAAGAATTAAAATATTACTTAATGAGCCTAACAAAACACTCTTTTCTTAGACATAGCATGCTATATAATTTCAAAGGAAGAGGCATGTAAATAAAATATATCCTATAGTATTAAAGATGGAAGAGAACTGAAAAATAACTTACTGCAACTTGTTTTATGACACACCCAAGTTCAGGGAGTTCCTGGGTCTGGTTGACAGTCACAGTTTTAGTTGAGCAAAGCTGGCCCTATAACCTTAAACCCCTATAGACTGACTGACCCAGTGGTCATTTCATAATTCATATTTAATCTTATAATTAAAGCCATATTAATAAAGATTTTAAAGGGAAGAAATCAACATTGATAGTATTATACTAACGTGGGGGAAAACCATCAGTTTTTTTCAGAGGCATTCTGCACATGAACATATCTTCATTGAATGGAAATTTTCCTGTACTCTGCAGAACTTCAGCATTCTTGATAATGGCCCACTAAAATGGCAGTAACACTTTCAGTCATTTTAATAATCCAAAAATGCCATCACCTTTCCAAATAACCTACAGTGGGGCAGAGAGAAATCTGTACAGAACTGTATCTGTAGGCCTACTTGGTCAAATCCCTAAAACCAATGTCTTAGTCACTTTGGGCTGCTCTACCTGAATATCATAGACTGGGTGACTTAAAACTGCAAATACTTATTTCTCACTGTTCTAGAGGCTGGGAAGTCCAAGATCAAGGTTCTGGAAGACTGAAGTCTGATGAGAGTACTCTTCCTGGTTTCCAGATGGCCATCTTCTCAATGTACCCTTGCAGGGTAGAAAGACAGCTAGAGGGCTCTCTGGAATCTCCTTCACACAAATGCCATTCCTGAGGGCTCTGCCCTCATTACCTAATTACTTTCCAAAGTCCCACCTTCTAAGACTATCACACTGGAGTTAGGATTTCAACATACGAGTTTGTGGGGCACACAAATATTCAGTTCACAATCACTTTTAGTGACAGTTATCACAATTATATATTTTTAAAAATCTAAGAACTCAGTCTTAGAATAAGCTTGTAAAAGTCAAACACAAAACTGACAGTAATTAGCAAACACTCCACTCCTAATTTGGGGCAATCATTTTATTAAGCTATTTGTATTTCTTATATACCATAGATTGTCAGCAACAGATTCAAATCTGCAACAAAGAAGTATCTACATAAGAATTGTAATGCATTCCACTGTCATATTAAAAAAAGAATTATCGACATAAGTGCCATGGTCCTCAAGGAAGAGTTTAATTTGAACATATTAACTAATACAACCACTTAGCATTGCTCAAAAGTCACTGCTTACTTAACATAAAAGAACAGTTAAAAATGTTTGTGTAATTATTTTAAAATACTTACAAGATCCAGTGCTGAACCGCCACCCAGGTATTCCATTATTATCCATAATTTTGAACCCTGTAAAGCCATGGAACAATTTAATAATTATAAACCTTAGCCAAAATAGCATACTAATAAAAAGTTAAATCTTACATACTAATGCAATGATTCTAAAATAGATGTTTAAAAGTGGTTGCTTGGAACACAGAACATATTTTTTCCATATACCATTATACAAAAAAATAAAATTCTGAGCCTAGTCTTGCAATTCTATTTAGCCTTTGATATAGCTAAACAAATACAGTATTGTCTGTTATTGTTAAGCTACTAATAATCATTACAAAACTGAGAAAAAAATCCAAAGTTTGCAATTGTTATCTTGAATGATAATACTAAAAGGAAAAGATAATTACAATAAAGAATGAGAAGAAAGGACACTTATATAAATGGATAACGAAAGGGGAGTGTGTAGCTCAAAAAGCATATGATTACTCCAGGAAAAATTAATTTCATTTTGACCAGAACAAGAGTAATGAGGTTTATGGGGGAATATATGTATATGAATTCTAAAACTAGTATACACACATACACACCATTCTCCTCTATCAGTTAAACACTGGAATAAAACACTTCCTTTTTTCAGATATAGCTTGAAATATTAAGGATAATTCTTTCTCCATACCATTTCATGAATGATATTCTCTATTTTTGAGAACACATAGCTGACTAGAAATCGAAAGGTTGGTTTTATTATACTAGCAGTAGCAAAGTTGTGAATGAATTATGTCCCAAAAGTCCATTTTTAAGTAAGTTATTCAAAAGCAAGCATTTTTTTCTATAAAAAAAATCAGGTTTGGGATCATGGAGTTGTCTCCCCAAAAGAAAATGTTAACATAAATATATCCATAGTATATAGCATGAAGAATATTGGAGAAACTCACTACTACTTATAACTTAGCAATTTTTCTGGGGAAAAAATATATATTCAGTGTTGTGCTCCAACTTGGGATGCCAGGAACACATTTCTCACCTTTACAGGCCCAGCTGTGGGATGAAGATTCTCAAGCTACTGCTGGTGCCCTCACTCTAAAATCCCTGGGAAGTACTGAGGAGTTCAATTTAAAATTTGTCAAGCATCTCCATGGGGCTGGAATTTTATTAAGGCAGAGAATGGAAACTCTAGTGACACAATGATGAGTCAGGGGAATGTTCCAAGGTTGAGGAGTCAGAGTTAAGTTGAAATTGTAGTGTAGGGGCTAGGATGTGATCTAGAGCTAGGGGCTGAAGAGGGAAAGATTAGTTCAGTTAAAACAGACGGATTCTACTTTCTTAATGTTGACACTATATACAATATATAAAAGAAAGAGGAATAGAGCACCACCATCCTATCCACTTCCACTAATCTTAACATCTGCTCTGTTTTGCCTTAGCAGGTCAACTTGAACTGAGGAAAGAAAAAGCTGAACGTCATGTGTGCATGGAAGGAAAGAGGAAATAAATTTCTACAATAGTGGGGAGGGAAGCAGAGATCTAGGAGTGGTTCCTGTAACTTGAATTTATGCATAGAAATTAGGCATTCAGAACCAGAGAATTATAAACCTGATACAACTTTTTTTTTTTAAAAGTATTTCCTGCCACTCAAAATGGTACATGCCTGTAATCCCAAAGACTCAGGAGGCTGAAGCAGGAGGATTGCAAGTTAGAGGCCAGCCTCAGTAACTTAGTGAGGTCCTGTCTCAAAATTTAAAAATAAAAAGATTTGAGGATATAGCTAAGTGGTAGAACACCCCTGAGTTCACTCCCTAGTATCACACACATAAAAGTGATTCTTATAATGGCTTACAGCTTAAGAATATTTTCTTTTACCATAAGTCTGTTTCCAGTAAGTACTATATTCTATCATATGAATGCAGAAAGCTTCCCATGCCCTGACATTTTAAAACAAGATTTTGTAAAATTAGTTTATCTGTTTTAAGGTTCTTTATGAATGAAAAGCACCTGTTTTTCAAGTCTAAAAACAATGTATGCCCCTTTGCTTATACCAATTCAAAATGGAAACTTCCAACTATCACCAAAAGGTATTCATAAAAAGCTGGATATGTGACCTTACAAAACAGTATATACTGCTTAGTTATTAAAGTTGAAACTAAGCAACTTCCAGATCTGAAAATAAGACTTACTACCAGAAGAACTTTTCAGTAGAACTAGGTACTCCTCTGACACAGGGAGTGGCCAGAGGTATCAGATAGCTTTTCTGACTGCCTCCTTTTGATTGTCACTCCTGGAGACAAGCATCACTGGAGGATGGCCAAAGACCTGGACATCTGGAAGACTGTTAGGCGGGCAGGAGCCTGAAGCAAGGCCTAGGGAGCAAGGTAGAAATGGCAAATTGGCAGGGCTTCTCCCTGCTCAAGGCAACTTAATGAAAACACTAACTACAAACAAAACTAATCTAAACTAGCTTGCTACTATTTGGAGGGAGGATGTGTAACGTCTCAGGTTCTATCTTCAAATTCTACAAAAAGGCTTTATTGTTGGAGGATACAAATAAGTGGTTGGTTTGCCTTTTAAATAATTTAAAGTGCTAAGATGGTATCTACATGCTGGTTTACAATTCTAAAAGAGCCAGGTGAGTGTAAACCGTAACCATAAACTTCGCATACAAAATTCCATCTCTCTGCTTATAAATGAATCCATACATTTGAACAATGGTTTGGAGGATTAAGTTTTGAGTCCTATATCAACATGGGTTTTCAGTTGGTATTAGGAAATTGTTCCTAAATTCAGAATACCTAAAGAACAATTGCTCTAGCTGGCATGGTGGTACATGCTTGTAATCCTAGTGGCACAGGAAGATCAAGAGTTCAAAGCCAGCCTCAGCAAAAGCGAGGCAATAAGCAACTCTAAATAAAATACAAAATACAGCTGAGGATGTGACTCAGTGGCCCAGTGCCCCTGAGTTCAATCCCTGGTATCTGCTCCAAAAAAGAAAAAAACAATTCAATATACCAATTGTATGTACGTATAAGAGAGGATTATTTATGCTACCTATGTGTTCAATTAAGTAGCTGGTCTATTAATCCAACAGGCAATAATAACACTGACCACATCAACCAGCAAGTGCAATTGAAACTAGCCTGTCACAAAAGGACAAATATTCTTTGATATCACTTATATGAGGTACCTAGAATAGCCCAATTCACAGTGACTCAAAGTAGAATGGTGGTTTCCAAGGATCAGGGAATGGGGATTATTGCTTAATTACCTATTAATTGGTAAAGATGTTCTGGAAATAAATGGTGATGACTACATAACATTGTGAATGTACTTAATGCCAGTGAACTTAGAAATGGTTAGAGTGGTATGTTATGTGTGTTTTATCATAACTGAAAACCACAGAAAACAAGATTTTATCGAACTGCAAGGGACAGTAGAGATTATTTTTGCCTAGAATATGGCTAGATACTTTACCACCTCTGAACCATTTCCTTCCAGTTTGGAATGCCTTGTCCCTACCCCAACCTCACTTTCCAACTTTCATCGCAATCATATTCAAAACCTAGATCAAATGTTAGCTCCTCAGTTTTAGGGTTACTGCCCTTAAAGTACCCACAGGTAAGTAGGTAATAGATGAGGCAAACTAGCAATACATATCTGAGACTGACAAGAGTCTTGGACCAGAGGCATTAATTGTCAAAATAAAGTAGATGAGGGCTGGGATTGTGGTTCAGTGGTAGAGCACTTGCCTAGCATGTGTGAGGCACTAGGTTCAATCCTCAGCACCACATAAAAATAAATAAAATAAAGGTCTATTAACAACTAAAAAAATATTTAAAAAACAAATTAAGTAGATAAGATTGACTAGGGCAAAGAAACAGAATGAGAGGCACTCAGTAAATACATGTCTGTTAAGCTGAATCTAATATGAGGCTTCTTAGAGATATATTTTGCTGAGGCTGGCTTTGAACTTGCTATCCTCACACCTCAGCCTCACAAGCTGCTGGGATTATAGGCATGCACCACCATGCATGGCAAGGTATATTTATTCTGAGAAAAGAACATTTTGATAAGGAGAAATATATACTGTCCTTAATTTTCTTCAATAAATTATATAATTATAGTTATATAAATTATAATAAATTTTCTTTTATTTAACTATAAAAAATTTTCAACAAAAGAATATTCTAAAGACACTGAACATATACCAGATATAAGCACACACAAAGCTTCAGTGAAAAATGAAAAGGCCACAAAAGTGTACAGAATTTTTTCTGGAATATTTCACTTTATTCATTCAATTCTTTTTTTAAAATAAATTTCAGTGGTGGCATATGTATGTCTGTGTGGAGGGGGTGATTATTTCCTTAACATAAACAGAAATCTAAAGGCAATTTTTACCAGCAAATAAAGGCATGATTCAAATTCTACTCAATGCTTGAGTGAGCTTCATTTTAAGATTTACATTGAACTAGAAAAATATTTAAAGATTATAAAAGATTCTTCCAACATTATGAGATCAGAAAGGAAGGGTTTGCTTATTTTAGCACTCTTCATAAAGACTAACTTTGTCTGTCAAGAAACTCTGCAGTGAACTAAAATTAAAGGAAAACACTGTGGTCACACTGATGTGTTTGTCTGGTTTTTACTCTTGTTTTTAAAAATGAAGTTATACACTGAGCTCAGTCAAAATGAATACCTAGTACATTTTTGCATGTCTCAAGGAAATCACTACAATTGCATACAGTTTTAGAGAGTATATAATTTTCTCTCAAGTGCAATAACCTTTTCCTCCAGCTTATGGTGAGGTCTTGGTTATGTGTGATATCCTGTGTAAGGACAAGCTGAGAAAACTGATACCCTACACTGTTCAATTAACTTGACTCACAAAATCTTCTGTCATCTGAAATGTAAGGATGGATCAAAGAAGGTACACAGTTGATTGACAGTGCAGTTTTCTGATGTTACTTAGAGGATGTGGCCTTGAATTACATTGACTGCATTAAACAGAATCCTGTTATATGTGATTTTAGTTTAGGAAAAAACTCAAGTCTACACAATCACTGTAAGATTTAATATAAATGGAAAACAAGTTGTTCAATTTTAAAAAGTGATTCAAATAAATAGTATTAAAAGACCATATTTTGTTTTCTGTGTGTGTGTGTGTGTGTGTATATATATATATATATATATATATATATACATATATATATGTATAGAGATAAACATGTGTATCATACATTTATTTACTTTAAATAGATAATTTTATCATGAAACAATAAGTTCTTCACTGTATTTTTTTTTTGCAGTACTGGAGATCAAACCTAGGGCCTCATGGATGCCAGGCAAGTGCTCTACCACTGAGCCATTCCCATCCCCAAAGTATTCTTTTACTAAGAGACTTCAATTAATGATTGAGAAAGGAGATAAAAAAAATTTCAATTAATCCATCAAGAACATCTTGGACAATGGTGTTTTTTCTATTATCACCAACTAGTCTTGAGTATATTCTACAATCAAGATTTGGTACAAAAATTAGTTTATATTTATTTAAAGATTAAGTAATTACTAGATGAATAGTACATATATAATGTGGTGCTAAGTTTTGAAGAGAATTTTTTTAAATGTGAAATCTTGTAAAAATAGAGTTGTAATACATTTTCTATGAGACTGAATATGAATAAACAAAGGCTATAACTAGTAAAAAGTTAAATTTCTCATATCAGTAGTTATTTCCAATATAATAAACAAGACCTATTTTAAATAGGGCTTATTAAATATTTTAAGTCAGTCACCAAAAATAGCTTATCTGTTATATGGGCGTAAAAATAGCAAGGGTTCAGGTTTGCTTTAAACTGGGTCTGGAATTACCAGTATTCTATCCAGAAAGAGTCAACCCAAAAGAACAAATCACACACATACACACATACAAAAAAAAAAAAAAAAAAATCTTAGGACTGCCTACAACAAAGTCTGTTGTAGGAATTAGAAGGGGGACTTAAAAACTATTGAAACTGAATAATCATGAGATTTCTCTAACTTAATATTAACTGCTAAATTAGCCTTTTAGGAGTGAACATGAAAGCCAAAGGACAAAAACTCAGGTATGAGGTAAAATACAGCTAACACTTAGAAAGAAATGCTGAAATTGAATAAAAATTATCAGTATTATTACTTCCTTTTTGAGGACTTTTTTTTCAAATTATTCTCAAAAACAGGATGCTGGCATATTTGTGCCTCATCTGTATTTTAGATGCACTTTAATCATAAAATTTGCACCATTTTTATGCATCTAGTACAGTGTTTAATATAGTGGCTGTTTAAGGATTAATTCTACTATGCATACACTCTCTATCTAATTCATATAATGTTAAAATAAATCAAACTTGTAAAAAGGCAAGGAAACTGATGGTAATTTTTTTTTTTTTGGTACCAGGGATTACTCAGAGGAAGTTTATCACTGAGCCATATCCCCAGGCCATTTTTGTATTTCAGAGACAGGGTTTCGCTGAGTTAGAGCCTAAGTTGCTGAAGACGAACTAGTGAGATTCCTTTCTCAGCCTCCCAAGCCGCTGGGATTACAGGCGTGCGCCACCATGCCTCACTTACATAGATATTAATTAATATAAATACTGATAAAGAAAGCAATGACAAAGTGAAGTCACTAAGATGGAGGAATAAAAAAGAGCGATCTTTGCAACATCTGCCACACAGACGCAAACCAAAATAATCCTGGAATGGTTCAAGGGCCCTTTTAAGAAATTGAAACACTACAGTGGAGCATAGGAAGCATTATACACCCATAGGAAGGATTACAGGTGGATCTAGTATACCTGAGATGCCACTGGACCGCTAGGAACAAAGAAGTAAGGCAAGAATTATTTATCAGTTTCATCATCACCGGGCTCCAGATTCATGAAAGATGGCTGCCAGGCGAGTTCACATACCAAATGCGCACCCGCTTTGTGGCCGTGCGCGCGCTCTGAAGTTGTACACACATGCTTTGCAGCTATGAGCGCATGCTCTTTGCGGTTGTATACACTGCCTTTGCAGCTGTGCGCATGTGCGCTCTGCAGTCGTGTACACACACGCTTTGCGGCCATGCGCAAGCGCTCTGTGGAGGAAAGCCCACACACACGTCATATGCACCCTTGCCAAAACCAAGGTTTCTTTGCTTCCGTCCTCACTCCGCACACTGGTTCTGAGGCCACTGAGAGACAGCAAGTACTCTGGAATCTGGAATGTAACCTTGCCTCAGACGATCCATATTTAATGGCTCACACCAGGTCTGCGCCAAGGTTGCTGTGCGCATGTCTACACTGCAGACATACACTCAGCCCAGAGTTAGGGTCTAAATTGTAGCGGCACTGCAGCCAACCTGAAAAGTTGAGACAAACAGATCGCCACAACAAGCTAGCTCCCTTTGGGCCGAATTTTTTGCACATGCATGCACTCTGGACATCTTCTCAGAGGTCAGTGAAGTAGTCTCTTCTCTGTCCCATAGTAGCTTTGTGTGTGTGTTGCGGGGGGTGGGGGGTTGGGGGTGTGTGTCCATCTCCATCTTTTTCACAAACACCGGCGCCTTGCATAAGAAACAATACTAAGCAATCCCACCCTTATAAACTCTGAAAGTCTAATACTGCTTTCCTTTGAAATTTTTCAACATGGGATTAAGCAATTTTTTATTTCTTTATTTTTGGTGCCAGGAGTGAACCCAGAGGCATTTAATCACTGAGCCATATCCCCAGCCCTTTTTATTTTTTATTTTGAGATAGGGTCTACCTACATTGTTTATGGTCTTCCTAAATTATTGCTGAGGTTGGCTTTGAACTCACAATCCTCTTGCCTCAGGCTCCCAAGCTGCTGGGATTAGAAGCATGCACAACCACACCCAGTAAAAGTTTTTTAAAAAACATTTTTAGTTGTATATGGACACAATACCTTTATTTATTTATATTTGGTGCTAAGAATCAAACCCAGTGACTCATACATGCTAGGCAAGTGCTCTACCACTGAGCTACAACCCCAGCCCCAACAATTTTATTTTAAAAACAATTTAAAACCCAACCTAGAATTTTCTAGCTATTTATTCTTTTTCTTTATCTCTTTTATTTTTATTTCTTCTTTTTAGTTATATATGACAGTGAAGTCCATTTTGACATATTTATACAAACATGCAGTATATCTTATCTAATTAGGATTTCAGTTCATCTTAGGATGTACATGGTATTAAGATTCATTGCAGTGTACTCATACATGTACATAGGAAAGTTATGTCAGATTCATTCCACTATCTTTCCTATTCCTAATCCCCCTTCCTTCTCTTCATTCTCCTTTGTCTAATCCATTGTAGCTATTTATTATTTACATTTCAATGGACACAAATCCTGACTTTTACCTCTGGAACCCAAGAACTCTTGGGTTTTACTAAACAAAGAATTTTCTGTTATGCAGTAACATCTCCATCTGCTGGAAATTTAGGTGGCTGCTAATTACATCATCTTGGAACCAGGAAAAAATCCAGCTTCAGCAGGGGGTCAATATTGTTTCATTTTATTCCATTTTAACAAAAAGTTGTTCCCCTATAAGTTCCATATCCAAGATTCAACCAACTATGGGTCGAAGAAAACCTCTCTACTGAATAAGTACAGACTTTTTTGTCATTATTCTGTAAACAATACAGTATAACAGCTACTAACATAATATTTACAATGTATTAGAGAATAATCTAGAGGTGATTTAAAGTATAAGGGAGGATGTACATAGGTAATACACAAATACTATGTCATTTTATATAAGGGACTTGAGCATCTGGGGATTTTAGTGTCTTGGGAAGCAGGGCCTACAACCAATCTCCTGAGGACAATAATGAATGAATGAGTACATTTATCATGTGCTTGAGATGTGCCAGACTCTGTGTCTGTGCTGTGACAAAGAAACCAAGACTGGTTAAGCTAAACTGCCTGCCATCAAGAAGCTCACAACCTGATGGGAGAGAAAAATGCAAACACCTTAACTCAATGGAATAAGAGACATACTTAAAAATTTCATCAATTCTGAGATTCAGACAGAATGAACTATTGAAAAGAGTTTGCAGGAACCAAGGAAGGTTGGCTTTTTCCTGACAAAGGATATGTCTCAAGAGCCAGCTGCTCCATTTCTGCTCCTCCACTGAACCAAAAGTTCAGGTATAGAACAGTGTACAGCTGAGTGCTGAGATATATTCAGGATACAGTTGCTAAATCTAACAACAATTTATTTGGCACTATAATGGAGGGAGCTGGATTCTGCCTAAAGGACAAAGACTGCCAAATCTTAATTTGAGACATTGCTTTTCAAAAACAGAATTTAAAAAGAGAGGAAGAAAAACATAATGAAAATACCTTATGACTTAAATAATATAGCACACACATTACCTTTAAATATGACCCATAGTATTTTGTTACATATGAGCTGTCACATTGACTCAAAACAGTTATTTCTTGTTGAATGTCTTCTATTTCATCTTCGGCTTCCTCAAGGTCAATGATTTTAATAGCAACAACTTGCTGAGTACGGTTATCAATTCCTTTGAAAACTTCTCCAAATGAGCCTTTTCCAATGCGTTCTAATTTTGTGAACAGTTCTTCTGGATCTGCTATATTATTCTATGGAAGAAAGAACACAGATGATTTTTTAAATGAAGGAAAATGAATCATAAGACAAAAACACTTTTTGTATAGGTCTTCAATTTTTAATATTTTTAATTGTATGTATTTACTGGGTATAGTGTGATCATTCAACACATATACAATGTGTAATGATCAAATTTCATCTCCTTGAACATTTATCATTTTTTAATTTTTTTTAAAGCTTACAAACTCCTTTGACTCTTCTCCACAATTGCTTTGTTAGAACAACTGTAATCTCAAACAGCCAGCTGGTCCACATTCTACTGGATCACCCACACCAAAAGGGTTTAGCTGATGGTGCTACCACTAACAATCCCATACAGCAAAGTCTCTGAGGACTGCCAAAAGATCAGATATATTTTGGAACAAAGCAAAGGATTGTATATAGTTTAGACATTAATGCAAATGTAAGAAGAGTTTTATAAGCATTCTTTGTGAGTATGGTGGTGCACACCTATAATTTCAGTCATTCAGAGGCTGAGGCAGGGGGATTGCAATTTTGAGGTCAGCTTCAGCAACTTAGGGAGACTCTAAATTTCAAAATTTAAAAATGACCGGGGATGTAGTTCAGTGGTAGAGCACCACTGTGTTCAGTCCCCAGTACCTAAAATAATAACAAAAGAAAACAACATTCTCTCAATATTACCTTTGAACTCTCCTCTGTCTCAACTCAGACCTGCCAAAAAACCCACCTATAATTCTAAGCAACAAAGAACACAAAATACTTCTGATCCTTTTTTTTTTTAATGTAGGATCCTATTTGTGTGAAATGTTCTCATCAATGGCTGAAATGTTTTTGTCTTTTTCGTAATAGCTATTCTAACTGGGGTAAGATGATACCTCATTGCAGTTTTAACTTGCATATCTCTGATATCTAATAAAGTTGAGCAATTTTTCATAAATTTGTTGGCCATTTGAATTTCTTCTTTTAAGAACTATCTGTTCACATTTTTAGGATCCTATTTGTGTGAAATATTCTCATCAATGGCTGAAAAGCGATTCTATGCCTTTATTAAAGAACTGTTCTCCATGCTGAGGAAAGAAATCTACCAAAATATACTAAGCCCATATATGCATATATCACAATTAATCCTGCTTACATATATAATTACAATGTACTAATTAAGATAGTAATAATGATAATATCAGTAGAGGAAGCAGATCGGGGGGAGGGGAGAAGGGACAGAAAAGGTACTGGGGAATAAGATTGATAGCATCATGTTATGTGCATATATGAATATGGTGTAACAAATTCCACTATTATATATAATTTTAATGCTCTAATAAAAATGTTAAAAAGAATTATTCCCCAAAAGCACAGGAAACAAAAGCAAAATTATGCAAATGATATTATATCATATCAAGAAGCTTCTACACAACAAAGAAAACAATAAAGTTGAGACAAACTACAGAATGGAAAAAAATAAATGTAAATTATTCATCTGATGATGGTAGATGAACCTACATAGTGGAACACTTGTCTAACATGCATGAGACTCTGGGTTTGAGGCCCAGTATTGTTTTAAAAAACAGAATGTAGGAACTTTGAAAAGTTTTTAAATATACAAAAGAACTTTCACAAATTATTTCACAGTGGAGAATAATAATATTAACACTTTTCTCTGATAAAATCTGACATGAAGCAAAGGTTTTTAGATTAATGAATGTATAGGCATGACTTAGATTTATAAATTCACTGTCCTTTCCTGATATAGAAATATTCTTTTTCTTTTCTTACAATATACAACTTTAAATTAAAACCTTACTCCCATAAGAATTTTTTTATACTTCTTAAACTTTTAATGTTGAAGACATACTTCTGATCAAGTAGCATCTCAAGATGTCCAAGCCTTCCCCCAAAAGCATATTATTAAATTATTCTTAAGTATTTTATTAGTCTAAAACTTTGAGTTCTGCCAAAATATAAGAGGATGCAATTTAGTTCTGGTGAGCTAAATTATAATCGACTTTGTCTATTGGACCTAGAATATCTGTTCATTTTCTATAATTTTGCCTAGTTTTACCTTATCATCAATTTCAGCAGATAATTATGGAGTTAACATGTCCCTTATATCTTATTATTAAAGAGGCCATTAAGGTTTATTTTTCTCTTATCAATTTCTTTGCTCTGTGATAACCAAATACACACACTACTACCTTAGTAAACTGGTTCCTTTTGAGGTAACTTCAAGACGTACTACTGCTTTTAAAGAATTTTATCAACTTCTCTTTTTCAGCCTGCCTAAAATACAGTTTGCACATGATGTATTTTACTTTATAAGCTTCCCACATATTCCTGTATTTTTTCCATTTCTAAAACATGCACATTCCATATTGGAGGCTCTTTGATACTTCAAGCTATATGAATATCCTCACCTATCTCCAGAATGCACATGAAACAAATACACCTTGAGATTCCCATATGGCCTTTTAAAAATAACTTGAAGACTTCCAGTAGGTTGAACATGCCTCTTTAAAGCTCACATTTTGTTGTAATACCTTCTCAAAAACATGATTTCCTTGATGTCCTCTTTTATCAAGCTATTATATGTATGTATTTCATTGTGATCATTACTTTATTACTATTACACAGTGGTGATCCCATAGTTACCTCTTCCTACTTTTGGTGATGTTTTTTTGTTTTTCTACTACCCTGTGGTAAAAATTTCTACCAAATACCTTGGTGATGGGTTCAGTTTTATATAACTTCCCAAATTCAGTGACCTTGGAAATTTTTCTTAAAAAAAAAATGTGTCAGCCTGTTCATATTAAACATACTAAAGTTTGGAAATAAACCATTGATGAAAACTACATAGTATACACCTTTTGATAACATACTCTGGGAAGTGTGTATATTCATTAACTCTATAACAAGAATCTTCTGTTGTTAAGAAACAAAAAATTAAATCCTAATCTTCCTAATTAGTGTTTTAGAAGGATTTGACTGGAACAATCAGCCCCAGGGAGGATACAGCTGTGTCTTGCTTTCTATAATAAATGGATTCTGGCAAATATGTAAATCAAGGATTTAAAAATCAAGTCACATTTTGCATTTTAAGGAAGCTCTAAAGTAAATCCTGACTCATCAGTATAGTTTAACATTTTATTGGAGATGGAAACAACCATCATTTATACAATGTATCATACTTCCTACTCTTATTTTGGGTCTAAAACTTATGCAAAACATTATCTTTAGAGAGAAAGGAATCATGAAAACAAGTTTTCTCTAGCATAACTTCACTTCTGTAAGCATTTAAGGAATGGGGATCCTTACCCAATTTACCAATTTCTGAATCCATGATAGATAACAGCCAAGTTCTAATTTCTCCTTCAGCATTTTAAGCCAAGGCATTCTAAGTATCTTTAGTAAACACAGGTTGCTTTGTTGTTTTTAGTAGAAGGGAAAAAGTCAGGTAAATAAATGGTAAACAGGGCTGGGATTGTAGCTCAGTGATGGAGCACTTGCCCCTCAGGTGAGGCACTGGGTTCGATCCTCAGCACTACATAAATAGAAACAAACAAAATAAAGGTATTGTGTACACTATAAAAAAATAAAAATAAATTAATAAATGATAAATACCCCAAATAATGCAATTAAAAAACACCCACATAAAGATGCTGGTTTGTCCATGGCATTTGCAGGTAAATGGCTGGCGTTGGAGAAGATAATGCTAAGTGAAGTCAGCCAATCCCCAAAAAACAAATAGCGAATGTTTTCTATGATATAAGGAGGTTGACTCATAATGGGATTGGGAAGAAGAGCATGGGAAGAATAGATGAATTCTAAATAGGGAAGAGGAGTGGGAGGGAGCAGGGGATGAGCGAGGATGATGGAATGTGATGGACATCATTATACAAAGTACATGTATGAAGACTTGAATTGGGTGTCAACATACTTTATATATAAACAGAGATACAAAAATTGTGATATATATGTGTATTAAAATTGTAATGCAAAAAAAAGAATAGTGTTACCTTAGATTAGGTAGAGGAAGTGAAAGGAGGGGAAGGCAAGGGATGTGGGGATAAGAAAGATAGTAGAATGAAACAGACATTATTACTTTATGTATGTATGTGACTGTATGACCAATGAGATTCTACAATATGTAAACTCAGAAAAATGACAAATTATATCCCATCTATGTATGATATATCGAAGTATATAAGTGCATTCTACTGTCATGTATAACTAATTAAAACAAATTAAAAATTTAATTTTTTTTAAAAAGATGCTGGTTTGTGCCAGGTATGATGGCACATGTTTATAATCTCAGCGACTTGAGAAGTGAGGCAGGAGGATCACAAGATGGAGGCCAGCCTCAGCAACTTAGCAAGACCTTGTCTCGAAATAAAAAAACAAGAAGAGCTAGCAGTGTAGATTAGTAATAAAGCACTCCTAGGTTCAATCCAAAGTGCCATACCAAAAAAAAAAAAAAAAAAGATGATTTGCCCAATCATTCCCATTACTTTTGTAAACTAGAAGAAAATCAAGTCAGCATCCTCTCTACTCCAGATCTAATATTCTTTTAAGAATATAGAATCTCTAAATGTTACTATTTATGCTGCAAATTAAACTTTACTACTTTGTTTGCATTCCTTTCTCAAAGCCATTGTCTAGGAAGGTGTTGTAAAAGTTGTGTAGAAGCTAATACAACGTAAGAAAACTTCATATTGATTTACAGGTAATGGTAGAGGATTTCTAAATGTGGGTCTGTGAAAGTGAAAACTTCATACAGATCCACCTCAGGACACTCACATTAATACTTTGATTTGCTTTACCTGTTCAGATTGGCTTCAATCTGCATCCTTCACTATAACAAATTTAAATCATACAAGGTATTATTACCACTAACCAACTATTCACTAGGGAATTATTCTGAAGAAGCCTAAAAGGGGAAAATTTTTTTATGGTGATCACCTTGCTTTTCTACTATGGAAAGTCAGAGGCAGATGGAAGAAGACTTTTTGGATTCTCAAACCACAATTTAGTTTCTTTTTTATTAAAACATCATAATTTTACATAGCAATTGGGTGCATTCTGACTGGAGGAATTCTTAAAAGTTCTCCAAGTGCTCACCAATTTTGGCTGTGCATTGAGAATCACCTGGATAACTTTAAGAATGCAGATACTCAGGCTTTATCCCAAAACCATTGATTTGTATATTTGAGACTGGAGCCCCATGAGTATTTTGAAAAAGCGACCCAGATGATTACCATGTCGTCATTTTGGCATCAGGCTTAAGATCAACATTTGGAAACTATAGAGCAGACAGATGTGAAATTTGTATTCTTGATTACAGGAAACACATTATCCTTACTTTTCCCAGACAAGCATGGGGGTCTCATCTAGTTCTGTATACTAAATGAACAACTTGGAGATTAAGATAAAATCAAGAAGCTGAAAATGGTGGCACACTCCTGGAATACCAGCAACTCAGGAGGCTGAGGCAGGAGGATCACAAGTTTGAAGCTAGCCTCAGCAAAATAGCAAGGTCCTAAGCAATTTAACAAGACCCTATCTCAAGATAAAAAACTTAAAAGGGCTGAGCATGTGACTCAGTGGTTAAATGCCCCAGAGTTCAATCCTCAGTACCAAAAAAAAAAAAAAAAAAGAGGACTTGATACTTTGATACTTACATGTTTGTGCCTGTACTTGAAAATCAAGTCTCCAACACTTCAAAGGATGCGTCTCTAAAATTAGCCCTTATTCTCAATACTAGAAACATAATATTTGTTGAAACACAAGCAATATATATCATGCTTTCTAGGTGTAATCATTTTTAAACATTGTTTTTACTCAGTATAGTCTATGAATATTCTATAGGTTAGGATGCAACTGGTGATAGAGTTTTGAGGTTAAGAGCCAACACTGATGAAGGATAAAAGTTAAATCTCTAGTAAGCAGGAGAAAATGGGTCCATTGTAGAGGGTGACATTAGGAATGGGTGAACAAATCAAATAAGAAAATTATAGACAGATTTAGAATAAAATTTTTTTGTACCAGGGATTAAACCCAAGGGTGCTTAATCACTGAACCATATCCACAGCCCTTTTTATTTTTTTATTTAGAGACATGGTCTCACTAAGTTGCTGAGGCTGACTTTGAACTCACAGTCCTCCTGCCTCAGCCTCTGCTAGAATTATAGGCATGTGCTACCTTGCCCAACGAGAATGAAAATCTTGAAAGCCAAAGGTGGGGAAGAATGTAAGGTAAAGAATCTGTTTCTTGGGCTGGAGTTGTGGCTCAGCGGTAAAGTGCTCACCTAGCATGTGCAAGGCCCTGGGTTAGATCCTCAGCACCACATATAAATAATAAAATAAAGGCATTGTGTCCAACTATAACTAAAAAATAAATATTTTTTAAAAAGAATCTATTTGGGGCTGGGGATGTGGCTCAAGCAGTAGCGTGCTCGCCTGGTATGCGTGCGGCCCGGGCTCGATCCTCAGTACCACATACCAACAAATATACAAACAAAGATGTTGTGTCTGCCAAAAACTAAAAAATAAATATTAAAAAAAAATTCTCTCTCTCTCTCTTTAAAAAAAAAAAAAGAATCTATTTCTTTGAATCCGAAGTAGCTAAGAGCACTAGTGTGAAAATATAGTAAGTTTAAGGAAGAGAAAAGAAATTTCTCAAAGGATTTGATCAGGAAGGGTTGAGCTCAGATGTTCTTAAGGAACCTGCAAGGCACAAAAGCAAGCAGAGCAAGGCTGAACTCATAGCCATCCTACTTAATGAAGCCCATGCAATGAATCCTCTCAGCTATAACTTTTTGCCATAACAAAGGCTGGCCTGTCTGAGGACCCATCAGCGATGCTCTGATGAGGAGGAACACGACAGAAAATGATGAGCAAAGAGTGTGCTAATGATATCAAGGCTTAAAGAGGAAGACCTCTTACTCTCTTCAGATTCTCACGTGGTAATACTAGGACTGACAAACAGTGAAAATAGGGAATGCTAACAATCACCGAGAGTAACTAAAAACTTCAGCCTAAGAGTGTACTAAAATTGAGATGTACATCTAATTAGCTATCTATTTAAATCACTCAGATTAGGTCTCCTGAGCTGGAGATGAAATGCTTTTCTGGATGACTCCCACATCTATACCATTACCTATCATCTAACAAGCAGAATGGATATTAACAAAAATCATCCTCTATTGGCTTCATGCGCCTCATATTAAATTATTGTTTTGGGTTGGGGTTGTGGCTCAGTGGTAGAGTGCTTACCTAGCACGTGGGAGGCACTGGGTTTGATTCTTGGTATCACATAAAAATAAATAAATCAAATAAAGGTATTGTGTCCATCTACAACTAAAAATATAAATAAATAAATAAATTTGTGTTTTTTATAATCTCCTATATTAAGATTTTTTATTTGCTCTAGGAATATTGCCTAAAAGTGTTGAGTGTTTCCTAATCAAGATAACTCCAGAAAGAAAAAAAAAAGTTTAAAATCAACAGTCATGTCCTTCTTAGCACTGCTGAATTCAAGACCACAGGATGCTATCTTTTGTAAGTGCTACATATCATCCTGCACAACTGCCTTCTCCCTCAGCATAGACATTTAGAGCTGGAAGGAAATACATAGATCATTCAATCCAACCCACTATCACTACCATCAACAACAATGCTTGCTATGTCCTAAACTAATATCACTTGAAAATCAAGTCATCGACACTTCAAAGGATGCATCTCTAAAATTAGCACTTATTCTCAATACTAGAAACATAATATTTGTCAAAACACAAGCAAAATGAAATTTATGATTATGAAATTTAAGGTTATTTATGTCAAAATGATGGTAAAGGAAGAGAGGTTAAGAATGAATATAGAGTCTTGGAATTATAGTCTTGGAATTATAGACTCTTTGAGATGAATAGGAACTTGGCAAATATCTTATCCAAAATCCATTTTCTCTAACACAGAAAGAAGTAGCCTAGAGAGATTATAAATTCTTGAAATATATAAGACATTAACCAGTGGCAAAATTTACACTTGAAATCTGATTTCCTGACTCATGTGTCTAAAGTTCCTTTGCCACAGCTTAGATTTGTAATTTAAAACTATACTCCCTTTTGCTATAAACCCCAAATTATTTCCATCATAAACAGATCATACAACTGTCCAATGTCTACTTTGTAATATCCCAATATTTAAAGAAGTTGAAAAATTTAAAAGTGAAATAATTTTTACAATTTAATATGGGACTTTTCTATTCTCCAAATGATACAATTTTATTATTTTTAAACAATGATAAAAATGCATCGATTTATCATGTTTACAATACTGTTGAAATACATTTTGGCATGCTGAAATCAGGTAGTTATCATTTTTGTGGCAAGGACATTTAATATCCAGTTTCTTAGCATTTTTCAAGATGACTACATATTGTTACTAACTATGCTCACCATGATGTACAATAGAGGTCTTGAACTTACTCTTAACTGAAAGTTTGTACCTTTTGATCCATCAGTTGCCAGAACATGGACAAACCTGGAGGGTGATATGTTAAGTGAAATAAGCCAGAGACAGAAAGATATTGCATGATCTCACTCATACATGGAATCTTAAAATGTTGCTCTAACAGAACTAGAGAGTAAGTGACTACCAGGGCCTGGGGCACTTGGCAGAGGGCAGGTATTAGGGAGATGTTGGTCCAAATGATATAATTCCTTACAATTTTGAACCACTGTGCAACTGGTTGACCCTGTACATATCCATAAATACCACAAATTTCATATTAGAATCATAATGAAAAGTAATCTGTAAGTACCTTGACTTTCTGTCATAGTTACTTGACCCTATTTTTTGTTTTCCATGTCAGTAACTAGGCTGGAATCTGCTAGTCTCTAGAGTGTAGGAGGCAAAGTAGTGATGGTATTCCATATCATAATTCCCATAGGATCCAATGGCAGGAAGCCACTGGCTCCAATTTCAGCTCTATCAGTGATTTATTGTAGACTTCAGTAACACTAACACTAAGGTTTTTGAATTTGTCCAAGAATAAAAATAATATTTAACATCAAATGTTAATCTTGTGCTATTTCATGTAGACCTAGAATTGTTTAAGTGGCTGTGTGAATGTTCAGATTTATAATGAGAAGGATAAAATAAACTCCCCATAAATCTGTCTGAACTCTTGGAGAATAAGATGTTAGCAGAGTGTTTGTCTACTGTGTATAACCTCAAGTTCATATTACAATTATCTGATAAAATTGTATGGATTCCTTAAAAAGAAACCCCTGTGATTTATATTCCTGAAACAAAATACTTAGCTTCACCATATTTTGCATATGACAGAATAAGAACTAAGATAAAATTTAAATATGTCTATGTATGTTTCAAATTAAACATGAAGAATTTGGCAAGAGGTCAGATTCCTTTAGGTGGTCAGTCATGGAAGTTTGCATTTCCATGTTTATAAGAGCTAAAAAATATGTAAGTGTATAAAGAAAATGTCCTCAGTTTATCTATTTTTGTAGTTTAATCACATTCTTACAACTTTCTCAAAGGTTATTTTAACTTGTCTTTGCATCGTAAAGTAGCAACTGAATTGCCAGATTTTATATACATGCAATGAGATAAATGAAATGTAGTCAGAAATGCAGTTATAACAACTCTGGGCTTCCCATGGTCATCAACAGCATATGATCAACTCACAGTTGAATCCCCTTCTGTACTCACTCACTTAAAAGGCAGAGTTTTGAGATGGATGAGGCTAGCCCTGCCACTGTGATCCTAATAGCAATGCATGAAGTCAGAGGTCTCATACAGCATTGTTTTGTACTCTTGAAGCAACCATTTAAACTCTGAGCAATATTATGCACAGCAACAAGAAAAATGTGTTCATAAAGCAGAAATACAATTAAATGTATAAGTACTTTTTCATCTCCCCTTTATTTTATTATTCCTATTTTTAAATGCACCTCATTAGCAAAAATATTTAGAATGCAAATATTTTAGTAAAGGATAACTTCATTAAAATTATTACCAAAGGTTTTGACATAGCTGTATGAATAACATAGCAGTTTGAGGAGTTTCCCCTGATTAGCAATTGTGATTCTACTTCATCTTTAAGAACAAAAGAATAATTGAAAATATTCCTTCATCTTAATTCCTCCTACTCAAGGGAGGATAGGAGAAGAGCTTCCTCTCTGCCTCCCAACTTGCATTCTTCTCTTTACTCAAACTCAGATCACAAGAACAATGAAACCAGCAGGAGCCATTCTCGCCAAAGGGTCCCCAAGAATGCAGTTCTTTACATATGTTTGTAAGTCAGTTCAATTTACAATGGGGTAAAGTAGAATGAGACATTTCTTTGACTCTGTTGTCACTTTATCACATACCACATTTTTGTAAAGCAAGATGAAAATACAGAAAGAATGAGAAGAAATTTAATCAGACCTTCCCTCATATTAGAAATCCCCAAGCAAGAACCCAAGTCATAACAGGCAGCACTTTTATTAACTTCATTTCCCACATATGGAGGTCTTATCTCCCTGTTGTTTTAATTTAGACTAGAAATATCAGATTATTTTGTTCAGCTAGGTAAATCATCCTTGGATCTCAGACCTCTTCAGTGAAAGGAAATAACAAATTTTGTCTTTTCAACCAACTCCAGGATCTGAAATTTCCTTAAACCTTTAATTATATCCATGGGGAAGGGGAAGGAAACGTCCTGCAAACAATCACATTTTTCTCTCAATAAACCGAAACTCAAGGCTATCATCACAATAAATGCTGGATGCAAATTCCATCACATCATTTAGCTCATTTCTCTCTAACCTTACAGCCATTCCAAAGGAAAAAGGAGGTCTGGTTTCACATAAGTATTACAGAGGTAAAGAGAGCAGAGAGGTCAGGCAAAATTGGCTTAATTTTGCTTATCCCGGAAATTGCAAGAAATCAGCGATTAAATGTCAGCTTCACCATCTGTATAATGAGGGAGAGAGGTGGACTCATGATCTCTAAATCGCTTCCTGTTCTGATGCTGTGTGAATCTGTGAAGTATTAGGAGGCAGGTTCCTTTGTTCTTCTCCCTTTATCACTTGTTTCACCAAACCTAGTTTATATATAAACATATAATGTACTTTTTTTGTACTGGGGATTGAACTCAGGGGTGTTTTACCACTGAGTGAACCCCCCAGCTCTTTTTATTTTGAGATAGAGCCTTGCTAAATTGCCAAAGCTGGCCTTGAGCTTGTAGGCATCCTGCCTTGACCTCTAAAGTCACTGAGATTATAGGTATACACCACCGCACCCAGCCTTGTTTTGAAATATAAAAGTAAGGGATGAACTGGCATTGGCTCCATAGTCAATTCTACAACAGTACACAATGGCTAAAAGGAAAAGTTTATAACACCCTGCAGTTCCAGTTAGAAAATCAGAATCACTAGTACGCTGCATTCAAGTCTCAATTCTGATATAGTAATGAAGCAGGTTCAGAAGCCAAAGCAGGATAAAGAGCTGTACAATGCAGGAGTCAACTCTTCAGACTAATCTCTGCCCCTCACTCTGTCCTATTATATATGAGTGACTATCCCCAAGGAAGTCAAAAGGAGCTAAGAATTCAACAAATACAGGACATAAGTTTTTATTAGTCTTCCTGTCCTTAATCATTAAGTAAATTCATTCAGAAGGTAAAGTATTCACAAGGTAACAGTTTTATTTAATCATAAATAGAACTTCAACATCCAACAAAACAAAGTGTCTAAAGGGAAAATTCCAGGGCTATCTTAACCATATCTCAAGCCCAATGCTTCAGTAGGTAGTAGCTTAGACACACAAAGTTAAATGCAATGCTTCATTGAGGAATGACTCTACTTTTTTATTTTTGAATCTTTTATTCTCACCAGTTTCTCAATCTACCATATCCTCCATCTATATCTATAATATCTCCTCCATCTCTGAATGTCCCAGTATCTTTAATTAAAACAACAAAACCAAACTTTCCAATCCCCCCTGGAATCTATTGCTTCATCCTCTGCCCTCTCAAAACCCTTTAGTCGTGCCTCCTCTAAAGCATACATTTATTATGTTTGCAATCTGTTTCATTGCCATGACTTTTCTATCTTCAACAGTAAGATCATTAAGGATATGGCTCTCTGTTTCACTCAGTGCCAGGTACCCTCATGGTACCCAGTACATTACTTTACACACTGTGGCCCTTGGATGCTTGTGGAGTGTTTACCTGGAAGACTACCTAAGATGAAATCTTTGGCATGAGAATATACTTTTATTTGCAGTTTGATTTCTCACTTTTGGTACAAGAAACTACATTCAGTGAGCTAAAGGATGTTAAAGAAGGTATAAAAATTTAAGCTGATCCCTATCCTCACATGTGATTAAAATAATAAAAGCTTTTAAACACCTGGAGATTTTTTTTTCTTTCAACTGGAGAGTTCAGTAGGTTGCAAAACAGCAGTTCTTGAAATAATATGAAGGTCTGCACAAACAAAAGATGATAGTAGCCATAAGCAGGCACAGGGTACATATCTCCAGCATATGCAAATATAATTCTGAAAACACATCTACAATCACAATTAACCAGGGCACATGACTACTGCATGTCCTGGAGCCATCTTGGATTTCGTATTCTAATGTAAAGATTAGAGGTCTCCAAGAGCCACAATTTGCATTATTACTCTGCTGTACATGTCTTTTAATTTAGCTGGGCTAAACCCATGTAGAAATATATAATTCAACCTGGGGTCTGATTTAACCATGAATATTAGTGTTAAAATTAGAGGGATTATTACTGACTAGACAGGATGTTACATAAATATGGTCTGGGATTGATAATAAGCCCTAACTATAAAATATTCATTCAGAAAAGGAGAAAAGGCCATATGATGAAAGGAAGACAAAGGTTCTGTTAATATATAAATGATAAAAAGCTATGCTAATTTATTCAGGCTATTATTTAATCAAACCCGCACAGGGCACTTAAAAGTGATGGACAACGAGAGCCCCATTTATGCTACCCATATTAGCGGGAAAATAAAAGGATGTCATTCGAGTACCTTTGGTTAGAATAATAAGCACCTTTGGTTAGACTCTAAGGCAGCAGCCCTTTATAGCAAATATCGAACTATCATGGGTAATGTTATGGTGAATCTTTAGCACACTTATTAAAATGCATTGGATTAAAACAAAATTGATTTGCTCACTGCCTATCTTCCTTCTAGATGCAGAACTCCAATTAAAATCAATAGGTTTGAAGCTGGTAAGCACAGCACTAAATTATTAACACCATGAGTTCTTTTAGAAAATTAACACTGATTGAAAAAGTGGAATTTTACATAGACTTACCTTTTCATTCTTAATGAGAAAGTGGCTGCAGAATAATTTCCTTCCAACATTTTCCTCCTTAATCAAATCTATGCTCTGAATGAATTTAATCAAATAGTATTTGCAATAGTTACCCAACGGAATCTTGAGACTAAGGAAAATTATCTCTTGGGTCCTGCTGGCTTTAACATTCTATGATCACAAGAAAATGATACTGATGGCACGAAGGCATCAATAGCAATATGATTTTAATCTTGGCAAGCACTAAGAATGGAGCTGAGGGGAGATTATAGTGTACTTTAGAAGAAAGCTCTCTTTTAAGTTCAACAATCCACTTTTTCATTTCCTCAAAGTGAAAAATATCATCAGAGTGTTTGATTATGTATGTAAGTCTGTGTCTAGGGCTTAAAGAATCCTTATTGTTATTTTTATAGCCTTCTTTAAAAGATTTAGAATAGTAATAACAAAAAAGAATACACTCTAAAACCATGTATTCTTGGTACAGGTATGTGAAACCTGCTGACCTAACCAAAGAAGACCACTACAAATGAGCATAAAGATTAGCTCTGTACTGAGCACCCGACACACACCACTTATATGAGAAAGTAGCTTACATTAACAAGACAGGCTGGCTGGAAGATGATGATTTTATTATTCTTTTGTTTGCACAGAGAACACCATTCATTTTTTATAAAGCACTAAATATTGTCCTATTTCCGTTTTACCAAAGAATTGCAGCTTAGAAACGCATCTACATTTTACTGTGAATTAATCTCCTCTGAAAGTCCCTCAACATTTTCTGAACTGAAAAATTTTCAACTTATCTCCATCCTGCCCCACACCCCACTGTCCTCCTCAATAGCAATTAGAATATGCTAATCTCTATAGGTACAGATTGACCAGTATTTACACCCATTGATCTATGTTGATACTGCTGAAATCTGTAACAATTTAAATGTTTGATAGAATATTGCTGAAATCTGTTTGTAACAATTTAAATGTTTGATAAATGTCCAAACAAAAGGGGAAATGTTACTGAATTATGACATATCTGCTAACATAAGTAGAATCTTCTAATTTTTTAACAAATATCACTATTAACATAAAGCTATTTCCATGTTTTCTACACAAATATGGCAAAGTGAATACAATCCATTTATTAGGTGGCATTTATAATCCTTGTGTATTTAGCAATCAATTTAACAAAGCTTTGATTCTTCAATTAGTATCAGTATCCAGTACTAAATTTGCATAAATGTACAAAATATGATGTTTCTTTCTTTTTTAAAAAAAAAGGCTATGTGGTCTATTTAGGAACTTTAAAGTGCATCATGATTTTAGAACTGGACATGACCATTATAAAACACTTGACTTTTTTGATTTGATGATGAGTGATTTCTAGTTGTGGCTGGGGTAGGGAGAGCAATGACAAGTAACCTCAGGATAGAGACAAATGACAAAGTTCCTTAATTAGTTCTTGACTTGCCATCACCAAAATAAGCTTGATGAGCAATTCAAAGGAATTAAAATGCTTGGAGCAATGTCTACCCAAAAAGATCTGTGATCTACAACTTGAGCCGACTTGTACCCTATCATTTTCCAGTCCTACCCAGAGAGAAAGTACCATTCACGAAACAAATCCTCACTGCTTGCCCCATAAGGACTTAAAAAGCACTTTGAAAAATACAACCTCAAGAAGTCCCTTTGTCCTTTCTTGCCTCAGCTAATTTTTTCCCTCTCTTTCTTTCCTTTCATCACACCTAGTCTTAGAATCAGCTCAGCCACTCAGGGATGCCTTTTCTGACCATCTCTGCAGCCAAGCTTGACTCATCTTTCCTGAGTTTCTGCTCAGGCTGCTAAGAAGCCACTGACAGCTCTCAGCAGATGAGTGAAAAAATAAATGCTGTGTTTCAGGTAATTCCATCATGTCTGCAGGCAGCCTTGACTGTACTTAGTGATAAAGGCCAGAATAGCATGATAAAAGAAGGGACGATGCCTGACACTTTCTGGGGGAAATTGCTGATAGAACTTCATGATTAACTAAACATGGAGAGAAAGGAAATCAGCAGCAAGTTCCAAATAAATGCCTGCTGGGCTTCTCTTCCCTTGATAATTTTTTCCCTTGATAATTTTCTGATTCACCAATACATGTTTTATGGCCTGGTACCTCCCCCCACTAAATCAAATAGTTAAGTGGCATTTGGTAGAGCCTGATTATTTCATGTGCTATGATCTAATAATTTTAATGCATTTTTGATTAAGTATTATTCTCCTTACTGCTGACAAGGTACCTGAGATGTTAATTGTAGGGTGAAGACACTTACTCAGTACAAGAAGGAAACAAATGTGATTATATCTGACACTTAACACTCGCTATTCACTTTCCTTCTCTAATAGATACGGCTGTTTAATTTAAAATACTGATAAAAGCAATTAATGCCCTCTCCTTCCCCCCTTAAATTCCTTTATAAAATTCGTCCACTTTTATTTTCTTTTTCTAGAAACTGAGAAAAATATTAAAAGGTATCTTTATACAAACACATTTATCATTCATTATCATTACCAACACAACTTGCCATATAATTCAATGGTTAAAATTTATCTTTAAAAAATAGACAAAAATACATCTCCAAATTTACTATAATCTGAGGTCTTTCCTTGAATTCAGCATTACACTACTGGGACCAATATGCAAGTTAGTTGCATTAGTAAACAGAAAAACTTATCTATTTTCATACAATATCCCCAGCCTCAGTGAAAATACCATAAAAGCCCTCCTTTCTTTAGAATAGCAATTCTCAGTGGTGTTCAAGGTTCTAATGTCAGGAAACTTTTCTGTATAGGGCCAGATAATAAATATTTTAGGCTTTGTGGCTCAGGTATACTCTATAGTCTCTGAGTATCCCATCTTCTTCTTCTTAGCAATTCTTGAAAAGTGTTAAAAAAATATTTTTAGCTTGCAGGCCACCTACAAAACAGGCTACAGACAGAATTCTGCCCTTGGCTGTAGTTTGCCAACTGTCACCCTAAGGAATCCACTGGATGTAATAAATTAACTGCTCTGTAGTACATCTAGAATTGGTCTTAGTTATGTGTCCTTCTTCAGAGAATTGAGAAAAGAATAATTCAAATCATGTTCCCTGTTTTATGGTTCAGAGAAGAATTCTGATTGAGAAAGTCTGAGTTAGATTAACAACGCTCCAAACACACTACTGAAAGAAGGGGAATGATTATTATTTTCAAACACATAGAAATTCAAAAATATTTCCAAGGGAGAGCTTAAAAATATAAAATTTCAAACAACTTTTCTTCTGAAACACAAGGCAAACATTATAGCCTTAATATATCTTAGTAGAAAATTAATTACACAGAGTCAAAAAATAATTACACATTAATTGCCTCAGTAGAAATTGAATTACATCTAATTCAAAATTTGCCTGGAATGAGTACCAAATCCCTTTGATATATAAACAAGTGTTACTTTTTAATTTTTTACAAATAATAATCTAGTCTTAATTCCTAAGCAGGATCCCCCAAAATTCAAAGTTTAAGGGTTTTCTATTCAATCTCCTCATTTCACATTTGAGGAGATGCTTGCAGGCATTATTTCAAAGAATATACTGCATTCTTCATCCTAGCAAGTAGGAGGAAATGATTTAATATCATACTGGGGATAACAATTAAATATTCTGGCTTGGAAAACATCTGATCATATTAAGTAAGAATATTCTTTCATAATGAATACATCTTCTTTTCAGATAATGGAGGTTTTTGCCCATGGAGTCTAAAATGGCTGGTGGTGTAGTTCAGTGATACAGCATTTGTCCAGCATGTGTAAGGTCCAGAGTTCCCTCCCCAGCACCACAAAATTAATTAATTAATTAGAAAGTCTCAACCTGTGCCTTACCTTTCAACCAGGATCATCCTTTACACTACAACTTCATAACACACTCATCAAAAAATACACACCAGATTAATCAAATTAAAATGCATCCATTTAAACAGATTGACCCCAAACCCAGGCAGGTTAAGCAGACAATGGGAGAGAGTTGTTTCTGCCTTACAACTTGAAGAAGAAGCTGTAACCTCTGGACAGAAAGAAGTGAGTTTTGTTTTGCTTTCTTTTTTTCAAAGTAAGATGACATTTATACCTTTCAAACCACCAGAAAGTTAATGTAATAGAAACAATATTTAGCATTCATAAGTATTCTTAGAAATAAAAGTGAATTGTACTACCACTACCTAAAACTCTTTTCTCAGCCAAAGCAGAAACGGTGCTAAAAAGTCATTAGGCAAACTTATTTTCAAGTAAATCTGAGATGCTACACAGCCTTGAAATGCTCCAAAGAACTATTTTAATCATTCCCTGAGGGAGACCTTTAATGCCAGAATCTACTAGAAAAGTAACAATGATATTAAATCCAGTCATTTGACAGTGAGTCTCCTCTTTTGCCTTCCCTCCCCCACAAAAATAGCCGTCCAAATTAACCAAATAAAACCTGTGATATTCTGGCATTTTCCCTTGTTAATGAAAAGGACTCCTTTACCTTCTAAAGGGGGGAAAAAGGCCACCCAAAATGACTCCAGTGTCTAGAAACAATTTATTGGGACAATATACATGCCATCAAAATTGCACATCTTAAACAGAAAAGCAGTTGAAATCACTCTCCCCATGTCATCAGCTCTTCCCCTGATCTTCCCCAAGCTTCCTCCCAACCAAAAAGACACTTAACAAGACATTTTCTTGCCATAACCAATTAATTATGTAAATGTAACTTTCATTACAGAAGTCATAAGCAACAAGAAAGAAATGAATTACTATTACCTCCCCAATTTCCTTTTCTGTTAGCCTTTTCTCCTCTCTGCAGAAAGTAGAAAAATTTCCCATTCTAAAAAATATAGAAAGAATTCTCAATCTTTAAAGCAAAAGACTACTTTTTCCCTTTCCTTGGAAATACTGTCTTTCTGTTCTTCCAGACTCCAACACCTCTTTCCTCACCTACATTTTCTGTTTGCTCATGAGGCAGCAGTAATCCTCTGGTATTATGAAATTCTACCTTCCCTAAGCAGGGTTTACACCGCAGCCTCCAAAAACGATGCCCGAACCTCAGCAGATAGAAGATCCATAGCAACAGCGGTAATAGTTTTTTTCACTTGCTATTACCAGAAATCACAGTCCAAAAAGACGACCATGGAGGTGTCACCTATGCTAAAACCTCAAAATTGATTCATTATTTAACTAGTTGAATCCCACGTTTTTCATTGTATGTGCCCTTTGGGAAGCTTGTGACAGAGGAAAAAAGATCTTTCAGTGACAGTCACCATTTTTCATAAAGAGATAAATAGTTTTTTAAAAAAGCAGCTCTCTGGGTACAAGATTTTGTCACTGAAACAGATTCCAATGCCTGGTCTCCTCTATAGTGTGAAGTACCCATAACAAATTTAGCTTCAAAATAAGTACTTAGACAATGTGACAAGTTTTTGTTAAGTAGAAGTCATTTGTATACTGCCCAATAGCTCTGATTTTACTAACAGGTGAACAGATTTACATTTATCAAAGGCAGTTCCTTTGATGCAATGATTCTCTGTAAGACTATTCTATGGGAGAAATTAAGCAGAGAATTGGAAATCTTGATAAATGTAATCCTACATAATGTTCAATTCTAATTCACTAAAACTGCTTAACAGTGGTATTGAATTTCATTAAAAGTCATTTCCCATGATCTGTACCCTGTATGGAACAGACTGCTGTGAGTTCAATTTCTTCAAGAATAATAGGGGATTAAATATCAAAGGCAGAAAGAACCAGCCATGGTAAAAGTGCAACATGTGTCACAACATAAGTACAACATGTAAAATCCTGATAATCTCATTATGCATAGGTACATACACACATTTAGAGTACATATTTTAAATGAGATAAGAATTCTACACATTTACTCTGTTTTTTATATAATAAAAATATTTAGGGCTGGGGTTATGGCTCAGTGGTAGAGCATTCGCCTTGCATGTTTGAGGCACTGGGTTCGATTCTCAGCACCACATGAAAATAAATAAAGTTCATCAACAACTAAAAAATTTTTTAAAAATATTTAGCAACCTCATGAATATCAGCATTTCCTGACTATATAGTTTTTACATAAATTTTACTTCTTTTTATATGCATGTGTTTTTATTTGTTCTTTTTAGATATACATGACAGTAGACTGTATTCTGACATATTATATATACATGAAGTATAACTTATTCTAACGAGGATTCCATTCTTATGGTTATACATGATGTGGACTTTCACATGGTATATTCATATATGAACATAGGAAAGTTATGTCCGATTCATTCCTATATGTTTCCTATTTCCATCCTCCCTCTCTTCCCTTCATTCCCCTTTGATTATCCAATGAACTTCTATTCTTCCCCCACCCCTTGTTGTATGTTAGCATCCATATATGCAGATCTTAAATAACACTGTCATAGTTTTCTACTTCTTGAACTTAGTAACCATCCTATCTTTTACACATTTCTCTATTTTTAAAAATAATTATATCTGGGGCTGGGTTGTGGCTCAGTGGTAGAGCACTTGCCTAGCATATGTGAGGCCCTGGGTTCAAACCTCAGCACCACATAAAATAAAAGAATAAAATAAAGCTATAAAAAGTAGTTATATCTACAATTGGTACAACTGATTAAAACTCAACTGGCCAATATTGAGCCTTAGTTTATTTTTAATAAAATGTTTTCAAATTGCAAAATATACTTCATGTGGGACACTTATTATGTGTGTATAAATACAAACATCTATCCATCTGTCCATTCATTCATCTATCATTTTCACCAACAAAAACCTAATTTACCATTTATTTACAAGAATAAGTATCCTGGAAGAGATAACTACGTGAAAAGTGGGAAATATAAAAATTTCTTTAAAAAAAATTTTTTAGATGTTGATGGACCTTTATTTATTTATTTATGCATGGTGCTGAGAATTGAACACACATGATAGGCAAACGCTCTACCACTGAGCCACAACCCCAGCCCAAGGTAAAAACTTCTTAATTTTTACACCCAAACAAATTGTATTCCCTAAAAGGGAAATAGGTCTCTTAGTAATTCTATGGATTTATTCTAACAATAATTAAATATGACTTCAAGTAGTTTTAAGAAGACATTTCTATACATGATATTGAACATCCACATAGGTGGAAAATCTTTGATTCTAAAGGATGGATTTATTTTCGTTGGCTGTCTGTTCATTTTAGAAATTGAAAAGTAAGCTAGGTACAAGGCTGGTGAATGAGGTGGGTAATCACATTTGCTCACACTGTTTGGTGTTGGCAAACTCATTCGATATTTGCTTCTCATATTTTCAGTTCTCATCATATGTTTGAACTAAATTCTGAGCTTTCCTACATGGTACCTGTTGGAAAGTGCTAATATATTAATCTGACAGGTATAAGGAATATTTCAGGGAGCAGAAGAGGGCATTTAGAAAGTGGTTTGATATTTCCTTAATGACTCAGAATTAACTTCCTCTTCCTTCCAGGAATTTACACATGCAATCAAAAGTTGGCTTTGGAATGTCATGATTGTGAATGAGTAATTTTTTAATATAATAACAGCCCAGAGATATTAAGTTCAGTTTGTTTGATTGTTGAGATAGGTAGAGTTCGGAAGGGGTGGTAATGGAGGGAGAGAAAAGTATTCTGAATAATAAAAACTGGTGAGATGTGTCAAAATAGGAAAAGGTCTTAAAAAATCACCATTGTCACTTTTGGCATTTAAGATACTGACATTTTACTTCATTTTAGTCAAGTTGCATTTTGGAAGCTGTAAACATACAGATTTCAAGTACAGTAACAACTCCACAAAATATTTATTTCTAAGATCTGATCATCTAAGAAGCTTATCCAGATAAACTATATATAACAAAACTTAAGATATTAAATCAATAAATAAAAAACTGAAGTACTTTACTTATAGCACATATGGGTCAATGACAAATAAGAAGAATGGGCATCTGCTGCCTAAATTACAAACCTACTTCAACTGAGGAAACTACAAGTCATGGGTGACAGTGAAATTTTGGAAACTGTAGAAACTGACACAAAGTTATATTCAGCTTCTTGGAAGGATAATTGGAAATCTTGTTATTTTCATCTCTCATAATTTCATCTAACTAGGTATATTCATGCAGGATTCTCCTATCTCCCTCCATCTTCTCTCCTGAATAAATTAATAATTGCTTCTGCTTGGTTGTGTGACCAGCACTTCAAATTCAGTATTTCTAAAACTAAACCCATTTTCTTCCAAGCTCAGCCATGTCTTTAACTCTTGAATATCTCATCAGGTTTCTCCTCTTGCCATTCAATTAGCAACCCAAGGTGTCCAAAGTCTTCCTTAGTGATGCTCAGAGTGGTTCCCAAACCTGCAGAGCAGTTAGGAACTCATTAAAAAAATGCACCCCAGACCACTAAATCATAAACACGGAATGGGCCCCTTCAGGTGGTTCTTATGCAGGCTCAAGTTTGACCATCCTTGCCCTGGATCAAATCCTTATCAATTAAATCTTTCAGCCTTTCTCTATCTCCAACCCAGGCTGTTTGGTTTTTGGAAGCCATATGCAGTCTTCCAAAACAAACAACATTGCTTCCATCATTTCACTGTGTTGCTGAAAAACTCCTTATTATCCATTGAAGAATGCATGTCTCAGTCTGGCATTTAAGGCCTTTTACAACCTGGCCAAAACACAGTTTATGCCAATAGGCACCTACTTCAGAACTCTGAATCTTGAGTGTGCCTACTTGTTATAGTTTGGGTGTGAGATATCCCCTAAAAGCTTATGTGTAAGACAATGAAAGGAAGTTCAGGAGTGAAATGATTGGGTTATTGGAGGCTTAACCCAATCAGTGAATTAATCCCCTGATGGGATTAACTGAGTTGGGAACTGAAAGCCATAGAATGTGACTAGAGAAGGTGGGTCACTGGGGGCATGGCTTTGGGCTATAAATTTTGTATCTGGCAATGGAGTCTCTCTCTGCTTTCTGCTCATCCTGTGAGACACTTCCCTCTGCCACACTCTTCTGCCATAATATTCTGCCTCACCCCTAGCCCTGAGGAATGGAGCCAGCTGTCTATGGTCAGAGACCTCTGAAACTGTGATCCCCCCAAATAAACTGTGCCTCCTCTACAGTTGTTCTTGTCAAGTCTTTTAGTCACAGTCTTTTAGTCAAGTCTTTTAGTCAAGTCTTTTAGTCAAGTCTTTTAGTAAAAGCTGCCTAAAACATTATTTGTGTCTTTTCTCCCATTGGTCTCCCATTCTGTTTTAAGGGTTTAATAAAGGTGGCCCTGCCTAGAAGCAATGGAATGCAGTGGCAAAACACAAGTGGCTGGCATAAAGATATTCATTCTGTAAATGATAGCTTCCTTAATTAAGTCCAGTCTTCCTCGGGATGCTTGCATTTACATCAGATTCTATCTCATTTGGGATTCATCATTTTTGCTTTGCATTGTAGGATTGCTAAGAATGTAGGTGTCTAGTCATTTCATTAGAGTATAAACTTCTTGAGTGAAAGACTCTTATACCTGTTATATCTTAAAGACAAGCATCAAGTCCTATGTTCTACTCAAAATAAGCCTTCCTAAATTTGCTGCTAATAATCTAGCTTAAATCAAACTCAGTTGTTTCATGAAGACTAAGCATTAAAAACCTTAAGCCTGGTTCACTACTGTCCAACTTGGGAAAGTCCAATATATTACCATTTGCTGACAAGCACATAGAAAGGCTCAAATCTAAGTTCAAAGGATTTGAACTAGAGAAGCAAACAGGACCCTAATTAATGGGTTTGTTAACTATTTTTCTCATGGGGTCAGTAGCATTAAAAAGCATACACTGGAAATGCGCTTCTTTTCCTAAGGCTGCCAGATACACTGACTATAGTGTCTTTAAACACAAGAGGTCAAAGTTCTATTTTTTTCACCATTCTTAAGTAGCATGTGTTCATGCTTTACTGATTGGTTTCTTTTGTGCTTTTGCTTAAAGTTAAGGCAGGCAGCAGGAAATTGAGACCAGGGAGTCGAAAAAGTTTCCCAGCTCTAGTGGGCAGCAATAATGATAATGCAGAGGCTTTGGGAAAAAAATTTTGACTTTATGATTTCTATTAGTCCAGCTCCCCCAAATTTTCTTGCACTGATAAGTTTATACCCCACCTCATTATCTTGATTTCCCATCATGCACTGCTGTTATTTATACCATACTGCATCAAATAGTTAAGCCTAGCTTAATGTACGTACTGTAAACTGATATGTTCCAAAGCCAATGGTTTATTGGAAAGCTGGGGGGAGCAGGGTTAAAAAACCACTAACAGAGCAACTAAAAAATGTATTTTCAAAGAAAAATCTGGATGATTCTAGATGTCCTTGAAGTATTTCCTCCACCTGCCAAAAATTCACTCCTAGGATTATGTTACCAGGCACTATTGAAACCTGGTAGAGTAATTCACTAGAATACTTAGAAATGTCCTAACACACCTAGTGTGGTAAGGATTTCAAAACCAGTAAAACTTCATTAAGTTGATACTGGGAAACTGTTTCTCAAATTCAAAGCAACTGTTATACTTTGGCTAGACACCCTATTGTAATAATAAACAAACTGAGAAAATCCAATGATGGTTGGTTTGAGCCCAGCTTATTTCAGCCCTTTGTATTTTCCTTTGTATTTTAAATTAATAAGGTTTTACATATTCCACGTCCCCCTACCCTAATTTTCTTTAACAGATGAATAAACAGAAGAGAGAGGGAAAATACCACCAACACACAATCTGTTACAAAGATAGTTTGAAAATTTTTTTCTAAATATTTTTCATCAGAAACATACAGGAACAAAACACCTTGGATTTCTCAACCACACATTTTTGAAGTTACTTGACCAAAAGGGGGGAACGTGGACACTGAAAAAGCTAATTAGAATATTTTCAGCTCTTTCATCTAAGCTGTCTACAGTTTTGTTTACTCTGAGGCTCAGGAAGTAGGAATGACAATTTTGTTCTAATTTTACCAGACTATCCCAAACTATGCCATACTAATGGCTAATCTGATATTTTGCAAAGTGAATCATTCTAATTCATGATCTTATGATAACTGAGGAAAAAGAAAGGGCATCAGGCTGTTGTCAGGGAATGCTGGAATAAGTCCAGAGAAGGCTAAGGAAAAGTTCTGGGCAGCAGCCTGGAGCTCTAGGTAATATGGAGTAATGTGGAGAGGGTGTGGTGGAGAAAGGCAGGCAGGAATAGGAGGAGGAGGATAGAATCTGCTCCATGTATAAGTTTTCTGATTTTTTTAACATATCAAGTGATTTACCTCCATCATATGAAGTTTTGGGGAGGGAAAATAAAGAGAATCATGGATAGAGATGGCAAGCAATATGTTGACAGTCTTAATTTTTAATACAATTTTGAAGGCATTTTCCTATGTGATCACTCTTCCTATTTCATAAGATTGTTGAGAGAAATTAGTTAATATCTTTAATAAATATTTGATCTGGTACATATTAATTCAAAGATATGGTCCCTACCATATAACACCTTAGTCTAAAATAGCAGATGAAAAGTGAGATATGTTCTTAAGATGGGGCCAACATTTTAATTACATGTATTTTATTGATATTTGTTTGTTTTAAAGCCAGTTATTTCATGGCATTGCTCCAGAGATATTGCTTTATATGTACCCATGATACAAATTGTTTGGGACTTGTGTAAAAAATGAAAAGGAGTTTGTTGCATCATACCTAATAATAGTATTAATTTTTGTTCTCCTTATTCCATTTTCTCACAATAACAAAAGTTAAACCACCACTCTTTCAGAAGATACAACTCGGTCAAAAACTATTATGGAAATGCCTAAAATTCTACTATTAAGTTTCCATTTCTTTAAGGCTTTATTCCTGCTGGAATAGTTCATACACTGAGCCATTAATAAAAACATGTTAATATGAATGAAATTGTGTGATTCTAATGTTACAGTTGGAACAGGAAAATAAAAAAGTTTAAAAATTATGTTAGTTTGTCTCAGCCTCCTGAGTCACTTGGATTACAGGTGTGCACCACAGCACAAGGATAAATGGAATTTCTTGTTGGGAAATACCCAGAACTCAGTTTAGGTCTATAGAGAGGAGCTGAATAACAGAACGTTTGGGAGTCAGAGTAGAGGGTTTTGGATACAACTGAGGAAAGTGGGGTTGCCGTGATTGGGGTTCAATAGAAAAATCTGGGTTACCAAAGCAGGAGAGGGTTGAGATAATGACAGTGTTTTCATGTAATTAGCCTAACATTGTTTTGCAGGATGAACTGTCCATATACATCATAACACATTTTTTAAAAGGAAGCCCAAAATACAATCCGCAGATGATAGTTAATTCATCAAAATAACCTCTCATTGAGGCAAAGAAAATGCAGCTTTTATTATTCCCTATTTTGTACATGATTTGCTCAAGGTTACTGAATAAATGAAAGAATAAAAAATAACAGTATCACAATGTTCAATGGTTCTAAATTATTTTCTCTCATTTTCTATGACTCAAGCAAGGGAGGTACATGATGGACCTTATACTCAAGTGCCATTTCTAGACCCTCATTACTGATCAAGTCACATGTCCCACTGTGCCCAATTCCCATTTACTCTCCCCAATAGTCCCTAGCCCCTACTTCAAACCTTCCAATTACCCCCCCCCTTCTAAGGTTGGCTTTGATTCTTTTTTTCAGCTGGTCTTCTGCTATTATGATTAGAGTATTCAATCCATCTGTATCAACCACTGGACAACTGAGACACTGGTTTGGGTTCAGCAATTCAAGACAAAGCTTGTTACCTCTTTGCACCTCAAACTGCAAATCTAATTAGTCCCTTAGGAAGGTATAAGAGATAAGAACTCCACATGCTAGATTCTGATATCAAAAAGAATTCCTTCTCCAATTTGGTTTTTCTAATGATTGTTAAAGAAAGAACCACCCCCAACCCAGTTACCTCCCCCTCTACCTTAACACGTTGTCTCATTGTTCCATGCTTCTCAAAGATATACTTCTTTTCTCAAAAACTTCTGTTTCCTGTCTCATGAGGGCCCTCATTTCCATACATTCTCTCTGGTATCATGAACCTCTACCTCCTTGAAAGCACCCCATCCTTCATTTTCAAGTATGGTACCTGGCATATACTAGATGCAAGGTTAATGTCTGATGAATAGCTAAAGCTCCAGTTCTATATGGCTTAACTACTTATGTGACATATTTACTTTGTTATCCCTTTGTTACCTCAAAATTTGTGAGCCTGGAATAGAAATCATTCTACCAGATTAGGCTCTTTCCCATTATATTCTAATTTCTTTCAAATGTACCATAATTCTCCCAGTTTCGCAAAGAATTTATCTCCTTCTGTAACTAGCTAATTATTAACTCTGCCAAATTTTTTTCTTCATATTACTAAGCATATGGAAGGCAATCTGTCAATGTAAGGCTCATTGCATCTGTATAGCTAGGATTGACCCACTGAAATAGCCTCTTTAAGTCAAACTGCCTTAAATTTCTTAACTCTCCTGTTCATCCATTCATCCAATATTAAGTTTTCTTTTCCTGCATAATAACTTTTTTTCATTGAGTATCCTTTACTCAAAAATGTTTAATGGTTAGTTCAAAGGCTAATAAAATCTTTCCCTAGGAGGATGCATGGGGGCAGGAAAGAAAAGGAATGAGAAGGACATCATTATCCTAGGTAATGACTGCACGTATGGTGGGATGCTGCATCATGTGCAACCACTGAAATGAAAAGTTGTGCTGCAATTGTGTACCATGAATCAAAATGCATTCTGCTGTCATATATATCTAATTAAAATTAATTAATTAATTAAATCTTTCCCTAGCATTTGAGGACCACCACAATTTGAACTCAAATCAACTTTTCCAATCTTATCTCCTATTACTTCTCTAGGGATAGTCTTCATCATGACCCAAATGCCTTTTGTCACACTCTCAGTGTGTGTGTGTGTGTGTGTGTGTGTGTGTGTGTGTGTGTATGTGTGCATGCGTGCACATGTTTACCCGTGCACATGTACCCTCCCCTATATATCTATCTATATATAATTTTGCTCAGGGTATTTCCAAGTAAGGAAATACCCTTCCCAGTATAGATCTTAACAACAATTTGGAAGCTTTCAACTCTTCTAGTCTGAAACTTCTATTGTACTTACAGTAAGTTCCCAGATTTGGCATTATTTGATTATTTCATATACCAGCTTTAAGAACCCCAAAAGATTTTTAAATCCATAAGGGCAGATCATGTAGTATACTTTACAGAGCCCAGCAGTAGGTTTACCAATGCCAGGCAATGTTTTCTATCCATTAGTTTAAAAAAAAACAATTCAGTAAAGTGTTCATTAATCCTAAAATTTTATTACCACTCATTTCCCAAATAACAACCACTGTTAAACTGTACCACCTTGACTATATTTAAAGGTAATCAAAAGCTAATTTAAAATTGTTTAGCAAAAAGTTTAAAAATTATTTAATGAAAGGTATAGCACAAAGCATAAAACAATATTTAGTACTCCAATTCAACATTTAACTTTATTTCCCCACCTAAATTTATGCGAGCTCTAAAAATTAGAGTATTTGTCTTCATAAATGCTAATGCAAGTTCCAAGGGGAAATATCTTAAGCTTTTAAGTGTGATTTATAACTAAAACTTCAAAGAAAAAAACAGGGTTTAAATCATTAAAGAGTAAATATTTGGGTGGAAAGAAACAGGTTTATTGCTTTATTATTTTTTTAAAGTTATACTTTAAATGTTGTTCAAGAGTTTAGCTCCTGGGGTGGAAAATTCCTTTAGTTATACACTAAAGAAGCAAGCACAAATTAACTACAAAAAATTCATACTCTCAACATTTGTTGTAATAGGGCAAAAATGTTCATTACCACAATATTAAGAAATATCAACAATATGAGTTTGAGTAACTAATTCATAAGGAAGAGTTTGAATTGGACTAAATCCTGGGTTTTCTCTGTTCACTCCAAGTTTCTTTTCTATTTTAAACTAGTGGCAACAGAAATTTCTTTGTTTGAAAGTTAGGAATGCTGAGGTCTTAAGTGATAGAACAGGTAGCTCAGCTTCTACTTCACAGCTCTCCTCAGAGGGAGAAAAACATTGTGGATAAAGCAGTTTTGTTTTTATTTCTGGAAAAATCATTTTTCCATCAATCTTCATAATTCTCTAAAATAAACTGTTAAAAAGTTGTGGGCAAGTAGGCTACTTTGCCCTGGTTTGTGGAAATACTATACATTACTTTCAAGAACACATGGGTAACTCAACTTTTCCTCTAAAGGCCTAAAAGTTGCTCCCAATGTTAACAAAATTTCAGGCAAATGTTACCAGTTCATGATATATTTCTACATCTCATCTGCAATACTTTTGCAAAAGAATAGTAAAAGTCTAGGTTCAAGGGTCACACTGCATGCCATCAAATTTATTTTTAGGAGACTGTATGATTTCAACTATGGGAAAAACTTTTTTGTTTCACCAAGTGCTAAAGAATCACATCTAAAAAGAAAATGGAAATAAGTCAAGAATTTGCTATTTTTCATTAAGGTGGGGAGAACGACAAATAGTCTTCTTTGCTGAAAGTTACCACAACTTTTAGAGGGCATAAATTGCAAAGCAAAATTTAAAATAATTTAAAATATGTGGTTCACATTCTAACCAACCTTAATTAAGATTTAAACATTCAAGAGATATCCAACTTAGATGATTAAGCAAAGCAGGAAGCAATAAGAAACACTGAACAACAGTTCTTAAATCATATAAATCAAATAAAATCAAGAAAAATGAAATAAAGACAAGAAACCATTTTCTCCTCAGCACACAGAGTTGCCCCAAATCACAAATGATGAACGGGAGACAAGGCTGACGCACGCACGCAGTCGCACGCACACAATGGAGAAAGAAGCATGCAGACCCTCAGAGACAAACTTTACACATGTAATGTTCTATTCTCCACCCAAAGGAAAGGAGAGCGCGTGGGGGGGGGCGCATTACACTTTCTTCCAGATCAGATGGAGCAAAACGACAGTTAGTACTGCAAACTACAATTCTCTTGATATAATCAAAGGCATAACTGAATGAATGGGGTGTGGGGCAGGGTGGATGGAGGAAAGGGGGGAAGGGAAAGAGGGGGGAAAGTGTCTGAGAAGAAAGTTGGAGGAGGTACTTTGCAAGCTTGAATAGATTAACTTCAAAAAAAAGCCCTACTATTTCCTATTTCACATCCTCCCCTAATTTTTATGAAATATACACGGACTTCCTGGGACGCAACCCAGACTAGCCTTCAAGGCAGCTGAAAGGCCTAGGGCTTCAGACACAGCAGGAGTCCTCAGCTAGATATATGCCCTAACACAGATGGCCCCTTTTGTGGGAAAATGATTTGAAAAATCACTTTTGCCACTGTGTGTAAAATAAGACCAATTGCTAAGGAAAGATGAATTCTGTGCATCAATCCACAGTGCTTTGATCTTCTACTAGAAACATAAGCTGTGTACCACTCAAGACTTTTTTTTTCTTAACTTGAAAAAGTTTGTTTTCTCATTTTCAGAAGATCATGAGGGACTGAGGCTTTAGTGCTTTTTAAGCTTCTGACTTGTTTTTAAATGGATTGTTTAGGCTACCTAGCAAAAGCGGGTAAAGCGTGAATGCTTTAAAAAGTTAATTAGGATTGACATCAGATAGGCTGAAATGTACTGATTTTAAAACGTAACAGCATAAAAAAGTCTCTGGATACAACTTTCCTTTAATAAAATGAAAATATAATGGGGGATGGCGATGAGATCTTGAGTAAGAAGTTGGGTCCCATGCAGTGGTCCCGTGTACTGGACAAAAAGCTTCCTTTAATCACATGCAACAATCATCTTATGAGAAAGGCAAGGAAGAGGGGGCTGGGAAATGATCACCTCCGCCACTTTGAACAGGACCCTGCATTTCTCACACCACTATGAGCCAGCCCAGGTGGGGGAGGGAAATACAACTTCGCCCTTAAGAAATAACACCGAAAGGGAAAAAGAAGTCACCTCACTCTTCTTTGCTCTACACACACAGGAAGAGCCCAATTCAGTGCCACCACCACCCCCTGTCTATGCCCCGCCCCAACTTGTGTGTGTGTGTTGGGGGGCACGACTCGCGCTTTATCCCACAAGTTCCGAGATACCTCCATCTCTTCCAGATTAAGTTCCCCCACCCCCAATCCTCCATGGTGCCACGCTCAAAGACGCAGGTGTCTCTGGTTCTGGCCTATTTTTATACCCTCCCCCCTCCCCCCCCCCAGCAAACCCCGTCTAGTTGCACACCCCAGTCCCTCCCTGATTGCCCAGCGCAGAGAACGACCTAGCCTAGACGCCAGGAAAACACCTCAAGCCCTACTCCAGGGTCACCTGGCCAGAGCGCTGGGCCCTGCCTTCAGGGGAGACCTGGGGCCGCCCCCTCGTCGCCGGTGCCTAGTGCGGGGCGCGCACTGGGCCCCCGAGCAGTCACGTGGGAGGGAGGGGAGGCCTGGGCTTCCTCACCTGCATCCCAGGCACTTGGACAGCCACCGGTGAGTGGGCCATGAAGGCGACTTCTGCTCCGCACTGCTTCTGCGGTGGTGGCGCCTTGGGTTCAGGCTGGCTCCTCCTACAGGGGTAGCTCGGCGGCCCTCCCAGGCTTTTCGATCGGGGCCTGGAAGGACACAGAGAAGTGGGCTTACTGGGCTCGTGGCTTGTAACCCCGGGCTAGGAGGTGGGCGGTTCGCGGCGCGGCTCCCTGGGACTCAGTCTACCTTTCTGGTGCCCGCCCGCCGCTGTGGCCGCCGCCTCCGCTGCTGCTCCTCTTCCTGAATGCAGGGCGCTGTGTGTGGCGGTGGCTGGGACCTGGGCTCGAGTGATGCCGCTCGTCTGCGCCTCGCCGCTTTAGGAAGAGGAGGTGGAGGCGCCCCAGCAACCCGCCCGCTCGCCTGGCCTGGGAGGCGGTTGGGGGCGGTTCCGCAGTTGGCCCTGCCCCCGCCCGGCAGCCAGGCGGTGTCGGGGGAGCTAAAGCTCCAGGCAGCGAAAGGGTTTGGCTGGGGTGGCAGGAGCCTGAGAAGGGGGGGAATCTCCGGGCAAGCGGAGAGTAGGACCCCGAGAACGGGAAACCTGGAACACAACTGGGCCTGGAGAGAGAATGAAAGAGTTTGGGAGACCCTGGGGGTATGAGGGTGTCCCAGACGTGGCCACGTTGCAGGCAGGCTTGCGAGGCTAGGGCACTTGAAGCCTCCGAGACGTCTTGAGCTGAAACTTGGGGAGTGTTGGAAGTTTTCCTTGGCTCCTCCACCTGGCCGAGGGTGGGGCCACGCAGAGTCGCAGAGTTGGTAGACCCCAGCTCCTTCTCGGCGAACCGTGTCCTCAGCCGCGGGCCGAGCCACTGGGCAGATCCGTAGTCTCTCTCCTGCTTTCCGGTTTTCCCGCCCGCCCACATGCTTCAGGTGACTTCAACCTGAGGCTTCTCTACCTCTTGGACTACTAGTTGGGAGATGGCCAGGCTGGGCTTCTCGGCGCCAAGTTCTGCACGTGTGAAGGAGAGGGAAATGGGAAAACAGATGGTATATCGGCAGAAAAATTAATGAGGATAATAGAGGCAAGGGAAATGAGATTGGATCATTAGCAGCAGCAGTACATGTTATTGAATTCGGCATACACAGCCATGGTTTCCACAACTCTCTGCCTCCGCCCAAGTTTAAATTCCACTCCAGGAACTCTTTTGAGACCCTGATAATAACAAAATAACAATGATATTAATAGCAATTACAGCAATCTCATTATGAAGCCACTTTTGGGAACACACAACAGGTTAATTACATTTTTAAAACATAATATCTAAGAGCCAATCTTAAATGAAGATGAAGTTCCTTACCTTGCAGTTTGTTAGGAGTCTGTGTACCTAATACAGTGTAGGAGGGGCTCAAGTAGACACTGAATCAAATTTTATTATTTTTAATGTTTCTCAGAGAATAGCATAGGGTTATTATCAATGTCACCATCATTGGTATTGTTATTGAGGCTCTGAGGATTGAACCCAGGGCTTTGTGCAGATTGTGCAAGTGCTCTACCACTGAGCTACATCCCCAGCCCAATATCGTTGTTATTAATGAATCATTTGTTCTGTGCAGGCCAGTAACCACTAAATGCTCTATGTGTGTTGCCTTGTTGAATCCCAGCACATGCCCCCATTTTACAGAAGGAAAAAAAAGCTCAACCAGGTAAATATTTTAATCAAACACCTAGAAGTTGTAGAGCTGGGAATTCAGACCCAGGTCTCTCTAGTGATCAACTTCCTACTTCCTGTATGGTTTGTGTTTGTTTTAAAAGGTGATAAAAGATTTATTTCCGAGAAGGCTTGCTCACACTTAATGCTAGCCTGGCCAGAAAGCTGCAGTGCCTCCTAAACTTTATTGACCATAGAAATTTCCAAGGATTTTGTTGTTGTTGTTTGCTTTGTAATACTGGGAATTGAACCCAGGACTTGGCACATGCTAAGCAAGAGCTCTACCACTGAGCTACATCCTCAGCTATGCCCCCACAGCTGATTTTGATCCCACAAGTCTGAAGCAAGCCCTAGGTTCTGCATTGCTAACAAGCTCCCATGTGGTGCTGATTCTGCTGATTCTTAGATCACACTTCCAGTTAGCATGGATCTGAGTCAAGCTCCATCATTTAAGACACACCTCAAGTGAGCCCATTGAGCCTTCCTTGTTACTCTAAGCCCCCCTTCAAATTCTCTTATTGTACGTTGGTGGAAGCAGCACTTACATTGTAGTTCTTTCCTCTTAATTCATGTGTTTTTTTTTTCTGTCCATCATGATTACTAGATCCTTGAAGTGACAGATTCAGCTTTGCTTACATGAAAATTATTCAGGTAGAAGGGTGGCTCTCCAAAGCAAACTTTTTTTTATTGTTTTGTTCATTGTTGTAACCTCAGAGCCTAGAACAGTTTGTGGCACATAGTAGGCTCTCAACCAGTATTTGTTGAATGAATGAATGAACTTCCTTTGAATTCTTCATTGAGGGTATTAGGTGCATAATAGGTACACCGTATGTTTTATTGATGCCAGGCTAAACTCCTAGGAACTGCTCTGCTAAACCATTAAATTGGTCACTTAATGTGTTAACACTGTTCATTTTTTGCTTCCTAAATTCTTTCCAGTTTAATTTCACAATTACCTAAGAGCAAAGTGTGTGTGTGTGTGTGTGTGTGTGTGTGTGTGTGTGTTTCCTGGTGCTGAGGGGTTGAACCCAGAACCTCAGGCATGCTGAGTAACTGCTCTACCAGTGAGCTACATTCCCAGCCCAGGATGTGTAATTTTATTTTTTATTTTTTATCTTTTTTTAATATTTATTTTTTTAGGTGGACACAATATATTTTCATTTTATTTTTACGTGGTGCTGAGGATGGAACCCAGTGCCTGGCACATGCCAGGCGAGCACGCTACCACTTGAGGCACGACCCCAGCCCCAGGATGTGTAATTTTAATAAATAAGTAAATTAAACATTTTAGACAAGTGGTTTTCTCTGACATCATTCTGGGCCAGAGTTATGTTATAATGTGGAAGAATGAGTGCTAAAGTTTAAGACCTAGACAACTGAGATATTTCCAAAGAGACATTGCTTAGTAAGCCTTTTGACTTTTATTCAGGACTAGTAATTTTAAATAAACCATCTCAGGTTGTTATTTTTGATATAGTTTGGATTTTTTCAGCACTGGGGATGGAACTCAGGGCCTTGCACATAATAGGCAAGTTCTCTACCACTGCACTATTGCCCTCATTTGTGTTCTTATATGAAGTTCCTTGTGGTTTTTCTTATACCTTTTCCATTATATGTGCATGTATGTATATGTTGCACATATATGTATGCATGCATAAAAATCTTGTGAAGAGGTCAACATTTGAAAACAATTCAAAGTTTATGAGCACTAGGAGCTTTTTTCTGTCTTGCATTATCTAAAATTCACGAGACCACAAGTGACTTCAGAATTTTCTGGATTGGGGCCTTTTGCATAGACTTTACCAGTTGACCATTGCCTAATATGAAAATCTGAAAACTGAAATGTTCCAAAATGTTTGAGCACCATGTTGACACTCAAAAAGTTTCTGATTCCAGTGTGTTTTGATTCTTGGATTTTTCAGATTAGAGATGATCAGTTTGTGCATTAATACCACACCTATGCCTCTTGGTAGGCATATAGGGTGTAACAGAGTACCTCACATAGATTTTGGTACATGCTTGATTCTTGTGACCTGAGTGACTATGAATACTTAGTAACTATATAAAATGGTTTTTCACAGATTGTGCAGTCATTGGATTACAAGTTAATATCCTTGAGCTCAAAAAAACTTTATTTAAATTTAGCTTCTTTGGTTCCAATTTCCTGATATTTTTCATACCTTCAACATTAAATATTTAACATTACCCATGTTTATAAATATTTACTAAATGGACTGGTTCATAGCTAAAGTGTTAAGTAGATAGAAATGGCCAAATATTAATGTAGGCAATAGTGAGGTAATACATTAAGTCCATGGTTCTCAACCATGGGCAATTTTGCTTTCTAGAGAACATTGTTGGGTGTCACAAAGAGTAGTGAGGATGCTACTGGGTGGGTAAAGGCCAGAAAGGCTAATTATCCTACAACTAATTATCCTATTGTTGTGGACAATCTCCACAACAAAAAATAATTTAGCCCAAAAGCAAATGGGGCTGAAGCTTGAGAAACCATCTGCTACACTCTCAATATTAGGAGCTATTAAGAAACAGACTTGGGGTTCTCTGTTCCTTGAGGATTTCAGTTTAATGTGATATCTGGGGCCATAAAAAAAGTGAGTAGTGGAAACAAAGCCAGTCTACTTTTTTTGTTTGGTGGGTAGGTACTAAGGATTGAATCCGGGGGTAACTTACCACTGAACTACATCCCTAGCACTTTCTATTTTTATTTTGAGATAGGATCTCACTAAATTGTCCAGGATGGCCTTGAACTTGAGATCCTCCTGCCTCAGCCTCCTGAGTAGCTGGAATTACAAGTGAGTGCTACTATACCCAGCCAAAGCAGTATTCTTATGTTAACATTGTACTAACCCACAGGTCACCTGCCCCCAAAGAGTAAATATAATGACAAGAAATTCAAGTATGCTTTTGTTACTCCTGCTTCAAAGTAATATTGAACAAAAAATAACTTTAAAGGAAAAAATTGACTTGTTTAAAAAACAGTCACCGAAAGTGTTCTAACATACCAGGCATTAATTACCCAAGAGCCTTCAAATATGGTAACTCATAAGTTAAATTTGACTTTTAACTTCACTTTACAAAATTTAAAGATAGTGTTTCACATTTTGAACTTTCACATTTTTAGCCTAATGACTGTGTTAAAATATATAAAATATGTAAAAATATAATGGTAAATGATACAATTACCTGAATTTCTTTCCATTATCGGGATATTGAAAATGAAGGGAAATGATCTGGGCAATTCTAGAAGCTCACCATCCACTGATAGAAATATTTTGATTCAGGCTATGAGACTCTGTACTGATATTTGGAACTATAGCTTTCAAGGATCCTTTTTTTATTATTAATAAAAGCATATGTGATACCTCACATCTCCTCTTTACTCTCTGTGGGTATCAAATTGGAAACCATGACATAATAGTTCTTGCAGATGTTGTATCCTCACTATAGTTCCAGCAAAGCATCCCATAGAAAAATCTATTGAATCAGTTCTTGGTCAGGGAACATTAAACCTGTATAATTGATGAATTCTCTAGAATAACCTTGTACCTTTTGGGGCTTGCACAATACTCTATCATAGCATCATTTATAACAGAAACCATACTATCTGAGACTCTGCACAGCTGAATTTTCTCACTGGCTTTACTTCCTGACACTACTGAGGGGAATAGAGCAACAGAGGAGGTGGGTGGAAGCAGATGCTGCTTAAGTGGTTTCCTGCTTATAGCATTTGTTATATGCTTACTCACTTTGAAATATTTGCATTCAGGTACTGAAAGAATCAAGCTCAAAACTTCTTGTCTTTACCAATTGGTTACAGAGCTGAGAAAGGTAAACATGGCCTGGACACTTTTGTTCACATGTAGGGGTAGCAATCAAAAGATGGAATGGCCAGCTGCAGTGGCGCACACCTGTAATCCCAGCGGCTCAGGAGGCTGAGGCAGGGGGATCGCGAGTTCAAAGCCAGCCTCAGCAAAAGCATGGTGCTAAGCAACTCAGTGAGACCCCATCTCTAAATAAAATACCAAATAGAGCTGAGGATGTGGCTCATTGGTCGAGTGCCCCTGAGTTCAATCCCCTGTATCAAAAAAAAAAAAAAAAAAAGATGGAATGTTCAGAGTTCCTTTCCTGGTTCCAGTTTTGCCACCTGTCCAAACTGTCCAGTACAAAGCTACTGTTGACCTTTAGATGACTTGGACCCAAGGCCTTACAGCCTTCATAAGCTTACTCCCAGTCTCCTCGGTGCCAAGAGGCACACTGCTTGCTGCACTGGTCATCCCATAAATGACCATTTTCTCTTGCTCTGTGGGTACATGAAAAACTTTTTTTTTTTTTTGGTAAAAGTTTGAAGGTCATTTTAGGGGGTAGCTTTGGGAGACTGGGCTCTTTGTAATGAGCTCAGATAACTTCTTTGTGCTCTCTAGTGTATATTTTTCAGTCACAGGGGAGCCTTTAAGTGGGTTTCCATGAAATGATGTTAAATAACCAACCTGGGTGATATTTTTCTCCTCTGGGTTGGCTTTTGAAAGTATATTCAATTGACCACTTGTTCTTTAATTCATAGGCTTCTCAAGAGAATGGTTCTAGTCAAAGGTGGCAGTTAAAAACAGGAAAAAAACTGGCAGTTAAGACCAAATAGGAAGTGGCTATGCCATCAGCTCACACTGAGGAAAAGGAAGTTGTTGCCAGGACCTCTAAGAAAGGCAGTTGTGTAAAATTACCACCCTTCAACTTGCTTAGCTGAGGTTCTGTCACCCTGTCGTAAAAAGTTCCATAGTTTTGTATTGCTAGACTTCAGAGAACATGAACACAGTAAGGGCATGATAGGCACTCCTGTGCAGGACTGTTATCAGAGACTACCAGAAGTTTCGAGGGGGGGAGCAGGAACTCAACATCGTAAACAAGCAAAGTTGCCATTCCACCCTTTCTTATTTCCTGGCCCACCTTGATATCTTTTTTTTTTTTTACATTAGGATGTTATGTGATGAGATCTACCACAAGGATCCAACTGTAGCCTATAATGAAATTTTCACTCAGAAATAGAAGTCAGAATGTCTTTTTACACTTTCATTTTGGCCCCAGATCCAGCCTAAGCCACACCACCTGTCCCATTTCCTCTCTCCCCACATCTTTTCTTTCTCATATAATTCTCGAGCATACTGTGAGGCTGGGTGCTGAGAGTATAAAGAAGTGCAAGGACCTTGCTTTCTCCCAGGAGAATGCCATAAGCAACAAGGAATATTCAAGACAATATGTAATTATAATGGAAGTCTATTAAAAATACTAGAGCAATAAGCACCAGAGAGCAATTCACTTTACCTGTGTAGATCCTGGAAGGCTTCACAGAGAAGGCAATATTTGGGCTAAGCCTTGAAAATTGAGTAGGAGAGAGCCAGGAGGAGAACTGAGGAGAGGGAGTGAAGGAGGGAGGGCATTCCAGACAGAAGGACAGCAAAAACAAAGGCCTAAACCAGGCCTTTGTACCCCCCATCCTCTATGATCTGGTTAAAAGAGTCTGCTATCAATTCGTACAGATTCTGAATTTGTAGGTCTCAGATGGAGAAAGGGCAGTTGTGTTTTATCTTTTTAAAACATTGGGATAATGTGTACTCTTGGTTAAGAGCCACTAGTTTAGAGAAATGACAAGCTTTCTTTGAGGACTAGCTGGTAGTTTGCTTGTGAACAGGCAGAAACAGTACATGAGGCATCCCTGCATGAGGCTGGAAGGATAAGTTCAGGGCAGACCATAAGTCTCATATGCCATTCTGCAGTTTCCATTTGATCCCATAGGCTCCTAGGAGTCCTGAAAGGCTCTAAGGAAGAGAGGCATTTGATCCAGATTTGTTTGCTTTTTTTTTTTCAAAGAAAATTCTGCTTAGCACATAAAGGGTACAGTGGATATGGGAGACACTAGAAGCAGAGGGACCTATTAAGAGGTCGTTGTAAAAGTACAGAAGAGGGACTGAACTAAATTAATGACTGTGAGAATAAAAAGGAGGGAGTAAATTCCAGAAACAATCTGAAGATAGAATCAACAGTACTCAATTGATTGGACATGGACAGGACCAGAGGGAGAAGTTTAAAATGCCAGAGACATCTAGCTTAGGAAATTGGGTAAATGATGTCTGAAACTGAGCCAGGGAATATAGGAGGACCAGGACTGGGGGAAAGAAAAGGTAGTGAGTTTGGGTACTCTGAGTTTGAGGTGCCTGAATGATATCTAATGGGACATATCCAGTAGGAAGTTGAAAATAGTAAAAGGCCGGGTTGCGAATATAGATTCCACAAGTGCAGATAAATCCTTTGTAACCTCATGGCAAGGTATCAATAAAGGACATAAAAAATAGAAACCAAGTTGGAACCATTCACTTCCCATTTAGAAAACCACTTCTTGAATAACTGTCCTATGTTTAGGGCAAGTCAAATGCTGCCTGTGCCTACTGGTATCATATCTTCCTGCAGAAACTGTACCATTTTCTTCAAAGTAGTGATTGTTAATCTTGTGTCTATAAGATTATATTACTAAATATTTCTGCTGTGTTCCTGCATACATAAATTGCTCTTTGAATGCATGATAATGACAGTAAAGAAAGGAGCAGAGTAAAGGATAGAAATGATGTGAAGAGATCTGAATGCTACATTGCCAGGTTTTCTGGGATAGTTTTCTTGCGTGCAACTGTAAAATAGATTATTGTGCTCCAGAACAGTTTGTATTATATTTCCCCTCCTACACTCAAAAGAAAATGAGGTGGGAGATGACATGCATGCCTGGTCTCACGAAGCCAAGTTAGTGTCTTCTGCAATGGAAAGAAAAACAGGAACAATTTATTGTAATCTAAAGCACAGATTACTGGCAAAATCACGATATTTGCCTGCTGTGAAAGTACACAGAGACTTTAGTTAATATTTCTCCAATTTTTCAGAATCATTCATACTGTTCTGGTTCTTTCATTCTTTCTGTGCTATTGACCTTTTATGAAACTTCACACAGCTCTATAGTTTACCATATGTGAAGGTAAGCATTCAAATGGCTAAATGCCAACTTGAAATTAACATAGATAAATCATGCTTTCCATAAAAATTGTGAAAATAGTGGTAGACATTTACAATATGAGATCATGAAAGCAGATACAAATAGATTATATTTTAAATGTTTTGTACACTGCATTTTATTATGTGTTTGGGTTTTTCCTCAGGTGTTACAAGAAACTGAAATATACCAGCTCTTAAATTTTAATGTTTCTTCTGCATCTGACAATATACAGATTTCTGCCATGCAAATATAGAGAAATGGGTACTTACCATGTTGTGGAAGATGGATTTAGTTCATGAAATATATTTTTTAAAAAGATATTTTTTCTTATTTTTCCAGACCCTAAAAAACATAAAAAAGGTTATTGCTGTATGGAAAGGTCATTTATATGAACAAAAGAAACTGTAGCTGGGTTATAAAATTCTGGGTTATTGAATATATTTCCAAGTGAAAAAGTAAGGTATTCAAAGGAATATACATAAAAATGTTTCACTATCACTCCTCTATTTTGGTTCTGCACATAGTAAATGAGGCATAAAGTAATTCTTTCATTGTCCTTCTTAAAGGAGAATCCCAAGCCAAAGTTGAATTAATGTAAATGGAGGAATGAATTAATTACAATAGCTATAATACTTAATCTGTGCCAGTTATGTAGCAATTTACATACTCAATCCTTGCAATACTCCATGAACTTGGTACTACTATCATCATTACATCCACATAATTCCCATTTTGTTTATTTATTTATTTGTTTGTTTTTATTTTACTTGTACTTGAACACTATACCTTTATTTTATTTATTTATGTTATGTGGTGCTGAGGTTCAAACTCACACATGCTAGATGAGCACTCTACCACTAAGCTACAATCCCAGCCCCACATCATTCCCATTTTACAGAGGAAGAAACTGAAGCACAGTCAGATTAAGTAACTGGACAAAGGTAGGGATACGAATTTTAGATACACAATGAATAATTCTGCAAGAGACATTTAGATTCATGTTTTAAAATTATTGCTTATTTGAATTTCTAATTCATCAGGCTGTCCTATATTTTTATTTGCTAAATCAGCCAACCCTATATGTCAAAGTAACACAGTTATTAAAAGTTTGAGTCAGAACTTAAACCCAGAGAGTGTAATATCAGAATTCATGTTTTTATCCACTATACTTATACTAATTATAATGAATAGAGAGTAGAGTGCATTATTATGTATATGCTAAGTATTTAAAACAACCATGACATATATATATTATTCAGCCATAAACAAGAATGAAATTATGGCATTTGCCATAAATGCATGGAACTAGAAACTGTCATGCTAAGTGAAATAAGCCAATTCCAAAAAACCAAAGACCAAATGTTCTTTCTGATATACGAATGCTAACACACAATAATCGGTGGGGAGGGGTGGGTAGAAGTTCATTAGATTAGACAAAGGGTAATTAAGGGAAGGGAGGGTGGATGGGAATAGAGAAGACAGAAGAATGAATCAGACATACTTCCCAATATCCACAAACAAATATACCACCAGTGAAACGTCATATCATGTGCAACCACAAGAATGGGATCCTAATTAGAATAAGTTATACTCTGTGTATGTATAAAATGTCAGAATACCCTCTACTGTCATGTATATCTAAAAAGAACAAATTAAAAAGAAGAAGAAGAAGAAGGAAATAAGGAAACTTGAAAATAAAAAGAAGGAAAACAACCATGACTAATGGATAAACTTCATGGGCAGGATCATAGGTTTTTGGTAGCTTTGAATTTATTCTAATTTACTCTGATTGTTAATATAATTTTATCACAATATTGTTGAGTGTGAATATTGTTCCAAAAATGATAAGATCTGTGATTCCTTTGAACTGATTTTTCTGTCAGTGCTCTTCAAGAAAGAGATTAAGGAAAAGTGTGATTCACTGTAATGAGAGAAATTAACTGATCAGTATGTTGTTCAAAACGCCTTTCTCTTCCATCACAAAGCAGTTTTGTGTTGTTTATAAAGAATAAGTGCTTTCTTTCAGTAAGAGCTTTTTAAAAGAAAAAATATATATTTACTTATATCATTTTCTTTTGATATTTTTACTCTAAAACAGGCAATGAGACATCTACTTTTTGAAGATTGTTCAATTTAATGGAGAAATATATGGGCTTTGGAGCCTAATGTACCTTATTGGCTGTGCAAACCTGATGTTAGAGACTTATTTTCTTCAACTGCAAAATGGAGATTATTAATTCCTATGTCAAATGGTAATTCCTCTCTCTTATCCATTTGTACCTTCCTCTGAGCATCTACTACTCTTAGCAACCCTTATGAATCTTTGATAATCTAACCCTTATTTACGTAAGCATTTGACTTGCCCAGCAGTTACACAACAATAAGGGGCAGAGGCAGATGGAATCCAGAGGACCTAAAATGCTAAATGCTTTCCTTTCTTCCATGATTTTCTGAATCCCTAAAATGTTTAGGTTACAACAGAAGACTACAGTGTGATTTCTACTCTTAGAGATTACTTGGAAGGATTTTTAGAGAATGCCTTTAAAAAAGAAAAATGTTCTTAGAGTTTCAGATTGGATTTTTAAAATGTTTTAGTATCTTTTAAAGGATACAGAGACAAAAATAGATGGCAAAAATAAGGAAATTACGTTATTAAAGCATTTTTCCTTTTTTATCCTCTGCATATGTGTGTGCATGTGCACTGAATCAAGGTCTGATGATGTATAATGAGGGGAAATGCAGAAGTAGATGTAGTTAGGGCCAAATACAAAGTCATCATAAGATTAGGAAGCAAATAGCTGGGCGTGATGACACATGCTTGTAATCCTAGCAGCTCGGGAGCCTGAGGCAGGAAGATCGGGAGTTCAAAGCAGCAACCTAGGGAGGCCCTAAGCAACTCAGCAAGACCCTGTCTCAAAAAAATGAAAATGGCTGGGGACGTGACTCAGTGCTTAAATGCCCCTGGGTTCAATCCCCAGTACAAAAAAAAAAAGAAAAAAAAAGATTAGGAAGCAAATAACCTTCCTACTAAGAAAGATTCAACTCTGAGAGGTGGTATATAGTATACTAGTGAAGAACAGACTCTGGAGCCAGGCCATTTAGGTTCAAAACTTGAAATTCTAGTTTTCCCTGCATACTAGCTCCGTGATCTTCACCAAGATAGGTTTCTTATACCCCAGTTTTCTCATCTGTTCAAAGAGAATAATAAAAATTCTTGCTTAAACAAGTTGATTTGAAGGCGAAAATGAGTGATTTTTTTTCTTTAAACTTTCACTAAAGTATGAAATGCCTACAGAAAGATGCACAAATTCTAGATGGCCACCAACTCACTGAATTTGCAAAGTTAACACATTCATGTATTTATCACCCAGATCAAGGAAAAACATGCTGCCTGCACCCAGATGTCATCTTGATCCAGTTGCTCCCTCCCCCAGCCCAAAGTTATCCATTTCCTTATCTTCAAACACTGTACTGTTGTTTCACATCATGTACATTTGAGCTTTAAATGAGGATCTATATAAAGTAGAACAGTTCCTTGCACATAGTAAACACTGTATAAATTTGGCAATGTGATTTTGACAATAAGAAGGAAATAGATATGTTTTGAGGATAGATTTCTTAGTAGGAATAATCAAAAGCAAACTTCTGAGGTAAGGAATATGACAATAAAGTTAAATGCAAGCCAATTTTTAAAATTGGAGTTCTTGAAAACGTTTCCCTTTCATAAATTATATCTATTTTTCTTCCCATGCATTCCATGGGAAGAAAAATTAATTCCTCTTGAGACATTAGAGAAAACATTCTCCCAAACATTTTAACATAATACAGAATAAGAATGTTATTCTGATTGTTAAAAGACTATTAGATGAGGGGGCTGGGGTTGTGGCTCAGCAGTAGAGTGCTTGCCTAACATTTGTGAAGCACTGGGTTCGATTCTCAGCACCAAATAATAAATAAATAAATAAACAAAGGTATTGTGTCTCACTACAACTAAAAAATAAACATTTTTTTTAAAAAAGACTATTAGATAAAAAATGGGTTTTGTCTGAAGCCTTTTTAGGACCTGATTTCCTTGTTGAAAAATGAAGAAAATTAAGCTATCTCCAAGGTTCTTTCCATCACTGACATTTAATGATTCTATGAAAAATATTCTAAAAAAACCAAAATCTGGAAATCTCTGAACCATTGTTTTATACCTAATTAATCAATTTAGAGTCACAGTCAAACATGACCTTTTACAAGGAAGGCAGCAGGGTTTCTGTGAGAGAAAATCATGTCTAACTAATGTATCAGTGCTCCTCAAGAGAGTAAATAACATATGGGCAAAGAGGAACCTAGGGATAGAATTTAAAAGACTTTTCAAAAAGTCCTTGACAAGCTTCCATATTGTTGACTTTTTGTGTTGTAAATGAGTCCCTGTGAGATTTGGGAAAACACTGTTTTCAGGAAAGGCAAACCAATTTAAATAATGAATTGGAGGATAAGAAGAAGTGGGTGCTTCCCTGGATGGAGAACTTGGTGCTATTATCATCATCACATCCACATAATTCCCATTTTGTTTATTTATTTGTTTGTTTTTATTTTACTTGTACTTGAACACAATACCTTTATTTTATTTATTTATGTTATGTGGTGCTGAGGTTCAAACCCAGCACCTCACACATGCTAGGTAAGCGCTCTACCATTAAGCTACAACCCCAGCCCCACATCCCACATCATTCCCATTTTACAGAAGAAGAAACTGAAGCACAGATTAAGTAACTTGTCCAAGGTAGGGATGGAATATCAAATGCCAGTTAAATATGAATTTTAGATATACAATGAATAATCCTCTGGGTCCAAGCTTATTTAAGCATTATAAATGGTGTATAATAAGGCATACACAATAGTATTGCTTTTCTATTAGAAAGTTATAATTACACATAATAGTGAGATGCATTATGATATATTTGTACATGCACATAACATAATTTGGTTGATTTCATTCTGTGCTTGTAGCTGGCGGTCAGCTTTTCTCAGTAGTGAAATGCCAAGCCAACATAGTCTAAATAGCAAGAAAATGTCTTAAAATTTAGGGAGTAGGGAAAAGCAGATCATCTCAGTAAGGTCAAACATTTATCAAAAATATTAGTGTACAATAGACATAAATGTGTTGTTACCTATAGCCCTGGAAACTGATCTAGGAGTTGAATGTTATTTCTAGATCAATTTCAACTCACTGTTGAAATTCTGTGCATCCATAGAAAATAGACCAGAAATAAAAGAAGAGTTTATCCTAGTTTTGGAAAAATATTAAAATCTGTGCAGCCACGTCTGGAACATATTGTTTAGTTCATAGGGTCACAAATCAAGAAAGGCAAAAGGCAGCAAGAATGAGGGGATAAGCTGAGCATTGTAGCACATGCCTGTAATCCTAGCTGCTTGGGAGGCTGAGGCAGGAGGATTGTGAGTTTGAAACCAGCCTCAGCAACTTAGTGAGACCCTAAACAAATTATCAAGATCCTGTCTCAAAAATAAAATACAAAAAAGGGCTGGGGATGTGGGCCAGTAGTTAAGCACCTGTGGATTCAATCCCTGATACCAAGAAAAGGGAGGGGGGGATGAGAAGGAGACAAACCCAAAGAATTAGCATTTATTAACCCAAAAAGATGGAAATAGAGGCAACAGCCAAAATTAATATTAATGCAATAGTAATAATGATCACTTATTTAGAGCTCACTCTGTGCCCAGCACATGTCCAAGTGCTTTACACGCACTCAATCATTCACTATTAAACCTATGAGGTAGGTTCCACTACTTTCCTCATTATAAAAGCATCATGAAGGGTATGTACAGAGTAAATAGTGATCAAAGCTATTTACTGGCTAGAACTCAGCGTAGACCTTTAAACCAAAAGACTGAAATCCAAGACAAACAAAAGGATGTAAGACTTTATACAGTGGGCAGTAAACCTGTGGAACTAACCACCTCAAAGAACAGCACACGTTGAGATGTAAAGAGATTCAAGAAAGATCTAGACTACATTCCTGGAAAATAAAACTGACATATCTTACTAAGAGAGGCTTAGGTTTGTCTTAAACCTTTGAGGCTGTCATTAAGGAGGACAACCACATTCCCTCTACTTCTACTGCCAACATGGCACTTAGTCCCCCTTTAAAAATTCTGGGTTGGATGGACCAGAACTTTGGCCAACTGTGGCTTTTCCTTTTTAATCATGACATAAGTAGGGGAATAGTACACAAACTCCTGTGGCTACCTCAAGATGGTTGTAATTTACACAATGCTTGAATCTATTTTAATTGATAGCCTAAATTAGACAGAATTCTATTTAAAGCAAAACCTTTTATTCTGTGGAAATGGAATCTTTTTGAAAAATGACTTACTGAAAAAAAGAATTGCCATAAAGAGAACAGTTGGAGGCTTTTCCCTTTAGCACCTATCATGGCCATTTTTCTTTTAAAAATATACGTCAGAGCAAGTATTTCATGCAAGGAACAACAGGAAATTAACTTGAAAGAGAATCCCTGTGTAAAAATCCTCCCATGAAAACTCACGTAATGGGTCTGGGGATGTAGGTCAGTGGTAGAACACTTTCCTAGCATGTAGGAGTGCTAAGTTTAATCCCCAGAAGTGCAAAATAACAACAACAATAATAAAAAGAAAATAAAAGTTAAAAAAAACTTACATAGTGGTTTCTCTGACACATCAGTCCTCATGAAACCCAATAATGGACCCATCCAGTGTTGCTCGGAACATCTTCTGTTTTACTGGAGTAACACTGGTGATTTCCCCCAATTGCACTAGCATCTTGCCTTGCCTTTGTGACCTCTATCCTAATTGAAACAGTGTATGTGCTCTGAGCAGAGGAGAAAAGAAAGACTGGGAGTGACCATACAGTTCACAAAGAACAAGTCTTATCAGTGGGGAGGAAGTATGAAAAGAAAAATGAATACAGCTTGGAGAGCTGAGAAACAGAGGAAGGGAAAAGGTACAAATGAAAAGCTATGAATGCTCTGTCAGTATATATCATATTTCAATCTAAACATGGTTTAAAGCTAGGTGTGGGGATACACACTTGTAATCCCAGAGATTCAGGAGGCTAACACAGGAGGATCACAAAATTCAAGTCCAGCCTCAGCAGTTTAGTGAGGCCCTAAGCAAATTTATACCTAAATATAGTGAGTCTCAAAAACTAATAATAAAAAGGGCTATGGATGTAGCTCAGTGGTACGGCACCCCTGGGTTCAATCCCCAGCAATAAATAAATAAATAAACAAACAAACAAACAAACAAATAAATAAATAAATAATGTATATATATAGAGAGAGAACTAAATATGTGTACTTGGGCCACAAGCAAAATGATGAAGGCAGTTGGTCAATCCTTTGAGATCTCCTACTTCTCTTAGCAAAATTTTAGTCTACCTCTAATCCCCTCAACCTAACTCTGTCCTCTGGCTACCCAAAGCTCATCTCTGTAGCCACACATGTACTCCCCCAGGAAGTGCCCTGGTTCTAGGCCACTTTCATCTCTCTTGATCAAAATGTATCTGTGTTCTGCCCATTTGTTACCCTGAATTGAGAACATTTTCATCTTAATAGAAAACAAGTGAATATTTATTAAATATGGCTCTTTTAGTTGCAAGTAGAGATAATTTGGAAACAAATCTCCTTGTACCCTCAAATAGCAGGAGGAAAGCCGACAGTCTTTGTCTAAGACACAATTTGAATTTACATTTCCTCATCTGTGAAATGTAGATGAACAACTTTCATTCCTATTTCAGTTTAGAATACTTTCATATACGTTCACCCACTTGATCCCCAAAGCTATCCTCTAAGGTAATTTTTGCTTCCATTTAAAAAACAAAACTGAAGCACATGAAGGGTAAGTAATTTGTCCTAGGATGATAAGTGAAAGGGCCCATGCAGAAGAGTGGTAATCAGACCTCCAAGATAATGAGTTGACATGTGATCACAGAAGCTCTCTGGGTGATGGTGACTGGCACAGGAAGTCTGTATCTGTGTGGAGACAGGATGGAATCAATGTTGTGAGTCTGGATATTCCAGTCACAGAATCCTAGAAATGGATCCTAGCTATAGCCATGGATCCCTTGGTTAAATCCCCTTCTCTCAGTCTACATTACCTCATTTGGAAGATGAGGCCAATAATTCCCTGCTTAGAGTGTTGTTGTAAGGATTAAGTGAAACAGTGGGTATAATATGCTTAGCACAATACAGAACTCATGGGAAATAGGCAAAGATGTGGAAGCTACTGGAATAAAAATTAGTACTAATATTTGGTGCCGATGCCAGTAAACTATGTTCAGAACATAGTTTACTGGCCCAAAGTTAGAGCTAGCCACTAGTGACTAGGCCATGGACAATGTGAACCAAACATAGTTGGCACACCAAGAAAAATGAGACTGTGCTTTGCAAGATGAAACCAGTCAAGGCTACCAGGAATAGGTTGCAGTAGCCTTAGGCTGGTGGTTCTCAAACTTTAGCACAAAATAAATCCTCTGGAGGGTTTGTTAAAGACTGATGGCTATGCCCTGCTCTCAGAATTTCTGATTCATTGAGTCTAGGGTGGGGCCTGAGTATTTGTATTTCTAGCAAGTTCCCTGGTGTTAAGGCTGCTGCAGATCTACCTAGGAAGCCCTCTTTGAGAATCCTTGTCCTGGAATAAAGAATCCCAGGACCTTAGTCCTGTCCAGAGTTTCCTTGTTCTTGTGTTTTCTTTCCTTAGTACAAACCACTTGAAAAATGTCAACCCTGTTTTGGTAGAACAAATGGAATTGCCCATAACTAGTCCAAGAAAGTTAGGGAAATCAGAGGACTGCTGAAAACCAGGGTTAGTTGTGACAAAGATTTGCCCAGTGGGAAGGCTGGGGAGAGGCCTTAGGATAGAACAAAGGTCAAAACCCAAACAGGAAAGAGTTAGAGGCAGCTTAGATTATTGACCCTTTCCCAGCTTGAATTTTCCAATCACGAGTTTTTTGTGCTTAAACTTTTTATCCCTTATACAACAACTGTCATATTTGGTGAGGACACAAGAAGGATTCACTGTATTTTTGCCTTTTTCCTCCTCTCTTGTTTTAGTCTTTGTTAAGCATATGGCCAGCATGTACATCTTGGAGAGCAGCAGCACAGATTATGGCAGTCTGAACAACAACAAAAAAATTGACCGAAATTAGACATCTCTCTTGAGGCAAAGTATGTGCTCTGTGCTCTGTATCATGTTACAGCAAATTTGAAAACCAAAGGTTATGTTCCAGGTTACTGCCTGGCAGTTGTCAGTAACTGAGCCTCTGCTACCTGTTAAACATAGTTAATGAAGCAGTCTGTGTTTATAAATTAGAGGATTTGTCTTTGAAAATAGTAACTCAATAGAATGAGAAAGATAGCTTCGGATTTAAACTTCTGGATTAGAAGTCATCTGCTCCACGAATTTTGAGGGGGTGAAAGAACTTGGGGTTTTACCTATTAATGAGATTATATATTTAAACTACAAATCTTGGGAAACTGAAACACAAACATGAAACTCTGCTGTAATTACAAGAATGTAAGTTTCTCCAGCTCCTGAGGCAGAGATACTTTGGCTTAGGGATGCGATACAGGGTGTCTGGGCCTGCTCAGTGCTGTTAAGCTATCAGGTATTTGCCTGTACCAACCTGCCCACACTACATGAAAACAGGCCTCCCTCATTCTTTCAGAATTCATGGTTTCTGTCCTGAACCATTCACCCCAGCTTATCTCATACTCCAATTCCTAACTCTTCCTCAGTCTGTTCTAATTTCTGACTGCGTGACTCATTTTTCCTCCTACTGCCTTGCCTCACCCTAGGATCTGGCACTTGGTATTAGTTCTCTGACTTGAACCTTTGGCAGTCCTCTTTGGCCAATCATGAGAATCCCTGCTCAGCTACCCTATTCTTATCCATGGGAGAGTGCCCCAGTGGGACCAGCCTTCTCCCTGAGCCCTAATACTTTCATAAAGATCCCTGTGGAAGATACCCGTGCCCAGTATACCCAGTCCTGGGGGCAGAACTCACACTGGAGAGATTTGTGACTCCTTGATATCTCTCCCCAAAAGAACAGAAAACAAATGGAAAGGGAAGAATCTAGTTGCTCAATCACTATATACAGAAGAGCCAACTGCATTTCTGCATCATCTAAAAGTACATGAAGAAGAAAAGTAATGGTTCCCAGTGTATAATATTTAGTAGTTCTTCCTTCTCAAATGTGAAGAATTACTATTTATTTCTCTCTCTCCTTCATATCCACATATCCTCAACAGCCCACCCATTGATTAATTGCCATAATTATAAATTATGCCATCTATATATGTCTTGGATCCATCTTTCTTGCATGAACTACTTACAACCACATACTAATAACTGGTGTCTCTGCCTCCAGTGTCTCCTTCTACCCACCATCCTGCTATTCTATGCTCCTCACCCCTGCCAATCCATTTTCCACCAAAAATCTTGTTTTTGTACTAGGGATTGAACACAGGGGCACTTCATCTCTGAGCTACATCCCCAGTCCTTTTTTTAAATTTTGAGACAGGGTCTCACTAAGTTATAGAAGCTGGCCTTGAATATGCCATTCTCCTGCCTTGGCCTGCCAAATTGCTGGGATTATATGTGCCACCATGCCTGGTACCAATGGAATCTTTCTAAAATAAAGGTCTGATCATGATACTCTCATTCTTAACATTTTTTCCTTCCATGTATTATGCATCTGTTTGTTATTTTATATGTATATATGCATATATATTTAATCAGGACAATAATATTAACCTACTCTATCTGTATTATATTTTAGAATATTTTTAGAGTGATTGCATTATTTTTACAACCCTGTCACTTAGATAATATTTTATCTCTCTGTCTTAGGGGAGTATACTTTTTACTTATAGTAAATGCTACATGGTTAAAAATTAAATTTGTATTGGATCTCTTTGGGTTAATGAGTAGATTAGCTAATCCCAAAGAAAATTCAAATATTCAGTTCCAGAGAATGAATTCTGTAGGTCTTATTTGGATGCTGGTACATTTCAGTTGTTTAAACCATGCAATTACTGAGGTCAAAGTTGGTCATTCAATTCTCATTTGTTTAAGTTAGGCTCATTGAGTTTCATGGACATAGTCTGTAACCCTAACCCCAGCCTGTTATTTCACAATTGCAGTTCCCAGTGGAAAATGGATAAAAGGATATGGATAAATCCATACCATGACTCCATCCTTATTACTTGAAAATGTAAATATACTGATAGCTTCACAGGGTTACAAAGGTTTATAAAGGTTTTGGTATGTGCAGTTATACAAAGAAAGATGAGTAACAACCATTTAGATAAAGAGATAGCATGCTTCTCCAAAATGGTACCGTGAGGACCCTAAAGGATACTCTAAATAAATATAAATATCTAATTCTAGAAGAAGTTTTCTATTTAGACAACTCTAATAATGCTAGTTTCCTTCTAATGATGGCTTAGATAACAATTACTAATGTAGCTTCAAATAATTCCTGAAAAAATATACTTATTAATCTCTACATTCTTTCTGGAAAAATAATGTAATATTGTCCAAATTAAAATAGCTTTTAAATTCACAGAGGTCATGAGCATCAGGCTGAAATGTATGTACAGAGGGCATAGCAAGTAAGTTAGCACTGAGAAGACCCTGACCTGGAATTTTCAGATTCCCTCTTATTTGCAAGAATCCAGTGTTAAGATATAATTATCTATGAAAAGAGTAACAAATCATTGTCAGTCATTATCACCTAGGCATGAATTAATTTATCAGATTCTTTCCACTTAATGCTTATCTGTAAGAAGTGCCTTAAGAAGACATCTGACCAGTGTATTTTGAGAAGATAGTAGAGGCAAAAGTTCATGTTTCCAAAGAACAGACTTAGATTGTATCCACAGATGAAACAAAGCTAGAGGCAGAAGCAAATATTACCTAACTCACCTAGGGACTGTGTATGATCTTTGGTCAACCCATAAAAACAAGATACCATTTCTTCACAAAAAATAGTATAGAAGGAGAAGATATGGTGCATACTCCTTTTCAGGACAGGATAGCAGTCTGAGGGCAAGACATCACTGATGATAATTCAAAGGTCATGTTTATTATTATTTGTGTAAAATTTTAATTGATTGTTCAGAGAAAATAACATTTGTGTTTGTGTCTTCCTTGGACCCAAGGGTATTTTTCTTGTTAAGAGTCTGCTGATTAGCAGATATAAACAAATCTCAAATCACTGAGTCCAAACCTTTACATTTTTAGAACATAAACAATGAGCCCTTACCTATGTGATTAAAAGCAGGCCAAAACACCAGTTTTGATGGAATGTTAAAAGTATGGCTGTTAACTGTCACCTGCACAATAACCCCTGACAGCCATTTCCTGCTTGGCAGCACAGGGAAGAGGGTTGGAGAGTGTGGATGATTGACTTGTCATCTTGACTTGTCATTAGGACTTGAAAGATCCTTTCTGCTTACCTGTCCTGCACAAGTAACACTTTGTCTAATTATGAGACACATCATATGAATAACTCATTCTAAAGAACGAAGTCATAATTTGGTTCTGCTAGATTTGAGAAATGTACGTCGTTAGGGGCAGGTGGTGTTGCTTAGTGGTAGAGTGTGTGCTTAGCATGCTAAAAGCCCTGAGTTCAATTCCCCAGTATGCAGGTATTCTCTTGCTCTCCCCTCTCTCTCTCTCTCTCTCTCTCTCTCTCTCTCTCTCTCTCTCTCTCTCTCTCTCTCTCACACACACACACACACACACACACACACACACAGAGAGAGAGATACACATATACACAAGAAATGTAAGTTTTCAAGTGAACATAATAATGGTTAACATTTTTATCTTTTACCTTCTAACATATCATGCATGTTTGCATACATGATCACATTAAATACCTACAACAGACATGTGAGGTAGCTAATTTTGCTTCTGTTGTGAGAAAACTGAGTTTCCAGAGTTGAAAAGATTTGTTTCAAACCTCACAGCTGATAAGTGGTGAGCATTCCAGCTTGAACCCCAAATTCTAGGCTATTGGTATCACAGCTAATGTTGATTAACATAATCATCATGTATGAGTGTTCCCAGTCTAAATTCTTGTGTCTGACCTGTCCTTCAAACACTTTTTTTCTATTAGTCATGAGATGCTATTTATTTTGCTTCCATAGTGGTCCTCAAATCTATCAACTATTGAACTTTCTATCCCCACTTCTGGTACCCTAGCATAGGCTCCTGAATTTCCCTCTTGGATTATTGCAATGGAATCCTATTTGGTCTGTTTGTGATCTTCTGATCTTTGCTCCAGATTTCTGCTAGAGTGAGCTATTTAGAAGTACAAGTCTGAACATGATGATTCTGTGCTTAAAATCATGTGGTGGCTCCTGATACATTCAGAATAAATTCTCAAGTCCTTAGCAGGGCCATGCTTCATCTCTTCTTCCCTTTCTCCTTCTTATACACCCTATTCTCTGACAAGAACTAGCACTCTTCTCCCTGAATGTCTTGTGATCTTTTTCTTCCGTTCTATTAGAAAAAGTTCTTCCTCCTGTCATCTAACTTATTATGGAGGAACAGCCCATAGCAAATGTCTTCAGTGAGATTTTTACTACCCTGAGGTAGTGCCTTTCATTCATCTCCATGTAAATTCCTGCCCTGGCACTTAACAGGTTTAGTTATAGTTATTGATTTACATATTCATCCAACCCACTAGACTGAGATAAGAGGGAAAGTCGTGTCTCATGAAATATATTCTCAGCATTTTTGCCTACCACAGTGTTTGTAACACAATAGGGAGTTAAAAAGTTAATTATATCAAACTCATAAGCATTCATTACTTATCTACTGTATGCCCAGCTTTATGCAGCAAAGTAAGGAATTAGGTCCAAGCTTTGCTGCAAAGAAAATTGCACAATTCCTCTTGCTGAGAAACAGCATAAAACATTCTCTAATTGAGATTGTATGGTACTGTCTACAGCAGTTCAGAAGATTTGAAACTAGGGAGGCTCTTTGCTATAGAAGCAATGATTACTTAGGAAGGGTCAACAGTAAGTGAATATTTACCATATGGCAACTGTCATAGTACTCATTGTAAATTAGATTTAATAAACTCAAACTCTTTTTAAGGGTGAAGGTGGTTTGTGTTATTTAGGGAGAATTTCTATCCCCCAGGAAAGTGACTCAAGGAAAAGTACTTAGAAACTGAAAATAAATGCCTCCTAGTGTTGGGAAGCAGAATTCTACCTGGCTGGGATGTGATATAATTGGAAGGCCTTCATTAAGGGAATCCATATACATTACGTCCATTGAGGAAAATAAAGCATGCTTGATTTTTATTTTACCAGTCACTTTGAATAAAATAGGATAGATATTGGGTACAAACTACTAGGCTGTCTCCTTTGAGTCAACACTGCTAATACACTCAAACAGAATGTAGGCCGGTGGCTTTCCTTCTCCTGATTTTCACCTGCTACAAGAATATAGCAAACCTCCATTAATGTTTCCGTCCATCATTAGATAGCTAACTGGGAAGCTAAACCCCTCATCTCTAAAATGATTATGAAAAGCTACCCAACTACCACTACTGAAAGTTGGAATTATTTTCATGTGGCCAGGTGCTGTGACACATGCCTGCAAACCCAGTGACTTGGGAGGCTGAGGCAGGAGAATCACAAGTTCAAAGCCAGCCTCAGAAACTAAACAAGGCCTTAAGCAATGTAGCCAGACTCTGTCTATAAATAAATTATTAAAAAGGGCTGAATAATTATACCCTATGTATGTGTATGATTGCACAAATGTTGTAATTCTGCATCATGTACAACCAGGGAAACAAAAAAGATGCTCCATTTGTATTAAAATAAATAAATAAAAATTAAAAGTTTTTTTTAAAGGGCTAGGGATGTTGCTCAGTGGAGGGCCTAAGCAAGTTGATGAGGCTGTCTTTAAACTTGAGATCCTCCTGCCTCAGCCTGCTGAGTCGCTGGGATCACAGGCATGTACCACCATACCTGGGTAGCCTTTAAAAAGAAGGAAATCTTGCCATTTGCAACAATAAGGATAAACCTTGAGGACATTATGCTAAGTGAAAAAAGCCAATCACAGAAGGACAACTAATGTACCACACCATCCCTCTCTCTTTTCTTTGCTGAATTTTTAAAAAATTATTCTTTAAATGTAGGAAATGTCCAGTTTTTCCTCTTATATTTTTCCAATTTAACCTCATTCAACACTTTAGCAATATCAGTATTTTTCATAAGTGTTCAGTATATGTTCAATATTTGTTTCAAATTCCTTAGAAGTAATTTCCATCACCCAAAAGCAAAAATAACAAAAAGACAAAAGAAAACCCCCAAATTCCATAGAAATAATAATTGCCTCAATTACATATTCCTTTTTACATATTTATTATTTCTATTAATACATGTTTATATATTAAAGATGAAGCATAGTTGGATTAGTAAATTGTATCATTAAGTTCTTAATTTTACTCAATGGATAAATTCAGAATAAAAATTGAAAGAGTGGGGATGGGCACCATGGTACACAGTAATCCCACAATTTGGGAGTCTAAGGCAGGAGGATCACAAGTTCAAGGCCAGCCTGGGCAGCTTGGTGAGACCCTCAAGCAATGTAACAAGACCCTGTCTCAAAATAAAAAATTACAAGGACTGGGGTAAAGTGCTCCTGGGTTCAATCCCCAATAAAAAAAAAAGAAAAGAAAAAGAAAACAGAGGGCTGGGGTTGTGGCTCAGTGGAAGAGTGCTTGCCTAGCATGCATGAGGTACTGGGTTCGATCCTCAGCAACACATAAAAAATAAAGATATTGTGATCACCTATAATCAAAAATATATATTTTTAAAAAATGAAAACAGTGAGCTGGGGTTGTGGCTCAGTGGCAGAGTGCTTGCCTAGCAAGTGTGAGGCACTGAGTTCAATCCTCAGCAACACATAAAAATAAATAAAAAATAAAGGTCCATCAACAACTAAAAAATAATTTTTTAAAAAAGAAAACAGAGTAAACAAGCTATGATAGTAGAATGTAGGCTGGCAGACAGATTTTCTGAGGAGCTAAAAAACAAGGAGAAAAACACAACAATCCAAAGCAGAGGATCCTAGATGCATGGCAGTAGGTAATGCTAGGCAAAGCCTCCTAGGATCTTGTATAAGATACATAGAAAAGTTCATGGAGAGAGAAAGAGGTGGATCATGAATTGGGGCTGGAAGTTAAAAGCAAAATTCATGGAGCAGAGTAGTGGGAATGTGCTGGGGATAAAGGGACTGACTAGATAGACAGAAATGGGTTCCACTAGGAGCAAGTGTATTCCTTCTGGGGTTGAAACAAAACAGAACCTTACTTCTCCAGGAGCCATTATGAGAATCAAAGACAGTAGCTTTACCCTGGACTGGAGGGTGAAAGTAAGTGAACCCACCAGAATCTTCATCACTCTAAGCCCTGTGATTAGAAGGGAATATCAGAATGGTCAAGAATACGAAAAATAATAAATGTTGGTGAGGATATGGGAAGGAAGGCACCGTTATAACATTGCTAGTAGGACTGCAAACTGGTTCGACCACTCTGGAAAGCAGTATGGAGATTCTTCGAAAAACTAAGGATGGAACCACCATTTGACCCAGCTATCACACTCCTCGGTATATATCCAAAGGATTTAAAATTGGCATACTACAGTGATGCGACCACATCAATGTTTAGAGCAACACAATTCACAATAGCCAAGCTACGGAGCCAAACTAGGTGCCTTTCAGCAGATAAATGAATAAAGAAAATGTGGTTTATATACACAATGGAGCATTACTCAATCATAAAGAAGAATGACCATGACATTTGCTGGTAAATGGATGGAAATGAAGAATATCATGTAAGTGAAATTAGGCAAACTCAAGCTAAAGTAAAAAAAAGGGGGGGATAAGATTATATAAAGAACCAATCAAATACAAATTAATACACCAGTGAAAGGAAATCAAGTAGAGTAGAGGAAGAAGAAGGGGAAAGGGGGAGGAGGGAAGGAGAGAAATGGGATAATGAACTGAAATTGATTTCCATGCATGTATGAGTTTGTTGGGATGAACCCAACTACTATGTAACACTATAAAGCTCTAATTTAAAATAGAAGAAATGCAAGCAGATAGATCCTTATGGGATCCACCCAGGGCTTATATCTATGCAAAGTGAGTCATATGAACTGTATCTGAGAGAACTTTGCTGAGTTATATAGTACATAGCTTGGAAATTCCTTATATTGCAAAGAAGTTTAGTTAGAAATCTTGCTTTGCTGATTCCAGTAGGCAAGATGAAAGGGAAGAAATGCTACTGAAAAAAAATCCAGATAGCCAGGTGAAAATGGGAAACTTATAACCCTGAATAAAGAAACCTCCAACCCTCACATATAAAATCTTGAGAACCTGAGATACTAAAGTGGAGAAACCATTCCTCAAGGCTGAATTCCCACCATAGTTTCTATCTTTCCCGGCCTTGTGGAAGTACACATTGTAATTGAAATTAAATGTTGTTTTTTTGGAATGAATAACATTTTATCCAGTTCATTAACTTTGTTTCCACTAATTTTATAAACATCCAGGGTCTGGCACCTTGTCAGGAGATGGCATGTATGGATAAACCTAATCCTTAACTCACAGAAGCTCACATTTACTTGGGCACAAGGTCTTAGATGAGGATAGTATAGGAAATTTATCTTATGAGAAGGTATGGGATGGCTAAGGTAAGATGGTAGAGAGGAGAGGATTTGCTGGAGGTTTGGCAAAGTTCAGAGCCTGGAGCTCTATGTGACATGACTATTTAAAAATCTAAGCACCAGGGGACATGGGAGAAGGCTGTCAAGACAAGGACTTGGAGGCAGGGAAGATGGTAAATTCTGTGGATTAGAGGACAGATAACAAAGCATATAAAGAAAGAGGAAAAAGCCAAATCTGGAAGAAACTTAAGTTTTCTGAGTCTGAATTCATAATGGATAGAATGTCTCGGAGTGAGTGAGAGGGAGATACAGAGATACAACTAGCTAGAGAGACGGAACACTTGAGGTTCTACCAACCCTCTTAACCATTGGTAACAGGGTGGAGACTCTAACCACTGAAACAAAAGCAACTAGATCAGTGAGCCTAAATTGAACTTTAAAAAAGAGGAAGTGAGGAAAGTTTGTTTGTGAGCTCTGGTGGCAGGAAATCCTGTGACTAACCTTATTTCACACATCTCAGATTATTCAAAGGGATCTTAACATTTTTACAAACAGTAACTTAAAATGGAAGGGGTTGTCTCAGAGGCACTGATGTCTGGGAAGAGTAGACACCCTTGGTAAGTAAACTAATCCAATTTGAGATGCTCTTTACCATGTGAAGGGATGCTTTAGGGAACATGGCCCCCTGGTATTTCCAATCAATAGAGTAATGCAGCATTAACAAATGGGATTTGACTGTATTGAATAAAAAGGCCAACATATTGGAAACAGATGAAATCAACAGGCTATTTTCCTTTTACTTGTAGAAATGTTTTTTATCAGGCTGAAAGCAACCATTACATATGAGCTATTAATCATTTTCAATAGAACTGTGGAAGTGTGGTCTGTGGTGGGAAAGGCAGGGGGCTGAAGAGTAGGTGAGGAAGGCAGAAGATGATAGTGAGATCAGGCAATCACAAAACAACAGCATTCAGACAAGTGATGGCATGTTTTTGTGCAAGGGCATAATAATGGAAGGAGCCCCTACGCTGGGCTAGGCTGGCCCATTAGCAAAAGGACTTAAGGTTCCAGCCACCTGGAGCTCTAATTTCCAGCTGAAGGTGCGATTGTGACAAGAAGGGGATTGCAAACTTATCTTCCATCAACCCTAGGTGAAAATATGCCCTGGGCAAACACACAAGCACTTTGCTTTTTATATTCTAGAAGTGTATATAAAGCATGCTCGGTTTTCTGAAGACAATTAAAGAAGAGTGTGAAAATTGTGTACCATATGTGCTGAGAGCGGGCATGGTTCAAGCCAACTGGCTGGATTTCTAAATTGCCACAATCTAGCAGGACCCTTGTTACAATACATCACATTGCTGCTCCCCTTGATGGAGTCAACAGGATTCTCACCAAGAGTCCAGTCTCCCTTTCAAATAGAATCAGCTACCTAGAGGTGCACAAACCATGTCAATACTCATCTTCCCACCTCCCATCCAGGCCATGCAACTCTGTGGGCAGCCCAGTTTCAGAAAAGGCTGAAATCCTATTTACAGGCCTGACTTGCCATTGCATTCATGGACAGGTGAGAGCAGGGTTCTTCCCCTGCTGTCTGAAATCGTTTAGGGGAACATGCTGTGTTCAAAGAACTCAAACAAGAAGCAGGAGGAGTAAATAAGTTTGATATTTACAGGCACACACTGGAAACTAGTTCTGATACAGCCTGGTGGTAACCTCTCAGGGCTCTCTGCTCTCCAACTCTGTAATACCAGCCAGCCACCGGATCTGAGGGCAGGTCAAGGTTAGAGACCCCACTAGCCTGAAATAAGGACTCCCAGTTGGTCTGGAGAGGTTGGGATCACATCTGCACCTGGTTCAGGCAAGTTGTAGGAATTTGAAACAAGGGCCAGGCAGAAACTAAGACAAAGGGATGAGACATCCTGACAAAGGGAATAGCATGAATAAAGGCAAAAAGATAGGAAGACCCAGAGCACTTGTGAGGGATAAGGAGGATCTGTGCACAGGAAGATGGGAGGACACAGAAATCAACAACCTAGAGAACAAGCTTCCACACCCAGGAAACCTTGAAGATTATCCTAGGCTGAGAACAGGAAGGGGTGGTTCAAGGAAAGAGCTTGTTATCATTGAGTACAGAGAGAAGAAACAGTTACCTCAAATCTTGGTGACTGTGTTGATTACAGTGTCAAGTTTAAGTGAGAGTTCTGGAACTAGAAAACAGGATGAAATTTTGGGATTCAATTCAATACATTTATTTCAATTCATTTATTGAAAGCCTATTATTTGCAAGGCATTCTGAATCTGGAGTGTGACCATTTGAAACTCAAAAATCAAATCAAGAGTATAAACTATGCCAGATTTCATTCTGTCAAAAATCCAAGTATGAGGGAATCTATAAACCTGACTGGACATATGATGAACTGTTGACCCATTATGAGTATAACAACTATATTTTATTGATCCTAGATCAGACACATTATGTGTGAGATTTCTTTTCTCAAGGCTGAACTTACTTACAGTTATTGAAACAACAAATAACATTTAGCTCTACATTTAATGATTGATCTTTATTGAAAGTAATAATCACAAATTAAGAGAAATACAAAATACAGCAATAAAATGTATATACAAATAGAATGCACAGGAACTAAAGAATTAGGGAGATATGACTTCAAATTCTTACTAGCTATGTGACCCTGGGAGAATTACTAACCCTTTCTATGCCATAGTTTCTTCATGTGTAAAATGGGGACAGGAAAAAATACCTTTCATTGGGTGCACTGACTATAAACCCAGAACTCAGGAGGCTGAGGCAGGAGGATCTCAAGTTCAAAGCCAGCCTCAGCAATTTAGTGAGGCCCTAGCAACTTAGTGAGACCCTATCTCAAAATAAAATATAAAAAGGGCTGGGGATGGGCTCAGTGGTTAAGCACCCTGGATTCAATCCCCAGTATCAAAGAAAGAATACTTTTCAGAATTACTGTGAGAATTGAATGAGATAATGCACATAAATATGTAGCAAATTGTCAATATGTAAGCAAGAGCTCAAATGACAGTTTTTATCTTTGTTAGTTTTATCGCTCCTATGCTTTTGAAGCTTGTAATGTATTGTTCCATTTATACTTTCTTTTTGAACATCTTCAGTTTATTTCAGAAATCTTTATCCTTAATTTTAATAGTGTGCTTTGCTTGTTCCAGAAATCCTTATCTTTTTTTTTTTTTTGAAGTAACTTTTTCAAACAACCCTAGGCAAACATTTGAGTATTCATTCGGGTTAGAGGAAGTTCATATTTTTTCAATGATCAGGAGTGGCTTTTCCTAATTTCCCTACTTTGACAATTTGTGAAAATAATCCTTGATTCCAACATTCCTACTTCATAGTAAAATGAAGAATTTCCCTTACGTTTAGAAGATTCATATTCATAAGAGAATCTATTTAAGTATATTCTACTATCTGATTTGTAATTACTCTCTCCCTACTTTGTTAAGTCCTTAGTAGGTTATGATTTTCAAACCAAAGTTTCATTATACAGGTAATTGTAAGATAAAATGGCAAAAGCACATAGGAAAATATTCTGTCTGATTTCGGGTCCTTTATTAACTGACTCAAAGATAATAGTGGAGTCTTAGCTTGGATTCTCCAGGAACTGGATACTTGGACAGGGATTCAAATAAGAGTGGATATTTATAAAAGAAATGAAGGCTGTCAATGAAGAATGTGCTATTAAGCCAGGTGCCACCATACAGGACTGACCATTATATTGGGAAACAGTGCTAAACACTCACCTGACAAATATCCACTTGAGGAACTGGGATATCTATACCACAATTCATAAGTCACATCTCACTGTGTTAATTTACTGGCATTTTTCAGATTGCTGCACATGTAGATGGTTGAGAGATCTGCAGTTCAAGGAGAAGAGCCCTGGAATATTAATGCATTAATGTGACTTGTCCTGAGAACATGGGAAGGTTCAAAAGATATGCATGGGGCCCTAACAACACCTTGCTATGCCAAGAGAAACTCAGATGGACTTTTGTTCATGGGATGCCAGGCTCCTGGGCTAAGGTTTGGGCTAAGCTCTTACTCTGATTCTGACTCTCTTAGCCTGTTGCTTCAATCTTTTTATCTGCACTAGCACTTTTTTTTCTTCTTGCTACCAGAATAATAAGATCTGACAATGGAGGATGGTCTTAGGGGCAAAAATGGAGAGAGAACTTCAGAGAATCAAAATAAGAGCATTTTCTTCTATATTCTGAACCACTAGCCCTAGTCTTTCTTTCTGCACTTCTGTCCTCTTTTCACCTTCTTACCTCATAGAAGGAATCGAACCAAAACAGAATGAGAAGAGGGATACAAAAAAAAAAAAAAACAGAGGCAATACCTGTTCAAATTTCATGGAAGCAAGAGAGACTGCCAGGAGAGATCACAAGAGTGAGCAGACTTAATCTCCCAGCACAGTAGACTAATACAGCGTCCTGAAAAATCATGACTGTATTACTCAGCTCTTCTTCAATGTGGATAGGAGATGATAGGAAGAGAGGATGAAGTGGGTGAACATTACAATTTGCCTTGCTAAGGTCTAATTCAGAAGCTTTTACACTTTATTCCCAGATGTAGTAGATATTTGCTACAGTTTTTCTATCTAAGATTGAACTCCTCCTCCTTAGTAGTTCCTTAGTCTTCTTTGCAGAGTCCTCCATTACTTGTGGTCTTGGTAAGAGGCAGTGCCTAGCTTACATTACAGCATCCAAGGGACCCAAAACTTGCTTTCTGCATCTCTGTGAAGCCACTAGGCAGGCATGTCATTACCAGGAAAACATAGTAATAAATTTGCATAATTGTGGAAGACTTGGGGCACAGAATAGCAACTACAATCAATCTATAGTCTTAGAATAAGAGAATGAAAGGAAGAAGTGACTTGACTTACATGGGTGTTAGAAATGAAATGTTTTAGAGTTAAACAGAAGGAGCTCTCTGTGTAAGGGTCATTTGAATGGTTTTATCACATTGGAAGTGAGAACAATGATGATGATGATGGTGACAGTGGCAATGATGATGACAGTAGTGGTTAACGTTTACTGAGTGCATTCTTTGTGCCAGGCATTTCATACCAGTAATAGAATTATAATCCTATAATAATATAACAATCCTGTGATCTAAGTGCTATTATGATCATTTTTCAGAATAGGAAACTGATGATTGGAGAAGTTAAGTAACTTTCCAAAGATCATACAATTAGCAAGTGGGTTTCTAATCTAGTTCTGTCTGACTTCAAAGCCTAAACTCTTTATCATCATGCTGGACTACTGCTTCTCATAGGCAGGAATTCCAATCACTGAAATGAGTTTGGCTGAAACTCATGAACAGTAGAGAGTCCAAGGTAATGAAGAGAGCACCATTAAATTAGCTGACCACAGAGTGTGACCTGGGAAGAGAGGCTGTTGTGACCAAATCATGTGGTCATGATTCAAATGAAATGGGAAGTACTTAGTGATTAGATGTTACAGGGAGGATGAAGAACCGGTTCAGTGACTTACTGGAGTCATGTAGACAGCATGAAAAAATGATGTGATTAGAGATGAAAATGCTGAGTCCAAAATGGCATGTGCTGGTCTGTGACTTACATTGATTTAAAGGATCCAGCTGCTGTACCTCATACCATTATCTTCTTCAATATTCCAGTTGATATCCCGATTTTACCAAATCCCACTGTAGTCCTGACTCCAGTTTTGTTCTTCTTCTGATCACTCAAATAGAGTTTAAGTTTAATCCTCTATTTTTCCCATGCAGTTCTAAGTTCCACTGGGACAAAATTAGTGGGATAATTTAGTTGCTGAGGCTGGCTGCACACTTGTCATCCTCCTGCCTCAGCCTCCCAAGTCCTTGGGATTACAGGCATGCACTACTGTGCCTGGCTTGAGGAGTTCTAATAATGATGATTTGCATATTTCAAATATAAAAAATATTTAAATTCTGTATCTGAGTGTTACTAAGGGTTTAGAAAGGCTGCTTTTGGGACTAGGCATGAGAACTGTGACTTTATGTCAGGTTTTGTGTGTGTGAGTGTGTGTATGCGTGATTTGCAAGAGCTCGCATGTGCACATTGCCCCCTTTCCCTATGCTTTGCTGTGATTAAAATATCACAGAGCAGCCCCCAGCAGGAAGCTGGCAGATACCCTGAGGGCTACTAGTAGTGTGATATTCTTAGAGTTGTGAAAAAGAAACTTGAGAAATCATGTTGAAAAAACTGTTTCTAATCTATTTGGCCCTTAGGGGGTATCATATGGATGGATATAAAATTCACTCAGGTATCTAACCTCAGCATAAATTGGAAAGGATAAGACATAGTACCCCTTCCCCCTACATACCCTTACAAACACTTCTAAGGAAACTTTGTTTACATTAGTGGCAGGGGAAATATGCTTTCACGTGAGTTGCAAAAAGGGATGGACAAAAATGGCCTTCAGGCATCTCAGCAGCTGTGTGAGCTCCATATTTGTTTCCTACATCCTGTATATCTAAGGGTACCTCCCTCAGCTCCCATCATTCTGAGAATCCAGAGGTGAGAGTGAACTTGGAGTCTGGGTAAGTCCCAAATCAAAGGTTCACTATTGTTGCAAGGAGTCATAGCATTTATTTAAATGACTGAGTCAGGGGGAACAATGAGAATCAAAAACATTTTTTTTTTATATCAAGGATCAAACCCAGGGGCACTTAACCACTGAGCCACATCCCCAGCCTCTTTTTAAGTTTTATTTAGAAACAGGATCTAGAACTCTAGGAGACAAGAAGAAACTTCAGAGAATGAATGGAGACCCTGTTTCTCAACCTTAGGGTAAGAGCTAGAAGGAAAAAGATGGAAGAGAATCGATCTCCCAGGTTTCCTCTCCTACTGCCATTTTATGGATTGGGAGAGTGAACAGAGAGAATTCCCTGCCCTTTAGCCTTCTATCCTAACAACAACAACAACAACCACCCCTTCCCTACACTTAGTTCTGAGTGATGCATATGGAGTTAGCAAAGTGTGTCAAATTGTAGTGTTACTGTCAAAGATTCTTTGCCCTTCTTGCCCAGCCATGTAAGGTTTGGCCAAATAACTTTTTGGCCAGTGAAGTATGTACATAGGTGATGGATGTTAACTCTGAGTCTAACTTATTATAGATATTCAAAGGTCTTTGAAATTCCCATTTCACTGTATCACAAGACCAGCACTTCCCGAAAGGAAAATTGTTCTTTCAGCTGGTCTCAAATGAAGGATCATGAAAAAACAAAGCTGAAACTTTCCCCACTATAATTGAAGCAAGAAATAAATTTGTGTACTGTAGGACACAGATGTGGGAATAATTTTCATAGCATAATTAATGAATGGTGACTGAGATAGTGAGACCATTGACCCTGGTAGTTACAAGAAGTGCAGGGGCTAAGGCAGCAGAGATAATAGGTATGGAGAAAGCACCTGGAAGGAAGTGAAGTCTAGAGTTCCAGAGCGATTTCCACACTCTTCTGAACCTTCAGATCTATGCCAAGTATCCTTCACCGAGTCCCAAAGCAAACCAGATTTTAAAAGACTGCATTTTTTATTGAATCAAGAAAATTCCTGGGATAGTTGTTGAAAGACTTTGTAAGCACCCAGGTAGGACTTGTTCTAGAGAAGAGGTTTAGATTTATTCTAGTTCTAGCCTAAATGACAGGGTCTCAGCATCCCTAAAAATGTTACATACTGACAAGAACCCCACAGGATCTCTAATGAAGACTAATTTCTGACCACCCACTGTGTGGCCAGTTCTTAGACCAAGCATCATTCTGGATTGTTTTGTTCAAACCATCTGGGGGCAAGTTTCTGCCACACTTCCCCAGCCACACCTCTGGTCTTCCCACAGAACATGTCCCCTGCACCCTGAGCACACTTGTGAGACTATCCTAAAGGGCCCTCAGCTAGGATGGGTGGGGCCACAACTTCCCCACCCATTGCTTCTTATTGGTTGCAGACACCCACGTGATCGTCAGCTGCATTCCCATTGGTTGGAAGGTGGAAAGAGGTGGGTCCTGCAGAGGCAGTCTCAGTCGGGGGAGGTTAAGGCACACCTGTGAGCCCGGGTGGGGGCGCCATGACCCTGGCTCACCTGAGGCAGATCCGTGGTCCCACCTGACAGAGGCTGAGGAAGAGAAGCAGAGGGGTCACAGGGGGCGCTGTGACGCTAGGGCGTCCCACAGAGGAGGCCTGGTGCTTGGTCTGTGTGGCCAGGGCAGCCCCCAGGCCCGTGGTGGTAGCAACATGCTCAGGATCCTGAGAAGGTTTATGGCCTTCCTTCGGAAGAGGGCGGACCCTGATGAGGGGCAGCAAAGGCTGCTGCAAGGTAGTCCTCTGTGAGTCCCCTTGGCCTCCACGGGAGGAGCCTCCTCAGAGGGGGCCTCTCCTCAGCCCGCCCGGGCTCACGGGGCTCACGGGGCTCACGGGGCTCACGGGCTCACGGGGCTCACGGGCTCACGGGGCTCACGGGCTCACGGGCTCTCAGGTCTCCGTGCTCACGGGGCTCACGGGCTCACGGGCTCACGGGGCTCACGGGGCTCACGGGCTCACGGGGCTCACAGGCTCACGGGCTCACGGGGCTCACGGGGCTCACGGGCTCACGGGGCTCACGGGGCTCACGGGCTCACGGGGCTCACGGGCTCACGGGGCTCACGGGGCTCATGGGCTCACGGGCTCACGGGGCTCACGGGCTCACGGGGCTCTCGGGCTCACGGGGCTCACGGGGCTCACGGGTTCACGGGGCTCACGGGCTCTTGGGTCTCACGGGTCTCACGGGTCTCACGGGGCTCACGGGCTCTTGGGTCTCACGGGGCTCACGGGCTCTCGGGTCTCACGGGCTCACGGGGCTCACGGGGCTCACGGGGCTCGGGCCTAGTCGGAAGGGCAGCGGGGGGCGCTGCCATGGTGCGCCTGGAGTGAGGGTGGCCCAGGGTCCTCCGTGGAACCTCGACCTTAAGTCTCCCGTTGGTCCAAAGGGGAAGGGTGTTTGGACGGCCACAGAGAAGCTGTGACAGAGAAGGCCCTGCGGCTGCCGCCTCCTTGCGTGACACCCCTTTCCATTTCCGTGAACCGCCCTAATTCGGGGGTGAACTTGGTCTCTAACCCAAATAGGCATGTATTTGAAGCTGAGGGCTCAAGTCTTACGTCTCCCGAAACCTTTTACTGCTCCCGGGAGATGTTGAAGGATCTGGAGATCCTGCTGGTGATGGTGAGGAAGGGTCATCGCAGCCGTCCTGGAAGCTTAGTCTCCTGCATGCAGCCTTGGTGATCGCATCAACATTCACGCTCTCACTTGGGCAGGGCACTCACAGCTCCTAACAGGTGGCATCTATGTGTCAGTTAATACTCGCACCAACCCCGAGGCACAGAAACTTATCGACATTGTTTAAAGGTGAAAACAGGTCCGAGGAGTGAAGAAATGTTTTCAGGGTCAGTGTAGGACTTATTTGTAGTGGGCATTTGCATTGGAGCTTAAATGATGTGATCTTTGTTTTTCTGTGTCATAGGTGACAGCAATTTGAGAACTACACAGGAGGTTGTGACAACTTTCTGTACTGATTATGGCCGGATTGATGGGTCCATCTACTTCAATACTGATATGACTGGCAGTGTGCCTCTGAAAGCTGGTCAAAAAGTTACTACACTTGTGGAAGAAGACAAAGCATCTCCTGTTGAAAGCGATCAAAGTAAGATGGAGGGGTGGGGATGTGGCTCAGTGGTAGGGCACTTGCCTGGTATGCATGAGGCCCTGGATTTGATCACCAGCAGCCAGCTGTTCCCTCTCCCACAGACACAATAGTTAGACTTTGGAGACAATCTCTTATCCTAGTGAGCTTTCAATCTTGTTTCTTGGTTTAATACAAACACTCATGGGACCTGTTCAGTAGAAGTAGAGTGAAAACTGAAGTCTCACTTTCCTCAGCCTATAGATTCTTCCAAAGTTTGTAGTGGTTTTGTTTGCATACCAAAACAAATATTTGTCTGTTTTTCTGGTATTTAAACAATATTATTAATGGGCGCATTGGTACACACCTGTAATCTCAGCTGCTTTGGAGGCTGAGGCAAGAGGATAGTGAATTCAAAGTCAGTCTCAGCAACTTAGTAAGACCCCAAGCAATACAACGAGACCCTGTCTCTAAATAAAATACAAAAAAGAGCTGAGGATATGGCTCAATGATTGAGTGACCCCTGGTTCAATCCCTAGTACCAAAAAACAAAAGCAAAACCAAAAACCAAATATTGTTAATGATGGTATTATTGGATTCTATAAAATCCTTTAATTTTCCTGGTAAAGAGCTGTTTACTGGCTAGGGTTGTGGCTCAGTGGTAGAACACTTGCCTAGCACATGTGAAGCACTGTGTTCAATCCTTAGCATCACAGAAAAACAATAAAATAAAGGTATTGTGTCCATCTACAACTAAAAATACATATAAAAAGATCCTTGGGCTGGGGTTGTGGCTCAGTGGTAGAGCAATTGCCTGGCATGGGTGAGGCACTGAGTTCAATCCTTAGCACCACATCAGAAGTAAATAAATAAAATAAAGGCATTATGTCCATCTACAACTAAAAAAAAATTTTTAAAAATCCCTTTTCTAAAGTATATGTTCAAGGTGAAATAAATATGTCAAACATGGTGCATTTTAAACTTCTTAATTATTATAGTTTCATTGAGGTAGCATCAACGTACCATCAAGTTCTAAGAGTGCAATTAAATAACTTTTTGAAGATGTACAGAGTTCTGTAAGTGGTATCTCAGTCCTAATATTTACCATTCCAATAGCTATTATCAAATTATTCTTTAGCTACCTTGTACTAATGGGTTCTCTCAGCAATAGGCCCTGAACTGCCTTTTTACCAATATAGGTAGAGATGGGAATTTTCCTGATGTAAAATCACTGCCAAAATGAGTAGTGAAAAGCGGTGTCATAAACTTATTTGGACTTTCTTCAAGTCTTATTGTTAATAGAGCAGCTTTCTCTTCTTGGAACTATGTGTACATTAAGGATGTCACAGCCTTCTATATTAGAAAAAGGAAGTCTTTATTGGGAATATCCATGTATGGAGTTCTTGCATTATTTCATCTAACACCATCTTTTTTCTTTGTTGTATGCATTTAATTTTCCTGTAGGATAAATATGTCCATGTTGTCCATGTGGCTTTTGTGTTCAGCAGGAATTCTTGGGCTCATTCCAATTCATAATGTATACACACATTAACTTGCCTTTTCTTTTGAAAGTTCTCTGTGCATTTACATTCAATAAGCCTGGATTTGATTTAGATGAGCAGTCTGTGAGAAGAACCCATATCTTTTCTTGCTAATTGCTACCCAATTGTCCCTTACAGTGAATTGGATAATCAATCCACATTATCCCCCTGTTGATGAGAAAGGAAAGGCCATGTGTATCGGAAGGTGTTTTCTCATAAGCCTTTGAATCTGTCTGTATGTGCTACTATGTTAAGGTGTTAGCAAGGGAAAAGAAAAGGAATTGGGAGAGGAGTTTGATGTGAAATCTGGGTGGGGGTAGGATGCAGCGAGGCTGTAGCCTGCTGTACAGTATGGCTGTGAACTAGTGTGGAGTCAGGGCACAGAGTTATAATAGAGTATGATGGACCACCCACTTGGATTCTGACAGAAGTGGTGCTGGATAGACAGCCAGAACCCTGGTGCTTCCTTCCTCAAAGAAAGTGAATCTGGGCAAAAGGACCTTGAGATTGGTATTGACAGCTGGAAAGACATCAGTTTTGATATAGGAGTAGCAATGAAATAGGCTTTAGAAAAGACGTGGAAAAAACTTTACACCTTGGTGGCTCGTGTTTCCAACAGAAATCTTTGAACCAAAAAATATCACTTCTAGGACTTTGGCGCTACAGAAGTCAATGAGAGGGGTAGGCGAGGCATTGCAAAGGATACAAACTAAATAACACATAATATGGGATTGGATTGATTAATTATGACAATTCATTCATAGGGATGCTATATTACCCTTTCAGTAGTCTTGTTTTATGAGAAAGATTAGTACCTAAAACCTTTAACACTGTATGGCATATTAAGTTTTGTTTTGGAAACTGGACATATGTATTTATTCACAGAAAAAATGTCTGGAACATGGTGAATAAAATAATATAGTCGATACCATAATATATTCTAGGCAATGGAAAACTATAAATGATGGGTGCTTGTTTTCTGCTTCATATTCATCTGTCTTTTCCTCTTTGTCTTTAATGAACATGTAATGAACATATATTGTTTGTATAATTAAAAACAATTTTTTTGGTACAGGAGATTGAACACAGGGATGCTTAACCACTGAGCCACATCCCCAGCTGTTTTTTAAGTTTATTTAGAGACACAGTCTCGCTAAGTTCCCTAGGGCCTCCCTAAGTTGCCTAGGGCCTCACCAAGTTGCCTAGGCTGGATATGAACTTGAGATCCTCCTGCCTCAGCCTCCCAAACCACTGAGATTACAGGTGTACACCACTGTGTCCACCAGCCCACCAGGCTAAAACCAAGTTTTATTTTGGGAACTTTGTAATTAAAAGAGTAGGCCACAAAGAATCTTATTTGTATAAGGAAACAGACCTCCTGGGATAAATAATGAAGGCCTTTAGCATGGTAGGAATAAAAATATAAACAAAGACAGGGATACAAAAGGGATTTCAACATACACCTTTGACAGGAACTCTAGGAGAGACTTCAGTGCTTCTTCCATGACACCTATTTGGGGCCCTTGAGAAATGCACTTGACAGGGCACTAGATGGGGACCTTCATATGCCCTCTGGTCTTCATATTCATACCTAATTCTACAGCAAAAGGAAAAACAAAACCAAAATAGGGTATCTTTCCTAATTAAAAATAAATCCCATTAGATTAGATAAGAGAGTATTACTAAGTGAAGGGAAGAGATGCTTCCCTTTGGGGATCCCTATAGCAACTGTGATAATAGTAACAACATCAGTGGAATGGTGACAGTTGCATTAACAGTGTTGAAAGAAGTTGACAGTTTGGTAGAAATACTAATAGTAGTAGTAATAGTAACAACCATTTATGGGGCTCACTAGGCATCAGGTCTCCTTTGTATGTTATCCTAATCGTATGGAGTAAGTACTATTTTATCTCCAATTACCTATGAAAAAACAGAATCAGAGAGGTTAAGTATCAGGCCCATGGTCATTTGGGTGCAGCCAAAATTTAAACTTTTTTATTTTTATTTTTTAACTTTATTTACTTATTTATTTTTTATGTGATGCTGAGGATCAAATCCAAAAATGCCTCACACATGCTAGGCAAGCACTCTACCACTGAGCCACAACCCCAGCCCAAACATTTTATTATTTAAAATTTAAACATTTTAAATCCCAAACCTCATGCTTCTAATCACTGGGATGTATGGTAGTGAGAATTGCCAGAGAGCATGGATTTCCTGATATGAGGCTTGGAGTTCCAGAACATTTCTGATTAGACCTAAATATACCCCTCAGAAAAGCTGCAGTAACTCAGTGAAAGAAAGGTGGCTTGATCTTTCCTTTCTCTTAGATCTAGTTTGTCCATGTGTGAACTTAGGTCATTACAGAGCAGTGGGTAGGACTGCCCCCTAGAAGAAGTTTTGGAAATTTATTGGGGCATGTTAGTTGTCTTGTATATTTTTGCCAAACCTTTAGATATAGAAATAAATGTTATTTTACAACAAATTGCTTTCCTTTTCCCCTTCTGTTACATCACAGGGCATTATTTACTTTACTTGTTTATCTTTTTAATTATGCATAAGCAGGTTAAATCACCAATGTTTTTCATTTCAGGATGATGGAAGGAGTTAATTTTTTAAAAATATGCTTTCAGTTGGAGATATACACAATACCTTTATTTTGTTTATTTGTTTTTATGTGCTGCTGAGGATCAAGCCCAGTGTCTCATATGTGCTAGGCGAGCGCTCCACCAAATGAGCTACAACACCAGCCTCTGAGTTAATTGGTTCTCTAAATTTTTTTATTTGTTCTTTTTGGTTACACATGACAGTAGAATGTATTTTGACACATCATACATTCATGAAGTACAACTTCCAATTTTTGTGGTTGTACATGATATGGAGTTACACTAGTCATGTATTCATATGTAAACATAGGAATATCATGTATAGTTTATTCTACTGTCTTTTCCATTCCGTTTTTTAACAAAAAAAGAGGCATTAGGCAGGCACACGCCTGTCATCCCAGAGATTAGAGAGGCTGAGACAGAAGTATAGCAAGTTCAAGGCCATAGGGGCAACTTAACAAAACCCTGTCTCAAAATAAACTGTAACTCAGTGGTGGAGTACTTGCCTGTCCATTCCATTCTGGGTGGAATACCTAGTACCATGGGGAAAAAAGGAGGCATTAGCTTAAGAACCACTGTTCTAGAAGATTTATAATGGTCCCTCCAGTTATAGTACTCTGTGGCTTGAAATCAGGCTTGTGGCAAGTGAAACAATGCCCAATATCAGCAGGCCTGCTTCCCTGTCCATCCTTCGTGTAGATGTACCCAGATTGCCTATACCAAGAGCACCCTGAAGCTAGGGCACTACTGCCACCATCTAATGACACAGGCATTTCTCCACAAAAGACTACGTAGTTTTGGACTTTGATTACTTTCTTTTTCTTTCCAGTATTGGCCTGTTTCTGCCCCTTGAGACTAAGGGAAAACAATTCTCTTTGCTGTTCTGGGCCAGAGGGATGGGATGATGGAGAAAATTCATTGAAACAAGTTATAAGCATGTCTCTCAACTTCTCTCAGGTGAGCTCAGGTCACACTGATTAGATCTAACCACCTAACTCCACCCATGGTACCAGATTATGCCTCTCCAAATTTGAGGAACTCTTCATCCTTTATCTTTAGGCTGGCCTCAGCTACAACCCTTGAGTTTCAGTCCAAGACTTCTTATGAGACAGGCAGCTAAAATCAGTTCCATGGTTGTGTCTTTCCAAGGCTTCTGCCATCTGCCACCGTACTTTGCCAGAGTTGCCGCCAGAAGCTATTTGTTCTTCTAAGCCATTTCTGAACTGACCCCTAGCTCACTGCCTTCCCCAGCTATTGCAGCCTGTCAACTCCTTGATCTTGTCATGTAACCTCATTTTCCTCATGCAGCATTTTTTTCTGTCTGTTATGGCCTCTGTTGAGTTCAATTCCATCATCTTCCTAGGCAGTGGGCTTCTCATTTGTCCTATTGGTGATGAGCAAAGTCACAGGATGTTCCAGGAGAATAGGACACACTGGTGATATTTGCTGTCATATTTGCTGAGTTGAACCTACTAATGCAGATCCTGGCACAGAGTGGACACTGATTGTAAAGTCCATATTTCTACTTACTATTCAATTAGAACTGTGGTGTCTGCTTGGTCCACAGATACTTATTGAACCTTGGGATTTCTGTAAGAATACTGATTAGTACTGGGACTCAGCCGGGTCTGCACCAGGTACCTAAAAAATCTGTAGATTCATTTCTAAAGAGTTCCACAAATCCAAAAGAATAATTCCATCAAGGCCCATACCAACCATTTGCAAGGAACAGCTTGTCTTAGAATGGGATAAGAAATGAGAAAGAAAGACTATTTCATTTTTATTCCTCTCTCTCCCAGTCTGAGAGCAAAGATCACCTTAGACTTTCATGTCCAGACTTTCAAAGCTACCCACAGCTTAAAATTTAGTGTAAATAGGACTCTGTAGTTAAAATTCATTTCAGTATAGTTATTCAGTATATTTTTCTCTTCAGAAAATGGGAAAATAGAACTGACCTGTGAGTCACACATGGAAAGTATTCATCATGATGGTACAAAAACATATTTTGAAAGGGTATCCAGATAGCTTTGTGCTGTTTCCACTGTATTCCAGGGACTAAGAAGATTGATGTGCACTCTGAAGGGAACAGCAAAATTTCTTACTGTATAGGACACTGCAAGGTTGTACTTTAGTTTATATATTTATGAAAGTTAGTGAAACTTATGGCTTTGGACAAAGTGAGTCACTCTCTGGGCTTCAACATCTGCATTTTTTAAATAAGGGTATGGGACATATGGATGTCTGTTTTCTTCAAAGAGACACTATTAAGAACATATAAGCTTTGAAACAGATAAACACAGATTTCATTCATGTCTCTGCTATTTGGTGGCTATGGGAAGGATGCTCAGCAAATCATCTTTCAGCCTAAGTTCCTTTATAGGTATATTGGAGATAAAACTCATTTTATTCAATGAGAGAGCATAAAACAGCTAGCACAGTGCTAGAACTCAGTGATTATTAGTTTCCTCTTCTTCTCCCTTTCTTCTTTCCACTTTATTTTGCAACCATAAATTAATATCAGTGGAGTGTTAAAAATGTACATGGGAGCCAGGTGTGGTGGCATGCTGCTGAGGCTGAGGCAGTAGGATCTCAAGTTTTCCTTCTGCAGCAATAGAGTAAGGCCCTAAGCCACTTAGGATGTACATGATGGTGAGATTTACTGTGGTATATTCAGATGGGTACATAGGAAAGTTAGGTCAGATTCATTCCACTGTTCACTTTTCCTGTCCCTCCTCCCTCCCTTTCAATCCCCTAATCCCCTTCTTCTATTCCACTACTCTCTCTTCTATTTTCATGGAATTCTGCTCCCTGACCCCCCTTTTCTTTTCTTTCTTTCTCTTCTTTTTTTCTTATTTTGAATTAGCTTCCACATATCAGAGAAAACATTCGACCTTTGACTTTTGGGGACTGGCTTATTTCACTTAGCATGGTAGTCTCCAGTTTCATCATTTACCAGCAAATGCCACAATAACATTCTTATTTATAGTTGAGTAAAACTCCATTGTGTGTGTATATATATATATATATATATATATATATATATATATATATATATATATCACATTATCTTTATTCATTCATCTGTTGACAGGCATCTCAGTTGGTCTTATAGCTTGGCTATTGTGAATTGTGCTAGTAAAAACATTGATATAGCCGTGTCACTATAGTATGGTGATTTGGGATCTTTTAAATGTTTATTAAAGAGTGGGATAGCTGGATCATATGTTCCTAGTTTTTTGAGGAATCTCCATACTGCTCTCCAGAGTGGTTGCACTAATTTGCAGTCCCATCAATGATATATGAGTATACTTCCCTCCCCCCCCCACACACACATCCTCTTCAATATCAAAATTAAAACATTTTAAAGTCCTAGGGATGTAGCTCAGTTGTAGTGCAGTTGCCTAGCATACATGAGGCCCTGGGTGCAATCCCCAATACCAAAAACAAAAAAAAAAGTATATGATTGAAGCTACTTCCCTATTTAGGATCTGGAGGCTTAATATAATGCTCCTTCCATCCATTGCTGAAAGTACAAAGTAATACATACATCAGATCACAGGGAGCTTGTCTCCTGAGAGCATTTAGCCATGGACCTGGCAGCATTACCAAGATTTCTGTCTCAATGCATGTTCCCAGATTCAGTACTGTCTACTCCATGGCTATAAAGCTGACCAAAATCATAAGATTAGAATTTGTCCTCTCATACTTTGGATTAGACAGAGAGGAGTGAAGAAAGGGGAGGGGGTATGAGGGTAAGAATGATAATAGAATGAATTGGACATTATGACATGACCCTATGTGCATTACATGACCTGTGTAACTCTACATCATGTACAACCAGAAGAATATAAAGTTATACTTCATTTATGTATAATGTGTCAAAGTATTCTACCATCATGTATAACTAAGAACAAATTTTAAAAAAAGGATTTTCCCTCTCTATTGCTTCTCTTTTATAAATTGGACAGATTAGGATTCACTTTGTTGACTATAGGTAAGAAGTCAGAGTCTACTTAAATCTATATCAATAATTTTTATTTCTGGGTCTAATTGTATATACATTGCCCCGTCCATGAATTGTACATTCCTGTTGCTTAGAGCAGATATAAATTCCATTAAAAAAAAAAAAGCAGGGCTTAGACTGGGGGTGTAGCTCAGTAGTAGAGCACTTGCCTAGCATATGTGAGGCAGTGAGTTCACTCCTCAGAACTGAAATTTAAAAACAGCAGAGCTTGTTTCTATGGGTTTTATAACTCTCCATGGTATGTACTTTAGTGTTTTTGTGGTAACTAGGAAGCTCAGTTACTGTCTGTGTTATTCAGTGGTTAAGAAGGCAAGCTCTGGTATCTGACTTCTTAGGTTGGAATTTCTATTCTGCCAACTTACTATATGATCTTGCTTAAGTTTAATTAATTTTGCTTCATTTCCTTCATCTATGAAATGCAGATAATAATAATGCCTGCCATATATATTTGTTGGGGAGATTAAATGAGATAATGCATAGGAAATATTGCATAAAGCAAATATTCAATAAATATTAGGGTTTATCAGGATTATCATTAACACTAGTATCACTATTATTATTAGTGCCCTTTACTAATAATAGTAATTAGGTGTATATCTAATATCTAGTCTACATCTTGTTTTATAAAGTGTAGTTGTAGAAAAAAATGCTTTATAGTTTTTATTTGCAATGACATTTTTAGCAACAGAGTAACAACTTATCCTAAAATATTTGTTCACAGCCAAAATGTACTGGATGGGTTCCTGGCCCTGTCTTTGTACAAAAATCTATTCAATATATATTTAATGAGCACTCACTGTGTTTCAAGTAGATTTGTAGTTTTCTACTGTTTCATGTAGTTATATAGCTTCCCATGATATGTTTTCTTGTGTGTGTGGTGCTGGTGATTGAACCCAGGGCCTTGTGCATGCAAGACAAGCACTCTACCAACTGAGCTATATCCCCAGTCTCCATAATATGGTTTTATTTCCTAATACTTTAATCAGTTTTATTGTGAACAAACATAAACACTTGTACTGGAGTTTAAGAGGATTAATAAATATGTCTGTTTTCTAATTGAGGTTAGAACAAATTGATAGAGCCACGGGTCAGGCATATGGCAATCAAAATAATCTTTACTACTTAAAAAGTCACTGGAGCATGTAGTTTGGGTTTGAGAGCCTAACCAGTGCTACCTCCCCCTGACACCTGCACTTTGATTGAAACCTATAAAATTTTAGGTCTTCTCCATTGGATTATATCTTGTAACACAAGCCTTTTGGAAAATGGATTAAGCAGACCAGAAAGAATTCTCCCACAGAGACAGACAAATCAAAAAGGAAGAGAGGAGGAGGCCAAGGCAAAGATACCTAGGTTATTCATTGATCTCTAATTAATTAAGTATCCAATGGGGAATCAATGAATAAGAAATGAGGAAACAGACCAAGAATGATTAAGAAATCTCTTCACACGCAGCCATAAAGGGTAGGAGATTGAGTGGCCCACAACCTTCCCTAGCTTTTTGCTCTCTTAGTCATTACCATACCTGCGGTATGGTTCTCCCATCTGAGATAGGCAATCAGTGGCCTATGGAGAGTCCCTCCTTCATGAGGGCATTTTCCTAGTACCATTTCTCATTGGAGGTGACCTACTAGTACTACTTGCAGTCAATGCTGATTTTTTTTTCTTTTTTGCTTTCAGAAATGGTTAACAACAATACATTAATTTTAGAAAGACTGAAACCTAAATGAATATGTCTGGAGAAGAACAAACTCTGGGAAATTATATTAGTCTATTTGGCAATGAACCTCAAGTGAACCTTTCCTGCTCTTGCCAACCATAATACATTTCCCTAGTCAATTTACTCTTTTGTTCTCCTAGACAACTATTTCACATCATCTCCTCTTTCTTCAATCTCCAACATTTCCTATCCCAGACTCACTCTCAGATGATTTTGGAGACTTGGTATTTCATTGAGAAAAATAGAAGCACTTAGAACAAGTTTTCAGAATCTCCTATTATATCATGTACTCACCTACTGACCCATTATATTCTACCTTCTTTTTGTTACGGTGGATACACTGTCCCTGCTCCTAGCAGAGGTCCTCTCCTTGTACACTAGAGCCAATGCCCTCTCCCTTATTTGACATCACTCCAAAAATTCTTCAGTCTTTCCCATGTTATTTTTTTCTTCCTTTACCAGAGCTTTCCCATACTCAGACATTTCTTCCATCCTAAACACATAACAAAGCAAAACCCCTGTCTCTGTGTACTAATTCCCTCTATGTACTTCCCTGTCTCTCTTCTGCTTATAGCTATACTCCTTGGTAGTGTTATTTATATTCCCTGTTTTCATTTCTCTCTTCCCATTCTTTCATGAACCCATTCCAATTAGTCTTGCTCTCTGTACCTCCATTGAGACTGCATTTATCACAGGTATTAATGACCCCCTTGATGCAAGTAACTGGATTTTCTGTTCTCATCCTTTTAACAGCATTTGAACTTGGCTCTCAGGATTCCATGTTCTACTTCTCTGATTGTTCTTTCTCAAATGTTTTTGCTTATTTCCCCCCTCATCTTCCTGGGTCCTAAATGTTGGAGCTTCACAGGGCTCAATCCATGCTATAACTCATGCTCATGACTCCTATTTTTATTTCTGTGGCTCAGACTTCTTATTGCAATGGTTTCTTAACTGGTCTTTGTGATTTGTCTCTTGTCTCTCATTTCATCACCAGATTATTTTCTGCATGGAAGCCATGTGAAAACTTAAGTGAAGGCTGGGGATGTGGCTCAAGCGGTAGCGCGCTCGCCTGGCATGCGTGCAGCCCGGGTTCGATCCTCAGCACCACATACAAACAAAGATGTTGTGTCTGCCGAGAACTAAAAAATAAATATTAAAAAATTCTCCCTCTCTTCTCTCTTCTTCTCCTCCTCCTCTTCCTCCTCCTCCTCCTCCTCCTCCTCCTCCTCCTCTTCTTCTTCTTCTTCTTCTTCTTCTTCTTCTTCTTCTCTCTCTCTCTCTCCCCCCCCCCTCTCTCTCTCTCTTAAAAAAAAAAAAAACTTAAGTGAGCCTGGATATGGTGGCATGTGCCTGTAATCCCAGTTATTCGGAAGGCTGGGGCTAGAGGATCACAAGTTTGAGGCCAGCCATGATAACTTGATGAGATCCTCACTCAAAATAAAAATATAAAAAGGGCTGGGGATATAGCTCAGTGGTAGAGCACCTCTGGGTTCTACCCAGTACAAAACAAACAAAGAAACAAACAAACTTAAGAGATGTAAGTCATTCTTGCTCAAACATTCCAATGGTTTTCCATTTCTCTCAGAATAATACACAAAGCTCTCTATCCAATTCATGACCTATATGACCTGGTTCCCTGTTACTCCTTTGCTTTCATCACTATTGTTCCTTCCCTTGCTCACTCCTCTCCAGTCACATAGGACACCTTGCTGTTCCTCAAGCACCCTAACCTTTACCTTAACTTCTTTGCATTTATTATTCCCTCTGCTCAGGCCACTCTTCTCCCAGATGAGCAAGGAAGGCCCATCCTTGACCATCCAATTTAAAAAGCCACCATTTCTCTTCACATTCCTTATTTCTACTCAATACTTAATATGATCTAACTCATTATACATTTTACTCATTTTTTCTTACTAATATTTTCTGCCTACTCCTCCTAAAACTGAAGCTGCTTGAGGTATGAAAAGAGGGATTTTTGTCTGATCCTCACTGTGCTATCTTCAGTACATAGAGATACTTAATGTATCTGTGTTTTATAAATGAACTAAAGGCTTAAAACCTCAAGACTTTAAAACCTTAGAATCTGTTCTGCTAATTCTCAAAACTTATGTCCAGTTAGGTTAAGCAATGTAGTTCACTAAAGATTCTGCAATGAGATTAAACATCAAAGTGAGGAGACAACAGCTTAGAGATGTACTGAACTGGAATGAAAATCTTCCATTTGGAAGATTCCAGGAAAAATTAAAATCACAAGGAAAAATCTATAGAAATTAGAATTATACATCAAATTCTCTTGTTTCTTTAATGTTTTCAACAACCAAAACATTAGAGTCATATGACCTATGAACTTAAACTTGACTAGGAATTCTACTCCTGATCAAGATGGAGTAAAGGGATTCAGATTTATCCTCCTGCCTAAAAAAAAACTGAAAAACAAACAAAATGTATGAGTCAGTGGTTTTCATGACACTGGAAATCAGGCATCAAATGCAAGTTTTCCTAAGAGGTGGCAAATAAGTGAGGTTGGTATATGAGTTCCCTGACCCACTGCCTTGAGACAGTTCCCAGATGGTGCCAAGAGAGAGAGCACAGCCAGATCCTAGCCAACTCCTAAGTTCAGGAAATGTTTAGAGTCTTGGGAGACAAACATGGCAGGGAAGTGGAGAGGAAAGAATGCCCTAAAGATCTGCAAAGGGGACATCTTGAATATTCAGTAAATCAGCACATACACATGAGGAAAATAATGAAGGCCAGGAAAAGAACCACTCAAAAAGATTAGGAGTCACAGTGCTTGCTGTTCATACAGGGCTATAATGATGCCTATTCCCAACCAGGCAGACTAGAAAGCCTCACAATTGACAGGGGATGGGGTAAAGTACTTAGAAGGGTCTTGCCTCAGTAATGGGGAAGAATTAGCCCTAGACTAAACACTACTCTGGACCTGTCCAACAAATCATAAAATTAAGACCCAAAGGGATGAAACTGTTTCCAAATAACAGTGTCCTAGAGGAAAGTTCAAGAATATTTATAGGAATACAAAAATATACAGTACCCAGCAAGGTAATATTCACAATGTCTGGCGTCTAATCAAAAATTACCAGGTGTGCAAAGCAGCAGGAAAATACAACCCATAATGAGGAAAAAAGAAAATCCATCAATCAAAACCAACCCAGAGCTGACACTACAAGTAATGTTCAAAGATTCCTTCAGGCAGAAGGCAAAATGATACCAGATGGAAATATGGGTCTACATATACAAGTGAAGAGCACCAGAAAGGTAACTAAATGGGGAAATATATGAGACATTTTTCTTTCTTATAATTTAAAACTCTAAAAGATAATTGAAGGTTTAAATGAAATAACAATGTACAATGGGATATGTAACATATGTAGAAATAAAAGGTATGATAAAAAACACAAAGGCCAGGAAGGAATAAATGAAAACTCAATTGGAAGAAATTTTCCCCAATGATGATAATAACAATACAATAACAGTACTATCTTTTCCTAGTATTTTGACAATTTCAGGTTTTGAATTGCTCTGTTTTTCTGCAGTAGGGGACCATGCTCCAGTGTTGGATGACATTACTTTATCCTTTCAGAAAGCTTCAGCAAAGTTTCTAACAACTGAGTTTTCTTAAGATTCCTCTCTTTCTCTTCTCTGTGTGCTGAGTCTGAGTGTTATCCTCAGTTGTACCTTCTCTTTGCTTTCTGTCTCAGACTTTTTAAAAAACGTGCCCTAAAGTTTTGCCCTGTGGGGGTTCTCCTTTAATGAGGGACATGAAACCTAAGTTGTGGTTCTTTCAAAAATGTCCACTGTGCAGAGAAATCTTGTCCACTTTCACCTCCCTAAATTGCACAGTCCTGCTCAAAGCAACATTTAAAGACCAGACTGTTATTACCTGGTTAGATCCTTTTTACTGTAGTTTATCTCTGCTCTGCCTTTTCTCAGAGACTGAGTCCCATAAACTTTGGTACATATTTCTTTGTATGCAATTATTTCTTGCTTTTTACAAAAGTTGAGTCACCCTGAAACTTACTGAATAATTCTTGGAATATATGATGCTGATCTTATATTCTCCATTCAGTCCAAATTTCGTGAAGTCACTTCCTTCAATTGCCCTTCTCTTTCATAGTGACTCCTATCTTTTATTATTATTATGCAATTTACATGGTGACTTACAGCACTAGCAACACACATTGCATCTATAATATGATTTATAGAGGATAACTTAAAAGAGTAACAGAACTTAAATGACCCAACCAAGCCACCATAACTATGGGATATCTATTCAATTGAAAGGATGTACTTGAGCACAGAAGAACTGGAAGATAAGAGTAGAGGAAAACTTGCCATCACTTTAAAAAACGTGTATAGGCTTGAAAAACGAGTTGTTTGCAATGGTATATTACTCAGCAATAAAAGAGAATAAAATCATGGCATTTGCAGGTAAATGGATGGCGTTAGAGAAGATGATACTAAGTGAAGTTAGCCAATCCCAAAAAAACAAATGCTGAATGTTTTCTCTGATATAAGGTGACTGACTCATAGTGGGGTAGGGAGGGGAAGCATGGGAGGAACAGACACACTCTAGATACGGCAGAGGGGTGGGAGACAAAAGGAAGGGGCAAGGAGTTAGCAATGATGGTGGAATGATGGACATCATTATCCAAAGTATATGCATGTAGACATGAATTGGTGTGAACATACTTTATATACAACCAGAGATATGAAAAATTGTGCTCTATGTGTGTAATAAGAATTGTGGTGCATTCCGCTGTCATATATTTAAAAATAAAAGCAATTTTTTTAAAAAAAAAAAAGAGTTATTTGTGGGGCTGAGGCTGTGGCTCAGGGGTAGTGCACTTGCCTGGCATGTGTGAGGCACTGGGTTTGATTCTCAGCACCACATATAAAAAATATATATTAAATAAAGATCTCTCAACAATTTAAAAACTTAAAAAAAATTAGTTGTTGGTTCATCGGGGATGTTTAAGGAGATGCCTGGAGGTGATACCTGGAGGTGAATATGGTATCACCACCAAGCATCTCCTTAAACAAACTCAGTCCTTTGGAACCAGTTAACTCTCCTAGAGGACAGAGATGGAAGGGAATCACCATATCTTTAGAGAACAAAGATTTGTCTTCCCTCATCTGTGGGCTCACTAGTTAGACCTCCATACATACACTTTTCCTTTTGTAACTGTTTCATTTTTCCCCCACACATACATCTATCCATGTTATAAGATCTCAGTCTTTCTTTTAAAGACATTTTTGTTGTACTTTTGCTTACTCAGTCCAATTACTTATGGGAGTAACCAATATTTTTTTATTTGTAGATGGACACAATACCTTTATTTTTACTTATTTATTTTATGTGGTGCTGAGGATCGAACCCAGTGCCACACAAATACGAGGCAAGTGCTCTAACACTGAGCCACAACCCCAGTCCTCAGTTTATCTTCTTTTATTTGTCTTTCATTCTTTTATTTATTCATTCATATTTTTTTGGTACCAGGGATTGAACCCAGGGGTGCTTAACCACGGTGCCACATCCCCAGCCCTTTTTATTTTTTATTTTGAGACATAGTCTCACTGAGTACTTAGTACCTCGCTGTTGCTGAGGCTGGCTTTGAACTCATGATCCTCCTGCATCAGCCTCCCACGCCTCTGGCATTACAGATGTGCACCACCACGCCTGGCTTCTTCGATTCTTTTTTACTTGACTTTAAGACCATGCTTAGGTCCTTCTTAGTTTCCTGAGTGAAACTGATTTTTTGTGACAAAATGTTCTAGGCACAGACCTTTATTTTTCTTTTTGCAATTTTCTTCTTAATTTAGTTTTTAATTGCCATAAGTTATATTGACTTTGGCATACAGTTGTATGGTTCTATGGTTTTTAACACAGGTATAGATTTATGTAGCCATCACTAAAATTGAGATACAATTTTATAACACCAAAAAACTCTCTGTGCAGTCCGTTTATTGTTATACTCTGCCCTCATTCTGAACTACTAGAAACCACTCGTGTGTTCTCTACCCTTATAGTTTTGCCTTTTCCAGAATGTCATATAATCATATTATAATGAATACAATCATTTAAGATTGCCTTGCTTCACTTAGCATAATGCCTTTGAAATTCATTCAAGTTGTTGTGTGCCAAATGCTTGTTCTTTTTATGGTCCAGTGGTATTCCATTGTACAGTCGTACCTACCAGTTTTTTCTCCCATTCATCCACCCATGTAAGGACGTTTGGGTTGTTTCCAATTTTTGGTGATTATCAAAAAAGCTGCTATAAACATTCAAGTAAAGCATTGGTATGTTAACACACATTTTAATTTCTCTTATGTAAATACTCAAGAGTTGGATTGCCAACTCATGTACAGGTGCACATTTTAACATTATAAGAAAATGACAGTTTACAGTATATACTAAAGCATTTGCACCAACAATGTATAAATTTCACTTGCTTCATGTCCTTGCCAACATTGAGTTTTCTCAGTAATTTTCATTTAAGTCATTCTATTAAGTGTGTAGTGGCATCTCCTTGTTGTTTAAATTTGTATTTAGCATATGGTTAATGATGCTGGACATCTTTTCATTGCTTTGGTGAAGTGTTTGCTCAAATGGATTGTTTTGAGAAATGTTTTGTAAGTCTGTTAGTTCTAATTGCTTTATAGTATTGTTCAAGTGCTCTATTTCCTTATTGATTTTCTGTCTAGTTGTTCTTTCCAATTTCTAAAGTAAGGAGTTGAAGTCTTCAAGTTTTGTTGTACTATTCCTGCCTTAAATTCTCAGTTCTTGCTTCATATAGATTAGAGGTCTATTGTTAGGTATGTATATGCTTATAATTGTTACATATTTTATGGACATTATCAATATGTAATGTAGGTCTTTGGAATTACAGTAACAGTTTTTGATGTAAAATCTATCTTTCTCTGAAATTAGTATAGCTACCACCAGTATATTTTTGCAGTGAATATATTTCCAACCTTTTACTTTCAATCAGTTTGTGTTGTTGGATCTGAAGTGAGTCTCTTGTAAGCATGTATAGATCATGAATCATATTTATTTTTATCCATTCTCTAATCTCTGCCTTTTAATGGGAATATTTTATTAAGACATGTATTTATTGATAAGAAAAGATTTATTCCTGTCATTTTCTTATTTGTTTTATATATGTCTTTGTTGTTTCTCAATTCCTAGGTTATTGCCATCTTTTGGGTTTAGTTGGTCTACTATAGTTTACCATTTAATTTCATTCTAATTTCCTCTTGTTTATTTTTAAGTGACTTTCTTAGTAATTACAATGAACGATTACAATTAGTATCTTAAACTGTAAGCATCAAATTTGAATTAATGCCATCTTATCTTTAATAGTATACAATGATTTTTTCCTATATATTCTCCTATATACCTGCCTTTGGGGGTTATTTTTGTTTAAAATTACATCTTTACACATTACAAGCCCATTAACATACATGAAAATTATTGTCTTGTGCATTTGTCTCTTAAACCATATAAAATGGAGAGTTTCAACCAAAAATACTATAAAATAGCTTTTATATTTTCTGTGTAATAACATGTATCAATGTTCTGTATTTCTTTATATGGCGACAAGTTGCTGTATAGCTTTTTTTTTTTTTTTTTTTTTTTTTTGGTACCAGTGATTGAACCCAGAGGCACTTAACCACTGGGCCGCATCCCAGTCCTTTTTTATATTTATTTAGAGTCAGTGTCTTACTGAGTTGCTAAGGGCCTCACTAAATTGCTGAGGCTGGCATTGAACTCGTGATCCTCCTGCCTCAGCCTCCTGAGTCGCTGGGATTATAGGCATGTGCCACAGCACATGGCTTATATAGCATTCATTTATTTCTAAAAAATGGACTCCTTTTAGCACTTACTGTAGGGCAAATCTACTAGCAATGAATTATCTTAGATTTATTTATCTGGGAGTGTTTTAATCCCACTTTCATTTTAAAAGGATAATTTTGGCAGATATGGAATTCTTGGTTGACAGGGTATTTTTTCCTTTTAGAACTTTAATATGTTGTATCATTGCCTCTGGCTGCATGGTTTCTGATGTGGCTTTAACTATTAATATAATTGAGATCTCTTTTACATGATGAACAACCTCCCCCCCCCCGCGCCTCTCTCTCTCTCTGTTTTTCCATGCCCCTTCCCCTCTCTTCAATCCCCTCTGTCTAGTCCAAATTACCACTATTCTCCTATCACCCTTACTATAAATTAGCATCTGCATATCAGAGAAGACATTTGGGCTTTGGTTCTTTGGGATTGGCTTATTTTGCTTAGCATAATATTCTCTAGATCCATCCATCTACTGGCAAATGCCATAATTTCATTCTTTTTAAAGGCTCAGTAACATTCCATTGTGTATATATACTACAGTTTCTTTATCCTTTCATCTGTTGAAGGGCACCAAGGCTGGTTCTATAGCTTAGCTATTGTGAATTTAGCTGCTATAAACATTGATGTGGCTGCATCTCTATAGTGTGCTGATTTTAACTCCTTTGGGTATAAACCTAGGAGTGGGATGACTGGTCAAATGGTGGTTCAATTCCAAGTTTTCTGAGGAATGTCCAAACTGCTTTCCGTAGTGGTTGCACCAATTTACAGTCCCATCAGCAATGTATGAGTGTACCTTTCTCCCCACATCCTCATCAACATTTATTATTGCTTATATTCTTGATGATTGCAATTCTGACTGGAGTGAGATGGAATCTCAGTGTTGTTTTGATTTGCATTTCTCTAATTGCTAGAGATGTTGAACATTTTTCCGTATATTTGTTGATCAATTGTGTTTCTTTTTCTCTGAAGTGTCTGTTCAGTTCCTTTGCCCATTTATTGATTAGGTTATTTGTTTATTTATTTATTTATTTATTTATTTATTTATTTATTTATTTGGTGTTAAGTTCTTTGAGTTCTTTATATATCCTGGAGATTAATGCTCTGAGGGGTTTGTGGTAAAGATTTTTTCCCATTCTGTAGGCTCTCTCTTTACATTATTGATTGTTTCCTTTGCTATGAAGAAGCTTTTTAGTTAGATTTCATCTCATTTATTGATTCTTGATTTTATTTCTTGCCCCTTAGGAATGTTGTTAAGGAAGTCACTTCCTAAGCCAACATGGTGAAGATTTGGGCATACATTTTCTTCAGTTAGATGCAGGGTCTCTATTCTAGTGTCTAAGTCTTTTATTTATTTATTTATTTATTTATTTATTTATTATGATAGTAGAATGCATTACAATTCTTATTACATATATAGAGCACAATTTTTCATATCCCTAGTTGTATACAAAGTATATCACACTAATTTGTGTCTTCATATACAGGTGTGAAGATAATAATGATAATAATGATCATCACATTCCAGATCATTTCTAACCCCATGCCCCCTCCCTTCCCCTCCAACCCCTCTGCCCTATCTAGAGTTCCTATATTCCTCCCATGCTCCCTTTCCCTATCCCACTATGAATAAGCATCCTTATATCAAAGAACACATTCAGCATTTGGTTTTGTGGGGATTGGCTAACTTCACTTAGCATTATCTTCTCTAACTCCATCCATTTATCTGCAAATACCATGATTTTATTCTCTATTATTCCTGAGTAATATTCCATTGTGTATATATGCCACATTTTTTATCCATTCACCCACTGAAGGGCATCAAGGTTGGTTCCACAGTTTAGCTATTGTGAATTGTGCTGCTATAAACATTGATGTGGCTGTGTCCCTGTAGTATGCTGGTTTTAAGTCCTTTGGGTATAGAACGAGGAGAAGAATAGCTGGTCATATTGTGTTTCCCTTCCCAATTTTCCAAGAAATCTCCATACTGCTTTCCATATTGGCTGCACCAATTTGCAGTCCCACCAGCAGTGTATGAGTGTACCTTTTCCTCCACATCCTCTCCAACACTTATTGTTGTTTGTCTTCATAATAGCTGCCATTCGGACTGGAGTAAAATGAAAACTTAGAGTGGTTTTGATTTGCATTTCTCTAATTGCTAATGATGATAAACATTTTTTCATATATTTGATGATTGATTGTATATCCTCTTCTGAGAAGTGTCTGTTCAGGTCCTTGGCCCATTTATTGATTGGATTATTTGTTTTTTTGGTGTTTAACATTTTGAGTTCTTTATATACTCTAGAGATTAGTGCTCTATCTGATGTGTGAGGTGTAAAGATTTGCTCCTAAGATGTAGGCTCTCTATTCACCTCACAGATTGTTTCTTTTGCTGAGAAGAAACTTTTTAGATTGAGTTCATCCCACCTATTGATTCTTAGTTTTAATTCTTACACCAGAGGAGTCTTATTAAGGAAGTTGGGCCTAATCCCATATGATGGAGATTATGGCCTACTTTTTCTTCTTTTAGATGCAGTCTCTGGTTTTATTCCTAAGTCTTTGATCCATTTTGAGTTGAGTTTTGTGCATGGTGAGAGATAGGGGTTTCATTTCATTTTGTTGCATATGGATTTCCAGTTTTCTTAGCACCATTTGTTGAAGAAGCTATTTTTTCTCCAATGCATGTTTTCGGCACCTTTTTCTAATATAATTATAATTTTGTGGTTAGACTCTGTGTTCTCTATTCTGTGCCATTGGTCAAACAGTCTGTTTTGGTGCCAATATCATGCTATTTTTGTTACTGCTGTTCTGTAGTATAGTTTAAGGTCTGGTATAGTGATGCCACCTGCTTCACTCACTCTTCCTGCTAAGGATTGCTTTAGCTATTCTGGGTCTCTTATTTTTCCAGATGAATTTCATGATTGCTTTTTCTATTTCTGAGAGGAGTATCATAAGGATTTTGACCAGAATTGCATTAAATTTGTATATTGCTTTTGAAAGTATGGTCATTTTGATAATATTAATTCTGCCTATCTAAGAGCAAGGTAGATCTTTCCATCTTCTGAGGTCCTCTTTGACTTCTTTCTTTAGGGTTCTGTAATTTCATTATATAGATCTTTCACCTCTTTCGTTGAAAAAAAAGTTTATTAAATTCTGTCAACTTAATTTATTTTCTCAAAGAATCAACTTGTTGTTCTGTCAATTTTTTCAATTGTTTCTTTTATTTCAATTTCATTGATTTCATCTCTGATTTTAATTATTTCCTGTCTTCTGCTGCTTTTGGTGTTGATTTGTTCTTCTTTTTCTAGGGCTTTGAGGTGTAATGTTAAACATTTATTTGTTGACTTTTTCTTCTTTTAAGGAATGAACTCCATGCAATGAACTTTCCTCTTAGAACTGCTTTCATAATGTCTCAGAGATTTCGATATGCTGTATCTGTGTTCTCATTCACCTCTAAAAATATTTTAATCTCCTCCTTGATGTCTTCTGCAACCCATGGTTCATTCAGTAGAATATTATTTAGTCTACAGGTATTGGAGTGGATTTTTTTCTTATTTTATCATTGATTTGTAATTTCATTCCATTATGATCTGATAGAATGCAGGGTAGCATCTCTACTTTTTATATTTGCTGAGTTGCTTTGTGGTATAGTATATGATCTATTTTATAGAAGGATTTGTGTGCTGCTGAGAAGAAAGTGTATTCTCTCATTGAAGAATGAAATATTCTATATATGTCAGTTAAGTCTGTTATTGATTGTATTATTGAGTTCTATAGTTTCTTTGTTCAGCTTTTGTTTGGAAGATCTATCTAGTGATGAAAGAGGTATGTTAAAGTCACCCAAAATTATTCTGTTGTGGTCTATTTGACTCTTAAACTTGAGAAGAGTTTGTTTTATGAACGTAGATGCTCCATTGTTTGGGGCATATATATTTATAGTTGTTAAGTCATGTTGGTGTACGGTTCCCTTGAGCAGTACGTCGTGTCTTTCTTTATCCTTTTTGATTGACTTTAGCTTGAAGTCTACTTTATTTGATATGAGGATGGAAACCCCTGCTTGCTTCCACAGTCCATGTGAGTGGTATGATTATTCCCAGCCCTTCACCTTAAGTCTGTGGATGTCTTTTCCTATGAGATGAGTCTCTTAGAGGCAGCATATTGCTGGGTCTTTTTTTTTTTTTTTTTTTTGGCCCAATCTGCTAGTCTATGTCTTTTGATTGGTAAGTTTAGACCATTAACAGTCAGGATTATTATTGAGACATGATTTGTATTCCCAGCCATTTTTGTTTATTTTTGGTATTTAATGTGACTTGGTTTCTCCTCTGATTAGTTTAATACCTCCCTCTGCTGATTTTCATCATTGTTTTTCATTTCCTCTTCTTGGAATATTTTGCTGAGGATGTAGTGCAGGCTTTCTAGTTGTAAATTCTTTTAATTTTTGTTTATAATGGAAGGTTTTTTATTTCATCATCAAATCTAAAGCTTAGTTTTGCTGGATATAAGATTCTTGGTTGGCATCCATTTTCTTTCAGAGCTTGGTATATGTTGTTCCACAATCTCCTGGCTTTGAGTGTCTGGTTGAAAAATCTGCTGAGATACGAATTGGTCTCCCCATATATGTGACTTAATTCTGCTCTTTTGCGACTCTTAAGATTCTATCCTTGAGGGGAGGGGGGATAGTAGGGGATAGGAAAGGTAGCAAAATAAAACAATTACTAATTGTGCATTATGTAAAATTGTGGATGTGTAACCAACGTGATTCTGCAATCTGCATTTGGGGTAAAATTGGGAGTTCATAACCCACTTCAATCTAATGTATGAAATATGATATGTCAAGAGCTTTGTAATGTTGTGAACAACCAATAAAAAAATAAATAAAAAAAGAAAAAAAAGATTCTATCCTTATTCTTTATGCTAGACATTTTCATTATAATGTGCCTTAGTGTAGATCTGTAATAATTTTGTACATTTGGTGTCTTGTAAGCCTCTTGTATTTGGTTTTCCAATTCATTCTTCATGCTTGGGAAATTTTCTGATATTATCTCATTGAACATATTGCTCATTCCTTTGGTTTTAAACTCTGTGCCTTCCTCTATCCCAATAACTCTTAGATTTGGTCTTTTGATGCTGTCCCATAATTCTTAGATGTTCTGTTCATGGTTTCTTACCATCTTCACTGTGTGATCAACTTTATTTTCCAGATTGTATACTTTGTCTTTATTATCTGATGTTCTTTCTTCCAAGTGATGTAGTCTGTTGATTATGCTTTCTACTGAATTTTTTATTTGATTTATTGTATCCTTCATTTCAAGGATTTCTGAATAGCTGAGGTAACTCCAGATAATACTTAAGGTGCCCAAAGATAGAAGTAATGTCTTAGTGCCTAAGTCTTTGAGTTGATTTTTGTGCAGGATGAGAGATAGAGGCTGAAATTTTCTACAGATTTCCAATTTTCCCAGCACCATTAGTTGAAGAAGCTATCTTTTCTCCAATGTACGTTTTTGGCACCTTTGTCTAGTATCAGATAACTTTATTTATGTGGGCTTGTCTATGCATATTCTATCTGTAGCATTGTTCTACCTATCTGTTGTGGTGCCAATACCATGCTGTTTTTGTACTGTGGCTCTGTAGTATAATTTAAGGCCTGGTATTGTGATGCTCCCTGCTTCATTTTTCTTGCTAAGGATTTCTTTGGCTATTTTTATCTCTTATTTTTCCAAACAATTTCATGATTGCTTTTTCTATGAAGAATGTCATTGGGATTTTAATAGGAATTGCATTAAATCTGTATAAAGCTCTGGGTAGGGACTTCTTCAATTTCTTTCTTTAGTATTCTGTAGTTTTCTTTGTAGAGGTCTTTCACTTCTTTTGTTAGATTGATTCCCAAATATTTGTTTTGAGTCTATTGCAAATAGGGTAATTTTCCTAATTTCCCCTTCAGTGAATTCATCACCGATATATAGGAACACATTTGATTTGTGGGTATTAATTTTATGTCCTCCTACTTTGGTGAATTACTTTATTAGTTCTAGAATGTTTCTGGTGGAATTTTTTGATGTTCTAAATATAGAATCATGTCATTACCAAATAGTGACAGTTTGAATTATTCTTTTCCTATTTGTATCCCTTTAATTTCTTTATTCTGCCTAATTGCTCTGGCTAGAATTTCAAGGACAAGGTTGAATAAAAATGTGAAAGAGAACATTCTTGTCTTTTTCCAGTTCTTAGAGGGAATGCCTTCAATTTTTCCTCCATTTAGAATGATGTTGGCCTTGGGTTTAGCATAGATAGCTTTTACAATGTTGAGGTATGTTCCTACTATCCCTAGTTTTTCTAGTGTTTTGAACATGAAGGAGTGCTATATTTTGTCAAATGCTTTCTCTGCATCTATTGAGATGATCACATGATTGTTTTCTTTAAGTCTATTGAGATGATGAATTATATTTATTGAGTTCCATATGTTAAATCAACTTTGCAACCCTGGGATGAAGCCCAGGTTATTGTGGTGTACTATCTTTTTTTCTGTTTTTGTATGTGCTTTGCCAAAATTTTACTGTGAATTTTTGCATCTGTGTTTATCAGGGATATTGGTCTGAAATTTTCTTTCCCTTATGCGTCTTTGTTTGGTTTTAGTATCAGAGTAATACTAACTTCATAGAATGAGTTTGGAAAGGTTTCCTCCTTTTCTATTTCATGGTATAATTTGAAAAGTATTGGTGTTTATTCTGCTTTGAAGGTCTTGTAAAACTCTGCTGAGATTCTGTCTGGTCAAGGGTTTTTCTTAATTGTTAGGCTTTTGATGGTGTCTTCTATTTCATTGCTTGAGATTGATCTGTTCAAATTGTGTGTGTCCTTCTGGTTCAGATTGGGTAGGTCATATGTCTCTAAAAATCTGTTGATGTCCTCAAGACTTTCTATTTTATTGGAGTATAAATTTTCAGAATAGTTTCTATATCTTCTGTATTTAAGTAGTATCTGTCATGATATTTCCTTTTTCATCACAAATTTTAGTAATTTGAATGTTGTCTTTCTCTTTGTTAGCATGGCTAAGGGTTTATCAATTTTATTTATTTTTTCAAAGAACCAACTTTTTGTGTTGTCAATTTTTTGAATTGTTTCTTTTGTTTCAATTTCAATGATTTCAGCTCTGATTTTAATTATTTTCTGTCTACTACTGCTTTGGTGTTGATTTGTTCTTTTTCTAGGGCTTTGAGATGTAATGTTAGGTCTTTTATTTATTAACTTTCTATTCCTTTAATGAATGAACTCAATGCAATGAACTTTCCTCTTAGCACTGCCTTCATGGTATCCCAGAGATGTTGATATGTTGTATCACTATTCTCATTTACCTTAAAGTATTTTTTCCTTTATTTTATTATATCCAACCTCCTGTGCCCCCCAGTCTGCTATTAATGTCCAGTTTTAGGTTCCAGTAAAGTACCCCCCACCCTTTTATGTTCACCTGCCTTGTGGAGAAGCTGCCTATCTGCTTTCTTGGATTCATGCCATGGAGCAGACAGGATGGTGACCTCCTATATTCCACCATTTTGGATCTCTCCTGTGTTTGGTTTTTGACAGTTTAATTAGAATGTGTCTTAGTGTGTATATAGGTTTTAACTAGTGTATTTGTTACTGTGACCAAAAGACCTCACAAGAACAACATACAGGTTCATGGTATCAGAGGTTCAGTCTATAGATGGCAGACTTCAAAGCTCTAAGCCCAAGATGAGGCAGGATATCATGGTGGAAGGGCATGGTGGAGGAAAGCAGCTCAGGACATAGCAGCAGGAAGCAAAGAATGCTCCACTTACTGGAGACAAAATATAAATCACAAAGACATGCCCCCAGTGACACTCCTCCCCCAGCAACACCCCACCTTGCTTATAGTCATCACCCAGTCAATTCATATCAATGGATTAATCTACTGATTAGATTACAATACTCACAATCCAATCACTTCACCTCTGAACATTCCTGTATTGTCTCACACATGAGTTTTGGGGGAACACCTCATATCTAAACCATAATGATTTCTTGTTTATACTACTTGGACTTCATTGCACTTCTTTAATATGTGAATTTCTATATTTGACCAACTTGGGAAGTTTTCAGGAACTATTTCCTCTAATATTATTTCTTCCTCTTTTGCTCTTTTCTCCTCTGGGATTCCCAGTATGCATAAGTTGGTATGCTTGATGCTGTCTCACAGGTGTTTTAGACTTTGTTCACTTATTTTTACTTTTGCTTCTCATAGTGGATAGTTCTAGTTGAACTATATTCAAGTTCAGTGATTATTTCTTCTATCTGTGCACATCTCTTGTTGAGCTTCTCTAGAGATTTTTTTTCACTTTAATCATGTATATTTCAGTTTCACAATTTATACTGTTTCTTTTCACAATTTCTCTTTACTGAATTTCTCTATGTGTTGAGAAACCATTCTCCTGATATTTCTGTAATTATTTGTCCATAATTTTTCTTAGCTCTTAAAGCACATTTCAGACAGTTGATTTATAGTCTTTATTTCATAAGTCCACGATCTGTTTCCTCATGATGGTTTCTCTTAATTTCTATGAATCAGCTTTGCTTTCTTATTTCTTTTCATGCTGCATAATTGTTGTTGGAAACAGGACATTATAAATATTATGATGTAATAACTCTGGAATCAGATTTTCCCCAGCCCCAAATTTCTCATTTCACCTCACCCCCACAAAGGCATGCCCCAGCGTGTTTTAGTTGTTCATTTTATGACCTTGCTAAACTATTTTTTTTGTGAAGATTATATTCTTTGTCATATGTAGTCTCCCAAGTCTCTCCTTTCCTCTAGCTTGGTGATTAGCTAGTGGTTTGACAGAGATTTCCTTAAATATTTGGAGCAAATAAAATAAAATACTATCAAAGTCTTTGCAGATTGGTTGTGAAGTGGCACTCCTTCAGTCCTTGGCCAAGTGATTGAAAACTTTGCCTTAACCTTCATTTCTTGTTTACTCTAAGCCTAGTTGTCCAGAGATGAGAGCTTTAGGTATGCTTTAGTATTTTCTGAGCATGCCTCTGGCTCAGAGTGTGCATCTCTCTTTTTTTTTTAATTTCTGTGGATATATGAAAACTATTTAATTCCTCTATTCCTCGAAGTATCTCTTTCTCTGGCTTTTCCTTCCTGTATGTCTATTGTTTGGCTATTTTATTGTGCCCCAGGTGTTAGCAACATCCTCATTTTCATTTCATTGTTTTAGAAGAAGTTTCTTTGTAATTAGTTCTCCAATCTGAGAGTTCCAAGTTAGGCAAAGTCAAGACAAGCACTTTTCATCAGTATGTTTGAGTGCTCTTAACCAGGTATAAACAGACAAATACAATTCCTTAAGAACAAGTTTACATTCCTCTGTTTGCAACAAAGAACCTACACCTGGAACACTGGCTACTACTGTCATTGGAGGTTGCTACCATGCTGAAGACAGGTACTAGAGAAAGGTAAGTTAAAACGTTGCTAGTGTTTCCTACTGCATTTTAGTAGCCTGGTTAATCTGTAGTTTGTTTATTGTATACCTTTGACGATCTTCCAGAGTTCTGGTAAAATGTTTGCTATTTTTTTTTCAGCATTTTTCTGGAGCAAAGGGCCCTTGAAGTTTCCCACTATGCCTTTTTGTTTTCTAACATGACTCAAGTTGTTTCATTTTTATTTAGTTTCAGTTTATCAATATTTAAACTTTGCTGAATCATGATTTTGATGTCATGCTCAAGAACTCTTTGCTTAACATAAAGTCTTGAAGGCTTTCTCTATATTTTATTCAAAAGGCTTTATAATTTTTCATTTTATATTTAGATTTATGACCCATTTCGATTTAGTTTTTCATTGTCCATGAGAACTAAGTTGAAGCTTATATGTTTGTATATAGGTATATAATTGTGAAAACACCATTTAATAAAAAGACTGTCTTTTCTCTGTTTTATTTTATGCCATTTTCATAAATCAATTGAACATAATTTATGGGTTTCTTTCTGCATTATGTAGTCTGCTTTGTTGATCTATATGTCTGTCCCTTTGACAATACCACATGGTTTTGATTACTGTAATCTTGGAATAGGTTTTAAACTCTGTGTAATTCCTCTAAGTTCATTTTTTCTGCTTCATAAGTGTTTTAGCTATGTGCTTTTCCATATGCATTTCTGAGTCAGTTACTTGATATCTACAAAGAATTCTACTGGTGTTTTCATTGCAGTTGTATTCAATCTATAGAAAAAATTGGGGAAAACATTTTTACTTTGTATTTTCTAATCCATTCTAATAAATTCAAAACAGAGCTTTATTTGAATTTATTTTAGATTGTCATTATTTCATCAATATCTGTAGTTTTCATATATCTAAAAATAATTTTTAAAAGAATAAATAAATCTGTAGTTTTCAGATCCTGTATGTACTTTGTTAAATTTATATCTGTTTCATTTTTAGGAGCTATTGTAAATTATATTTTTTAAAATCTCTTTTTCCTATTGTTACACTTCTAGGGTATAGAAATACAATCCTGAAATCTTCCTAAATATGTTTATTAGTTCTAGGAGTTCTTTTGTATATTCCCTGAGATTTCATTTGTAGATAATTATGCTCTCTGCAGATAGAGAAAGTTTTATGTCTTCCTTTCTAATCTACATGTCTATTATTTCTTGTTTTGTCCCATGATTCTGACTGGAGTTTCTAGTTCAACATTGAAGAGAAATGGCGAGAGTGGATATTCTTCTCTGTTCCCAGTCATGGAAAGAAGGTATTCATTCAGTTTTTCACCATGACACATGATGGTAGCTGTAGGGATTTTTTCAATATCTTTTATCAGGTTGAGGAAGTTTCCTTCTATTTCCAGTTTGCTTGCGGCTTTTAAGCAGGAATGGATGGATACTGGATTTCTGTAAAAAACCTTTTTACAAAAAAGAAATTACAAAATGATAGAATCATATGGTTTTTCTTCTTTAGACTATTATACTGTTGGGTTGTGTTGAGTGATTTTTAAAAATATTGAATTAGCTTTACATTAATTTGATATATCCAACTTGGTCTAATTGTATGGTATTTTTGGGTTTGGGTTTTTTTGTTGTTGTTGTTCTTTTTAGATATACATGACAGTAGAGTATTTTTTTATTTTTTAGTTGTAGTTGGACACAATAACTTTTTATTGTATTTATTTGTTTTTATGTGATACTGAGGATCGAACCCAGGGCCTCACACATGCTAGGTGAGTGCTCTACCACTGAGCCACAACCCCAGCCCAGTAAAGTGTATTTTACAGGGATTATAACTTCCCATTCTTGTGGTTGTACATGATGTGAAGTTACATTGGTTGGGTATTCACATATGCATTTGTGGATTTGATTGGCTAATGTTTTGTTGTGAATTTTTACTTTATATTCATGAGGGATATTGATTTGTATTTACCCTTTTGTGCACTCTCTTTTTCTCATTTTGGCATTAGTGTAATTCTGGTCTGAATGATATGAGTTGGTAATATTAATTTCCGGTTTTGGGAAGAAATTATCTAGTATAAGAGATCAATATATTTTACTAATAAAACTTGTTGTCCTGCATATTTTTATTTCAGAAGATGTTTAACTACAAATGAATTTATTTGTTTGTTTGTTGGCACAGGGGTGGAAAACATTGACTTCTGCATGCTAGGTAAGTGCTCTACCACCAAGTTACTTCTCCAATACACAAATTTATTTTAATAGTTATAGGACTATTCATATTTTATATTTTATCTTGGGTGAGTTTAGGTAGTTTCTGGTTTAAAGCAATTCATCTATTTCATCTTTTCAAATATCTGTGACTAGAGGTGATTTTAGTATTTTTTTTTTTTTTTTGTACCAGGGGCTCTTTACCACTGAGCCACATCCCCAGTCCCTTTTATTTATTTATTTATTTATTTATTTATTTATTTATTTATTTATTTATTTATTTTGAAGGATCTCACCAAATTGCTTAGGGCCTAGCTAAGTTGCTGAGGCTGGAATTGAACTCATGATCCTCCTGCTTCAGTTTCCCAACCCACTCAGATTATAGGTGTGTACCACCACTCCCGGTTTAATGTTTCTTATTATGCTTTTAATGTCTATGAGATTTAGAGTTATGGCTATCTTCAGTCCTGGTATTATTGATTTATTCTCTTTCCTTTTTGGGTAATTTTTGGTAGAATTTTATTAATTTCATTGATCTTTTCAATGAATCAACTTTTGATTTTTTTTAATTTTTATGGATCACTTTTCTGTTTTCAAAGAATGCAGAATGTTAGTTATTTTCACCTTTATTACCTGTGTTAGTCTTCTCAGGCTGCTACAACAAGATACCACAGACTGGGTTGCTTAATAGCAGACATTTATTTTCTCAGAGTTCTGGGGCTGGAAGTCCAAGATCAAGGTGGTGTCAGATTTTGTTTCTGGTAAGGCCTCTCTTTCTACCTTGTACATGATCTACTTTTTTCTATATTTTCATGTGTCTTTTTCTCTGTACATAGGCAGAGAAAGACCTTGAGTTCTGGTGTCTCTTTGTCTTCATATAAATTCCATATATTCTTCATATAAATTCCATATTAGAGCCACAACTTTATGATTTTAATTGCTTCCCTAAAAGCCCTGCCACCAAGTATAATCATATTGGTGGTTAGAGCTTCATCATATGAGGGAGGCACCATTCAGACTATAAAATTCTTCTAAAATGACAATGAATGGCATATGCTTCTGAAACAATAAGAGATTACTACTAGACCATTCATTCTCTGTTGCATAGAATATTGTCTTGGAAAGGGGTTATCAGAATCTATGAGAGCATTATGTATAATATGTCAAAATACATTTTACTATCATGCATAACTAAAAAGAACAATTAAAAAATTTTTAAAAGAAAATTTAAAAAATAATCTATGAGAGTGTGCTGGGATGGATGTTTCTGTGTGTGTATGTGTGTGTGTGCCTAGCATATATCAATTAGTATATTTTATACATGAAATATATATTCTGTTGTTGGGTGGAGTACTCTATAAATGTCATTTAGAACTACTTATTTGTGTTTCTTAGTTTTTATATAACTTTGTAATGTTTTTCTACTAATTCCACTGATAATTAAGGGAGGAATGTTGGAGTGTCTAACTATATTTATAAATTGGACTATTTATCTTTTGTCATTTTTTATTTCATGTCCTTTGAAGCTCTGTTGTTAGCTGCACACACAATTAAAAATGTTTATGCCTTGGTTATTTGACCTTGTTATCATTAAGGAATATCCCTACTATCCCTGGTTCTTTTCTTTCTTTCCTTTGAAGTATATCTCTTTTTTTTCACTATTAGGGATTGAACCCAGGACACTCTGCCACTGAGCTATATCCCCAGCCCTTTTTATTTTTTTATTTTGAAACAGGATCTTGAGAGGCCCTGATCCTCCTGCCTCAACTTCCTGAGTCACTGGGATTACAGGCATGAGCCACCATGCCTGGCCCCAAATCCTCTTAGTTTTCCTTCATCATGGATGTCTTCATTTTATCTTTATTCCTGTGAAGATATTGTTGCTAGATATGGAATTCCAAGTTAACAGTTCTATATTCCCCATTCAGTTTTAAAATGCTCTGCCATTTACTTCCGATATCCATGACTTCTGATGAGAAATCTATTATCATTTAAACTGTTGTTTCTCTGTGTGTAATGTGTTAGTTTTAATCTAGCTGCTTTAAGTATTTTTTTTCTTTTAGTTTTCAACAGTCAGATTAAGATTAACCTATGTCAGCTGGGAGTGGTGGAGCATACCTATAATCCTGGCTTCTCAGGAAGCTGAAGTAGGTAGATCCCAAGTTCAAAGCTAGCCTCAGCAATTTAGTGAGGCCCTAAGCAATTTAGCAAGACTATGTCTGTAAATAAAACTTTAAAAAGGGATGGGGATGTTGTTCAGTCATTGAGTGCCCCTGGGTTCAATCCCAGGTACCAAAAAAAAAAAAAAAAAAAAAAAGATTAACCTATATCTAGGTTTTGGTGGTTTATTCTTTGAGGGGATTGTGGAGCTTTGGGATTAAATTTTTACCATAAATGGGATGCTTTCAGTAATTATTTCTCTTTTTTCATATTTCTACTGGTGTGTTGTAGTTGTATATAATGGTGGGATGCATTATCATTGTTTTTCAAAAATTTTTTAGCATCACACTTTTGTTTTCCTCTTCTGGAACTACAGTGATAGAAATTTTGTAACTTTTTTTTTTTTGGTTCTACAAGTTCCTTTGTTTTTCAATTTGTTTTCTCCAAATTGGATAATTTTTTCCATTTCTATATAAAAGCTCATACACATTAAAACATGAAGAATTGGGAATGTATTACCTCCTAACAGTTTCCATTTCTATGTTATTGTCAGATATTCTGTCCTACCAGGTGTTGGTTATGCATATGATGCCATATTTGCTTTCTTGTATTAAAATGAGAAATGAACTGCATCCATTATTTATAACCCAAATGTTGGTGTAGGTATATTTGTATCTGAAGGAATTTCTAGATATCTTCCATTTCATGATAAGAATTACTGTGACTGTGCATGTCCTGAAATAAGCTGTTATGTTTCTCACATGCCCACCAGTGTTTGATTTACAGTTATATCTGGGAATATAACTCCCTTCCTTTATATATACATCAAAAAATCTTTTTTAAGGGGTTAACAACTTTCCTTAAAATAGGCTGAGATCACCCTCCTGCAGGTTTGTCTCTTGAGCCGCCTCTGTTCTCTTTATTTTCTTTGTTTCTTTCCTTACATAAGCAAAGCAATTAAACTTCTTTTTCCTTTTTCTCAAAACAAAAAAAGGCTCAGATGTGAGATGCACTCACTCAATTGCCAGTGGTTCATTCTTTTTAAAATTTTTTTTAGTTGTCGATGGACCTTTATTTTATTAATTTATTTATATGTGGTGCTGAGAATCAAACCCAGTACCTCACACATGCTAGGCAAGTGCTCTACCCCTGAACCACAACTCCAGCCCCAAACCAGTGGTTCATTCTTTAAATTTGGGATTGATTCAAACCCAAGATTTTTTTTTAGAATGAGTGATCCTTTCCTGGGGAAATTAGCATCTGGGATAAAACCCTGCTATATTTCTTTAGGGAATCTTTGGGTTCTTGCTGAATCAGTTTTTCCTCTGGGGCCTTATTCCCCCAGCCTCATAACATCTCAAGTCCTCCAAAACTATCTTAGCATTCAACTTCAAGTAAGCTCCCTGAAGAACTTCGTTGCAAATTTATTTCCCAAGCCCTTGACAACCCTCTAGCTACCAAGGTAATAAAACTGTTTGGGGAGGTTATTGCATTAAGTAAAGTGAATGTGGAAAATGAATAAGGGCAAGTGATGCATAAAATTGGGGAGTGAGGCAATGGGGAAGATGGCTATTCTTGTCAGAGGTATAGTTAAGGTGTGCTAGGAATTATAGCGTCTGGTGGGAAATACCCCTTGGTAAAATACATATATGTGTGTTTTTTTAAATAGTTAGTGGGGGAGCATCTGGATGGAGACAAAAGACAGATATAAAGAGAGAGAGAGAGAGAGAGAGAGAGAGAGAGAGAGAGAGAGCGCACATAGGACCGAGATTGAGAAATAGAGAAAGAAAGATCTTTTTGACTTCTTATTATTTGCCAATAGGAAATAGATTTAACAAAGTTTCTCAGAAAATAATTATTCTCTGAAGTCAAAATTCCAGAAGTAAGTCTGGGCAGCTAAAATGGATAACCTAACCTTGTATGCAAAACGAATAAAGAGGATTAACTATTAAATGAATTTCAACAAGGTATTTAAATGATAGTTCAAGAATGTTAGGAATCAACAGTCCAGCCTTAGGGCTAGAAATGTATGTGCATGCTGCTCTAGAACTCAGTAGGTTATAAGTTAGCATTCTTTCAATTGGAAGCAATAGGAAATCCAACACAAATTGGCTTATGGAGAAAAGGGGAAATTTATTGACTTCCAGAATGGAGACGTTTGGAGGTAGTAGGGTTACAGCCATAGCTAGATTCAGATCTCGATAATGGATGTGAAGGGATAAGTCTGTCTAAGAGAAAGAGGGTTTGCTGTAACATAATCTTTCCTTTAAATTTTTTTCTGTATTATACAATCTTGAAGTTGAAATTAGTCTGTCAGGGGTAGAGTATATGAGATTCTGTATGTATATGCATTGATGCAGTTACATGATAAGGGGTCTGAACCATAAGAAACTAAGTTGAAGTTGCCAAAAGGCACTGCTCCTGGTGTGCAAGGATAGCAGGACACTAGAAGAAAGGGTTAAAAAGATTTAAATCTTTTAAACCCAGTGCTGGCACTCCCAGCACTGTTTTCTCAGCCTTGCCTCAGGTAGCTGAAGATCATCTCACTATAGTTAAGACACTAGCCCTAAACTGAGGGGAAGAAATCCCAGAAAAGCTATCTGGGCTGTAGAAAATGGCCAAAGAGAACCTGGCCTCTGCCCTGCATTTCAGCTCCTTTTGCACCTGGGGAAGGGGTGGAGGCTGCTAGCCACAAAGAATGTAGTAGTAGGTTCCAACACTCTCAGTTTATGACCTGAGTAGACTGGCAGAATACATAACCACACCCAGAAAAGAAAGATTGAAACTAATGTCAACCTGTGTTGTGTAGGCAGCCTCTGCAAAGGGATCTTCAAGAAAGCCTAAAGAAAAGGATAGAAAGGGCCTCCTCCATGAAAATGGAGACAGGTCAGGCTCAAAAATATCCTGTGCTGGGCTGGGGATGTGGCTCAAGTGGTAGCGTGCTCACTTGGCATGCATGTGGCCCAGGTTCGATCCTCAGCACCACATACAAACAAAGATGTTGTGTCCGCCAAAAACTTAAATATTAAAAATTCTCTCTCTCTCTCTCTCTCTCTCTCTCTCTCTCTCTCTCTCTCTCTCTCTCTCTCTCTCTCTCTCTCTCTCAAAAAAAAAAAAAAAAATCCTGTGCTCCAACCCCTTAAATGCAACCTGGGAAAAAAAGATTAAGGCAGTTTTTGTTTTGTTTTGTTTTTGTTTATTTGGTATATGCTGGAGTGATCAACCCTCTCCTGCGGTAAAATCTATTGTGTAAATTAAATGTACAGATAACATTCATAAGGTCTGTTTCAGAATATGAATTTAAGAAAGGGTCTGAAACTAAAAAAGATAAAAAGTTAGAGGTATGTAAATATATATATATATATATATATATATAATTTTTTAGGTACTGAGGATTGAACTCAGGAGCACTTGACTGCTGAGCCATATCCCCAGCCCCATTTTGTATTTTATTTAGAGACAGGGTTGCTTAACAACTCACTTTTGCTGAGGCTGGCTTTGAACTTGCTATTCTCCTGCCTCAGCCTCCTGAGCCACTGAGATTACAGGCATGTACCACCACACCCAGCTGGAAATATATTTTAGCATGAAAAATTAGAAGGTAAATGATAAAATAATATTCTTGGGCTAAAGTCCAAGATAAAAGAGGACAAAACTAAGGATGTGAAGAAGTTATGAATGTTTAAGTAAATCACAGAGGATTTTGAGAAGGTAAATCTCAAAAAGTTTGTTTTTGTGATTAAAGGCTATAATTAGCAGAGTCAGTTAAAGTTACTTGAACTTTAATGTACTGATATAAAGCAAAGTCTGACACATTGATCTGCTCTTATCTATGGATAATTTTCTTGTATTTGTTAGGTATTTTACTTGGGGAAACTAAGTCTTAGAAAAATTTTTACCTGTTTTATACCTGTGTATACCTGTTTTAAAGTCTCAAATGATTACTTTATAATTGGTTAAACAAACAGGAATTATTTAGGTTGTAACAATATTGTTGAGACCCAAAATATATGTGACTAGGTATATTCATCTGAGAATTATCTAAGTCTTGGCTAAGTGTTATGTAAAAGTATTAAGTTTATGTAAGTTTACTGGCAAGATAACCAATAAGTGCTCTTTTTTTACATTGTATCTGACATAGAAGGATCACACTGTCATTTGAAGGCTGGTCTTATATCTGCTTGCTTTGGCTAAATCAATTTCTGATGATTAACACTGTTTACTAAAAGTTATAAGACATTTTAAGGCTATCCTTTGATTTTTGTTAACCCATTCAGACCTGTAATTATTGTTACTGTATACTCTGCATTCTAAATTGTACTTTAAAAGTTAAACTTATTTAAATGTAAAGCTTCGGAGAGTACTTTGCCAAGTTGGTGTTCTACAAATTAAAATTAGGTGTAGCAAAATTTTCAAAATTCTCAGGATTGTAAGAAAATAACAAATTTGGTATTTATTTGATGTTTTATAGCTGGATAAAGAAACCTGTTGTCAATAAGTTATATACACAAATTTGTGTTACTCTTCACACTGGAATTGGAATGTAAATGTATTTTTGGAAGGTATTAAGGAGAGGCTGATATGTTTAAAAAATATGACATTGTAAAACATGGGAGCATTCTGCTACTTTTTCCACAAAAAGAAATTTAAAAGCTCTCTTAACCTTTCTTTTATTCATGTTTCAAATATAGTGTTGTATTGTGTTATTTGTGATGAGCCCCACCTTACCTGAGATAAGACACTGCCTCCCACCTTACTCCATGTTAGAATGGCTCCAAAATAGGCTAGACTTCAGCTCATTTAAAGTTGTATTCAAAAGACTGATTTTTGTTGTAAAGATTATTGTGATCTCAAATGGGATATAACTAAGTAGAGGTTCAAGATTATAAAAATATTTTTTCTTTGTTCATAGCTATTACACAAACTGAATATGTTTTTGCTCTGTTCATTTTATTTTGTATTTTCCTTATAAAGTTTATAACAGTTATCTGTTAGTGTTTTTCAAAGGTACTGCTTCTAAAAAAAATCTGGGTTAATTTGAGATAATAAGTCATCATCTATAGGACAGATAGTATATAACACTGACTTCTAGTATTAATGCTAACCCCAATTAAATGAAAGGAGTAACTGTAAAATTATAGATATTGAAGATATAACCTGTACTCCCTCCTTAAGACTGTGAAACTGGCTTGGTGAGTGTTTAAAACCAAAAATTTGGAGACCACAGTCAAGGAAGTAAAAGGACCAAGGAAAAAGAATGCAACATTTGGTTCTTGCCCTCTAAGGTAAACCAGGAGCTAGAGAATGACAAAATCTCTCTCTGAGCCTACAACTCTGGTGAGTCATCCGATTTGCTGATCAGGGAGATGGGGAGAAACCAAACAGTGCACATTCTGCAAAGAGGAGGGTCATTGGAGATGGAAATATCCCTGATGCTTCCAAGAGAAGCCACATATGGACAGCCAGACCCTGACTGACCCATCCTGGCAAGTGGCACCAGTGGTAGTGGAAAGCTAAAGGAGCCAGGAGGCTTCACACATGCTCCGAAGAGTGATCTCTGAATAATCTCAGCTGACTCTTAGAAGTAGATAAGAACAAGGTCAGTTTTGACCAACTTGGTCTTAAACACCTGGCAGGAGAGTATAGCCTAAAAGCACAGTCCTTCATGGATGTTTAAAAGGAAAAACATTTTTTTTAATTTTACTTAAGTTATATACTTGTGTCAGCCCTACCAAAAGTAACTAAAGCTGGAGGTTATAAGGAAGGGTTTTTATGTGAGAGTTAATAATAGTAATGATCACAAGAGTTCCAAATTTGTCCTGACTTATTTTGAATCTGATTTCATAGACCTACAAATCTTCCAAACCTCTTACATTGATGAACTTGATCTGTTTTTCACTAATAAGATTAAGTTACTGTCCTCATGGTTTTCAGAGACTGGCTGAAATACTAATTGTTTTTATGCTAATTGTTTACAAAAAAGTAATGCTTTTCTGTCTTTATTGTTGTCTTAGCATGATCTCTGCCCTACATGTACCTTGTCCAGTCACCTGCCATGGATCACTGTGGATCTCTGGACTGCTCTGATGCTGAATGCCTTTAACTGTCCACACCCCACCTGATAGAGAACAAGGACTTTGGGTTACTTCCCCCAACTTTGCCCCCTTTCAGCAGGAAGTAGCTTGGATATGTCATTGCCTACTTCCCATACAAATAGAAGTTAGAAATTGATAGTGGGGAATTGTAACAAAGATTCATTTGATGCTTTGACTATATCCCATTGTGGGGTGACCAGCTCCCTGCCAGGGTAGGTTCCTGCTCAGGAGGTGTGAGCTGCCTGGGAAGTAAAATGTCTGAAATAATTAGTAAGAAATAGAGACTAGAGCCAGAAAAGAAGTAATCCAGATTTTGAGGATGGCACCAGAAGATCTCAGAAATGACTATCTCCCAAATTAACAAGTGAATTACAACTTCAATAGAGAACATGTGGAATGTAGCCTTTGAATCACCTCTTTAAAAGTCCCCTGTTCCTGCTGATGGGCAGATCATAGCGTTTGGGACAAGAGTCCTTTTATCAAAACTGTGTCTTTGTTATTGGATTGGCATCAGAGACAAGGACCAAGCTTTCAGCAACATGCAGAATGTCTAATTTATGCTCTGAGAACTAGCCAACCTGGATGTCATGTAAGTATATTATGTCATTGGTGTTTTGGTAGGAATTGCATTGAATATATAAATTGTTTTGGGAAGAATGGATATTTTGACAATATTTTTCAATGCATAAATATGAGAGATCTTTTCCTTTTTGTGTCTTCAATTTCTTTCATCAATATATTATGATTTTCATTCTAGAAATCATTCACTTCATTGACTAAATTTATTCCTAGATATTATTTTGTAGTTATTGCTATGGGATTGCTTCAATAATTTCTTTCATACAAGTTTGTCAGTTTATAAAACCTACTGATTTGGGACATTAGTTTAATATCTTAAAATCTTACTGAAATTTTTTATTATTTCTAACAGTGTTTTGGTGGAGCCTTTAGGTTTTTCTATGTATAAAATCATGTCATCCACAAACAGGTATAATTTCATCTCCTGCTTTCCTATTTACATAACCTTTATTTCCTCCTTATTGCTCTGGTTAAGACTTTCAATAGTATATTGAATAGGAATGCTAAAAGTAGAGATCCTTGATTTGTTCCTGAATTTAGAGGAAACTATTTCAGCTTTCCCCTATTCAGTATGATGTAGGCTCTAGGTTGTCCTATACTGTGATTATTGTGTTGAAGTTTATTACTTCTATAAGTTTATTACTTCTAATTTTTTGAGGTTTTTATCATAAAGGGATGTTGAGTTTTATTGAATGCTTTTTTTACATCTATTGAGATGTAGCACATTCCTGTAATCCCAAATATTGAGATGATCATATGGTTTTTATACTTCATTCTGTTGAAGTGATATGTTTTTTATCAATTTGCATATGTGAAACAATTCTTCCATCCATGAGATAAGTCCCACTTGTTCATGTTGTATGATATTTTTATATCTGCTTTTGCATTTGTTTTGTTAGTGTTTGAGAAGTTTTGTCTCTATTCTTCATTGGAGTTATTGATTTGTAGTTTTCTTTTTTCTGTTGTGTCCTTGTCCGGTTTGGGTATCAGGGTAATAATGACCTTGTAGAATTAATTTAGAAGAGATTCCTCCATTTCAGTACTTTGTAATAGTTTGTGTTAAATCTGTGCTATTTCTTCTTTAAATATTTAGTAAATTTAGCAGTGAAGCCATATGGTCTGGGGTTTTATCACTGATTCAATCTTGTTGCATATTATTGGTCTGTTCAGGTTTTCTGCATCCTCGTGGTTCAACTTTAGTAGATTATATGTCCAGAAACTCATCAATTTCTTTTAGGTTTTCCATTTTGTTGGCATATAATTATTCTTCTTTCCTTTTTTCCTTGGCTAGTCAGCTAAATTCTTGTCAATTTATCTTTTCAAGAATCACTGGTTAGCAGGGCACAGTGGTACACACCTGTAATCCCAGCACCTCGGGAGGCTGAGGCAGGAGGATCATGAGTTCAAAGCCAGCCTCAGCAACTTAGTGAGGTACTAAGCAACTTGTGAGACTCTGTCGCTAAACAAAATATAAAAAAGGGCTGGGGATGGGGTTCAGTGGTTAAGCTCCCCTGGGTTCAATACTCAGTAAAAAAAAAAAAGTTAATATTTCCAAAAATTTCATCACAATTCTTAAATATTCAAAGCTCTCAAGCTCACTGTGGTGGACTCAAGTTTTACAGAATTCACTTTTTCTGGAAAGCTTGGATTTTGTCACACATGGTAATATACTCCTGTAATCCCAGCTACTTGAGAGGTTAAGTCAGGATGATGGCAAGTTTGAGGCCAGCCTCAGGAACTTGGTGAGGCCCTATCTCAAAAAACTAAATAAATAAAAAGGGCTGGGGATGTAGTTCAGTGGTAGAGCACCACAAGGTTCAGTCCTCAACACCATAGGGGGAAAAAAGAGAGAAATGAAGAAAGAAAGAAAACTTGAATATTATCAGCAACAAATGCTGCCATGTCTTTCCTTTGAAGCAACAGACATTTTTTGTTCACTGAGAAAATGTCTACAAATTCAAGTCTGAATATGCCATAAATTTGTCTCTCAGTCATTATTTCAATTAAAAATGGCATTCTATTGGAAATGCTAGTTCAGCTTGCAACTCAAATGTATAATATTTTTTCTTTATTCAACCACCATACTTAGGTATACATTAGAAGTCCTTTATGTGTACTTACGGTGGTGTTACACAGAACATAAAGAGAGATGTGTATTTGAGGGTTGATGTTTAATAATTTACTTTCTTCATCAAGAACATTAAGTAAAACTGACTCCCTCCTTATCTTCAAGTACATGTTGATAAAGAATATGACTAGCTAATTAGGTTTTGTGCCCCAGGTTTATTCTTCCTTAGATATCAGCAGTTTTGCCACCATTTCTTTTGTACCATCACTGCAAATGTTAACACAGTGAAAAGGGAAAGTTACTTTTTACTATTATTATAAAAATAGTTTTAACCCTGTGGATCTTTTTGAAGAGTCTCATTAACTATCAGAGGTCTATAGACTATACTTTGAGTGCCACTACTCTAGAGTACTATTAAAAGAATAATAAAAGAATGTATAACTAACAAGCTGATAGAGAGGAAAAGAAGACCATGAATAAATACCTAATAAGACAAAAAAGGAGAGCAAAATAAACATATAGAGGTAGGACATATTACATTTGTAGATTTAAGAAGTTCATTACTTGGTCTTCCATGCAAGTAGAACCTGGCCAGTACTTCTAATCATTTTCTCTGTTTCCAGACAGTATACTGAGTTCAGTTTATCCTTAATCTGGAACTCCTGTTTCAAGTGAGCCAAATTAATGATGGGAACTAAGATCATTGTTTAAAACCATTTGAAAAATAGGTTTAGAAAGGAATGTTGTAGAAAATAAACAACCCCTACTTTGCTAAATGAATAAGGCAACTCACATCAATTTACTTGAGAATGGGGATTCAACCCTGTAGATGAAGATCTAAGATGCGTACAGAATATTTCAAAGAAAGAAAAATTATTCCAGCACATAGCATCTCAAGTTCCAGGAGAATGTTGTGATTGGCATATTCATTTGCTTTCTATTTTAAGGCAAATCCAAGGACAAACAGAAGAAGCTGAGGAAGTGTCCTCTAAATTTCCTTTCCCCAAAGACAAACTGTCTAATTCACTGGACTAGACAGTTGTGGAATTCATCACTAGTATCTTCACTGCCCATCTCCATTGCACAGGTGTGTTTATCTCATTGATTGGTTGTCCATCAAATCAGAATCTAATCTATCTCATTGACAGGCCACGTCTCTGAAAATATGCCTTCATTAGTTTGCTAGGAGGTGTTTGTCAATTTATTTTGAGCTGAATCACAGATCCCCCACAGAATTATAATATAGTAGAGTTGGAAGTGACCTTTGTAGACTTTTCTTCTAACCTCCTACCTGGCAGAGAAATCTCTTTTACCTTCTCCATGTTTAGAGGGTCATACAACATGGCCTTAGGTACTTCTGATAACAGGAAATTCACTAACTTGTGAAACAGGATATTTTATTTATAGTCTGTTCTATTCCTTAGGAAGATCTCTTTGTATAACCAGGACTCCTTAGAATTTTCATCTCACTTGGTTCCCATTCTGATTGGCAACTTCACAGGACAAACCTACTCCTTTTTTTGTTTTCCCAGCTGGCCAGCTACTTTTTTTTTAATTGATTCTCTGTTTTTCATCCCATATTCAGATTTTCATTAGAAAACTGGGCACTGATGCCTCTGGAAAGTAATCTTGAAGAGTCTGTGGTAGAAGGAGTGAGGAAGAAAAAAAATCTATGTCTTTTAAACAGTGTTATAGTAAACATAGATGAATGCCCAGTTTCCTTGAACTAAGCCACTCTCAAAGTTTCCACCACCTCCCAATAGCACCATCAGTTGAGGAGTTTGGGGGAAACATTTGAAATTTAAACCATAACATGAGGGTTACTATTTTGATTGAAACCCAGGTGTGTATGTTAATTATATACTAATTAGAACTAGTATGTTTGTAATGCAGGTTGGCTGGGCTAATTAGATCTATGAATCAAAACTAGATATTCAGGGGCTAGAGATATGGCTCAGTTGGTAGAGTGCTTGCCTTGCATGCACAAGTCCCTGGGTTCAATCCCCAGCACCACAAAAAAATAGATATTCAGAAATAAGTTTAACTAAATTCCTACTCCCAGTTCTTAGCTGTATGTTCAGCTGCCTCCACAGGAGAGTGAAGTCTACGTGGCGTGGTGTGGGGGTGCTATGCAGGGTAGGAGAACAGAAATCTTTAGGTCATTCTTCAGGCTCATACTCCTCCCAATCTTGCAGATACTGGAGCTTCTTTTGGCATCAGTAAGAGCTTAGGATAGCCTGAAATATTCATATGTTCAATTTCCATATTTATATTTGTGAAGAAATTAGATAGAGACCAGGGAGAGTAGGAACTGTTAGGCACTGAGTTCACTTTCATGAAATGTTGGACCTAGAGACAGAAGGTCTCATGGTTACTGCTCAGGCCTTTCTCCTGGAAGTCATCAGACCTTTCTCCACACCACAACATTGGCTTCATATAAAAACAAGTCTCTGAGGCCCACACATTTTTCATTATATCATGGACTACCTGCCCCAACCTGCTTTGATTTTTGCCTGCCAACTTATTCTTGATCTTCCCAGTTTCTGACCTTATAACCTATCATTGCCAGTAAAGCTTCAACACTCAATTTTAGCACTGCTCCCTCAACTCTGGCCTTCATATTACAGACTCACCAATGATTTGAATTCTCTCTTGGATTACTCATCATTGGCTTTTAAACACAAGAGGAAGCTATTGGTAGTGAAGGTCATCTTTGAAATGGAGATCATGAGATCATGAAGTAAATATTACTAAAAGCCTCTGGGAACCTACAGATAAAATGGGATCTGTTCTTCTGGAGTTGATTTCAAAACTACGTAGACAAGATCATAACCTACCAGTACAAATAGTTTTTCTTCTTCCTTCAAAATCTGGATTCATTTTTTCTCTTTTCTTTTTCTTGTCTAATTGCCCTAGCTGGAATCACCAACACAATATTGACTAGAAGTGACAACACCAGACCATTTTTTTTCTTGTTCCAGATCTTACAGGGGAAGCATTTAGTCTTTAAGTATGCTGTTTTTATCATGGCAGTATACTGAATTTTGTCAAAGCTTTTATGGGACAACTGAGAAGATCATGCTTTTTTGTCCATTATTTAGTTAATGTATTATATTACATGTATTGATTTTTGTATATGTAATCAACATTGTATTCCTAAATTAAATCTCAAATGATCATTATGTATGACCTATTTATGTTACTATATTTGGTTCACTAGTATTCTGGTGAGGATTTTTGCATCTGTATTTATAAGGATATTGGCCTATACTTTTCTTGTGATATCTTTGTCTGGTTTTGATATCAGAGTAATGCTAGCCTCATAGAATGAACTGCGAAGGGTTTCCTCCTATTCATTAGAAGAATTTGTGAAGGAGTGGTGTCAATTCTTTAAACATTTGGTCTAATTTCCTAATTAAGCCATTTGAGCCCAGAGCTTCCTTTGTGAGAAGTTTCTTCATTACTCATTCTATTCTTTTACTTTTTATTTGTCAATGCAGCTTTTCTATTTTTTCTTGAGTCAATTTAAGTATTTTGTGACTTTCTAAAAATTTGTCTATTACATCTAGATTACTCAATTTGTTGACATGCAGTTCATAGTTTTCCATGCAAATATTCTTATTTTCTAGTCATTTACAAATTATTTCTTTTATTTCTGATATTAGTAATTTGAGTCCTTCTATTTTTTTCTTGGTTAATCTAGCTATAATAGTATCAATTTTATTGATCTTTCCAAAAACTAACTTTGGGGTTCATTGATTTTTTTTTCTCCTTTTTTTCTGTCCTCTATTTCATTGATGTCTATTCTGATCATTATTAATTCATTTTTTTGCTTTCTTTGGATTTAGTTTGCATTTTTCTAGAAGTTTAGGTTATTGATTTAAAGCATTTAAACCTATAAATTTTTCTTTGACCACTACATTAGATATATTCCATAGATTTTTTGGCATATTGTGTCATCATTTTTATTTATCTGAAAATATTTACTAAATTTCCATGATTTCTTCTTTGACCCACTGATTACTTAGTAGTATGTTCTTTAATTTCCATATACTTTTGAATATCCCAACTTTTTTGTTATTTGTTTCCAATTTCACTCCATTGTGGTTGGAGAACATACTTTGTGTGATTTCGGTCCCAGAGTGACACTGCATGAGGTGGTGGGAAATAGAAAATTCAGTGGTCGTTTTCAAAATATAGTATTTATCCTTGATTAAGATATAAGATCAATTGTAGCCATTTTAACTATAACCCTTCCCTTTGCCCACCCAAATTTTAAAGTTAGCCAATCACAGATGGTAACCCTGAGTTCCTCCTATAAGAGCAAGGGGTAGCCCTGCATTAGGTGCACTTGCTATTCCAGGTTTGATAGCACGCCCTCCTGGCAGAAATAAAGTTTGCCTTGAACGAACTATGAACAACTGCATGTTAACAAAAAGCTTACACCACATGAGTGGAAATAAATTGGGGAAGAGAGTCACAGTCTGTTCTGCTGTGTCTATATGGAATAGAGCTTCTGCAACATAATGTTGGTAGGAATGAGAAACACCAATATCCTGTTCCTCCTAGGTGAAACTGTATCCCCAGCCTAGGGTATAAGAAACCCTGTCTTCTTGGTTGCACATACCCAGGGTAGACTTTTCATTATCTGAAACTGAGAGAGGGGAGAAGGAAATGGAGTAGTTGAGGCTGTTTCTGAGATTTAGAACATTTCTTGAATGGATTAAAAATAATTTTTATCAGTTAAATTGTCATTTGACTATGGAGAACATATATTGAACTCCTTAGTGTATGATTCCAGAAATTCTATATCCCAAATAGCATTTTTATATACAAAAAAATTCCAGAATGTTTTATTTCACTTGTTACTTTTCCTAATATTCACAAGATTAAATGTATTTAAAATGTGCCCAATGAGGCTGGGTGTGGAGGCACACACCTGTAATTCCAGCAACTCTGGAGGCTGAGGCAAGAGAATTGCAAATTCAAGGCCAGCCTTAGCAATTTAGCCAGGCCCTCTCTCAAAAAATAAAATAATAAAGGACTGGAACTTAATTCAGTGGTAAAATGCCCCTGGGTTCAATTCCAAGTACAAAAAAAAATGTGCCCAAATGATCTGGGCTCCCTAGAAATGATCCATAAATTCAGTAACTTCTAAAAGTGACTGTGTTGAATCAGTGGTGGTCCTGGCACGTTCCATATTTTAAAAAATATTGTAGATAGATAGACACAATACCTTTATTTTATTTATTTATTTTTACGTGGTGCTAAGAATAGAACCCAGTGCCTCACACGTGCCAAGTAGGCACTCTACCATTGACCCACGCCTCAACCCGTATATTCCATTTTATTCTTGATTTTGACAAAGATCACCAAAGCACTCCTATGGCAGGTCAATAGGTCAATGCCTGAAAATTTCTAGTGCCAATTAATATCTATATAATCAGGAAAACTTAGAAAGTGAATTTACCTATTTGACAAGAATGAACACCCTGAGTATCTGGTCTACCTTAGATTGCCTTGCCTTATATGACCTTATTCTAGGATTCCAGAGAAATTTGTGATGGATTTGGAAATGCTTTTGCACACAATGAAGAAATTCTCCTGCATTATGAATGGGGATGATTGATTTGGTGCCTAATATCTGATTTCCTGCCACATTTATAGAGTGCCTTCCCAGATCAAAACTTATTGACACCAACTCATTGAGCACTTCTTTTCTCCTCCAAAGAAAAATGGGCCCTTAACTTCTGATGAGGATACCATGGTCCTTACATAATGTCCTTCTAAGAATTCTACTTGCCCATATTAATATTTGTGAATAAACTTCATGGGGCAAGGATCATTGAAAATTTAAGAATTTCAAGTCTTTACATGATGAAGATAAGCTCATGCTAAAAAAGGTAAAATAATGATCAAATAAGCACTAGATAAATTCCTTCCCTACATAATCCCCAGTCAAGATATTGTATAATTCTGGTCAAAGCAACCCAGATGATATACATTGAGAGACTTCAGTGTACATCAGAAACTTTCAACACTCTCTAGGATTCACTCTATAGTACTGCTAAGAGAATATTTCTTCCCCAGAAAGAGAGTGCTTCCATAAACTCTTCTACATTTTGAAGATAATGTTGGGAAGGAAATTCTGCCCCTCTGTCTATCCATTTCTTGCTTCTGCCCAATGAAAGAAGAATAATTAATGTGATCAGTGATCAACTAACATCCATTGAGCCGTATTAAACAAATGGGTGGAATACAAGTGATTTGAAAACAAAGTTAGTCTTATTCATTCTCTCTTTCTGCCTTTCAGTGCTTCACTCATAGATTGATAAATGTGTAAACAATGTGAGCAGTTACCTGCTCCCATGTATAAGGATCTGTGTAAACACACCTGGGTTAGGGCATACAGCATACCCTCCATATGAAAACTTGTTATCTTTCCTATATCTCTCTTTCTCTCTCTGTCTCTGAAACACATTCTTTTTCTCTTGCTCTTGCTGTTGGCTATGTGTATAAGTCAAGCCTCTGTTCCTTAGAGATGGCTTTGCAAGCCAGAGTCTGCCCAAGCAAGTCTCAAAATCTTGTTTCAGCAAATTAATGAGATGTTATTTTTGTGTCAGTATCCAGCCATGTTCTCCAATCTAGCTTTTTTTAATTGTTTATTTGTTCTAATTAATTATACATGACAGTAGAATGCTTTTTGACACAACGTACATAAATGGGATATAACTTCTCATTCTTCTGGTTGTACATGATGTAGAATCATGCTGTCATCCAATCTAGCTTTAATAAGAGAAACATATGTTTTGGTGTAATTGAGCACTTGCCTTGTTCACTATTAAATTAAATACTCTGATCCCCCATTTACCTATCAGCTCATTATATCTGTTTTCTAACTGAAACAGAACCCAGAATGGAAGAGTGAGTCTTAGTTCCTCTCTCCAATTTACTAAAGCTACTAACAATTCATTCCACAATGTTGACAGTCCCAGTAAACAACTAACTACAAAGAAGGAAAAAATATATGGGCCCTTGAAATAGCCAGTCTTCAAGTTCCTTGATGTTTTTATCTCTACCCAGATTCCCAACTGTTATCTACTGTGGTTTTGTAAACTCCCCCACAAAAGAATCTATCCTTTTGATGCGGGCTGTTCTTGTCCCAAGAAGACTCTGACTCTAGCAACTTCATCCAAGAGCTTTGATTTAATCATAATATACATCTGGTGAAAGATATGATCTCATCTGGAAAGTACTAATAAATGATAAAGATGATTCATACAGCTGTATTCCCAAAAAGGAAGACCTGTACTCATGAGCTTATGTCACAATAACAACAGTGTGGCTCTTTCAAAATAGAGAATAAGGCAAAGTCTTCTGCTAGCTTATTGACACCAACTCATTGGGCAGTTCTCTTCCCCTCCAAATAACAGCCCAATATTTTTATTTTAATTTTTGGTTTTATTTCTAATAAACACACTTTTATTTTATCTATTTATGAGATAGTTTGATGTTTTAATATCTATATATTGTGGAATGATTATATCAAGTTAATTAACATATTACCTCACATCCTTATTATTTTGTATAGTGAGAACATTTAAAATCTATTCTTATAGAAATTTTGGAGTATACATTATTATTAGCTGTGGTCACTGTGTGCTGCAATGGGTCTTGTAAACTTATTCCTTCTAACAGAAACTTTGTTCATTTTGATCAATATCTTCCCTACTACCCCCCACATCCTGACCTAGACTCTTCTAACCACCTTTCTGTCTCTACTTCTATAAATTCACCTCTTGTAGATTTCACATATAAGTGAAATCATACAATATTTGTCTTTCTGTGTCTGGCTTATTTCACTTAGTGTAATGTTCTCCAGATTCAATCATGTTGTCACCAATGATGGAATTTCCAAAGACTGAAAAGTATTCCATTGTGTATATATACCACATTTTCTTTATCCATTCATTCATTGCTAGACACTCAGGTTGAATCCATGTCTTGGTTATTGTGAATAATGCTGCATTGAACATAGATGTGCGGGATCTCTTTGACATGATGATTTTTTATCCTTTGACTATCTATTCAGCAAAGGTCCCATGGTTTCTTATTGGGTCACATTTGGTCACATGACAACCCATAAGATAATCATTATGGCCAGAGAGGTGATGATTTGCTTGGGCCAAAAAAGATCTATCCCTATAGCTAAGAATGGAGGTCAGTTTCAACCAAACCAAATAGGTTAGGAGTTGAACAAACTGAGACATCAAGCAAAAGATAAAGTGATATTGCTGGAAGACTGGAGAATTAATCCTGTGGAGACATCATGTTCACTGTAGTTTCCCCTTTAATCACAACTCAAGATCTCTCTTTGGCTAAACTTATCATTTACAGTCCTGGATAAATACATTTCAATTTATGACTTCAGCTGAGTCCTGAGATTTATATAGGCTTTCTGCCTAAATAGTCAGTATGCCCTGCTCAGTGACCAAAATATTAAGCAAATATGGAGAAGATACCTGGTAAAAGAATTTTTTGCTGTCCTATCTTTAATAGATATCCAAAACACATTCTAGCTTGACTAAAAGTGAGGATTGACTGGATATTCAGAGTTCGTTCTTACTCTAACAGTGTGTTATCTGTTTTATGGCCATAGATGTATTTTGGGATTAAGAGTTAAAGTAAGAAATTGTATATATGGGTTAGCATTGGGTTCTAAAAACCAAGAGGATGAGCCAACTCAAAAGCCTTTGGAACAAACAAACAAAAAAGTCTTCCATAATCATGGTCAAGGGATAAAATGGTGCCGGGCACTGTGGCACATGCCTGTAATCCTAGCAACTCAGGAGGCTGAGGCAGGAGGATTATGAGTTCAAAGCCAGCCTCAGCAGATTAGTGAGGCAGTAAATGTGGTAATTGCTAAAATGTATAGAGGCAATGCAACTCTAAGGTATACCAGATACTAAGGGTGTTCATTGCCGCCAAACAGGTACATTCACTTTCTAGGTTTTTCCAGATTATATAGATACCAATTGGCACTAGAAATTTTCAGGCCTTGACCTGCCATAGGAGTGCTTTGGTGATCTTTGTCAAAATCAAGAATAAAATGGAATATACAGGCTGGGATTGTGTCTCAGTGGTTTAGCGCCCATGGGTTTGAACTCTGGTGCCAAAAAAAAAAAAGACAAAATGGTATCTCCAGACTTTTAATGCTGCCTATGTTGTTTGAATAATTCCTGACTGCATCTATTTTAGCTACACACAATTTCCATGATAAACAAGCACTCCAGTCAAATATTTTACTCAGGGATTCTTATCCACAAATTGATGGCTCACTGGGTTGTGGTGGAAGAATCCATCTCTACTTAATAAATGCAAATTAGGTTAAGGTGGGCCAAGATGGTGAAAGAGTTGAAGAGCATCTAAAGATATTGAAATGCCTCAATTGCTTCTTGAATCGAAGAGATTATAGCCACATCTTAGTCATTTGTTTAGGTGGTTGGGTGGATGGTCAGATAAATTAGTGCAATAAAACAATAATTACTATTTATTACTAATAACTGTGATATGCACTATATTATTTTGCATGCAATGTTCAATTTAATTTTCTTTATTTTTTTTCTTTGTAGTGCTGAGAATTGACTCAGGGCCTTATATACTCTGAGCTCTAGCACTGAACTTTGCCTCCAGCTCCCTGTTTCATTTTCTTAGCAACACTAAGGAGTAGTTACTATTACTATCCCCTGGCCTGATCAGAGACAGAGATGGGACAAAATTAAGGAAGAATGATTCTGAATTAGAGCAGAGGCCAGAAGGGATGGAATCACTTTCCCAGAGTGTCCAGAAGACAAAGAACCAAGCCACAGACGGTCACTCTCAGGCCTTCAAATCTAATGTAATTTCCCACTAGGTTGGAAACTTGCTTTAGACCAGTAACCCCTTCTGTTCCTTCCATTTATCTCCCTTTCAGAATGGCAATGTCTGTGCTATACTGTCTCACCATTGTATTTTGAAAACAGATAACTTGTTTTCTATTTTCACTGGTCTGTGGACAGAAAGGAATTTTGTTCCAGGATGGACCGTACCCAGAGTTTCATTCATACATAATTTAGCTGATGAAATTGGGGGAAAATTTTTGAGTTGATGATACTTAGATGAGGTTTTGGGTTTAGAGTTAATACTGGAATAAGTTATCTGGTGAATTGAGATCAGCTGAGTTTGTTTTGTGTGTAAGGAAGTTGGGAAACCAGAGGAAGAATATACTGGAGTGAATAATGTTCCCCCAAATCTATTCCATCTGGAGACTGTGAATGTTACCTTATTTAGAAATAGTCTTTGCAGATATAATCAAATTAAGATGAGGCCATACTGGATTAGGGTGGGCCCTAAGTCTAATGCAACTAGTTTCTTATATATAAAGAGGGAAATTTAGATACAGAAACATAGATGTACAGGGATAAAGGCAAAGGGAAGATGGAGGCAGAGTTTGGAGTAGTGTTTCTACAAGGCAATGAACACCAACTATTGCTGGCAACCACCAGAATCTAGAAGAGGCAATGATGGATTATTTCCTAGAGCCTTTGAAGGGAGTATGGCCCTGTCAAAATTTTGATTTTTTGACTTCTAGACTCAGAACTCTAAGAGAATAAATTTCTGTTGTTTATATCTACCCAGTTTATGTTACTTTCTTATAGTAGTCTAGGAATCTAATGAGAAATGCATGTAACTTTACCAGGTAGGGTTCTGAGGCGAGAGGAAATGTCTTTGTGGTTTATATAAGCATAAGAGACCTTTGACACTCTCCCAGAGTTCCTTGTACATGGGAGTAGTAGAATGATTTTCTTTAACATGGAAATAGTATAGGACTTGGAAGCATTGCATATCTAAAAAGTTTTAAGCTTCAGATAGTAACCATACTTTTCTTTCTTTCTTTCTTTATTCTTTTTTTTTAAAACAAAGGGGTTTTTATTATTTTATTCATTCTTTAGTTTTTGGTGAACACAACATCTTTGTTTGTATGTGGTGCTGAGGATCGAACCTGGGTCGCACGCATGCCAGGCGAGCGCGCTGCTGCTTGAGCCACATCCCCAGTCCAATTCTTTTTTTTTTTTTTGTAACCATATTTTTCTATTCCTTTTTTAAAATATTTTTTTGGTTGTCAATGGAATTTTTATTTATTTATATACAATGCTGAGAATCGAACCCAGTGCCTCACACATGCTAGGCAAGCATTGTACCACTGAGCCACAACCCCAGCACATAGTTTTCTATTCTTGATCATGGGAACTGCCAAATTTTCTTCTCGGGTATTGGAAAGGGGAAAAAAAAAAAACCACTAACAGTTTCCAGATCTAGAGAGATTTTCAAGTAGGCAGACATTCAATTCAACAAAACTTGAATGACACAAAGCAAAGGACATGCAATAATTAGCATGTCAGTCATTCCAGATAATACTGAAGATAAGATTCTAACTGTCCCTCCTACCCTAATGCCTTTGCACCTTGTGTACCCCTCCAAACTTAAATATGACCTTTTATGCAAGGTGGAGGACAATCAAAATTCATTTAGGCTTTTTCCCTAAGTGGGGATATCCTGAAGGAAGATTATAGTGTACATCAGAACTTGTATGGGAGGAATGCTCGTAAGATACCACATTCATTCATATTACTTATAGCTCTCAGTACAGTTGAACTAGAAGATCAAACAAAGATATTGAATTATAAAAACTCTAGTTCATTGTTTCTGATTATTCATACAGAATATAAATGAGTGAGATATGATTCAGCTCAAAAAAGGATGTATGTAAAAAGTTGGGGGCTGTATACAAATAAATGAGGAGCTGGAAGTAGAAGGTGATAGGTTTTACAACCTCCTTGACTTGAAATGAGTCTGGGGTTGTATGTGAGTTTCCTACAGAGTTAAGGAAAGTGTATATGACAGAACAACCAGATTTGGTGTCTCTCTCTCTCTCTCTCTCTCTCTCTCTCTCTCTCTCTCTCTCTCTCTCTCTCTCTCTCTTTAAATATGTTTTAGTTGTAGATGGGCACAATATCTTTATTTTATTTATTCAATTATTTATTTATTGCTGAGGATTGAGCCCAGTGCCTTATGCATGTGAGGCAAGCACTCAACCACCAAGCCACAGCCACAGCCCCAGATTTGGTCTCTTTCTCTATGGTGAGATGTGGTAGAATAACCTTTGATCTAGTTGAAGATCCTCATTTAGATCATATAGTTCCTCCTGAAACAGATTTGTGCCTAATGTCAAAGTAGTATTAGCTGGTATAGAAAAATGCAGTAGTGAAACTCATAATGGCTCTAAAAAAGAGCTCTAAAAAAAGAGAGCTCCTTGTGGAAAGTATAGGCAAACTCTTATGGCTTTTAAGCACTATAATTACTTTACATACTTCCTTGGGGCATTGGTTTGAGGATTTGATGTCATGGACATACAGATCTGAATTTGGAGAATCTTAAAAATGTACTCTTCAAGCCTGAATAATTTCATGTGATTCAATCTAATATAACATCTGATCCACGAAGAAATAGCCTAAATATCAAAGGAATTATAAGACCTAATGAATATGTACAGGCAGGACCAAAGCAATCTAAGTAGGGGTGCTGTGTTAAGATCAGGAGATAGCAAAATACAAGTCTGAAAAAGAAGAATTCACTGTTGTTGGGGGAATTTTCTGTGCATTGAAACATTTTTTTAAATGTCTTAACTTGATTCCAAACTTAAGAAAAGTCACAAAAAATGGTACAAAAAAATTCTCCAGACTCCCCAAATATTAATTTTTCTCCATATTTGCTTTATCCATCTCCCTCCCAATTCCCTTCCTCTCTTTTTTCTATTCTTCTCCCCTCTTTTTTCTCCCACCATATACATACATATTAATGATTTGAGAGTAAATTGGAAACATTATGTCCTTGAAAGATAAATTCTTTAATGTATACTTCCTAAAATTAAGGACATTCTCATACACTTACAATACAGTTATCAAATTGAAGAAATTAACATTAATGCAAATTTTTAGCTAATCTTTTGGCTTTATTCAAAGTTCACCAATCTTTGAAAAATAGCCTAGTTTGCTATTTTGGGGGGGGGAATCAGATCATAAGAGGCATGTAGTTGTCACATCCCTATAGTGTACTTTATTTGTGAATTCAAATCTAATGTTCTGACAAGATTTTTGAAGCTGATCCTAATATTTACTCAAATAGCTTTTTGAAGACTGGCTTTGCTGAAGGGCTACCAAGGTAGAGATACCTGAATTTTCCTGGTATAGTATTGAGAAAGTAAACTCAGGGAGCTATAATGGATTTATAATTTAAGACTCAAAAGCTCAAAAAGCAACTCTATCCTAGGAATGCCAGAGGCCACCTCTTTAATAAGAGGATGCACTAGTGATAGAAATACTACTAACTTAGAGCTCAGTGACAGTTTTTATCTGTAGACTACAGATGATGGTATGAGATTCTGCCATGGAAGTGAGTTCTATACTATCAATTTGGATGATGAGATTCTGAAAATATAGAGGGCAGATGGTAACTCTGAGCCACCAACCATTATTAACATAATAGGTAGCAGGGGTGAAATGATAATTACCATGCTTTGATTTAGAGAAACCTGCCACAATTGAAATAGGTCATAGTGTTCCTAGATGGCAAGCAAACTAGTCTATTTTTCAATTGTTTATAATAAAAAATTGAAAATATAAAGTTGAAGATCAGAAGATTGATGTCAAATTCTTCCTCATGCAATTCCCAGATCTAAATTGCTCTTAGATCTATTGATTAAAGATGATGCTGGGATACTTCAAGTATAAACACTGAATATGCCTTTGGAATTTCTGCTCTCAGCCATTTTCCAAAATAGTTTTACACTAGAGAAAGGTGATATTCAGATTTTAGGACTGTTCTAGAATAGACTATATAGAACTAATATTTATCATAACTCTAAAACACTATCATGGTCCTCTGATTAGGGTAGAGGTTTTCAGAGTCAGACAAGAAATATAGTTTTGGCCCAAGCCTATCTTGTAGTGGGCAATGGGTCCACATACCCATTTGTTTTTTTCTCTGGTCTCTGAGTACATTAATTGGCATTCTTGGATGCCAAGAATGAGACATCTTTCCCATTGTTTTTCTGACCTATGAGTTAAGAATCATTATAGTAGTAAGGACCAAATCAAAGTCTCTCAACCTTCTGATGGATTAAAATCAGAATAAAATTATATTCTTAGAAGCACAACAGAAATTACTATCACCATCAAAAGATATGGTCTCCTCTCTCAATTTTCTCCTCTTGTCTCTGTAAAACCAGGTGGTTCATGACTAGTAAGTGAGTACTGTAACCTCAGCCATGTGGAAGCCCTGATTGTGATTGCCCTGCTGGATATAGTATCTTTCTAAGAGCAGATCAATTTAGTCTTTTGCACTTATTGTACAACTATCATTTAAAAGAATGCTTTCATCTTTATGCACATTAATAGGGAGGGTTGAAAGCAATTCACATTTACATGGCAAATACAGTGTCTTGTAAACACTCTCTTGACTCAGGGCTGAGTTAACTTTTTGACACATTATGGTCCATAGGAACCTTGAATACCTGTTGAGCTGAAAGGGGCAATATCTTGAATGAGATACTTGGTACCAAAGGTCAGAGACAAATACCATAAATATTCATGGTCCTGCTATATTAGTGAGATTATAAGGAGAGTCTGAAACATGCTGAGACATTTTCCCAAGTAAAGAACAAATTGTTATATCTTGTACCTTCTACCACCAAAAGGAGGCATTCTGATGCCAGCAGAAGAGTAGTTATATAGACCCATAGGGCTATGGAACAAGAACATGCCATCCATAGCAGAAAAAATGCTCTCTATTTAAAAACCATCTTCCAATTATGCTGCTGGGTCATAAGTAAGACTGGGCAGAAGATACTTTGAAAACATCATGATATGGGTGTGAGCATATCTGCCATGTCATTAGTTTGAGTAGATACAGTAACGATCTATTTTACCCCCTACACAATGAAGAAATATATTTGGACCTGCCTCAGATGGGTCCAGAAGGTATAAATCACATCAAGTTTGTTGCATCATTGCTTCTTCTTCAGCTCTCACCAAGTAATGATAAACATGAAATTCAGGATAGAGAGTCCAGAGTTTCCATTCAGAATTAGATTTTTCAAGGTGTGCTAGTGATTGAACCTAAAGCTTTATGCCTTGCACATGCTAAATATGTGTGTGCTCTACCACTGAGCTATACCCCCAACTCCCAGAAATAAATGATGAAGTTTGTACCCTGCCTAAGAATATTACACCTAAGAGAAAGCTATTTATATAAAAAATATTTGACCTTTTGGATATTTCTTAGTTTTATTGTAAAGTTATTGATTTCAAAGACAAGTAATTTTTGTATATTTATTACAATAATTCTTTGCCCATTGTTAAGAATGCTCTTGTTCTAACAGAATCAACATCTATAGAAAGAATTTTTTATAGTTAGAAGCAAATTCTTTTTCTGATATGCTGGATACATATTGTTCTTTTGACAAGTACAGTTGAGAGTCAAGTTTAATGATTGAAAGACCTTGTTGATCTAATAAATTCTAAAATAATCACTGCTTCTAAACTAGGAACTTGTAAATAAAATATGGAAATCTAGAATTCAAATCAAATGTATAGTTTCAAAAATATCCACTTAAATTTATTTTCTCAGCAAAACTTGATATAATGTTTTAAGTAAAATAAAGTCCCAAAGCAGATATTTTATACATAAAGTCTACCTCAAAGCCTGGATGGTATGATTATGGAATATGGAAAGCCCATGGACCTGTGTGTGACAGGCAAACAGAGGGGTGTTGAAGAAGCATTAAACTGGAGAAATAAACCATGAAAGGGGCTGAAAAGAGTAAAAGGGATTGTTGAATTGGTACCAGAGCAAACAGACATAGGAACTAATTAAACCATTTCAAGGATGGCAATATATGGTATATATATCCTATATACATGGCACACATCACTAATCAATCATTACATCCTATCCCCATGAGCTTGGACAGAACCTTTTAATTATTTTCAACATAACACTTCAGATAGCTACTTTTGCAATTGATCAGAATTAGCAAATGAGATTAACCTGTTTTCCACCTTTCATCTATGCAAACCAAATTGGATTATCACTCAGAATAAAAGACTAATGAACAAGAAGAATACTAGCCAAAATCTAGGATATTGGAGGGGAGGAAAAAGAAGGGGGTGTAGGGATGGGGACTGAAATCAAATCCCATGCATGTATGGTTTTGTTAAAATGGATCCAACTTCTATGTATAATGCTCTAATGAAAAACATTAATAAACAACAACAACAAGCCAGGTGTGGTGGCCCACGCTTGTAATCCCAAAGGCTGAGATGGGAGGATCATGAGTTCAAAGCCAGAGCCAGGAGGATCGCGGGTGCAAAGCCAGCCTCAGAAAACCAAGGCACTAAGCAACTTAGTGAGACCCTGTCTCTAAATAAAATTCAATATAGGGCTGGGGATGTTGCTCAATGGTCAAGTGCTCCTGAGTTATTTCCCCAGTATCCCCCAAAACAAAAACAACAACAAATCTAGGATGTAGGAAAGTTACCCAGTAATCAAACCTGAGTAGAGCAGCATAATAAGAGCCACAGAATGCTGTGGGTGTAGCTCAGTGTTAGAGTGCCTGTTTAACAAGGGTGAGATTCTTGATTTGATCCTCAGAAACCCCTATACACAAAAGCCATGGAACAAAGAAGGACTGATTTCAAGTCAGCTAAAGAAAATGACTAGTAATAATAAAAGTTTAAATATTAATTTGGACAGGTTTTGCTTTAGCTCCCAAAATATTGAAGCAGATTTATGTTCACCATTTAACCCATAGTGGGTTAGTGCTATGTGATATTTTAAGAAGTTTTGAAATATAGAGGTAACATGCAATAATGAAAAGGGACCTGAAGGTGATAGGCCTCTTTTCAGTGTGATTACATTGGGAACACCTAAATAAATGCAGTAATCTCCACTTGAGCAGTGCCTTGAGCAGAAATCTTCACACAAAAGAAAAACTATAAGCCTTAAATCAACATCATCAAGAGAAGATCTTGACCATCCATTAGCTACCACTCTTTAGAGTTTCTTTGTTCATCAAGAATTGGTCTTTTTTAATTAAAAAAAAACTTTATTTTAGTTATTTATTTATTTTTATGTGGTGCTGAGGATCAAACCTATTGCCTCTCATGTGCTAGGTGAGCGCTATTCTGCTGAGCCACAACCCCAGCCCCAAGGATTGGTATTATAACAACATGTACCATAGGTGAAGTCATGGGAATTCTCTGGAAAGGAGTTATAGATTAGCCTGTCAAATATTATTATATTGTTCAGGTGAGGTTGAGTGTGCTGGTGGAGGGGACATTTCTGGTGAGAGCGGCCAAATAGGATAAAAATAAGCTACATGCACACTCATAAACTATAGAACTTTTTGAGGTACCTGGTGTAGTGTCACATACCTGTAACAGCAGCCACTTGCAAGGCTGAGACAGGAGGCAAGATCAAGGCCAGCATCAGCAACTTAGTGAGATCCTATCTCAAAATAAAAGATGAAAAGGAAGGACTATGGTGTAGCTCAGAGGTAAAATGCCCCTGGAATTGATCTGTAGGACTGCAAAGAAAAAGAAATTTCTGAGGTGGTGAAAATGTTTTACATCTATACTGTCCGATATGATATGTATTAGCTACATGTTGCTATTTAGTACTTGGATTGTGGCTAGTGTTACTGAGGAGCTGGAGTTTTCATTTCCCTTCATATTGATTTAAATGTATGTGCTTATCTGTAGCTAATTAATATCATATTGGACAACACAGCTTTCTTTAATATCATATCTAGTATTCTGAGTCATCTTCACTTTGGTGTCTTTTACCACCTTTTCTTAAAAGAGTGTTTAGTGGGATCTCTGGAATCATTGAGATTCTGGCAAATTAATTTTAAAAATCATTGATGTATAAAATACATAGTGCTATGTAATTATTTTGATCATTTAACTTGGCTTTTCTATGTTTTCAAAATGCTTGTCATTTCCCAACCACTACCGCCCACAAGAGCATCCATAAATTCATGTTTAATTTCTGACTTTTCACCTAACCTAATCCTTAAAGAATGGTAGAACTTTCGCATGGCCAATATCTATAGACTCTTCTTACCTTATCTGCAAACCTAGCTCACCGTGACCTGTCTTATTTACAGAGACAGTTATCTCCAACAGGGAAGGGTTGGCAATCTTTTTGTAAAAGGATCTCTAGAGAGACACTTTATCCACAGATCCATACTTTGGCCTATGTGTGTATATCTTGAAGAAGCTGTTTCAAGCTGTAATCAACCACCCTGTATAGGAATGGGAATTGTTGATTCTAACAATTGGAGTAGCCACGTCCACGAGGCTCAGTACTGGTGACCATGAAATCAGAAGATAGCAGCTTGGAAAACTTCAGATAATTTGGAAGTTCAGCCAGTGCCAGATGTGATAGACCCTGTGTTTGGGAACCCCACAGCTGCTTTTATTCTGTTCAGCATGCTTTCTCTTCCTTTTGGTAGACCACCAGCTGTCCTATGTGCCTCAACTCAAGTTACAATAGCAAAGTTCACTTTAGCTCTGGGAAACTGATCCCTCTTAACAACTCCATAGCAAATTCCTAAAGAGATGACCTCAATTACAAACTGTCTCTGTTAAAGTAGACTTATTGGGCCTACTTAGAACAAAACTGTAAATGGCTTCCATTGCATCTGTAAATGGAGTAACTTGAGGAGGGACTTTTCATAGCTGATTTTAGGGACTCTGGTTCACAGCATGTAACTAGAGGCACAGCCACCTACTCAGGGTTATTTGGAGGGCAGTCCCTGCAAGCAGCAAAGTGGCAGGTGTGATCTCAGTGACAGCTGCCTCTAAAATACACAGTGCCCACAAATCTATATGCATGCTATTTAGAAGTTAGTTGAATGCTTCTTTGTTCTCCACAAAAATCTTAAAATTTTCCCATGTTATCCAGGACATCTTCTTCCACGTTAATAATTGGAAGTCAGTAAAGCAGTCTCTCAGAGATGATCTTAGTCCTTCACTCATTGTTAGTGTGCCATCTCACATATAGAGATATTATATATACCCATTCTGTACATAGTGTAATTTGAGAGGCCTTACTGCTAAGGTTTTGCCTATGGGAAAGTCACTTTAGTGGTGGAATTTGAGGGGCATTGCTACTATGACATGAGACATTAGTGGGATTGGTGGAATGGGAAAGACATTTTAACTACAGATCCATAAGAAGTAGCCATCCTCCAATGCATAAAGTGTGGTTGGTGCACATCCCAGAAGCACTTATGTTAAAACTGTAACACTACTGAGAAGATTAGCATGTCTCCTATATCTAAAGTACAATGTGATAGGTGCAAGTGCTGTAATTTGTGGGTTTAGGTTAATAGAATATAGCATGTTTTCTCTATATATGAATTTGACTTATGTGCATATAATGTTAGAAAGATGTGAAGTGCCTTTGTGCATACAACATGGCAACAATTAAACATGTGATCTAACCAGTGATCCCTGTGTAGTGTGGTTTTCATATAGTCTGGTGTGTGAGAGAGTTTTCCATTGGTATAAAGCTAGAGAGAGCTGGCTCAATAGTGGGACCAGCAGTAGGGAGAATCCTCTATATCATGTACTTCAGTGTTTTCAGGTGATGCCTATGGAAGTAAGACACAGTTTCTGCACTTGAGGGCATAGTACAAAGCATGTACATAATGAAACCAGAATGTAACATCACTTAGTTAACATTAAACAGGTATACATGAGAGAGTGGGAGCATTCAGAAAGCCATAGTTGCCCCAGTTGCCCCTTGGACTTAGTTTGGGAGTATTTATGCATTGGCCAGGTGACCTAAAACACTATTTTATTTGGCAATATTTGTAGTCACCTGTCTACAGTGACAATTGAGGGCCTGCCTATCATGACTTCAGTGAAAAAGGTAGAGTCAAGCTGTCAGTCCTGGAAAGGGCACCAACTAGTGTCTTCCATGAGGGTATTTCATTTAATCTGCTTTTGATTTGCATTACATTCAATTTCCTTTCCCTTCATCTTTACAGATCAGCATACTCCCAACAATCCAACCAACTACCTTCTCTGATTCTCTATACTGGGGCTACTAAAAGCTTCTTGAGAAAAATATTAAAAACCTATTGATGGGCTGGGTTATGGCTCAGTAGCAGAGTTCTTGCCTCGTACATGTGAGGCACTGGGTTCAATCCTCAGCACCACATAAAAATTAAAAAAAAACAAAGATATTATATCCATGTATAACTAAAAAAATATTTTTTAAAAAACTTGTTGATTAGTGTCCAACTTCTGTTGAATCTCCTTCACACTTACTGGTAATCATTCTTTTCTCACCTTTGTCCAGTGATCCTCCCAAACCAGCAACATCAGCATCATCTGAGAATGTGCTAAAAATACAAATTCTTGGGCCAGCCTCAGCAACTTAATGAGACCCTATCTCAAAATAAAAAGGGTTGGCAAATACCAAATGTCTTCTTTGATATAATGAGAACAATCAAGAACAGAGCAGGGAGGAAGAGCAGGAAGAAAAGATCAACATTAAACAGATACACTAGGTGGGAGGGAAAGGGAGAGAAAAGGGAAATTGCATGGTAATGGAGGGAGACCCTCATTGTTATACAAAGTCACACATAAGAGGTTGCGTGGGGAACGGGTAAATAAACAAGGAGAGAAATGAAATACAGTAGATGGGGTAGAGAGAGAAGATGGGAGGGGAGGGGAGGGGGGATAGTAGAGGATAGGAAAGGTAGCAGAATACAACAGTTACTAATAGGGCATTATGTAAAAATGTGGATGTGTAACAGATGTGATTCTGCAATCTGTATTTGGGGTAAAAATGGGAGTTCATAACCAACTTGAATCTAATGTATGAAACATGATATGTCAAGAGCTTTGTAATGTTTTGAACAACCAATAAAAAAAATAATAAAAAAATAAAAAGGGTTGGGGATGTAGCTCAGTAGCAAAGTGAGGCTTAATCCTCAATACTGAAAAAAGGGGACAATATCTGCTAAAGAAAAGACTGGATTAATTAATGTTGGAAAAGGAAGGATCAGACAGAGCAGGTACCTTATGAATGTGCTGTGTCAGAAGCCTTTGGGAGCTATTTGGCCAAGACAACAATGAAAAAGATTAGGCAAGTTACATAATGTATGTAGCATCTCATGGGGAAAAGGGAGAAAAGAATTACAATCTTGGCCATGACTCTCAGCAAAAGCATAAATGCCAAGTTCATAAATATGTATGAGAATTGGGATTAAAAATGGCCAGAAGGATTGCTAAAGTACAGCATAAAAGAGAAGGCAAAGAAACAGAAGGGAAAGAATAATAATTTCAGTTTATCTTTTTTATGAAACTTGATATGATGGAAATTTAATATTTGTATAAACAATGTTGAGAAAACATTTGTTAATATGTATGATATGCAAAATACTTTAAAATAAGAAATTATAAATACAAAGAAGAATAATATATACAATAGTACTTCTAAAATGATAAAGTATTTTCCATACAAAAGATCATTTTTATCATGAGATGGAATCACCTCAACATGGGATTTGAAGGTCTGTTGCACATTAGATCAAAGAAGGTATATGCCTGTAAAATGAAATCTGAGGAGGAATTCCTGGATTATGGTTGCATATGCTCTATTTTATGTATTAATTCCATTCATCTTATGTGACAAGAACCAGGAAGAGTTAGGCCACACACAAAAAATGTCATTTATGCCCTGAAGAAGAGCCTCTCCCAGTGTGCTACTCTGTGGTTCTATCCAGCACTGCTCTCTTGTATATTCCGTTTTGGGCACACTTGTGGCCTTAAAGCTTAAAATGGTTTGCAAGCATTCATATTCTGTCATTAATCAAGATGAATGCTGAAGAGTACTTGATTCCATTTTGGTCATGACTTCATAGGTTTCATAGTAATGTGTTACAGTCTACTGTATATTTGTACAATTGCTTGGAAAAGGCCTTTCTGCTCCTCGTTTTAGGACCTCAGGAGGCAGGAAAGGCTGATAAAATTGCTTACGCTATTATTAGATCCTGATGAAGACAAGTACTTAACTAGGTTATATCAATATATTCCTGGTCAATTGTCAAACCTATAATTAGTCTCATTATTCTTATTACTCTCATAAATTACATAAACTGGGTGATTGACTGAAACTTTGACAGAAAGAGGTATTTATTGGTTTATTTATGCACATAGGCTGTATCTCCTCACAAAGTAATTTTTGCCAATTTTTCAAGCAAACTGACTGGCCAATTCATTTCTTTTTGTAAACTTAAAATCAAACAAGTTATGATGTCAAGTGACTAGCTTGAATTTCTTTTGCTTTTCAACCAGGTTTTCCAGAAGTCAATTTAGTACAACCTAATATGGTAACGTCATGTATCTATATGTTGCTAAAACAACTGTTCAATTCAGTGAAAACAAACCGGTAAACATGGCATGAAATAAATCCAATGTTCAGTAGATTTACTAAAATCTCAGTCTTTGCTCAATTATTTTGTCATCTGTCTTCTACTGACAGTGGCTTAATCTGTGTAGATCCTCCATTTCCATATAGATCCAAACAAAATCTTTTAAATAAAAAATTATTTCATAAAGCCAGTGTTTACCAGAAATTCTGAGGCAGTACTATCCAAGTGTGGGGATGCATATTCCCAGAAGCCTCTAGGAAAAAGTAGAACAAAGCCAATTAGGGTCATATGATAGCTATACAATAAAGCAGATGAATCAATGAAGACTCTTTCAGGGCTGGGGATGTGGCTCAAGCGGTAGCGTGCTCACCTGGCATGCGTGCGGCCCAGGTTCGATCCTCAGCACCACATACCAACAAAGATGTTGTGTCCGCCGAGAACTAGAAAATAAATATTGAAAATTCTCCCTCTCTCTCTCTCTCTCTCTCTCTCTCTCTCTCTCTCTCTCTCTCTCTCTCTCTCTCTTTCTCTCTCTCTCTCTCTCTCCCTCTATCTCTCCTCTCTCTTTAAAAAAAAAAGACTCTTTCAGCTTTAGAATTTTCTTACTTAGGCATAGCATCAAATCCCCATAAATTGTGGAAAATAAAATGTGGTATCCTTATACAATGGAATATTATTTGGTCATGGAATAGAATGGAGTCAATGACACATGCTACAATAAGGATGAACCTTGAAAACGTTATGCTAATTTTAGAAGCCAAACATAAAAGGACACATATTGCATGATTCCATTTATATGAAATGTCCACATAATAAGCAAATCTGTAGAAATGGAAATTAGGTTAATGGTCACTTAAAACTGAGGGGGAATGGGATAATACTCAGGCAATAGCTAAATTGTACAGTTTCTTTTTGAGGTGATGATAGTATTTTAAAACTGGAAGTTGCACAACTCTGAAAATATTACAAACTTTTGAATTGTATAATCCAAAAGGATGAATCACATGGTATGTGAATTATTTGCCCATAAAATTGTAACTTTAAAAATCTATAATTTGTCTAGTTATAACAAGGTCTTGTCCAACTGTTTTCTTGAACTCCAAAGGCTATATGGTCAAATGGAGATAAAGAACATAAAATCTTTAGAATCATTTTTATTTTAGTTCACATGCCTGCTTAGCTACTAATAAGCTGCATAATCTTAGAAAGACAGTTTCCTCATATGTGAAATAAGAGTATCACCTACAAGATAGCTCCAAGAGGGCTGGGGTTATAGCTCAGTGGTACAGCACTTGCCTGGCACATGTGAGGCACTGGGTTTGATCCTCAGCACTCATAAAAATAAATAAATAAACAAATGTATTGTGTCCATCTACAACTAAAAAAATATTTTAAAAAGATAGCTCGAAGAATAAGGTAAGATAATTTACATAAGGAGCCTAGCACAGTGTGTTTTGAACATTTATAGAAATATTTGCTCCCTTCCCACTTTCATGCCTCATGTACAATTTCTCTTCTGCTCAGATTTCATCCTTGTGAACATAATTCAAAATGTCATTGCATCTCATTCTTCTATGTGAGATTACTGCATTATCATGAAACAAGGCAACTGAAGTTTTAGGTTTGAATAACGACTAAAGAAAACTTGACTCTGTAAGTCATTAAAATTTGTCTGTGTGTAAGTGAGTGACGCAAAAAGAGAAGACAAATTAGGGCTGGAGGACAGCAACAAAAAAGTGCACCTCATTCATAACAGAAGCATTTTGCAGTTGGCGACACCCCCGCAAGTGACTAATCTCCAAGAAGAAATTTGATTCCTTCAACTGCAAGGAAAAGAAGTTTAACACAGGCAGCTGTGGTGATAAATCTTCCTATCAGTTGTGGTTATAAGGCTGGAAAATCTTGAGTTAACTGTGCTGGTGAATCATGCACATTTATTTCTACTTGTTTAAATATATTTTCCTTTATTTACACAGAGATGGCTTATAATAAAGCTACCATTAAACACTGGTGTCAGAAAACCACCAACAAGAATTCATTTTCTAGCATCATGATAATAATACAGATGCCAATTCATGGCATATAGTTTTCCTTTCTTTGTGCAAATATTAAAATAATATTTCTACTTGAAGTGCTCAAGATATTTTTGCCTCAATCCCAGACACACAAAAATAAGGAGAGGACTTTTTGACTATATGTAGACATATTTTAAAAATTAGTATTTGCCAAAAATGTACATTTTACAGACAGACCCCAGATATTTAACTAGGTTAAAAAGAATCCACAATTCAAATATAACTGTGGAAAATTGTGGTGATTCAAAAATTCATAACCTCAGTCTCAAAGTACTATTTCTACTTAAGAAACATAAGGGAATATGTCCTTGCTTTATATTTTAGTTGCTTAATACAAAAAAGGGTTTGGGTTTGGGCAGGAGTACAGGGAAGGAAAGAGAAGAATATATGATGGTGGAAGAGTGAACAGTTGCTATATTTAGCTAACTAAAAGTAGTATTCACTTTCATATTAGTGTATTTAATGAGAATTTCAAAGAAATTTTTGTTTAGCAATGACAGTGGGGAATCAAGATCAGATTATCTCCTAAGAGAAATTTTTTCTATTTTTATTTTTCTTTAGTTGTCAGTGAACCTTTATTTTATTTATTTATATGTGGTGCTGAGAAGCGAACCCAGTACTTCATACATGCTAGGCAATTGCTCTACCACTGAGGTACAACAACCTCAGCCCCCTAAGAGGAATTTTGCCTGGGCAGTTTTTCATTTATTTTCAGTCAAGTAGATAGTTGAATCTACTAAAATAGTACTATGAGGGTCTGAGTTAAGAATTTTACTTTTTCCACCTTTATCCAGGCATTATTGACAAATAAAAACTGTTGTCTAAGGTGTACAACACAATCGTTTTATACACATACACTGTGAAATGATAATCATGGTCAAGCTCATTAATAAATATATTCATTGACTCACAGTTACATTTTTATTGTGGTAAAAATATTTAAGATATGTTCTTTAGACATATTTCAAATATGCAATACAGTATTATTAATTATAATTACCATGCTGTTCATTAGATCTCCAGAACTTATTTATCCCATGAAATCAAAACTTTGTAAATTTTGACCAGTATCTCCCCATATACTCCATCCCCAGCACCTACCAACAACCATTCTCTCTCTACTTCTATGTATTCAACCTTAGGTTCTACTTACAAATGATATCATGCCATATTTGTGTTTCTATGTCTGGCTTATTTCAGTTAGTGTAATATCCTCCAGTTTCATCCATGTTGTCCCAAATGATAGGATTTATCTTTCTAAAGGAGGAACAGTTTTCCATTGTGTATGTGTATGAACATTTTAAAACATCTACTTATTGGTTGATGAACACTTCAGGTTGATTTTGGATCTTCATTGTTATTATGAATAATGTTGAAGTGAATATACAGAACAGATATCTCTTTTGTGTGTGTGGTGCTGGGGATTGAACCCAAGGCCTTGTGCATGTGAGGCAAGCACTCTACCAACTGAGCTGTATCCTCAACCACGAGAACAGATATCTCTTGACATACATATTTAATTACCTTTGGACATGTATTCAGAAATGGGCTCATATAGGAGTTCTATTTTTTTTTTGTGGAACTTCCTATCTTTGATAATGGCTGTACTAATTTATATTCCTACCAGTGGTGTACAAGTTTTCCCTTTCTGCATATTCTTGTCACTACTTCTTACCTTTTGTTTTTTGTGGTTTTGATAACAGCCATTCCTAATAGAATGAGGTGATATCTCACTGTGGTTCTTATTTGCATTTCCTTGATGATTAGTGATATTGAACATTTTTTCATGTTTGTTGGTCATTTTTTCATGTAACTGTTGGTATGTCTTCTTTTGAGAAATGTCAATCCAGGTTCTTGGTTGATTTTTTAAAGCAGGTTGTTTGTTTTCTGGCTATTGAGTTGTTTGAATATATATATATATATATATATATATATATATATATATATATATATAGTTGTAGTTGTCAATGGACTTTTATTTTATTTATTTAGTTTTATGTGGTGCTGAGGATTAAATTCAGTGCCTCACACATCGTAGGCAAGCACTCTACCACTGAGCCACATCACCAGCCCCTGAGTTTCTTATATATTTGCTATATTATCCCCTTATCAGATATATGGCTTACAAATATTTCCTCCCATTCTTTAAGTGGCCTCTTAACTCTGTTGATTATTTCCTTTGCTAGAAGAAACTTTTTAGTTTCATGTAATCCCATTTGTATATTTGTATATTTTTATATTTTTGCTTTCATTTCCTATGCTTTTAAGGTTATATCCAAAAAAATTATTGTTAAGTCCAATGTTATTGAACTTTTACCCCATGCTTATTTCTACTATTTTTATGGTTTCAGGTCATATGATTAGTTTTTTATTTCATTTTGATGTTTTTTATGGTATGATATATGAACCCAATTTCATTCTTGTGCATGTATAAGTTTTCTCAACACTAGCTTTTGAAGAAACTATCTTTTCCCCATTGCATCTTCTTGATATTTGCCCAGATCCATTGATTATAAATGTGTGATTTATTCTGGAAACTTTTTTTTCTTTCATTTGTCTGCATGTTTGTTTTTATGCTAGTACCATACTATTTTGATTCTTATACCCATTCAGAGAATCAGGGGTGGGCTGACTAGAGGTTTCTAGAGTGGGCTTATCTGGCACCTGGGTCCACAGAGGCTGGCCTTGTTGCTGGGGTTCTCAAGGATGGGCCTGGTGTTAGAGTCTACAGCAAGTCTGGTGCTCATCTCACTTTGTTTCTCCCCATGCACATAGTATCTCTCTCCATGTTTTATTACGTGGGTTTTGGAGAAGGGTGATGGAGTAATGTATAATTATACTTCTTACTCTCTTAGTGTGTCTTTTCTTATTTTTGTGCCCCATTGAGTTGTGGTTATCTCTTACCTGGTTTCCTTAGCTCTTGTGAACATTTTTTTGTATAGAGATGATTGTTTGAATTGATGTTGTTATAAGTGGATGAGCCCTGGAAACTCCTATTCTACCTTCTTGCAGACATTAACACTCTCAGTATTCCCTGAAGTAAGAATTCAAAAGATATAGATGTCTATCATAATATTCTGGCCCAGCCCTGCTACTATAGTTTGAATTACCTAACAAGATTCATGCTGAAATTTAATCCCCATTATTAGGTATCAAGAGATGAGAACAAGTGCCACCCTTTAAGAGGTGATTAGGTCTTCAGGGCTCTGCTCTCATTAATGGACTAATCTATTCATGGCTTAATGGCTTATCTCAGAGGTAGGTTTGTTCTAAAGACCAGTTTAGTTCTGTATCTTGTATGTGTTGCATCTTACTATCTGATGCCCTGAACTACCTCTGGACTCTGCAGAGTCCCTACCAGCAAGAATGCCCTTACTTGAAAGAGCTCTCAACCTTGGACTTCTTAGCCTCCAGAGCAATAAAGAATTCACTTTTTTTTTTTTTTTTTTTTTTGGTACCCAGGATTGAACCCAGGTCTCTCTGAGTAGCTTAGGGCCTTGCTAAATTGCTAAGGCCAGCTTTGAACTTCTGATCCTCCTGTGTCAGCCTCCAGAGCTGCTGGGATTACAGGCATATGCCACCACACCTGGCAAGAATACATTTTTAAAATAATCAGTCTCTGGTATACTGTTACATCAATAGAAAATGGAATAAGACACTTTCTTAACTTTTAAATCTTTAGGATCCTTAGAATGCTGTTCTATGTTAATCAATCAGGTTTTCTCTCTAAAGTATGATTGTGAGTTTAACTGTTACAAAGTTTGTCCTTTTGTGGGGGATGGTACCAGGGATTGAATTTAGGGGCACTCGGCCACTGAGCCACATCCCCAGCCTTATCTTGAATTTTATCTAGAGACAGGGTCTCACTGAGTTGCTTAGTGCCTTGCTTTTGCTGAGGCTGGCTTTGAACTCCTGATCCTCCTTCTGCTGGGATTATAAGTGTGCACCACACTGCTGGCAAGTTTGTTCTTTTGTAAAAAAAAAAAAAAAAAACATGAGGGTCGTTAGACACTGTATAATGGAAATTAGTTTGGAGTTGATACTTTCAGAATTCTATACAACTTGAATTTAGACACAAAACCTGTTCCATTCTGTCTGTAACAGATTCAAGTTTAATTTCCATTTTACACACACACACACACACACACACACACACATATATATATATATATATATATATAGTCTAAAGTCCTTGTGTTAAAAAATATATATTTGTGTCTATTATGCATATACAGGCATATGTATAGAACATGTGGGTATACAATTATCTCAAAATAAAATACTATTTTTACAAGTTTAGTGTTTTTTTCTCCTTTTACTAAGTGAAAGACTAATATTAAAGCATGATGTAAGTGTAGATTCACATACTGTCATAAGGAATACTACAGAGAGAACTCCTGCACTCTTTGTCTAATTTTCCCCAAGTGTAAAATCTTATAAAACTCATAATACCATACTTATAATATATACTGACCATTATACCACCAAGATGAAGGACTTTGCAGCCAGGCATGGTGGCTCATGCCTGTAATCCCAGCTACTGGGGAGGCTGAGGCAGAAGTATCATAAGTTCAAAGCCAGTCTCAGCAACTAAGTGAGGCCCTAAGTAACTCAGTGAGACCCTGTCTCTATAAAATAAAAAGGACTGGGAATGTGGCTCAGTGTGTTAAGTACCCCTGGGTTCAATGCCAAGTATACACACACACAAAAGAAGGACCATCCATCAGCATATATGATCCCTCACGTTGCCCTCTGTAGCTACCTCCATGTCCCTCCCTCTCACCATCTCCTTAAACCCAGGGCCTTTGTTAATGGGATCTCCATTTCTATAATTTTGTCATTTCATTATTTTTATATACGTGAAATAATACAGCAGGTAGACTTCAGAGACTGATTTTTTTCTTGAATATTTGGTTTACAAATAATTTTTTTCCCATTCTGTTGCTTGTCATGACAGAGTCTCAAATAACAAAACAAAATAAAAGGGTTTTTGTGTTGTTATTTGTTTTTCTGGTACTGGGGATTGAACCCAGAAGGTCAGAGAGAGGGTCTTCACTACTTAGCTATATTCCCAGTCCTTTTTATTTTATTTTGAGACAGGGTCTTCCTAAGTTGCCCAGGATGGCCTTGAAATTATGATCCTCCTGCCTCACCTCTCATGTTGTGGAGATTACAGGTGTGTGCCAATATGCCCAGCTCTAAAAGCAAAAGTTTTAAATTGCCTCATACAATTTATTAAATTTCCCTCTCAAATAACTTGCTTTTAAGGTCAGGTCTAAAAGTTCTACATATCATATGTAGATCGTGAAGATTTTCTTTTTTGAGTAAATGCTTTAGTTTTATATTTCATATTTATATTATTATCCATTTTGAGTTAATGTTTGAATATGGTATTAGACTTATGTAAAAGTTTATTTTATTGTTGTTGTTCCAAAATCTTTTTGAAAATGCTATTTTCCTCTATTGAATTGCTTTTGCACCTTTTTTAATAATCATTTGATCATATTTGTGCAGGTCTATTTCTAGATTGTCTGTTTTGTTGATTTACATCTTTTTCCTTTGGACCTTATCACACACAGCCTTGATTATTGTAGCTGTAAACCAAATCTTGAAACCAGACTGATTTCTGAAATCCTTCAAAAATTGTTTAAACTCTTTTGGTTGCTTTGCCTTTGTATACACATATTAGAATACATCTTTAAAAATCTTGGATTTTGATAGGAATTATGTTAAATCAGTGTATCATTTGGTGGAGAATTGACATTTTTCCCATGTTGAATCTTTATAAGCATGTATATATCTCCACTTACTTATATCTTTGGTTTTTCAATCAAATTGCGTGAATTCCCTTCCCATGTTTTGTTAATTATGCCTGTTTCATTTTAAAATTTTTTTTGTCTATGGACCTTTTATTTATTTATTTATATGTGGTGCTGAGAATAGAACCCAGTGCTTCACATATCACTGAGCTATAATCCTAGCCCATTCCTGTTTCATTTTTTGAGCAATTATAAATATTATTGTATTTTTAATGTCAATTTTTTGTTGCAAACCACTATTACTAGGAATTGGTTATTGATATCATTACTTTTTTGTAGATTCTTTGGGATTTTCTGTTTGGATAACCAAACAATCTTTAAATTAGAACAGTTTTCTTTCTTTCTTCCCGATCCATATATCTTTGCTGTTGTTTTTGTTTGTTTGTTTGTTTGGTAGGCACCAGGGATTGAACTCAGGGGCACTTAACCACTGAGCTACATCCCCTTTCCTTTTTTATATTTTATTCAAAGGCAGGGTCTCACTGAGTTGCTTAGGGCCTCCATATGTTGCTGACGGTGCCTTTCAACTTGTGATCCTCTTGTCTCAGTCTCCTGAATAGCTGGGATTAAAGGCATGCATCACTGCACCCAGCTGATCCATATGTCTTTTATTTAATATTCTAAACATATTGCACTGGCTAGAATATCTATTGATATATTGAGTAAGAGTGGTGACAGTGGGCATCCTTCCATTGTTCCTAATATAAGGAGAAAGCACTCAAACTTTAGACCTTAATTATGTTAACTATTAGTTTTTCATAACTGGTCTTTACTGAGTTGAGGATTACTGTGTTTTTATTTATTGATTTATTTATTTATTTTGGCACCAGGGATTGAACTCAGGGGCACTCAACCACTGAGCCACATCCCCAGCCCTATTTTGTATTTTATTTAAAGACAGGGTCTCACTGGGTTGCTTAGTGCCTCGACATTACTGAGGCTGGCTTTGAACTCTTGATCCTCCTGTCTCAGCCTCCCAAGCTATAGGATTACAGATGTGTGCCACCATGTCACCACGCCCATCTCCTGCCTCTTCTTTTTTGATGTAAATATTTCCTTAAAACTTTGACAGAATTGTCCAGTGAAACCATCTGAGCCTGGAAATTTCTTTCTTTCTTTCTTTCTTTCTTTCTTTCTTTCTTTCTTTCTTTCTTTCTTTCTTTCTTTCTTTCTTTCTTTTGGGTGGGGAAGAATTTTGAAATTATAAATTTAATTCCCTTGGTAATTATAGGGTTATTCAACTTAGCCACTTCATATTGAATGAGTTGTGATAGTTTGCATTTTTTGAAGAATTGAACTATTTTATCTAACTCATTTATGAATATAGACTTGTCTATAGTATTCCCTTATTTTCTCTTATTTTGATGTTTGATTTGAAGTGTAGTGACTTACTTCCTGATATTAATATATATTTTCCTTTTTCTCCATCATGTCGAACTTTGTCAATTGTGTTGATCTTTTATTTTCTATATTGTTTTCTGATTATTAATTCAGTGATTTATGTTTATTATTTTCTTCCTCCTGCTTACACTGGGTTTGTTTTGCTTTCCTTCTGTCAATTTCTTAAGTGAAGATTCTAGATAATTGGTCTCAGAACTTTTCTCTTTTCCTAATATTAGATTTAGTTCTATAAATTTTCCTCTCAGCACTTACCTTATCTGTTTCCCACAAATTTTGATGTTTTATTTTAATTTTTATTCAGGTAATTTTTTTTTATTTTCCTCAAGACTTCTCTTTGTCCCCTGGATTATATAGAAGTATTTTGTTTAATTTGCAAGTATTTGTTTAATTTCCAGTGTGATTTACCTGTTCTATTTCTGTTGTTGATTTCTAATTTGATTCCATTTTCATCAGAGAATCACTGTACATCATATCAATTTTTAGAAAATGTTTCATGCTTATTTTATTGCTTTGGATATATTCTATCTTGGTGTATATTCTGTGGGCACTTACAAAGAATGTATATTCTGCCGTCATTTGGTGGAGTGGTTCTACAAATTTTGATTAGATTCTGCTACTTGATTTTGTTGAATTCTGTATTCTTGGTGGGGTTTTTTTTTTTTTTTTTGGTAGATGTTCTATCAATTACTGATAGAGAGGTGTTGTAGTCTCCAGCTATAACTGTGGAATTCTCTATTTTACCATTTCATCCAATTGTCACTTGGTAACACTAATACCACCCAGGGGGGAAGAGGCCAGGTTACACTGCTGGCTCACTGCTCCAGAAATATTCTCAGTCAAATTGGTAGGAAAATAGGTTTTATTCAAAGCCACTTTTGAAGAAGAATAGAAGAGACTTATTTCAAAAATTCCATCTAGGGATTCTACCTCTTGAGTCCCCTTCTTCCTCCAGGAGAAGTCTTTTTTGCTGTCCTTTAATAAAGCTTCTACTTTCCACTCTAAAAAAAAAAATCCATCTATAAACTGGGTGTGGTGTCACACACCTGTAATCCCAGCAGCTCAGCAGCTCAGGAGGCTAAGGCAGAAGGAATGAAAGTTCAAAGCCAGCCTCAGAAATTTAGCAAGGCCCTAAGCAACTCAGGGAGACCCCTGTCTCTAAATAAAATATAAAAAGGGCTGGAGATGTAGCTCATTGGTTAAGCACCCCTGGGTTCAATCCCCGGTACCCCCCCACACACACACACACAAAAAAAAATCTATCACTAGGCTACACCACCAGCCCTTTCTCTTTTCTTTTTTTGATTTGAAACAGGGTCCTACTGAATGGCCCAGGCTGGCCATGAACTTGAGATTCTCCTGCCTCAGGCTCCCAAGTAACTGGGATTATAAATCTATGCCACCACTCCCTGCAGGATTGACCCTTTATATAACATTTCTCTCTGTGGTATTTTTCTTTGCTTTGAAATCTGCTTCATTGGATGTTAATTGGATGTTAATATGTTTAATGTTTTCTTGATATGTATTTTCCCATCCTTTTTACTTAAAACTTGTTTATAGCTTTATATTTGGAGTGAGGTTTTTTGTAAACAGTATATGGTTGGGTCATGTTTTTATATATACCCTGCCAATCTCTATCTTTAATTTGTATATTCAATGCAAATATTGCTATGGTGGGGCTTAAGTGTGCCATTTTACTTATTATTTTGGTTTGTACTCTCTGTTTTTTGTTTCACTATTTTTCTTTTCCTACCTTCCTGTAGGTTATTTGAATGGTTTCATGGAATACCATTTTTATTTACTTCTAGTGATTTTCAGCATTGTCTCTTGGCATAGTTTTTGAGAAGTTGCTCTAGGTATTGTATCACATATAAGTAACAACGCAGTCTACTGGTGCTAAATAGTTTTTGTGAAGTGTGGAATCCTTCTATCTTTTATATTCCTTTACCCTTCTACAGTTATAGCACAGGTGTTTTGAGTGGTTCCTCTACATACATTTGTAGCCATACATTTATATAAAAAGTGTCATAATTTCTGCTTCAACCATGAAACATGACTTGGGGACTCAAAAGGAGGACAGTATTGCATTTATTCATACTTTCATATTTTTGTTGACTGTGTGTGTGTGTGGTTTTTGTTGTTGTTTTTTACTCCCTGGAATGCCAAGATCCTTCTTTCCTTGTTTACTTTATATTTACAGAACTTCTTTTAGTCATTGTTTTAGAATATGTCTAATGGTGACACACTCTCTTTTCTCTTTCACCCAAAATATGTTTATTTCTGCTTAATTCTTGAACGATATTTTCACTGGATATAAAATTCTCACTTGACTGTGATTTTCTTTTATTATTTGAAAAAAATGTGCTGGTTCCTCTGGTTTCCATGTTTTATGGTGACAAATCAGCTGCCATTGAAATAATTGTTTTCCTGTAAGTAATGTTGTGTTTCTCTAGCTGTTATCAAATTTTTATTTTGCCTTCAGTTTTTAGAAGTTTCAGTATGGTGTGTTCCAGTGTGGATTTCTTTGTGTTTATCCTGTTTGAGTTTGCCCTAGCTTCTTTTTAAAAACATACTTTTAGTTGTAGATGGACACAATACCTTTATTTTATTTATTTATTTATATGTGGTGCTGAGGATTGAACCCAGTGCCTCACACTTGCTAGGCAAGTGCTCTACCACTGAGCTACAACCCCAGCCCCTGGCTTAGCTTCTTGTATCTATAGATGTATGTTTGCCAAATTTAGGGTTTTTTCAGCTATTATTTCTTTGAGTACTTTTTGGTCCTGCTCCCTTTCCGGTCTCCTTCCATGACACCAATTGCAAGATAGTTAGATTTTTTGCATCTGTGTGTGTGCTGGGATTGAACTCAGGGGCCTTATGCATCCTAGGCAAGCACACTACCGCTGAGCTGAATCCCCAGCCCTGAATGTGAGACCTTTTTCTTTAGTTCCACAGACGTGAATATGATCATTTTTATCTAATTGATTTTTATTTGTTTTTGATACTGGATAATACCTCATCCTATTTTCAAATTCACTAATTCTTCTGTCCTCTACATTCTGCTGTTGAGACCATCAATTCAGTGTTTTGTTTCAGTTGCCATATTTATTTCAATTCTAAAATTTCCATTTGTTTCTTCTTTATGTCTTTGCCAAACCTCTGTTATTTCATTTGTTTCAAGCATGTTTATGGTTCATCATTAAAGCATCTTTGTGATAACTGCTTTAAAATCTTTTTTATATACATTTAATGTCTTTGTTATTTCAGTTTGGGCAGCTATGGATTGTCTTTTCTCCTTTGGTTTGAGATCTTCCTGGAATGAAGAGTGATTTTTGATTGGAAGCTGTGTATTGAGACTATTATGTTATAAGACTCTGGATCTTAAGTCTTCAGTTTGGATTTATTTTATTTTTTAATTATTTTTTAATTTATATATGACAGCAGAATGCATTACAATTCATATTCACATATAGAACACAATTTTTCATATAGAACACAATTTTTCATATCTCTGATTATATACAAAGTATATCCACACCAATTTGTGTCTTCCTACATGTACTTTGGATAATGATGACAATCACATTCCACCATCACTTCTAACTCCATGCCCCTTCCCTTCCCCTCTCACCCCTTGGATTTATTTTATTTTATTTATTCACTTATTTAGCCACTGCTCTGGCAGTGGAAGGAAAGAAGCATAACTTTTCCTTTACTACCAGGTGGAAGTAGAAGTTCAGATTCTCATTCAGCCTCCTATGATACTAGAGAGCAGGTCTCCTTATTATTGATGGGCAAGGGTGGAATTTCTGGATGCCCAATAGGCCTATGCTGATAATTTCCTGGATAGGAAGCATAGGAGTGCTTTATTACTATTCTCCATATAGTCTCCACTGACATTTTAGGGGAAGGAAGGAAGTTAACTTTGTTATCACTGGGTGATGGTAAAACACATGAATTTCCATGAAGCCTCCTCTGATAACCACTCCAGTGGTTGTTGGGTTTGAGGGTAGCACATTATAGCATGATGAGGATGGGAATCTTTGAAATTTGCTGGCACAATTGAAATTAGAGCCACAGTTTTAAATGTGGTGTCTGGCTGTGAGAGAGCAATTATTTTCTAAAAGTTTTCAGTCTTGCTAGGCTGATCCTTTCCTGGTCCACTATTTGGCGAGAAAAACATTTTGTTAGGGCTTTTTTTTTTTCACCATATTTGATGTTTCCTAGTTACTGCCTTCTCCATATCCAGTCTTAGATATATGAGGCAAAAAGAAAATTATTTTATTTTTATTTCTTTCTTTTGCAGGGGAGTACTGGGGATTGAACTCAGGGGTACTCAACCACTGAAACACACCCCCAGCCCTATTTTGTATTTTATTTAGAGACAGGGTCTCACTGAGTTGCTTTAGTATCATGCTTTTGCTGAGGCTTGCTTTGAACTCACCATCCTCCTGCCTCAGCCTCTGGAGTCACTGGGATCACAGGTGTATGCCACTATGCCCAGTGCTCCCATATATTTTAAATCATCTCTAGATAATACCTAACACAATGTAAATGCTGTGTAAGTAGCTGCTATACTGTATTGTTTAGGGGAGTAATGACAAGAAAAATGTATGTATTTAGTGCACACAAAATTGTTTTTTTGTTCCAAATATTTTCAATCTGTGGTTTGTTGAATCCATGAATAACAACCCATGGATATGGAAAGCTGACTATACTTATCTTTTGGGGGAACTACAGAGATCAGTGCCAATACCAAGGCCTGGAAAGATGCCTGGATGTCAATTCCTAAAACATCCTTATCTAATTCCCCTCTTTGTCCAATGCAGAAACCACATGGCCTTGGAAATCACTGTGGATTATTATAAACAAAATTAGGTGGTGATGCAATTCACAGCTGCAGTTTCAAATATGGTATCTTTACTGGAGCAAAGTTAAACAGCTTTTGCCACTTGATATATAGCTATTTTCCTAGCAAATGCTTTCTCTTAAAATTTCATCAGAAAAGATAACCATAAACAGTTCACTGAACTTCACCTGGTAGGGATAATTGTACACCTTCTCAGTCTTAAATTAAGCAAAGTCTGTTTTCCTGTTCTCTGTTATAGTATAGTCCAAAATAATCTTGATCATCTCAATATTCCAGAAGACATTATGTTGGTCTATTGCATTTATGTAATTATGCTAATTAAACTGGTAGGGAAGTAACAGGCACTTTAAATGCTCTTAGGCACACATGTTAAAAAGTGGAAGATAAACCCCATGAAAATTCAGAAGTATGGGACCTTGGTGACATTTCTAGGAATATGGTAATGTGGACATGTAGGGATATAGCCTATAAAACGGAGTTTGTTACAGCATGATATACCCATAACAAAGAAAGTCACAACATTTAATAGGCCTCTTTGAGTTTTGGAGGAGGTAAAATATACCATAATTAGTTGCGATGCTCCACTCCACTTACTGGACAACCCAATAGCATGCTGATTTTTAATAGAATCAAGAGTAGAGAGAAATCTCACAAAAAGTTCAAGCTATAATGCAAGCTTCCTTGCCACTTGGGCCCATCACCCAATAAATCCAATGGTGTTAGAAATATCGGGACAAATGGAAAATTTTATGGAATTCTAGAAGTTGAATTATGGCAAGGACCTCAGGACTATATCTTCTGTCAACAAAGTATTCTCCATTTGCAAAGAAATTTCTAATTTGTTACTGGGCCTGATAGAAACTAACTTCAGGGCAACAAATGATCATGTGACCTGAGCTTCCCATTCTGAGCAGGATATTATTGAATATGCCAAAAAAAAAGGGATGTGTACAGCATCTGTTCAGTATAAAATGTAAATGCAATACATAAAACAGAGCATGTCCACAAGCAGGTGATCACACTCCAGGTGTCTACCCCTATTTGCATGGCTGCACCTTCTGCCAAAACCTATGGCATCACAAAGAGTATCCTATCAGCAGGCATAAGAACAAAAATATTATGGGCCTGGTTCTAGAGTGGGTCTACTGAGTATGCTGGCATCAACCTGCAGTGGCCAAGCACTGCATTCTCATCCCATTCAGTGTCAGATATAAAAACAGTGGTGAATGGAAATCCTCCCAGGGGCAGAAGCATGGGCAGTACATCTGCTTGTCCACTAGGGCCTAGAGATATTGATCTATAATGCTTCATGATAAATGGCTTACATACTAGACAGGTGGAGGAGAATTTGGAAAGAATAAGATGAAAATTTTGTGAAAAAAAAGTTTCAGAGAAAAGTAAATTAATGAACCTCTCTGAATAGAGACAGAATGTGAAGATATACATGTTCTAATTGCCAGTCAGAGGGTATACATTGCAAGATGAGGATGTCAGTAATCAAGTAGGCAAGATGACATAATCTGTGAATGCCAGTGAGCATCTTTTCCAATACCATCCTGAAGCTTGCCCAGTGGGCCTTTGTATGAAATAGCAATGGCAATAGTGAAGAAAGCTATGTCTTCAAAACCAAAGACTTCCTCTCACCAGGGCTAATCGTGCTACCAACATTGCGGACATTCCAAAATTATATGAACAGAGACAAAGGCCGATCCCCAATATGGCACCATTTTGTTTGGGGCAAGTCATTCATCTGGAGGCATGTGTATGCCATCATATTGGGAATATGTGTGCTATGTCCTCATAAAAATAAATACTTGTTCTGGATAAAGATTTGCCTTCATTGAACACAATGTTTGGCTATCACCACCATATGTAAACTAAAAATACCTTATTCATTGCCATGAAATTTCATATAATATTAACTTTAACAAAATAATTCATTTTGTAGGGAGAAAAGGAAGGCAATGGACATACACCTACAAAAATCATAGGTCTTAGCATTTGCTCCACCAAATGATAAAATGGAGGAATGACCTTTAAAAGTCTCAGTTCCAGGTGAAATAATCTATAACATTAGAGTCTTATAAGTTGTGGTATATATCTTAAGTCAAAGGCTGATATGTGTTGCCATTTTCCCCCATCTTCAGACTACCCCAGGATGGAAGTAAATGTGGCCACCTCACACTTAAATAAGTGTATAATGGAACACACACTGTCTTTATCATTTGCATTTCCCTGATGAATAATAAGGTCAATCATAGTTTTTATATACTTAGTACCATTCATTTGTCTTCATGGGTGAAATGTTTCTGCAAATATTTTGCCCACTTAAAAATTGGATTATTTTAATACAATTTATATATTCTGGATATACATCTTGATGTGAATCTCTTTACATTCTGGATATAAATCTTTTATTAGATCACCCTTTCAGTCTGTGACTTGTGACTTCTTTAACAGTATCTGTAAAGAGTAGAAATTTATAATTTTGATGAAATTTAGTTAATTAATTTGTTCTCTTATGGATTATGCTTTCAGTTGTATCTAAGACATTGTTGACTAACCCAAGGTAACAGAGGTTTTCTACTATATCTTCTTCTAAAAGATTAATAACTTTAGATAATACATATTGCAAAATATATATTGGAGTTCTTTTGCTATATGTGATTACCTAATTGTTCTGGCACCATTTCTCAAAAAGGTTATCATTAGCCCACTGTATTGTGTTTGCACCTTTGTCAAAACTTGGTTGTCAATATAAGTATATGGGTATATATCAGAATTCATTTCTATTTCATTGATTTGTCTGTTTTTATACCATGAACACACTACCTTATTCACTGGAGCTTTATAATAAATATTAAAATCGGGCAATGCTCATCTCAAAGTTTTTTTTTCTCAATGTTCTTTGGATATTCTAGGTACTTTGAATTTCCATATGAGCTTTATGATCATTTGGTCATTTTTGAAAAATCAAACAAGTCTTTGTTTTGGATGGCATCCAATCTATATATCAGTTCAGAAGAATTGTAAAAGAAGGAAAAATTAATGAAAAATAAAAATTCATAATTTAACTTAAGCCTTTAATTTTTTAAAATTTTTAATAAAAATACATGACATAAAATTTACCATGATAACCGTTTTAAGGGTGCAAGTCAGTATTTATAAATACACTAACATTAACCAGTCTACAAATATCTTTTAATCTTGCAAAGCTGAAACATTAAAAAATAGCTTCATAATCCTTGCTTCCCCAATCCTCTTCCAACTACCATTCTGCTTTCTGGATCCATGAAATTAACTATTCTAGGTACCTCACATGAGTGTTTTTTGGTGGCTTGCTTACTTCATTTAGTACAATGTCCTCAAGGTTCATCCATGTTGTAGCACATGTCAGAAATTTGTTCCTTTTGAAAGCTGAATAATATCCCATGATATGTATACATCACATTTTTAAAAATATGTTTAGTTGTAAATGGACACAATACCTTTTTATTTTATTTATGTGGTGCTGAGAATCGAACCCAGGGCCTCACACATGTGAGACGTATGCTCTACCGCTGAGCCACAGCCTTAGCCCTACACCACATTTTTATTATCTGTTCATCTGTGGTTAGAATCTTGGGTTGGTTCTACCTCTTTTTTAAAATATTTTTTTAGTTGTAGATGGACATAATATCTTTATTTATTTTTATGTGGTGCTGAGGATTGAGCCCAGTGCCTCACACATACGAGGCGACTGCTCTACTACTGAGCTACAGCCCCAGCTCCTCTACCTCTTTTTTAATATTTATTTTTTAGTTGTAGTTGGACACAATATCTCTATTTTATTTTATTTTATTTTATTTTATTTTATTTTATTTTATTTATGTGGTACTGAGGATCAAACTCAGGGCCTCGCATGTGCTAGGCAAAGGCACTACCCCTAAGCCACAACCCCAGCCCATGCTTCTAGCTCTTAGCTATTGTGAATAATGCTGCTATGACCATGGGTGTGCAAGTATCTTCTCAAGACCCTGCTTTCAATGCTTTTGATAAATGCTCAGAAGTAGAATTGCTGGATAATGTGGTTTTTATATTTTTCTATTTTTGAGGAAATGTTATTCTGTTTTCAATAATGGCAGCATGATTTTTTTATTTCTACCAAAACTGCACAATGAATATGATTTCTATGCATTCTCACTAACACTTGTTAATTTTCTGGTAGTAACCATCCTAACGCATAAAGGTGGATATTTTGATTATTTTTAATTGATCTAACAGATAAGAGCTTTTGCAAAATAATAAAAGCAACACATGTGAATGTATGACAGTAATGTTATAAAGGATAGAAGGAATTAGGAATACTCTGCTATAAGGTAGCTGCACTGTCTGCAAACAGTATAGTGCTACTTGAAAGTGGACTTAGGTTAGTTGTAAATGTTTGCTTTGAACTCTAGTGTTGCACTAAAAAATTAAAAATAGGTATAATTGATATATTAAGAGAGGAAAGAAAATGAAATCATGTAATTGCTCAATTAAAATCAAATTAGAGTTGGGTGCAATGGTACATTCCTGTAATCTTAGTGGTTTGGGAGGCTGATACAGGAAGATTGCAAGTTCAAGGCCAGCCTTAGCAACTTATCAAGGAGGCCGTAAGCAACTCGGCGAGATCCTGTCTCAAAATACAAAATGAAAAGGACTGGGGATATGGTGCCTCTAGGTTAAACCCCCAGTACAAAATAAAACAGACTAGATCAAACAAAAAGTGGAATACAAAAGAAGAACAAAGAAAAAGGGCAATGAATAAAAAAGAGTTTCAAAAATAGTAGCTATTTACCCAACTCTATTACTATTCGCTTTAAATATGAATGATCTAAAAACACCAATTAAAAGATAGAAACTGCCAAGTACATTGGCACTTGTCTGTAATTAAAGCTACTCAGGAGTCAGAGACAGGAGGACCACAAGTTGAAGGCTGGCCTCACAATTTAGCAAGACTCTGTCTCAAAAAGGCGGGGGTTCATGGGGAATATAGCTCAGTGGTAGAGGACCCCTGGGTTCAATCCCCAGCAACCCAAAAAATAAACTGTCAGAATGGGAAAATATACAACACATCTATATGCTGCATACAAGAAACTGATATATTAAAAGTAATGAGCTGGAAAAAATATACTTTGCTAACAATAATCAAAAGAATGCTGGGATAACTATTAATATATAAAAACAGACTACAAAACAATAACAATTTTCATGTTTAAAGTGCGATATTATATAATTTTAAAGGGATCAACTGTCCAAAAACATGACAATGTTGAATATGCAAGTACCTAATACTAGAGAGTTAAAGTCACACGATGCAAAAACTGACAGAACTACAAGGAGAAATAGACAAATCCACTATCACGGTGAAGAATTCAGTGCTCCCCTATCAGTAATTGACAGATGAAGCAGGCAGAAAAAACAATAAAAACTGAGCAGCACCATCAATCAACTCAATCTAATTCACATTTATAGAATACTGCATCCAACAATGGCAGAATACACATTCTTCTCTAGCTCCCATGGCACATTCTCCCATATATAAAACATACTTTATCAAATTCAAAGGAATAGAAATCAGGAAAATATGGACTCACTTCACAATGGAATTAAACTGGAAATCAATAATAGAAAATAGCCACAAAATCCCCAAATACTTGGAGATTAAACAATGCATTTCTAAATAACAAATGAGTCAAAGAAGTCTAAAGAAATTTTTTTAATATTTGGAACTAAATGCAAATGAAGGTACAACTCATCAAAACTTGTGGAATGGAGTGAAGGCAATACTCACATAGAAATCTATAGCATTGATGCGCATGTTATAAAGAAAGATCTAAAATCAATAATATAGGAATTTGCCTTAGGGAACCTAAAAAAGAGCAAATTAAAATCCAAGTCCACAGAATAAAAGAAATGATAAAAATTAAACTAGAAGTCAGTGAAATTGAAAACAAGAGATTACTAGTGAAAATCAACAAAACCAAAAGCTGGCTCTCTGGAAAAAACTGATAAAACTTAATCTAGGATAACCAAGAAAATCATGAAGGAGTATTATAAACAGTTCTATGCCTAGAAATTTGATAACTTAGATGAAATGGACCAGTTCCTTCAAAGACTTCATATACAGTAAAACTTCAAACAAGGAGGAATAGATAATCCAAATAGGCCTATATCTATTAAGGAGGTTAGACAGACTATTAATAACCACCCACAACAGAAAGGACCATGCTCAGATGAATTCTACTAAATATTTAGAGCATAAATGCTGTGATTTTTTTTATACTTTCTCACAGAAAATAGAAGCAGAGAGAATACATCCTAACTCATTTACAAGGCTACACTACCCTAATACCAAACTAGACAAAGACAGTAGAAGAAAGTAAAAGTATAGAGAAATATTTATCATGAACATAGAAGCAAAAATCTTCAAAAAATATTAGTAAATCATGTCCAATAATGTAAAAAACAAGAATTATGTACCACAACCAAGTGAGATTTATTGTAAGTTTGCAAGAATGACTCAACATTCAAAATTCAATTAATGTAATTCACATCAAAAGCTTAAAGAAGAATAATCATATGGTCATATCAACATACTTAGAAAAAGCACTTGATAAAGTCTTGCACCTGTTCATCATAAATACTCTCAGAAAACAAGTGAGAGGATCTCCTTCAAGTTGATAAACAACATCTGTGAAAAAAACTTACAGCTAACATTATACTCAATGGTGAGAAACTAGATTTCTCCCGGATATTAAGAATAAGACATACATGCCTCTTCTCATCACTCCTATTCAACTTTTTACTGGAAATAATGGCTAATGCATTAAGATAAGAAAAGGAAATAAATGGGCTGGGCACCGTGACACACACCTGTAATTCCAGAGCCTGAGGGAGGAAGAACACAAGTTCAAAGCCAGCCTCAGCAACTTTGTGAGGCCCTAGGCAATTTAGCAAGACCCTGTCTCTAAATAAAATATTTTAAATAGGGCTGGGGATGTGGCTCAATGGTTGAATACCCCCTGGGTTTAATCCCTGGTGCCATTTATTTATTTACAAACAAATAAATAAATGGTATAGAAATCAGAAAATAAGAAATAAAAATATTTTTCCACAGATTATATTATTACCTACTTAGAAGCCCCACAAAACCCTTCTTGAACTAATGTAGTGAAGATTATAGGATTAAATATTAATTTACAAAAGCCAACTATTTTCATGTACATCAGCAATGAACATTTGGAGTTTCTGATTAAGAACAAAACACCAATTACTGTTGCACCAAAACAAATGAAATATCTAAATGCATTTTACAAATATGTAGAGGGGACATATATTTGAGCAATACTATAATGCTGTGGTTTTCAACAAACCAAGAATGAGCTAAGTAAATGGAGAGATTTTGCATGCTGAAGGGAGAAGACTTATTAAGATAACAGTTCTTCCCAACTTTATAGATTCAACACAAACCGAACAAAAATCCAAGCATAATGTTTTAATATACATTGACAAACTTATTCTTAAGTTTGTTTGGAGTGGCAAAAGACCCAGAATAGCCAACACAAAACTGAAGAACAAAATTGAAGGACCAACATGACCTGACATCAAGACAATATAAAGCTACAGTAATGAAGACACTGTGGTATTTGGCTAAAGAATAAACAAATAGATCAGTGAAACAGAATAGAGAGTACAGAAATAGATGCACACAAATATAGTCAACTCATCTTTGGCAAAGGAGTAAAGGAAATTGAATGTGGAAAGAAGACTCTTTGCAACAAATGGTGCTTAAGCAACTGGACATCTGCATTTAAAATATGGATCTAGACACAGGCAAACTCGAAATGGATCATAGACCTAAATAAAAATGCAAACAATACAGTTTTTAGAAGATAACATAGGAGAAAATGTAGCTGGCCTTTGGTTTGGGGATGATGTTTTAGACATAACAGCAAAAACATGACCTATGAGAGAAAGTCTTGATAAATTGCATTTTCATTCAAATGAAAACTTTTGCTCTGCAAAAGACACTGTTTAGAGAATGAAGTGACAATTCACAAAGTAGGAGAAAATCTTTTCAAAAACATACATCTGATAAAAAAAATACCCAAAAATCTTAAAGGACTTCAAAGGAATGTTTAAAACAGCATTCCTTTGTGGCCCTCTATACCCTATGAGTCTCTTATAGAATTAAGACCTGGAAATATTTTGTTAATCTCAATCTCCATTCTCAGTGTCCTCCAAGAAGTCTATATTTAAGTCTTCCAGTTTGTAGATCTCCTGACCCTGGGGTGAAACTTATGCCAATTTAATTATGAGGTATTAGCAGTTAATAAGAATTAGCACCTATCATGTCAAAAGTTCAGGTTTTCTTTGTTGACACCAATTTATACTCAGACACAGTGACAGCCACTTGCCAATCCAGTTCAATGATTTGTACAAGATGATGTGGATCCCTGAGTGAATGGGCACTTAGAAAGAACAGATGACTGAGAGGAGGCAGTAGAGAGTATGGCAAGGGGTATACTGACAAGACAATTGTCCAAATGGCTATAGCATGGTAAAGAAAGAGGAAGCCTTTGTAAACATTCATTGCTCATGTAAAACCATGTTTTCTCACTTGACTTTAGAATGAGTACTGTTAGGGTCTGTAAACAATTCAGGATGGCGCCTGGCATTTTTCCAGAGGGAGTGATTTGTGAAGTAACTCCAGCGAGCCATTAAGTGTGGAGATTCCTTATTGATTGACTGCTGTATCTAGTTTATGTTAATTAATATAAGCTGTGTGGAATGTATATATACCCCTCCTGTCCTACAATAAACAGCTCCCACTCCTGCTGTATCAATGTTCCACACTTAATGGCTCCCTGGTGTTACTTCACAAACCACTCCCTCTGGCAAATGCCAGGCGCCATCCTGACTTGTTTACAGACCCTAAAAAGTACTGTGTTTTAAAAGGCATACAGAACTTATTTTATTAAGATATTTGGATAAATTGAAAAATGAGGTCAAAAATCCATGTCTTTCCCAAATCAGAATTGGGAACAAATCAGTCTTGAGGCCAGATCTTGAACTGGTTTTACCAGAATACCTAGGATTATAGTTTTCTCATCTCTAAAGCAAAAAGACCTCATTAGACAATTAGTATTTATAATCAAGTTTTTTCAATCAAAGCAGAAAATGTAGAAACTACAGAAAACTATAAGTAATTAGACAAAACCACCCAGAATCACCATTTAGCCATGACTGCTATCAACATTTGGGCCCTTTCCCCATTACTTTGCTTATTTCACAACCATTATGAAACACTATAGAAAATGTATGTATCCGACCATTTTCACAATCATTAAAGACTCTTCTAGCTCTGATTTCAGATACATTTAATTGCTAATGATTTTGTTTTGTATTGTTTTTCTCTCTATAGATAAAGAATATAAAAAACATAGTGAATAATACTTGATTCTTTATCAGTAAATCAATATAAAGTTTTTCATGGTCACTAAAAAAAAAACCAAATAAGTAAATTATTTGTTGACATAGAAGGAATTATAAGCTGGGTGCAATGGGGCATGCCTGTAATCCCAGCGACTTGGGAGGCTGAGGCAGATGGATCACAAAACTCAAAGCCAGCCTCAGCAACGTAGCAAGACCCTATCTTAAAATAAAACAAAGGAATCATAATTCTTTACTTTCACTGTGTTTCCTTCGTTGAATTGTACTCTAATCAAAGTGCCAGCATGGTGAATTAAAAGGTCAAATGTACCATTCCTTTCTCTCCTGGGAGAAGCATATGATCTATAAGACCAGAAAGTACATTAAAAAATCACTTGAGAGGCTGGGGTTGTGGCTCAGTGGTAGAGCACTCGCCAAGCACGTGGGAGGCCCTGGATTCAATCCTCAGCACCACATAAAAGTAAATAAATAAAATAAAGATATTGTGTCCAACTACAACTAAATAATGAATATTTTTTTAAAAATCACTTGAGATGAACATATATAAAGTTTTAAAATCTGAAAACTCCTTTGAATTAAGTAGTCAGAGCATGCTGTTTCACACCCAGTTAAATAATGAAACAATATTACTGCCACGTGGAAAAGAATGAAGGTGGTTACCTTTGCAAATAAATTGTGGCAGGCTTTATGTGCCAATAGAACAGTATTTAAGAGCTCAGTAAAATGATATTGGAAGTTTGGGCATTGGCCGAATGTTGAATGAACACCTACTACATACAAGGCATTGGCCCTAGGCGAGTGGCCTGTCAGGAAGACCAAGACACTGTCATTAGTTGCAGGAACTTAAAACTGGCTAAGGGTTGCTGAGGATGGCACTTGGACGGAAGTGACTATAAAGTGAGGTGCAAAAGGGTGAGTGTTATAGCATATAGGTACCTGAAGGAATTCCTTTCTTCTGAGGACCTGGAGCAATGTTCCAAATGGATCATTCCATCCCAGGTATGAGTCCCTGTGGTGAGCAGTGTCCCATATCAACACAGAACACACTGTAAGTTTTTCCATTCCATTTACTAGAGACCTGGAGTGAATTCCAAATGTAATTCAAAGATGGGGAGAGGAACATTCTCATAGTCCTTTAAACAAACATGAAACAAGCAAATAAACACAGATAAACAAAACCTCAGGAAAGCAGGTACAATCATACCTGCTAGGATATACTATCCAAGGTTTCAAAACTGCAAAAGGAAACTATTTCAAAGTCTCCAGGATTCAGTTCCAGAGAGGAAATTTAAAGGCCATTCACATGAAAGAGCTCAGAAATATTTACAAGAACATGCCCAAGAGAAAGTGTTTATTTCTGGATTATTATCACTGAAGTTCTCTTCCTCTTTAATTAAGTTGCTATATCTTTGGAAACATAAAAAGGTTTCATTGCCTTCCTGGCAGCTTTTGGCTCTAATGCCTGGGAAAGCAACATGTGCATCTAAGTAGGACCACATGTCAGGATGAAAGGCAAGCAAATCTGCAACAGTCCACCTGTATGATTCTTAATATCTGGATGGCTAATGAAAATTTAGTTTGGTGCCAACATCACGACCCTGACTCCTCCGCTAGAGCTCCAGTTCACTTTCCTTGTGCTCACATTTATCCCTCTATGTTTTAATTATCTGGCCACTTCCATGTCTCCCACTGGGTCTAGTTTGGAAGGAGAGAAACTATATCCCTCTTGCTCACCAGTGTTTCCCCAGTGTCGAGCATGATGCCCGAGCATCACTGCACACTCAACACATGTTGGACGAATGAACAAGTGCACAGGCCACTTGTGGTGGCCATCACCCAGAAGAATGTGCTCTGGTGAAGGCAGCAGGGAAAGAGCTCTGCCAAAGGTCAGCCAGCCCCTTCGAGGTTTGCCTAAGCGGTGGCACCGTGGCCTCAGTGGTCCCAGCGTCCAAGCACTTACTTTCTCCTTATGTCAGATGAGGATGGTCATGAATGGGGCTGGGGAAGCCACTTGGTCTCTCAATACCATTTTAGTACTGAAGGGATGATGTTAGAACCCATCATCTGGTATGGAAGCCACACCTTAAAGTTGGAGAGGCCATGGAGCCTAAGGGAGCAGCTGTTGTCCCCAAGGCACGAACTAGCAGAGGAGACTTTAATACCCATGTCTCAGATGTCCTGCTCATTGCTCTTTCCTCCATGAACTGCTGCTTCTTCCTAGAGCTCTGGAACCCCACAGGCCAGGGTGTCAGTGGCAGCTCTTGGTGGGTCCCTTCCTCCTTTATGTACCTCACTTTCCCCACTGGGAAACTGGCCTATCTTATTCAGCCTTTATGAAACTGCTGCAACCAAAAGACCTGATAAGAACAATTTTGGAGGAGGAAGAGTTTATTTGGGGCTCATGGTTTCAGAGGTCTCAGCCCATAGATGGCCAACTCCATGGCTCTGGGCCTGAGGGAAGGCAGAACATCATGGCAGAAGGGCGTGGTGGAGGAAAGCAGCTCAGGACAGTCAGGAAGCAGAGAGAGTTCTCACTCACCAGGGAAAAAATATAAACCCCAAAGACATGTCCCCAGTAACCCACCTCCTCCAGCCACATCCTACCTGCTTAAAGCTACCATTTAGTTAATCCATTCAAGTGGATCAATGCATTGATTAGGTTAAGGCTCTCCTGACCCGATCATTTTACCTCTGAGCTTCCTGTCATTGTCACACACTGAAGGAGTTTTTGAGGGCCATCTCACCTCTAAACCATCACACAGCCTTCTAACAAACACATGACTCCCAAGGACATTGGACTAGCCTTAGAGAAAACAGTCCTTGGAAGGTGCTTTTTCCGAGTGCAGAGAGCACAGTTGGTTTCTACATCTTAACTCTTCTTCCCTCCCTCAAGGCACACCAAGCCATTCAGAACAATCAAAGATGAACAGAGCGTCCTTAGCGGCTGACCAGGAGGCATCTGGCTGTTCAGACCCCTATTTTCCCTCAGCAAGTGAGTTTGGAGCTCAACCCCTCATCCAAGTGGTCTTGCTCTAAAGAGACTCTCCTGCTCACTCCTAACCTCCCCTGAGGAAGCACAGCCTTCAAAACATAGGCTTTCCAATTTTCCTAGTAAAATGAATGAAAGAACCTTTTGGGGAATAAAGTGATTTCTTTTTAGCTCCACTTGTTTACTTTTCCATAAACTCCCAAGATGGCTTACATGTTAGCTGTTAATCACACCATCTGTTCAAACAGTACTCCAGTAAATGATTCGATTCATACTTTTCTTCCAAAAGAATCTTTTTAAGGACAATGTTTATGTCTCTGTTATCCTTCATTTGGCAATGTAGCATGAGATGAGCTATTTTAACTTTGCTATCATTGTAAACACATATTGAATTTCTCATTTCTTAACTCTGCAGAAAACATGGTAACTTCCCTGCAATTATTCCACTTGACTCTGGGCTTGGGGTGGGGGTGGGAGTAGGAGTGTAATCAGGCAGAGGTTCTATTTGCTAAAAAGAAAAAGAGATGAAGACAAGAAGTCCTGGACAATATTTCCTCTGAAATGTTGAATTTAATGGCAATGAATAAATCCAGCTTCATGAGACCATTCAAGCCAGGCCAAGGGAACAGTGTCCTTAGTGGTTGGAAAGGGTTAGCTACGCTAGGGCCCCAGCTACTCAAACTCATCTCGTTACTCAGGAAGCAAAGCCACTGACATAAAGGGACTTCTGGGATGAACAGCCTGGGTCCCCCAGCCAGACCAGGCCCAGAGCTTAGGTGATATCAGACCCAGAATGGAAGCAAATGGGGCTTTTAGGAGGAAGTAGGAGAGTACGGGTGTGCTTTATATTGTTGCAAGCTTCTCTGTGGACCTCTGAAAGCTTTACGACCATGTAAGCACCTGGGGAATTTCTTACAGCAGCATAGGTATGCCCTAGTGCTGGCCTGGATGGATGCCACTTTCCCCTGCTTTTCAAGACCTTTAGCGAGTGTAAAAGAGACACATGTGAACTTGTACGTGGGACACTATTTAAGAAGAGACTGACTCTCCAGCCTTCTTATGGCCTTCCAAGATCTAGACCCAGCCCATATGCATGCCCTCGTGCTCATACTTATTGATCCATTCATACAAATTCATGGCTTTTCCCATAAATATCTTAATCCTTTTCAACTGTGCTCAAGATTGATGCAGGCATGTGGTTCTCAACTAGTTGTGGGTTTCCAACCCTAGAAACCTACAAGAATGTCATTTCAATGTGAGTCTTCTTCAACTACCCCTTATCTCTAGGTCTGGAGAATCAGTGCCTCCTTTTTTTCAGATATTGACCTAGCAGATACATTAACCCTCATCCTCTCCAATAAGGTAATAAGTGGTCCATCTCTTAGCAAAATGGGAAACCTGCTTCACTTTCTTCTCTTACCCCAGTAGTATGTCAAATCTCCTGTTTTCTGTCATAAAATGGTCTAGAGTAGTGACAATCATTTTGATATTACACAAATCATTGAACAGTTCTTTTACAGTGATGACATCATGTTCACTGGAGCTGATGAAGAGAAAGTAGAAGCCCTCTGGAGCATGAGAGAACTTCATCAAATTCCATGTCCTGCTTTATTAATGGAGTTCTTAAGAGTCTGGAACTAAGTCACTGAACTTTGGTAGCACAACTAAGAAAAGATAACAATATTTGGTAGGCTTCTTTGGATTTTGACTGGTATAATACTGTAGGGCAACAATATGAGTATTCTCTTCATTTTTAAAAAATTTTAATACATTACAGTCATACATAATAGGTAGGTTCATTTGACATATTCATAAATGTAGTTTTATGAATTAACATAGTTTTCTCCATTTCAGTCCCCTAGACCCTTGTTTTCTAATGAGTATATTTGTATTCATGTGCACATTAAGCAAATATCTTTTGTTTTCTTATTCACTAAGGTGTATTGACTTTATATTGGTATTTGAATACCGTGAATCTTACCTCTGAATATTTAGGTTTTAGAACATTAGGACAAGAACAAACATCACTCAGGAACTTTTCTCATCTGTGAAAAGGATTAGTGGGTTTTCCATTGTATACAGGATATTCTTTTATGTTGAGTGGGATTATGATTTTGTTATTGTTTTGGGATATTAAGTATGCTATAAGGAGATTACTATCTGTGAAGTTGACAAGGGGACTTTTTAATATGTTTTTTATTTTGTTCTAATTAGTTATACATGACAGGAGAATGCATTTTGACACATATTACATAAATGGAGTATAACTTCTCATTCGTCTGGTTGTACATGATGTAGAGTTACACAGGTCATGTAATCATATATGCACATAGGGTAATAATGTCCAATTCATTCTACTATCATTTCTACCACCATGCCCCTTCCCCTCCTTTCTCTCCCCTCTATCTAGTCCAAATTACTCTATTCTCCACCCCTCTGTTGTGAATTAGCATGCGCACATCAGAGAAAACATTCGGGCTTTGGTTCTTTGGAATTGGCTTATTTTGCTTAGCATACTATTCTCTAGTTACATCCATTTACCGGCAAATGCCATAATATCATTCTTTTTTAAGGCTGAGTAGTATATCACATTTTCTTTATCCATTCATCTGTTGAAGGGCACCTAGTTTGTTTCCAGAGTTTAGCTATTGTGAATTGAGCTGCTATAAACATTGATGTGGCTGCATCACTGAAGTATACTGATTTTAAGTCCTTTGGGTATAAACCTAGGAGTGGGATGACTGGGTCAAATGATGGTTCCATTCTAAGTTTTCTGAGGAATCTCCATACTGCTTTCCAGATTGGTTGCACCAATTTGCAGTCCAACCAGCACTGTATGAGTGTACCTTTCTCCTCACATCCTCACCAACATTTATTGTTGCTTATATTCTTGATGATTGCCTTTCTTACTAGAGTGAGATGGAATCTCAGTGTTGTTTTGATTTGCATTTCTCTAATTGCTAGATATGTTGAACAATTTTTCATGTATTTGTTGATCAATTGTATTTTTTCTGTGGAGTGTATGTTCAGTTCCTTTGCCCACTTATTTATTGGGTTATCTGGGTTTTTTTTCTTTTTGGGGTTAAGTTTTTGGGGATATATATATATATATATATAATATATATATATATATATATATATCCTGGAGATTAATGCTCTATCTGAGATGCCTGTGGTAAAGATTTTTTCCCATTCTGTACATTATTGACTGTTTCTTTTGCTGTGAAGAAGTTTTTTGGTTTGATTCCATCCATTTATTGATTTTTTATTTTACTTCATGTGCTTTAGGAGTGACAAGAGGACTTTTGATGGCTAATTTTATGTGTCAATTGACTGGGTTAAGGGATACCCAGATATCTGGTGAAACATTATTTTAGGGTATGAATGTGAGAGTGTTTCCAGAAGAGGTTAGCATTTGAATCAATAGATTGAGTAAAGAAGATCTGCCCTCTCACCAGTGTGGGCAGGCATCATCAAATCCCTTTAGGGCCTGAATGCCTCAAAAAGGCAAAAATAGGGTAAATTCTCTGTTGCTTCTTAAGCTGGGACATCCATCTTTTCCTACCTTCAGACATTAGAGCTCCTGGTTCTTGGGACTTCAAAACTCCAGGACTTATGTCAGTAATCCTCCCTTAGGTTCTCAGGCCTTTGGCCTTGTACTGGAAATTACAACATCAGCTCCCCTGGTTCTCAAGTCTTTGAACTCAGACTGAATTTCACAACTAACTTCTCTGGTTCTCCATCTTGCTGATGGCAGATCATAGAACTTCTTAGCCTCCATAATCACATGAGCCAGTTCCCATAATAAATCTCCTCTTCTGTATCTGTATATACACTATTAGTTCTGTTTCTCTGAAGCACTCTGCCTGATAACAGCCAGAAGGAAGAAAAGGCTCTGCAGCAGGTCCAGGCTGTGAAAAAAACTGCTCTGCTATTTAACTCCTATGGCAGGCCCCTATTAGAGAATTACTGCATGGATCCCAAGGGCTTGTAAGTAAGACATGCCCTCCTTTGCCAACAATTACTGATTAGCAAAACAATTACTCTGCCTAGAATACTCAATACTGTGCCTATGAATTTCTCATCATGAAGTCGCTGTTGTTATCACCAAATCATAAAATTGGATGCATTGTATAATGAAAGCTATATGTAAGAACAGAGCTGGAAAAAAAACGAGCTAAATAAGTATTAAAGACATTAGGAAGCTGCATAGGAAGATGGCTCAAACTTCCGTTGTATATGCTTCACTGCTTTTCCCATAGTCTTCATGAAGTTTCCTATAACCAGTCAACAAGCGAAGAACAGAATTGAACTGCTTTACATATAGAGCTGCAAGATATGCTGGAACAAGCCAGAAGTGGATAGCTGGTGCATTGCAGTCTTACTTGGCAGGATATCCCAGAAAGATAGTAATAAAATAGTACCACTGTAAGCAAAAATAACCAACACGGTCTGAGCACCATATTGAAAGTACTTATAACTGGGACAGAAGCAGACCTCAAATGGATCAGCAAGCTTTCCTTTATTTTGCATCAGAGTCCATCAATCAGGCATGGGAGGGCTCATTTTCTGGGTACGGAAATGGCCTGCAGGTTACAAAAGGAGTCTGAGTTTTACAGTTTACAACGAGGGTGAATTAATCATTGGAGACTGCGGACGTGCTGTTCGGACAGTCAGGAACTAGTTGTGCAGGTTAAAATTTTAACTCAGGAAGGCAGTTGTAAAAAGTTTGAAACTACTCGTCACTGGGAAAAGCTCAGAAGTCAGTGTTCACTGCTTATCTTCCTTCCTCTGAGACCCATTGTTACCTAGAGCTTCACTATTTGCTTTTCTCCTTCCAGGACTCATCAGCATTGGGAAAGGGTCAAAGTCCAGGGCCCAACATTTCAGTATTTGCCTCTTCCCTTCAGGACCCATTGCAGTTGGGAAGGGGTGAATGTTTGCTTTTGGTGGAGATGCTGAGGATGAACCCAGGAAGTGATGAAAGTTTGCTTTTTTGCTCTGGGCTATCTTGTAGGAATATTATTTTCCATAACCCTTCAAGCACTGGTCACAATTCCCAGGGCTCATTTGATAGAGAAATGGCCTAAAATGTGGATCTATTCATGGACATTAGCTAATGACTTGACCAACTGGTTAGGAACTCGGAAAGACCAATATTAGAAGATTGATAACTGTGAAGTTGTTATTTTCTCCTTTGTTTTATTCTCCTTTGTATGATATGCATTTTATGAGAAATACTTTGGGACTGTGTATGTATCTCATTTCTTATAGATTTTCATGAAGTATGTTCTAGCATAACACTTTCATTTTATTAAGCATGATGACTTTTAAAACTTTTTAAACCTAATTTCAGACCTATAGAAGAGTTGAAAGTGTATTAGTACACCTTTACCAAGACTATCAAAAGGTTATTTTATTAATTTGCTTTATCATTCTGTTTGTGTGTGTGTGTATATATATATATATATATATACACACATACATACATATACACACACACACACACATTTGTATGTAAAAAAATTTTTTCTGACACATATAAAGTAAGTTGAAGACACGGTACTTCAGTTTGTATTTCCAACAAGGAAAGTCATTCTCTTTCATCACCAAAGCAGAATTACAAGTATCAAAAAAATTAACATTAATACAATATTATTATCATATCTACAGACCTTATTCATATTTTAATACTGTTCTTAATAATGTCCTTTACAGAAAACAAAATTCAGGATCATGAGTTGTATTTAATTGCCATGTTAAAGACCATGTGTTCCTTTAATCTGGAACACTTAATCAATTTTTCTTTGCCTTTTATGATTTTGGTATTTCTGAGGAGTACCTAGTAGTTATTATGCAGAGTGTCTCTCAATTTGGGTTTGCCTAATGTTTCCTCACGATTTTCAGGTTATGTACTTTTGACAATAATATCACAAAAGTAGCCTGGTGATGGAGTTCAGTGGCAGAGCTCTTGCCTAGCAAGTACCAGGCCCTGGGTTTGATCCCCAGCACTGGAAAAAAAAAATATATATATATATATATCACATAAGTGATTTATTCTTAGTGAATCATATCAAACAGCCAAATATTGTCAATTTGAACCAGGGATAGTGGCACATTCCTGTAATCCCAGAGACTGAGGAAGCTGAAGCAGAAAGATTGTAAATTTCAGGTCAGTCTGGACAACTCAGTGAACCCTGTCTCAAAATAAAATTCCATAAGTCAAACTCAGAAGATCAAGGGTCATATGTTTTCCTCTCATATGTGGAAAGAGGAAAAAGGAAGGTGGGGATGGATCTCCTAAAAATCAAAGGGAGATCAATAGAGAAAAGGGACCAAGGAGTGGAAGATGGAAAAGGAGGGGTAAAATGCTGGGAGTGATATTGGCCCAATTATATTATTATATTGTGTGCAAGTATGAATATGTAACAACAAATCCCATCAACATTCACAACTATGATACACTAATAAAAATGTGAAAATAAATTTAAATTTTTTAAAAAAATAAATGAAATTTCAAAAGGGCTAAGGATGAGCTGGGCACACACCTATAATCCCAGTGCCTCAGGAGACTGAGGCAGAAGGATCAAAGCCAGCCTCAGCAAAAGTGAGGTGCTAAGCAACTGAGTGAGACCCTGTCTCTAAATAAAATACAGAATAGAGCTGGGTATGTGGCTCAGTGGTCCAGTGCCCCTCAGTTCAATCCCCAGTCCCCGCACCAAAAGGTATGGGGCGTAGAGCACTGGTCTAGCATGTGCAAGGCCCTGGGTTCCATCCCAGTAGCATAAAAAAAAAATCAATATGTTCCATTACTAGTGCTGTTAACTTTGTGATCATTTTATTAAGGTGATATCTGCTGGGTTTTAGAGATTAGCATGAGGCTGCCAAATGGTGATTTTCTACTTCCACCATTCCTTCTACACTCATTATTTCATAATCCACAGTAAAAGAAGAGTCCCCCCACTCTTTTTTCTTATTTCAGCATAGTAGATTCTTATTTTTTTCAGTGAGTTAACTACTACTGTCATAATTTGTACTGATACCAAATTGTGCCTGATTTGGCCACTAGTACACACTTTAATATGACCTCTCTGTCCTTTTGACACATACCTACCATTCTTTGACCACTTCATATTTTCTGAACAACATGATGTTCTAAGTTCATGATGTACTTTCCTAGTCCCAGCTCTGAGGTCTGTCATTTCTCCCAGGAACTGATACTTTTTAGTGCAGAATGGCTTTTTCCAGTGAAGAGCTAAGCACTCAGTATGTTCATTACTACTGTGGTGTGTCACTGATTTGAGGTTCTTTGAGTGAGCAGAGCTAGGAAATATGTGTATGTAAATACATGTATGCACATCAGTACATGTATATGTAAATGTATACATACATACAAACCTATTTGTTTACACATCTATTTATTAATCATGTGATCTATCCTGTATCACACCATGAATTTGTACTAATAGCTCTAATTTCAATCTAACAAATCATGGTTCTGTTTTGTGCTCCCCTTTTTTCACATTTGATATACTTTTCAGATGGAGGAAGAGACCACAAGTGCAACTGGCTGGAAGCTGAAAAAGACAAGGAAATAGATTTTTTTTTCTTAAATCCTTCAGAAAGAACATGTCTCTGCCAACACCTTGATTTTATTAGTAAGACCCATTTCAGACTTCTGGTCTCCAGAACATAAATTTGTGTTGTTTCAATAAGCTGGCGGTAATTTGTCACAGGAACAATGGGAAACTTAGGAAGGAGTGTTATTTTACTTTCTTCACTATCATAATTTTTTTTGGGGGGGGGGTTCAGATTTTATCAGCAGAGGTCCTACCTTTTCTTTTTTATTCTTATAATAGTTGTATTTTTGCCTAACCATTTCATGGATTCGTGGCAGTTTTTAAATTCTAGTTCAAGGGCACCCTCTTCTGTTTGTTTGGTAGAGTAGTTTTATTTTTTGGTGAGCGGGTGGTACTAGAAAGAATTGTATGTTCTGCTATATTTTGGTTTTCCTTCTCTTGCAAAGTCCCAATTTTGCCCTTTTATTTTTTCTTCTTGAACATCCTTCACTACCCAATCTTCAAAGGGTAAAGATTCTCATCTTTTTTACCCTCTTCTCTACCAAAAGCAGTGACTTTTGAGTCTTAGTTTCAATCAGAGGCACTTTTTAATTCCTTCCTTGTAGTAGATGTTTGATCCTCTAGGACATTTTTAATACTTTCCTATTTGATGTAACATAGTCTTTCTGACAAATATTTTAGATTCATTTTAGGCCTGCTGCTAGATGCCCTCTTCTCTCTACAAACAATTTGCACCAGATTGCCCTTGTTTTCTGTGTTGGAATCTAACAGGAGTACTTGAGAGAGCTCACTGAGACTGGAGTATTCTACTTACAGGTAATTTAAATAAGAAAGCTAGAGCATTGTCAATCCTCTAGTTAAATTGTGGGTGTTTGTGTTGTTCATTTTATTGGTTCTTCAAGCCCTTTTCTTGTTGTAAGAACTCGGATCTAATAGGACTTTTTTAGTATTTCTACATTTAGGATGAATTTCTCTATCTGCTGGTGATTTTAGGTCAATGTTATATGTCCTACTAGCTACTCTGTTCTCTTTCAATCAGTTCCTTCCAGACCCTTCTCCGTAAAGAAATGTAATAACAATCCTTGCCAGAAAGTTCATTGAGATTTGATGTGCTCACTTTTCCAATTACAGATTTTAAATTTGGGATATTTTCCATGTTCTAGCTCAGTTGTGGATGTGGGTTTTCTATATATTTATTTGTTTTTCTTTTGTTTGGATTTTGGGAGGGTATATTGAGAGATTCAAATTTATGGACTGTAATTACCTGAGATATCCACACAAAATTTGTCTTTCAAATAACTATAAAACTGATCCAGAAACAGAAAACAAAACAAAATCCTCCAGACCAAGCTCACTTACATTGACACGAAGACTTAAGTGCTATTTAAAAAAAATTCAACAGTACAATAAAAGTATATCATGATCAATCATATTATTTAAGGAGTACAAGGTGTTTCAATTTTAGGAAATCCATTAAAATAATTTGTCATATTAATAGAGCCTAGTGTAAATTTATGATCCTCCTCATAAGTGCAGAAGAATAAAGCATTTGATATATCCCATACCTATTCATGTTAAGACACTCAATTAAACAAAAATTAATGCTAATAAAATCCTTAATATAAGTGTATCATTCATGTTACTATCTGACTATTAAAGCCAACATCTCAAATGACACACACTAAATACATTCCTGCTTAGATAAGGAAAAAGCCTAAGATAACATATCAAGCCTAGTGGGGTTTATTCCAAGGATGCAAAATTAGTTTACCATTTGTCCATCTATGTCCATGAGGAATGACAGTCTTTAATTTTTTTAATGTCATATCTGTAAATGGTTTTAGTATCTATGCTGTCCACATAGAATGAGTTAGGAATTATCCCTTTCTTTCAACTTTTTTGGAAGCCCTTATACGGAATTGGAATTATTTAATCCTTAAACGTTTGGTAGGATTCAGCAGTGAGGTTATTTAATCTGGGAGTCATTTTTGAGGGAATATTTCAAACTAAAAATTCAATTTTTAAAATAGATACAGGGGCCAGGTGTATTGACCCACAACTGTAATCCCAGAGATTCAGGAAGTTGAGGCAGCAGGATAGAAATTTCAAGGCCAGCCTCAGAAACTTAAAATAAATATGAAAAGAGATGGAGATATAGCTCAGTGATAAAGCACCCCTAGGTTCCATCCCCACTACCACAAAAATTAAATAAGTAAGTAAATAAAAATAAAATAGGTGTAGGACTATGCATTCTTTTTATGAGCCTTTTAATATTAAAAAGGCTTATCAAAAATAAGTATAATGATCATAACAAAATTTCTATATATACACATATATATTAAATCTTTAAATTAATAAAATAGAAAAAATAAATCTATTTGCCAGTCACTAAACTAAGTGGTTTATTTGCTTGTTCCTACTCAATCCTCAAATCAAAAGAGGATAAAAGTACTGTTATCCTCATTTAACAAACTAGTCCAAGAATCAACAAGCCACAACCAATAGTCCAAATCTAGGGCTATGCATTCTCTTTTTGAATTTGTTCTTTGTAGTTATACATGACAATAGAATATATTTTGACATATTATTCATACATGGAGTATATAACTTCCCATTCTTGTGGTTTAGGCTGGGTGTTATTTTATGGGAATATTTTAAACTACAAATTCAATTTTTAAAATAGATACAGGATGGGCTGGGGATGTAGCTCAAGCCGTATCGCGCTCGCCTGGCATGCGTGCAGCCCAGGTTCGATCCTCAGCACCACATACAAACAAAGATGTTGTGTCTGCCAAAAACTAAAAAATAAATATTAAAATTCCCTCTCTCTCTCTCTCTCTCTCTCTCTCAAAAAAAAAATAGATACAGGATGATGTGGAGTTATACTGGTCATATACTCATATATGTACATCGGAAAGTTGTATCAGATACATTCCTATTCCCAACCCCCTCCTTTCTGTTTGTTCCCCTTTGTCTAATCCAATGAACTTCTATTCTCCCCGCCCCATTGTGTGTTAGCATCTGCATATCAGAGAGTACCTTTAGCCTTTGGTTTTTGGGGGATTGGTTTATTCCACTTAGAGCTATGCATTTGTGAAAGAGCTTTCCTTGCTTATGTCTTTCAAGGAATTTATTTGCTTCCTTTAAATTTTCACTAGTGGTTTAAAATAAAGTTGCTCTTAATAATACCTTATTTTTTTAATACACAGAATCTGTATGTTGGTATCTTTACCTTCTCACTTTTTCTTAATTAGTCTTATGAGAAGTTTGTCAATTTTACTGATTTTTCTCAAGGAAGCAGGTTTTAGTGTCATTGTTTTTGTTTATATGTCACCTTTTTACTGTGATTTGTTATTCTTTCTGTTTAGTTAGTGTTTAATGTGCTTTTTTTATTTTCATTCTTAAGTTAGGAGCTGAGGTCACTGATTTGAAGCCTTTCTTCTTTACTAATAAAAGGGTTTAGTGCTATAAATTCACACCAAGTGACTTGTTTTAGAGGTGTGCCACAAATTTTGATGTTATGTTTTTATTTTCATTCCATTGAAAATATTTTCTAATTTCCTTTTGGCTTCTGCTTTGACATCTGTGTTATTTCAAAGTGTGTGATTTTGTTTCAAAATATGTGGGGATTTTTTTTCTGAAGATGTTTCTGTTATTCATCTTTAATTTAATCTAATTTAACTCCATTGTGATAAGAAAACATTCTTATGATTCAAGTCCTCTTAAACTAGTTGAGACTTATTTTAAGACCCCAAATATGACCTATCCTGAGGAATATTCTCTGGGTACTTGAAATAATGTGTGTTCTTTTTCTGTTAGACAGAGTGTTCTATAAATGTGTGTTACTTAAAGTTGTTAGTGTTTTTCAAGTCTTAAATGTCTTTACTGACATTTTGGGGCTCCTTGTTTTTTTTTTTTTTTTTTTTTTGGTACTGGGGATTGAACTCAGGGGCACTTACTTTACCACTGAGATACATCCCCAGCCCTTTTTTTATTTTATTTTATTTTTTAAAAAAATATTTATTTTTTAGTTTTAGGTGGACAAAATATCTTTATTTTATTTTTATGTGGTGCTGAGAATTGAGCCCAGTGCCTCACGCATGCTAGGCCAGCACGCTACCGCTTGAACCACATCCCCAGCCCCTATTTTTTTAATTTTTGAGACATGGTATCACTAAGTTGCTTAGTGCCTCACTAAGTTGCTGAGGCTGGCTTTGAATATGTGATTCTTCTGCTTCAGGCTTCCAAGTTGCTGGAACCACAGATGCACACTACCACACCTGGTTCCTATTTGTTCTATTAATTACTGAAAGCGTGCTATTGAAATTCCTAACTATAATTATGGATATGTCTTCTTTTTGCAGGCTTTTTAAATTTTGTCAAATACATTTTGAAGCTCTGTTAATAGGTACACAAACATTTTATATTATCATGTTCTCTTGATGAATTAGTCATTTGCATATTATGAAATAAATTTTTTAAATCCAAGATAAAGAGATGTCTGAAATTCACTTTGGTAATAATATAACCTCTCAGTTTTCATTAGCATATGAATGGTGTATCAATTCTCATCCTTTTATTCTTCACTGATCTCTCTCTATGACATTTTTGTATGTGGTGCTGGTGATTGCACATGCTAGGCAAGCACTGTACGATGTTCCCATTGTCTTGGTATTTAAAATGTGTTTCCTGTAGGCAGCATGTAGTTGGATTTTGATTCTTTATTCATTCTCACAAATCTGTATTTTAAATAGGGTGTTTAGATTATTAACATTTTGTTATAATTTCTATGGTTAGGTTTACTTCTATCTTTCTATTTATTTTCTAACTATTTTAGTTGTTTATGTTGCCTTCTTTGGGGCTTACGGAGTTATTATCATTTCATTTTAACTTCTTTGTTGGTTTATTAATTAGTAGCTGTAATGCTTTGTTTTGTTATTTTAACAGTTTCTTTGGGGGTTATAGTATATACCTTTATCTTACCCAGCTTTACTTTTAAAAATGGAAAGAATTAAACTTCAAATATAGGATAAAAACTTTAATAATATACATTCACATATCTTCTCCTGATCTTTATACTATAATTGTCATATATTTTATTTCTACATATGATGCAAGCCAACAAGGTACATTTTATCTATATACTTATTTGATGTTATTTGTTACTGTTATTATCTATTTTTGGTACCAGGAGTTGAACCCAGTGGTACTTTACCACTGAGCCACATCCCCAGCCTTTTTTATTTTTTATTTGAGACAGCGTCTCACTGAGTTGCATAGGGCCTCACAAAGTTGCTGAAGCTGGCTTTGAACTCACACTACTCCTACCTTAGCCTCCCAAGCCACTAGGATTACAGGCATGGACCAGCATGCCCAGCTATACAATTATTTTAAAGAGATTTACATAAATAATAAGAAAAAATTTACATCATTAAACCATGTAGTTACCATCAGTTTCTGGTGCTATTTGTCCATTTTTGTAGGTCCATATTTCCCTCTGGAATTCTTCTTTTCCTACAGGACTTTCTTAACATTTTTTGTAGTACAAGCGTGCAGGTTGGCTAGTGATGCATCTACTTAGTTTTAGTATGTCTACAAAACAATTTTTTAAGTATTTAAAATATCTTTATTTTAGTTTTAGGTGGACACAACATCTTTATTTTTATGTGGTGCTGAGGATGGAACCCAATGCCTCATTCATGCTAGGCAAGCACTCAACCACTGAGCCACAACCCCAGCCCTGTCTGCAAAATTTTTGCTACCTTTGTGGCTTTTTGGTTTTCTTTCTTTTTTTGTTTTGTGCCCTTCCCACCCCGTGTAAGTGATTGAACCCAGGGCATCATGCATGCTAAGCAAGTGCTCTACCCCTGAGCCACATCCCCAAGCCCTTACCCTTGTTTATGAATGTTATTTTCAGCAGGTATAGCATTCTAGGTTGGCATATTTTTTTCCTTCAATACTTAAGGATATCGCTGTGCTGTCCTCTGGGTTGCACGGTTTCCACTGTGAAATCTGCTGTCTCCCAGATCTTTTTTCCTCCGACAACTCTTAAGATTTTTTTCTTCATCAGCAGTTTTTGAAAATTTGAATCAAATTCAGAACCTGGTATCATTTCTCCAAATATTCCCCCTTAAAGGAGGATGCTGATTGCATATGCCTGGGGTTGTTTGAGGTTGTCCTACAGCTCACTGGTGTTCTTTTAGTTTCTATATTGTTTTTTGTCCTTTCTGTTTCATTTTGGATCATGTCTTCTCCTACCTGTTCAAGTTCACTAATTTTTTGTCATGTCAAAGCTGATGTTCATTGTATCTAGTATAGTCTTCATTTTAAATACTGTAATTTTCTTCATTACAACAAGAAGTTTGATTGGGGTTGTTTTGATGTCTTCCTTGTCTCTTTTTATCCTTTTGAACATACACATACAGTTATAGTAGTTGTTTTATTATCCCTTTTCTGCCAGTTTTAATATCTATGTCAGTTGCAGGTCAGTTTCAGTTGATTGTTTTCCCCCGTTAGAGTTGCATTTTATTGATTCTTTCTACAACTGGTAATGTTTTATTAGATGTCAGACATTGTGACCTCGTTGGGATACTGGACATTTTGTATTTCTAGCTACTATTCCCTCAAGTTTTCCTTGGGTGGCTTTCCCCCAATTCTTGGGTAGTTTGATTACTACACACATCTTTCTGCAGCTCTGTTAAGTGTTCCCTCTGTGCACTCCCTCTGCAGTAGTCTGTCTAGCAAACTTTAGCCACTTAATTCTCCCCAGCCCTTATCTCCAGGTCCTCAAATGAGAGCGTCCAGAATACTCTTCAGTCATTAAAAATAAGGAAAGCCTGTCATTGCTAATAACATGGGTGAATGTGAAGGACATTAAGCTAAGTAAAATAAGGGAGGCACAAAAAGACAAATGCTATGTGATCTCTCTCATATGTGGAATTTTTAAAATTATAGAACCAAAGAGTAGAATGGTGGTGACCAAGAGTGGGGGGTATGGAGGAGCTGGAGATATGTTGGTCAAAATGTACAAAATTTCAGTTAGTCAAAAAGAACAAGTTTAATATATCTATAGTATAACATGGTGCCTAAAGTTAATAGCAATATATCATATTCTTAAAAATTGTTAACAGTAGATTTCAAGTATCAAGTATCTTACCTCAAAAATGATAAATATGTAAGGCAATATGTATGTCACATGAGCTTAATTTAGCCATTTCAAGATGTATGTTTCCAAAATGTCATGTTGAACATGAAAAATATTTGTCTTGGGGCTGGGGATGTGGCTCAAGCGGTAGCGCGCTCACCTGGCATGCATGTGGCCCAGGATCGATCCTCAGCACCACATACAAAGATGTTGTGTCCACCAATAACTAAAAAATAAAATATTAAAATTCTCTCTCTCTCTTTTCTCTCTCCAAAAAAAAATATCTATTTGAAAAATATTTGTCAATTAAACAATGAATTTCTTAAAAGAGCCCTTAACTGCCAGACTCAATTCATGAAGCCAGAAAGTCTATGGTGGGAAACTAGGAGATTTAAATGGTAAATGTCAAGAAAAACATTTACTGAGGCCTTACCAAGAGGACAAGATGGCAATATATTGGGTACTTAATATGGTAAAGACATACCCATGAGTGTTTCAGAAATATTGATTTGGCCAGGCAGAGTGGAACACACCTATAGTCCCAGCTACTTGAGAGGCTGAGGCAGGAGGATGACTTGATCCCAGGAGTCCAAGGTCAGCCTGGCAAATAGCAAGACCCCATCTCTGAAAATAAAAGTAAATTTATACACATACACTCATACATACGCTCATTTCATTCTCTCAATAACAACATGATGTAGGTACTACTACAAAAACTGTTGTGTACACGAGGAAACCTGAGAATAGAGAGACCAAGCAACTAGCTTAAAGTCACACAGCAACTAAGATGTGACCCATGACATCAGTCAAGCCCACAGGTGTCCTGGTCATTTGAGTCAATTATACTCAGGTCAAGAGACAACCAGGATCCCAGTCCCCTACCCCATGGTGAAGGCAGGCAGTAGGTATAGGGACAACGTGGACAGCCAATGATGACTACACCCACAGCTCCTGTCCTCTGTGATGTTGTGTGTGCCAATATTCATTCACTGTGCCATGTGGAAGGGAAAGGGAACATCAAGGGAGGTGTGTCCCAGGTGTGGGCAGAAAGTGGTTTTCACCCTTGTTGGCTCAAAGGCTTGAGAGGAGAGGGGAAGGTATCTGGGCACTGGTTTGTCTTGAGGCCTAATTTCACCAGTTGGAACAGGACAAACTTGACCTGGAAAAGTTTGTCCTTATCCCTAGATCTCTGTCGGCATCTAGTGGTCGCTGGCGCGCATGACATGCAACTCGGACTGCCAGGTTGGTAATGAGCACCCAGCACTGGGTTCTCGCCTGCGGCAAATGGCTTAGAAAAGCAATTTGACTATATGTCCAGCAGGTGTCATCAGACGCACAGTAGGGTTGGTGACCCGCGCCCCTGAGGACCACAGTCAGAGGGTGAGGAATCCTATCCCAGGAGGTAGGGTCTTGCAGCTGGTCCCAAGGCTGTGCAGACAAGAGGGGAGGGGAGAGGACCTGAGGGGACAAAGAGGGAGGGCAAGGGAGCAGGCTGAAGCGGGGCCCAACCCTGCGCTCTGCTCACTGAAGTGCCCTGGGACAACTTCTTGGTGGCTCTCAGAGCTTTCCCTGATAGCCCCTCGCCTTTCCTCCACCAGCTGGGCCTGGCTAGAACCCCTCCAATCTCTGCTCAGCAGCGTGGGGACCCCTCTCGGGCCCCCATTCCCTCCTTGTCCTGTAAGATCCAAGAGACCCCGCCTCCTCCTCTCTCCACAGCTGCCACCTCCTGCTGCTCAACCTTTGGGGTTCAGTGGCCCCCTGGACTGTGGCTGCCTGCAGCAGGAGGTGTACCAGCCTCCTCCCTTCCCTGGGAGCCAGGTGGCCAGCACTGACTGTACCTGCTTTAAGGACTTCCCTCTGGGTCCTTAAAGGGCAACATTCAGGACACCCAGCAGGACTGGCACGTGGGGGTGGGGTAGAGGGAGACAAACAGCGAAGAACCTCCCAGAAGGCCCCGAGGCACCATGGCTAATCTTGAGATTCCTCCTGCCTTTTGACTCAGAGAAGACACCTGGAAGCCCTCTTGGGCTCCAACGCAGGTGCTCCTCTCTGACGGTTGGCTCATGACAACTTTCTCTGTTTTAGTTTCATGTCTGGAGAAATAATCCTGATCCAAACAGGACCTCCAGACAGAATGTGAACTGGACCCAACCCTCCACAGTGCAAAAGCCCACCAGGACCCTTGGCCGGGACCCCCAAGGCGCGACAATGAATCCAGGGAGACCAGTGTTAGACCTGGGGCAGTCTCCAAGGTCTACCCCGCTGGCCCACACACTGGCCCGTCTCCTGGGTGGTAACTTCATGCTCAAGAATGCTCCTCTGTTGTGAAAAGACGGGATCTCGTGAACGTAAGCAGAGCATTAGGACCAAATGAAATGGCCATACAAAGACTACCCCCCAAAAAGGATCAATTATCCTGTTACCAAAATGGACTTAGGGCTAGGGATGTGGCTCAGTGGTAGATTACTTGCCTAGCATGCACAAAGTCCTGGGTTTGCATCCCAGCACCCACCCCCAAAAAGATGAACTTTAAATTTGGAGTGCAGAAGAGGCCTGCTTAGGGATGTGGTGAGGCTCAGTGCCAGAAACAACCATTACTGACTCCACAAAACATCTGTGACCAATTCTAAAGTTTAGCCTTTTCTTTATACCTTCTCCATGCATCCTCTACCTCACTCCATTCCAAACCCTGACATTATCTGAGACGCATACATCTTCCCTCCTCCTTTGTAAAAAAACTGACAACAAAACCCCACCGGATTTTATTACCAAAGGAAATTTCCAAACATGTCCACTCTATTCCTCAAGCCATACCTTTGCCTCCCCCATACCTTACCCACCTTTAAGAAGTATGTGCCCCTTGCTGGGTGTGCTGGTGCACATCTGTTATCCCAGCAGCTTGGGAGACTGAGGCAGGAGGATCATGAGTTAAAGCCAGCCTCGGGAACTCATTGAGGCCCTAAGCAACTCAACGAGGCACTGACTCTAAATAAATTAAAAAGAGGGCTGGGGATGTGGTTCAGTGGTTAAGTACCCCCCCACCCCCCACCCCCGGGGTTCAATCCCCAGTTAAAAAAAAACTGCCCCTCACTTTGTCTTTGAAACCATCCCATTTTACATCCAATGGGAGATCAATTTTCTTTTAAAAAAGATATATTACTAAGTAGGAGGTAAACTAGATATCTCTGAACCCAATATTTCTACACTAGCCATAATCTTTAACATTTCCCTTACTCTGTACTCATTGAACCCCTTGCCTTTATAATGTTATACATGAATTCTTTAAAATAAACTTTGGATTTGAGAATAGATTGATCTTTACAGAAAGTTGCAAATATAGCACAGAGTTCCTACATCCCCCTAAGCAGTTCCACCCAATTTTCCCTATTATTAATCTTACATGATTATCATGCATTTGTCTCAATTGATGAACCAATATTGACATATTATTAATCACTACAGTCTGTAATTTATTCATATTCCCTTTGGTTTTTTTTTTCTTTTTCTGTTCCAGAACCCTATTCAGAATCCCAAATTTTGGCATTTAGTCCTTAGGGTTAAAGGACCTAGGATTATGGCATTTAGTCTGGGCACAACTCTGCACGGTAACAGTTCTCTCAGACTTTCTTCTTTTTGAACCCAGCAGTGCTTCACCACTGAGCCACATCCTCAGCCCATTTTATTTTTTGTTTAGAGATGGTTTCACCAAGTTGCCAAGGCTGGCTTTGAACTTGTGATCCTCCTGCCTCAACCCCGCCCCCCCCCCAAAACGGCTAGGATTACAGATGTGCACCACCAAGTCTGGCCCAGGTTTTCTTTGTTTTTTATGAGGTATCAATCAGATATTTTATGGAATGCCCCTGTATTTAAATTTGTCTGGTGTTTTTCTCATTATTAAACTCAGAAATCTGAGTATGTTGAGAAGAGATCACAGAGTCAATGTACCATTTTAATCACATCATACCAAGGATACATATGGTTAACGTGACGTCAGTGAGATACGAACCTTGATCTCCTGGCTGAGGTGGAGTTTGTCAGAGTACTCTTTGTTTCACTTTATTTTATACTGTATCTTTGAAAGAAAGTCATTATGTCCCCATCCTTAAAAGCTGAGTATCTGGGGCTGGGGATGTGGCTTAAGTGGTAGCCTGCTCGCCTGGCATGCATGGGGCGCTGGGTTCGAGCCTCAGCAGCACACAAAAATAAAATAAAGATGTTGTGTCCACTAAAAAATAAACATTAAAAATCTCTCTCTCTCTCTCTCTCTCTCTCTCTCTCTCTCTCTCTTTAAAAAAAAAGCTGAGTCTCTACATAAATTATTTGGAATTCATTTGTATGAGAAATCTGTTTCTTTTCCCTCATTTATTGACTGATTTTATTTATTTAATTTAGTATGGACACAAGGATATATTATTTATTTGTTCATTCATTTTTTACTTCGGGTTGTATTCAATAGTACTTTATTTTGTTGCTGTAATAGTTCCAGCTTTAGCTATTAGGAGCACTGTCTGTTGACGCCAGGTTCTCTTTGATACACCTCCATGGGATGTTTCAGGAACACGTCTTTACTTTCTGGCTTTAGAGATGCTCCAGGTTCATTTTCTATACTTCTTGTTCCAGTCCTACAGTTCAATCATTTTTCCAAGCAAACTTGGTCCCTTTCATTGGAAGATGATATTAAAAATCAACTTTAGGAGCAGGGACTGTGGCTTAGTGGTAGAGCACTCGCCTAGCATGGGTGGGACCTGGTTTGATTCTCAGCACCACATAAAAATAAAGGCATTTTGTTGTGTCCATCTACAAAAAAAAAGTCTCTCTCTCTCTCTCTCTCTCTCTCTCTCTCTCTCTCTCTCTCTCTCTCTCTCTCTCAAAAAAAAAAAAAAAAATCAACTTTAGGAGCTGGGCATGATGGTGCATGCCTGCCATCGTTATCTACTTGGGACACTGAGGTGGGAGGATGACTTGAGCCCAAAGTTGGAGAACAGTCTGGACAACATAGCAAGGACCTCTCTCTAAAAGAAATCAATGAATTAATTTTAAAAATCAAGACTTCTGCTAGGTACGATCATTGCTAGTGGGCAGTTGGTTTTCAAACATCAAGTAATGGATGGTGCAGATATCCCTGAACTTGACCTCAAACCATTCCTGATTATCAGTGTACAGTTTCATTACAGTGTGAACCCAAACAGATTTCTCATGTAAAATCATTGTTTTTTACTACAGAGTAATATAGCAAACAAACATTTATGAAACTTATTCCATTACTAAAGCCTCAAAGTACCATTTGTTTCCATGTAAAATCTGTATATTTCATAGCCAAGTGGACATTCATGCTCCATGCTCTTTTCTGACTCACATCTCTCTTACTAGGCACTGTTTTTCTGGTGAATTAATAAGTGCTCATTCGTAGTACACCCCTTCTTCTAATATTTCTTTGATCTCTCACTCCACCCGTGACTTGACCTTATCCCTGACTCTAATCCAGTACTTTCTTTCTGGAAGTAAATCAGTACTTTCAACGACTGTCAATGATGTGGAAAATAGTTGCCAGTCATCCTTCCCCTCACAAAGTCCCACTCCATCCCATTCCTACCTCATATCCTCACATGCATATAATAGGAGTAAAAACACTGCTTCTACCGTCATGTGTATCTAAATAGAACAAATAAAACATTTTAACAAGAAAAAAAGTAAATGAACAGCTAATTGAATGAATGAATGCAACCTTATACCATCGGTAAATAAAGTAGATACACATGGCTCTCACCCCATCAGTGACAGTCACTTGATCCTACCAACACCATTTTAGATGGTAGATGGCTGTTCTCAAATGTCCAAGTGATGTTCAAAGCACACATTCCCTGATTCCATCCCATCACTAATCCCGAGGCCATCTTTAACTCTCACTAGCTGTTAGACCCACACCTGATCTTTATCCCCTGTAACGCCAGTGATTAGGTGATCATCCAGTACTGTGAGAAAACAATGTCCCTGAATTTTAATCCATCCATCACCATCACTCTACTTAAAATCACTCTTTTTTCTACTAGTAATATAGTAAACAGAAATCTATGATCCTCATTCCGTGGACAGCTGCCATGGAATTCAATTACATTGAAGCAAAACTACTACTCCATATTATCAAGTGTCTCCCCAACAACAACAATCAACTTCTGTGAAGACCACACACATGATTCTCACCCGTCACTTACCCCTAATCATACCTGTCACTTGGTCATTCTAATCATCGTGTCACCCTGATAACTACACTACTCTGTCTTATTTAAATGTCCAATTTCACAGAATTTTCAAGCCATGTAATGAACAGATAGACCTGATTCTTGCACAGCTGATCCTGATTTCACCCTGTTCCCCTACATCATCCCACACCAAAGGGAAAATTAACCATAGCCATAAAAGTGAAGTGAAGTTGGCAACAGGCATTCCTGACCCTTTCCTGATCTCCAAAATGAATGCAACCTTATACCATCGTTAAAGAGCCCCGAAAATTAGCAAGGAAAATGCAGAACGGTCTCCCTCACCCTTTATTCTTCCCTGGTCCAGTCAACTTTCCTGACAATCTTGCATAGCTGTTCCTCACTCACCTCACGAAACCACTTCCCTCATACTTACTCAGACACTCTGACTTCAATCCTCTCTGCTAACTACATCCTAGAAGAATTAGTCTTTGTAGTCTCCAAATAGTTGGAGAAGTCTTCTTGATTCACACCCAAGCACGGAACGTCACCCTCACCCTGGCTCTTGCCTTGGAATAGTATGTGTTTCCAAAAGACAATAAGTGTGAGAAAGAGATATTGCTCGTTCTGTGAGAAATGCATCTCATTACAGAGCAAGATATATCATAGTCCAGAGAAGGAAAGGGAATTGTAACACTGGGCCTGGAACAGCATGGGGGTTCCATAATTATTTGATAAGAGAATGGAAATGAGTTGACAACTTCCCTTATGAAATGGTTGCTTTCAGGCACTGCACTCAAAGGTGGTACTGTTTATAAAATGTCCTTGGCATTAGGTGACCATGGGTGTTTATAACTTAGATCCATAAATGCAAAAGGAAGAATGAGAATACAGGTTTTAATGAGAGAGAGAGAGAGAGAGAGAGAGAGAGAGAGAGAGAGAGAGAGAGAGAGAGAACGAGCAAGAGAAGGAGTTTACCCCTTTCTTCTCTTCTCCTTTCTCATCCAACTCTGCATTCTTACTTTCCCCCACACTGCCATTCCTAACTGTGTTTGGTGGCTCTGCACCCTTGTCTTCCAAAGCCTGGCTACATAGGAGGGTTCCCTGTTCCTCCTTTCCTTAGGACCCCAGCTGGCCAGCACCCAGACACTTCATAAATTAAGGATATGACTATTCACCACGCAAAAACATTCAGAGCACTGCCGGGCTATCATGTGTAGAAACAAGAGACTTGGGTTTTTCTTTTTAGTACCAGGGATTGAACTCAGGGGCACTTGAGCCACTTCCCCAGCCCTATTTTGTATTTTATTTAGAGACAGGGTCTCACAGAGTTGCTTAGCGCCTCACTTGTGCTGAGGTTGGCTTTGAACTCGAGATGGTCCTGTCTCAGCCTCCCGAGCGGCTGGAATTACAGGCACGTGCCACTGCGCCTGACAAAACAAGAGATTTTAAAGAACTTAACAGAGTTCTCAAAATGAAGATCCTGGCTCTATAGTTCCCAACTTCATTTTGACTCCATGGTGCTCCTGAGCTAAAAGCCCAGTGGTTTCTTGCTTTCCCCTTCCCCCTACCCCACAACTTGCTGTCTTTTGAAAACGTTAAGATCTGGAAATAGAAGGCCATTAGAAATCCAGGAGCTGGCCCCTTGGTTCTTTGTGACAGTGGTCAGAGAGGCCTCCAGAAAAGGTGGAACTCTGCTCCCCATGATGCACTGGGCCTGTGTCTTTCATGCAGGAATGGTGTCCATTGGTATCCTGTAAGGCCATGTCATACATAAGGTTGGAACTTGTGTCTGGATGTCATTCCTGTGGCGTATTTCCAGGGCATGGCCGAACACGAAGTGCTAGTGTGTTTCATATAATGTTGACTTCAGTGAAATCATCTTCATGATGAGGAAGCGTGCATTAAATGAGAATGAGACTTCGAGAAAATGTTCTTTTTTGTGCTTTCATTAGTGCACAATAGTTTTACATACTAGTTGGGTTTATTCTGACATAATCATGCATGCATGGAATTTAATTTTCTCATTTCAGGCCTGGGTGTGTCCGTTCCCTCCCCTCTTACCTCCCCCTTCTTTGACTCCACAGGTCAATGATCAACCACTGTGTTAGATGTTCATGCTCACCTCTTAAATCCATCAAAGCTCTCCCTGATCACTTGGTTTTCCATAACATTAGTGCAGGTTTATGATGATTTCTTTACCTGAAAAGGGACAAGGGATTGATTTTTGTGTACAGAGTGAGAGAGGAATGATGTTGCATTTGCATACATGGATACCCAGTAGTCCTTAGACCACTTATTGAAGGCAGTCATTTCCCCCATGGACTTGAAATGCTACCTCTGTCATAAATTACATGTTTTATTCAAAAAGCTGTGGCTTGCTCAACAGTGACTACAGAGCCTATTAGACAGTACAACCTCCTATTGAAAGAGGCAACAAAAAAAAAAATCAACCGAGAGTTCTTCATCCACTGAAAATATCATTCACAGATGAAATAGGTGAAATAAATGTTTTCAGACAAAAAATGAGAAATTGTTTGGCACCAGCAGACATGCATCAAAATGGATGCTGTAGGACATTCTTCAGGTTGAAGAAAAATGGCAATGGAAGCAGATGTTCTGGTGCTAATCAAGAACATCAGAAATATTGAATATCTGTGTAAATACAAAAGACTGAATTTCCACTTAGCTCCTTTCCAATACACATGAATGCTTAAAAGAAAACTTATGGGGGCTGGGGTTGTGACTCGGCACCACATAAAAATAAATAAAAGGATTGTGTCCAACTACAACTAAAAATTTTAAAAAAAGAAAACGTATGACATTATTTTGTGGTGTTTATAATATAATGTAGATGAATTACATATTACAACACTAGAATAAAGGATGCTATGGAATAGACCTAAATTGTTGTAAGGATTTACATTCTGCATGGGGTGCTAAACTATCAATTCTGCATAGATTGCAAAATGTTAAGGACACACAATCTCTAGAATAACCACTAGAAAAGAACACAAAGATGGGATGTCAGTCAGTGATAGAGCACTTGCCTGGCATACGTGAGGCCTTGGATCTCATCTCCAGCATACCATACACACATAAAAAGCCCACAAAGAGCAGTGATCAAGCGGCCCCCAGATAAATTACAAGAGACAAGATGGCACCCACAAATTTAAATGTATTAGTAAATACATTAGCACATTAGCCATCAATAGACTAAACACCCCAAATTTTTTAAAAAAGCTTGTTTCTGGCTGGATATAAAACCAAGACCTAATCATACCTTGTCTAGAAGATATAGATTTCAAATTATCAGCTTTCTATATGTATGTTCTCTGTGAATAGTAATATCAGTAAAAGCACTTTTACTTCTTTTTTTCCAAACTTTAATTTTTTCCCCTTGCCTTAATGAACTTCCTAAAACATTTGGCACCAGATTCAGCACAAGAGGTGACAGATCTTTTCCTTGCTTTGCTCTAGATCTTAAAAAGTGTTGAGTTTTTCACTGTTAAAGATGATATTGAATGTATTTTTTTGTGGTTAGTCTTCATCATTTTGAGAGTGTTTTCTCAGATTTGTAATTCCCTGAGAGTTTTTTAAAATCATGATTGATGCTTGATTTTGTGAAATGCTTTTTTGTATACAATATGAGATAAGTATGTTTTCCTCATTAATTTTATAGATGTTGTGAATGAACTGGTCAATTTTTAAAATGTTTTAAAACAAATTTATTGAGATACACTATTGAATTATTCACACACTATTAAATCTACCCTTTAAAAGTACACAATCAATGTACATATTCACAGAATTGTGCACTTATTACCACAATAAACTTTAGAATATTTTCATCATTCCCAAAGGATACCTTATACCTGCTAGCAGTAAGTCTGTGTTCACAGCTTCTGAAAAACACTAGTCAAATTTCTTTCTCTGTAGATTCACCTATTCTGGATTGTTTTTGTTTTTTTTTTTAATAAATGGAGTCATACAATATGTAGACTTTTGTGTTTGGCATTTATTTATTTATATACTAGTGGAATTCTTTTTTATTCCAGGCATTGAACCCAGGAGTTTTTAACCACTGAGTCATGTCCCTAGGCCTTTTTTTTTTTTTTTTTTAGAGAGAGAGAGAGAGAATTTTAACATTTATATTTCTGTGTTCAGCGGATACAACATCTTTGTACGTGGTGCTGAGGATCGAACCCTGGCCGCACGCATGCCAGGCAAGTGTGCTACCGCTTGAGCCACATCCTCAGCCCCTCCCTAGGCATTTAAAAAAAAGTATTTTGGGCTGGGGATGTGTCTCAAGCGGTAGCACGCTCACCTGACATGCGTGCAGCCTGGGTTCGATCCTCCTCTCTCTCTAAAAAAAAAAAATATATATATATATATATATATATAAGTAAATAAATAATATATTTTGTTTAGAGACAGGGTCTCTCTGAGTTGATAAGCACCTTACTAAGTTGCTGAGGCTGCCTTTGAACTCGTGATCCTCCTTCCTCAGCCTCCCAAGTCTCAGAGATTACAAATGTGGGCCACTAAAGGTACGCCTGGCTCATCATAGGAATTGAATGCAGGGCTTTGCACATGCTAGCCAAGTGCTCTGCCACTGAGCTATTTCCAGCCCTCTTCAAAAACTTTTGAGACAGGCTCTCCCTAAGTTGTCCAGGCTATACTTGAACTTGCAGTTCTCCTCCTTCGGCCTCTCAAGCAGCTCAGATGATAGGGATGTACCACTGCAACCAGCTGTGTCTGACTTCTTTCACTTAGCATGAAGTTTTTGAGGATCTCCTATGTTGTCTAGTGTATCAGTAATTGTTTCTTTTGCATGACTCAGTGATAATGCATTGTGCCCACGTACCACATTGCATTTATATATTCATCAGTGGATGGACATTTACATAGTTTCTACATTATACGAATGCTGCTGTCAACATTCATGTACAAGTTTATGTGAAGATATTTGGTTGCATTTGTCTTGAGTAAATAACTACGAGTTGAATTACTGGATCATTGGATGATAGAATCTTCAAGTGTTTGAGGAACAGCCAAAAGGTTTTCTAAAATAAATGTACCATATGAGCTGGGGTGGGGTGGGGTGCATGACTATAATCCCAGTGGTTCAGGAGATTGAGGCAGCAGGATGGAGAGTTCAAAGCCAGCCTAGCAACAGAGAAGTGCTAAACAACTCAGTGAGTCCCTGTCTTTAAATAAAATACCAAATTGGCCTGGGGATGTGGCTCAGTGGTCCAGTGCCCCTGGGTTCAATCCCTGGTACACCCCCCACCAAAATGTACCATGTGATATTCCTATCAGCTATACATGAGGTTTCCCATTTATCCACATCTTTGCTGAAATTTGTTATTGTCTTTCTTTCTAAAATATAGACAACATAGTGGGTGGGAAGTAGCATCTCACTGTGGTTTTGATTTGCATTTCCTTAGTGAGTAATGATGGTGAACATCTTTTCACATGTTTATTGGCCACATTTGTATCTTCTTTGGAGAAATGTCTGTTCAAAAACCTTTGCCCATTTTTAATTCAGTTAGTTTTTTAAAATATTTTTTAGTTGTAGATGGACACAATACATTTATTTATTTATTTATCTTTAAGTGGTGCTGAGGAAAAAACCCAGTGCCTCACACATGCTAGGTGAGTGCTCTACCACCGAGCCACAACCCCAGACCTGAGTTAGTTTTTTTTTCTATTATTGAGTTGTAAGTGTTCTTTATATTCTAGTTACAAGAACTTAGTCACAATTTGTAACTATTTTCTGCTATTCTGTACATTGTCTTTTCTCTTTCTTAATGGTATCATTTGCAACAAAAATATTCTTATTTTGATGAAGTTCAACTAAACTCTTTTGTTGCCTGTGCTTTTGGTGGCCGTAAGAAATCATTGCCTGAATCAAGGTCATCAAAATTGCTCCTAGGAGATACTGTTTTCTCTGTTTCATGATTCTATGGAACCATATATACATATGAACAAAACAAAATATCTGGGAGACTTGAAGCAAACACCAGTATGGTTTTCCTCCCAAGAAAACAAGATGGTGCCAGGCATGGTGGTGCATGCCTGTAATCCCAGATGCAGGAGGCTGAGGCAGGAGAATTGCAAGTTCAAAGCCAGCCTCAGCAACTTGTGAGACCCTGTCTCAAAATGAAAAATGAAAAGAGCTGCAGATGTGGTTCAGTGGTTAAGAACCTCTGGGTTCAATCCCTGATACCAAAATAACAGTAATAACAACAAAAACACAAGATGGCACCCACATGGCACCTATGCTTGTATTAAGTATTGAAATGTTGAAACCCAGCAAGAGTTGCTTTTGAAATTCACAGAAGGAAAAAAATGATCCCAATGCATATTTATTAAAACTGCAAGTTATAAAACATCTTTTATTTTCAATTGCTCTTTTTCTATAAGAATAGACAGTTCTATATACATGCCAGAATGACCAAATGTCCTACACTTAATGGTTTTGGATGCAAAAATTTTGGGAAATAATTAATTAACATAAAATCCAGTCTTCTGAAGCATATTTAATGACTTCTGAAGTGGTAATTCTATAAAAGTCCAGAGAAAGGCACACAAAAAAGGAAATTTTCAAACCACACAAAAATCCCATATATAGATTATGTCATTAGAAGTTCATGTCTTCAAACCTCTGGGCACAACCACAGACACATACACGTGCATGCTCACACCAGAATACACAGGGAAGAAAGAGAAGATACAATGCATTGAAATACGGAGTTGATATAATGAAGAGTATTCCCTCATACCTGTTTTATATTACTCCATTTATCATTACTTTGCCATATGTATATGTTAGGTCTAGGACCTGATCAACACTAAAGGAATTTTATGGAATTTAAAAATAAACTACTACCATGAAAACTTAGGCTATAGGAAAGGATTGATCATGTAATGCTGAGCAAAGAAAGAAGAGCCCAAAACTCCACCTACATTTTTTGTAAATATTTATTATTTAATTTAGTTTAGTTTAGTAATGTGTTCATCTGTGGGTTACTGCATGTGTGCTCCAGGCATCTTGTAAGCAAATAGGGGAGTTTCTTGATATGCAGTAGGATATATTGATTTAGTTAAATAACGTTAGTTCTCATGAGCCATTGTACATCTTGTTTACAACACTTGAACACATGTACCCATTAAACTGCCAATAGTGTATCCCCTGGGATAGGCTGTATGGGGATAAAGTGTTTCCACATGACTTTCGTAGATATGTGAAAGATTTTTCATAATGTGTATATTTGTAATTCAATAGCAAATGCAGAACAAATGTGTATTGAGGCAATTATTGGTGAAAACTTACTGTGCTGCCCACATGAGGGAGCCCTAAGGAATCTGTATTCCTGAGCATACACAACGGGAGACATGAAGACACAACTGTATCTCACAACTCTCTGTCTGCTTCAGGTTGAATCATCCATGATTTCACTGTACTTCTTTATAACCAGATGTGGTATTTGAGCATATTGTTAAAGAAACAAGTCTAATTTTTTTAATTTAATTTTTTAACGGTACTGAGGAGGGAACCAGGGCCTTGCACATGCACCACAAGTACTCTACCACTGAGCTACACCCCCAGCCCCAAGAAGCATGTCTAATTTTGAGAATATCAAATACGATAGGTTACTTTGAAAAAAATCGATTTCAAAGAGTGGATAATGAAGCCTGGAAACTATTCTAGCTACAATAAGTATAGAAAACATATTTGAACACTGAAAGTACAAAGGAATTTTAATTTTTCTTTAGTATAAGAGATGAGACAAACATTGTAAACATTTTACTCCTGTTGAGATGGACCACCATTTAGTTTTGGGTGTATGACTTCTCAAAATTTGAAGAGTTTGCTTGTCGCAGTTATTGTTTTAAATCTCTGAGATAATAAGGTTCTTTGTAGAGTACAATGAACAAATTTTAGTTTCTTAAAATATATGTGTGTGGGAATATGGAAATTATATAGTATAATGATGACTATTTTGTTAAAAATTACCTTAAGGATTCATTCGATTGCTTTAAGAGAAATATATTAATATGTAACCATTTATATGTGTGGGCATGTTCAAAATGTATCTGTCCTCCATCTATGTATCTATCTATGTATCTATCTATCTATCAATCTTCTGTGATGCTGGGGATTGAACCCAGGACCTCTCACATATTAGGCAAATAGTCTACCACACAGTTATTCTAGCTTCAAGTCCCACAATATTATATATTTTAAAGCATGATACTTATTACAGTAATGTTGTAATTAAACTTCACCCTCTTTGTTCATAGGTCCATTTAGTTTTTATAATGTCACAGATGTCTCTATGAGCTGTGGTTATCTAATGCCATCTGATTTTTGCACACTACCTTTCTATTGGCATTACCTCTATGATTAGTAGAGATCTCTTTCACAGAGTTGTTTATGACCTTGCTTTACTTTTTTTAAACTTTGTGTGTGTGTGTGTGTGTGTGTGTGTGTGTGCGTGCGCGCGCATGTGCTTTACTCTGGATCAGCACCTGTTTATTTTGGGAATCCTTTGCAAGTACCATTCTTCAGTAACTTACCAGAAAAGGCTGTTAAGACTGCTCCCTAAGGTACATGTACCTTTGCAACCAACTTATAGGAAGCCATTGGCAGACATAAAAATGACATGGGAACATGCCTGTATTCCGATATTAGATAAAACCATGAGACTCGGTTTCCTCTGGCTGGCATTCACCCATATTTGAGTATCTGTATCACTGCTAATGGGTGCTATCGAGTGGGGAGTCTGGAGACTCTCTGGTCACACATCTTAAGAATTCCAGAAGAACAGAGCTTCAGGACTCCCAGGGAACCTGGGGAGCCAGCCAAGCCAAGAAGCACAGGTACAGGTGCTTAGATTTGCTGTTAGCCAAGCTCTTAGGTGTAACCCTTTCCTTTTCCCACGAGGTCTGAATCCCTGAGGTCTGTCCCCTGATACTCCAAGACGATTTGTGCCATGAGAAAATGTTGCAGATATATTGCTGAGTGCAGCAAAGCGAAATTGCTGAGATTTAGGTAGGTGGAAATTGAATTCTTGAACTGAAAAGACCCCTGATGAGAGTAGGTTTCAGCCTCAGTTTGACTTGAGATGGAACCAAAAGCAGAATCACAATAGTGTGAGCAGGTTTTTTTCAAACTGGGCAAAACAACAAGGCAACCTTATTTCCTGGGGGTTTATCTCTGGGTAGCCTTTTTTTTTGCCCCACACGGGAGGGGCGGGGGAGAGGGCCGACCCAGGTGGCAGGGAGGACAGGGCAGTGTAAGATGCAGTTCCTGGAGCAACACTGACATCATGAGGCCATTCTGGGAAGAGCCCCTAGGCTTTCTCCTTGAGAGGAAAGATCCTCCTGCCTTTGCAAGGGCTTGCTGTGTGACTCCTTCCAGGAGGAACAGGGTCTCAGTTCCTTTTCCTGAGGAAAGGCCCCAGTGTAGGTGACAAAGACTGGGCTGCTGAGAGGATGTCCAGACACAGGAAGTCCTGGGGTGGAGTCTCGGGATCCTCCCAGTGTGGGAGGGACTAGAGGAAGCCACCAACAAAGTTCTGGGCCTCCGGGTATTTGCATCTTTCCCTGCCCCTTAGATCTTGAGGAAGGCTGACACGTGGTCTCCACAAGAGTGGGGCCTTGGCCCTTTTAGGTAGGAGGGTCAGGGGACGGAGGGCAGGACAATAGCAGGTGGCTTAGAGAAAGGCTCCATGTGCTTGCCGGGTTCACCTAAAGGGCTGGGAGCCTGGAGGGCCTTGAAGCAGTGTGGAGCAACCCAGCCAGGCCAAGAAGGGTCAGCGCTTCTCCTGGGAGAGCAGAACACCCACAAGCAGATGGGGACCCAAATCAAGGCAAGAGGATGAAGAGGCACCAACATTTTCAAAGCCCCGGGCTGCTGGAGGTGGCATCCATGACCTGTGACCTCGCTTCACTTCTTCATTCTTGGCGGTCCCACCAGGTACATTGTAAAGAAGCATGATTCTAGAAATGCAAAAAAGAGGCAAAAATTTTAAGTATGTTAGTATTCCAGCGAATATTTCATAATATTTTTAAAGTGTTCAAGCTACAGATGGAGGGAGCTTCTTTGAACGCTCCAGGTACCAGGGAATTTGAACATTGCTTTTTAAAAGCAGGTATTATACCTGCAAAGATGAAAGAATGATGGCAACGCCATTTTGATTATTTCTTCTTACCGGGATTGAGGTACCATGTACTGACCATTAATAGTTTCTCAAATATTGAATGCTTTGCCAGCAGCAGGTGAATTTTGATAGATTTCTTGAACTAGAAATCTCAAAGTTGCCTGGGAATGTGGGAATGTAAGTCAGGTGGTAGTGCCCTTGCCTAGTGTGCACAAGGCCTGGGTTCCATCCCTGGCACGCACACACACACACACACACAAAAATAGAAAAGTAAACTACAAAAACATTCCTAAGCACTCAGAAATCTGTGCCTATGTGCATGTGTCCCAAAGACTTGATGGGAACTGTACCCAGTGTGCATCCAGTTGGTTTAAGGAGAAGCAAACATGTATCCTAGTGCATAAGTGTGGAAACATTTTGAAGTTACATGTTGATGATCATGGTCCATGTTACACTTGGTGTGAGTGGGCATTTGAATGAAATTCTCAACCAACATATTAATGTCTGCTTGTCTAAACAATTATATTAGCAGATGTTAATGAAGATGATAGCTTCATGTAAAGAGTGTGAATGCATCCATTTCAGAGTTTTCTTAGGATAGGCATGTGGGTGATGGAATTTGAGAAATAGCAGTTTCTTCTTGTTTGAAACGTCCCCTTAAAACCAAAACATCTGCTAAATTTTGGTCCTTCCTGATCTTGAGTAGATACTTGAGCTGATAGGGTGACTACTTAATTTTCAAACCAGTATACTCTTCCCAGCTTTATTGATGTTTGATCAAAAAGGGAAAATTGGATAATTTCAGGTATACAGTATGTATTACATGGTGAAAGGATGACCGCAATCAAGCTAATCAATGGATCCAGTCCCTCATGAATACCTTTTTGTGCACATGTAGTTAGAACCCTTGAAATCTTATTTTCAAGAGAAATGCCACTATCAACCTTCATTTATTGAATTCTGTTTGTTCTCCAGTTTACCCAGAAAAAGATAAACATTTGGTATACATTCTGAAAAGTAGATAGAAAAAAGAGCCCTAGTGTTCTGAGACAGAATACACAGTGCCTGTTTAATTTTATATATATATATGTTATTATGTGTACATGTATTTTAGATATTTTATGTCTAAGTATATAAATCTCACCATAGCAATGATTAGGTAAGGCAGGACTGAAAATTGTTGAGTCGCAGTATTACAAGTATTTGTGTCCTATATATAAATGTTGAACAATTAGATGAGAACCTCATATTCTTTCATGAATAGGTCAACCTAGAAAGTCTTTGGAAATATTGTATTGTCTAAAATCCAGGTCTTGCAAACTTTTCAGAATAATTTCAGTGTACCTGGAATCAGAAATGAAAATTTGGGGTTTAAGAAATGATGCATATATAAATCCAATTTAATTGTAAATTTAGTGTAGTGTGTCACTTTAAATAAGAATGGGAGTGAATACAGAAAGCTTTATTGGTGATTAGCACGTTTACTCTTGATCGGCATTTGGTGATTTTTCTAAATTCTATGCAAGCCGTATATCTTGCTGATGCTAAAGCACTAAGACTGACCCCCAGGATGAAATGAGTGGGACATGCATACACAATAATGTCATTAAAGGTCACATAATGACTTACATGAAGGGACTGTGCTTGTATTGCACTGCTAAATGATGAAACCGCGGGGAAAACTCACCAGCTTCTTGACCAGAATTTATAGAGTTCAAAAATATGCGTCAGTCTGAGAGATACAGACTGTGGAATTTGGATATGAGAACCCACTGGCCCCTTCTCTTAGGGCGCTACAACTTCCATTTGAACACACAAAGCCAAAGGCTCAGGTCAGAAAATGGAGGCCTCCCAGAGAAAATGGCCATGAGAGGAGTCACCTGACCTGGGGCCCAGGATTTTAATCCTCTAGGCCCTTATTTGCATCTGTTTTTTCCCTTTCTTACCCTGGACCTCTGAACATTGCAAATAACTCGAGAGAATGTTGGGAATCCAGGATGAAGGAAGGAGAGCAGGTCTGCAAATGGAATTCCTGAAAGACAAAGAGCAGTTGGTGCTCTGGGTGATTTAGTCCTCAGGTGGATTTCAGAGTGAGGCCAGAAGCAGCATTTCCCCCAACAAGGCAAGCTCCCTAGGCAGCTTGCTTTCTGGCTCTTTTGTCTTTGGGTGGCTGCTTTTTTTTTTTTTTTTAAGTCAAGTGGGGGGAGTCCAGGGGCCTGGGAAGCAGGTCTAAGCAGCTTTCCCAAGGCAGTACTGCCACCAAGAGGAAGTAGTTCGACAGAACCCCACATTGGGAGGGAACTCCCTGAGGCCCAGCAGCTGGAAAAGGTTGGGCCTTTTGTGAAAGTGAGTGGACCTTGGTCCTGAGTAGGCCTCCTTGACTTCACATCAGGAGCTCTGGACCAGGGCGGGAAGCCAGGGAATGGGGCAGTCTCCCCAGTGAAGGAAAGCCTAGAGGAAACCACTCAGATCCTTTTTTTTTTTTTTTTTTTTTTTTTTTGCGGGGGAGGAGTCTGGGCATCCTTCTTTTTCTAAGGGACAGAAATGGGTTATTAGCTGTTGGCCTTCTCCTAAGGAAGATGACACCCTGGAGGCTTGGGACATAACCGTTCATTCCATGAGAGCAATATTGTTCTCTGTGCCTGCGACACACAGCCACACTCCACAGGAAGTAGAAAGTTGGCACCAAAGAGGACCACTGAGGCTTCTTTGCGAGAGTGGCAAGGGACAGTGGCAGAATGTCCGTTGTCCAGGTTCTGCTGTAGCATGTAGTTTTGTTTGTTGTTTTGTTATTATTTTAGTTGTACGTGGACACAATTCCTGTATTTGATGTATTTGTATGTGGTGCTGAGGATCCAACCCGGGGCTTCACGTGAACTAGACAAGGCGCTCTACTGCTAAGCGATAGCTCCAGGCCCTAACACGTGGTTTTCTTAAGCCTCTGGAAAGACTGAAATCCTACTCCAAGTCCTCATGAAGGGAGTTGTTCACAACTCGACTTAGGGAGGAAAAAACAAAATTGGAACTTCAGGATCAAACCGTCCCACTTGGTGAATATGAGGAAAACGGAATTTTTTTAAAAGCCTCTCTTGGGCTGGGGATATAGCTCAGTTGGTGGAGCGCTTTCGTAGAATGCACAGGCCCTGGGTTCAATCCCCAGCACCACAGATAAATAAATACATCAACAGCCTATCATTCTCTTCTTATTACATACATGGATAATTGAAGTTCAACACACACAAACATGGATTCAGAAAAGGGAGTGAGATACCTTCAAGCCAAGCAGCTCACTTTGTAAGTCTTTAGAGTGCTTCCAATAGTGTGCTTTATTAAGCTTCTTGACTGAAGATGATCATTTGACTGCTATATATTTGCTCCATTTGTGCATTTTTTTCAAGATAAGTGTTAGTCTTAGGATTTGAGCAACCATAAAGGAATACTATAAGATTTACCCATAAGAAAACTGTCAGGTTTCCCATGAATATTTAATGTTATTGGAAAGTGCTTATCATCCAGTGTTCAGCCAAGAATCCATGGTACCATTACGGTGGCATAATGAATTCCAATATTATACTGTACCTCTTAAACAACAACAACAACAAAAAAGAATTTGCTCGGCATGGTGATGCATGCCTGTGATCCCAGAAACTTGGGAGACTGAAGCAGGAGGATCACAAGTTCAAGGCCAGCCTCAGCAATTGAGCGAGTCCCCAAGCAACTTAGCGAGACCTTGTCTTAAAATAAAAAATAAGGGGCTGGGGTTGTAGCTCAGTGTCAGTGGTTGCCTAGCATGTGTGAGGCACTAGTCTGATCCCTAGCACTGCATTAAAAAATAAATTAATAAACAACTAAAAAAATTTTTTATATTTTATTTTTTAGTTGTAGTTGGACACAATACTTTTATTATTTTTCAAATTGATTTTTATGTGGTGCTGAGAATCGAACCCAGGGCGTTGCACTTGCTAGGTGAGGGCTCTACTGCTGAGCCACAACCCTAGCCTCTAAAAATCATTTTAAAAAAATAAAAGGGGCTGGGGATGTGGTTCAGTGGTTAAATGCCTTTGGGTTCAATCCCAGAACCAAAAAACAAACAGCCCCAGGACATCAAACTCCATGTACATTATAACCTGTATTGATTTGAAAAAATGGAAATGTTTAGTATATGTGTGCATGTGTTTTGAGCACTGTGCTGGCCACTGAGATGTGGGCAAAGTCTATTTAATTAAATATCAGTTCTTTATTCACTTTTTAAAAAATTTTAGTTGTAGTTGGACACAATACCTTCATTTTTAAATTTATTTTTATGTGGTGCTGAGTATCGAACCCAGCGCCTAGCACGTGCTTGGGAGCGCTCTACCACTGAGCCACAACCCCAGCCCACTTTATTCACTTTTACAATATTTAAACAAACATGCTCATCAAGCTGCTAATAGTAGTTCCCTTCGGGAAAGCGGGAGTTGGGATCAAGCGTTTCCATTTGTCCTTGATAAGCTGTGTATTTAAGAAGGCATCAACATTTTTGTAATGTGAGGACCAGTAAAGGACAAATGTGTGCAGTACAGAAGTCATTGTTGTAAGTTTCAACTTGTTGGCCATTTGAGATTTTGAATAACTGAGCAGGGAAAACAGGAGAAATCAAGATACTCTAGGTTTCCAAGTCCTTGTCTCCTCCAGTGGGCCTTACTTGTGACCTCTCTGTACTTCCCTTTACATGGCTAATGTGGCTGGTTATTTTGTATGCAGGGATGCTTATTCTAAGAAATGCAAAAGCTAAGAAGCAAAATTATTACATATTCTGAAGAATAGTTGATGATGTTTGCAATGACCTCAAACTACAATAACTCAGGAAAGCTTATCTGAACACTTGAGATGAAAGGTAACCGGGATTTTAGGTTAAAAAACGTATATTTGGAGCCGGGCGTGAGGGCGCACGCCTGTAATCCTGGGGGCTCCAGGGGCTGAGGCAGGAGGATCACAAGTTCAAAGCCAGCCTCGGCAATTTAGTGAGGCCCTAAGAAACTCAGTGAGACCCTATCTCAAAACTAAATATGCAAAAGGAATAGGGATGTGGCTCACCAGTCAAGCACCCCTGGGTTCAATCCCCAGAACCAAAAAAAAGGAATTCAGTTTGCTTTGTATTGATCTCATACCTAGACAGTTTTGATACATTGTCTTATGTGTGTCTAGAGTTATACAGGACATTTTATTCTATAATTTTTGTTCTGGGGCAATTGACCACGGAGGTACATCCCCAGTTCTTTTTATTTTTCTGCTTTGAGACAGGGTCTTGCTAAGTTGATGAGCCTGGTCTCCAACCTGTGATCCTCCTGCCTCAGCTTCCCAAGTCGCTGGGATAACAGGCATGCTTCACCACACCTGGCTATATGTGATATTTTAATTTTTTAAATAATCCTAATGCTTCAATTCCATTTTTCTTTCTTCATTGCCTGCAGGAATCTATGCAGTAGAATTGTGATTGAGTAAACATCTATTTTTACAGCTGAGAAAGGAATTCTTTTGCTTATTTCCTCACTGACCATTACACTTAGGCGTAGGTTTCTTAGGTGCCTAAAGTACACTGAGTGTGTAAATGCCCTAATTGTTCCTTTCCGTGTGTGCAAGCCCTTGAAATGTGAATTTTCAGCTCCTTCCGTCAGAAGATTGAGTCTGAGCCTGGTGTGGTGGCACTTGTGATCCCAGCGACTCAGGAGGCTGAGGCAGGAGGATCATGGGTTGGAAGCCAGCCTCGGCAATTTAGCAAGACCCTAAAGAGAAAATGTCTCAAAATAGAAAACGTAAACAGCACTGGGTATGTAGTCAGTGATAGAGTGCCTCTGAGCTCAACCCTGCATATTGAAGGAAAAGAAATGTGGAGTCTGTCAATGGTGAGCCGATTGTCAACGTAGGCCTCGGGGTCTTGTGTACTTCCATTTCTGCCTTGCAGACTTGCTATCAGGGTATAAATACACTCAGGCGAGGCTCCTTGAGGATGAGATGCATGGGGAGGAGAAACTAGCAGCCTCCTCAGTGAATTTACCCCTAAACATGGAAGAGACAGGATTTGTCAAGCCTCCAACATGGCCCAAAGCCCATGACAGACGCTGGAGAGTCCTTGCAAGACCTGGAAAACAACAGCAGACTTGCAGATTGGTGAGTGATAGTTAAAGTTCTTCTTTTAAACCAAGTTACAAACTAGTTGTCGAGTGGAGTTGAAAAGTAGTTTTTCACACAGCATGACAAGTTGATAACAATAATCTGATTATGGAAATTCCTTTATTTTCATGGCTTCATTAAAACTTATACTGTGAATGCTCTTGTGTTTTGTTTTGTGCCAGGAGGAGCACTTAACCACTGAGCCACATCCCCAGCCGTATATTTTGTATTTTATTTAAAGACAGGGTCTCACCGAGTTGCTAAGCACCTCGCCATTACTGAGGCTAGCTTTGAACTCACCATCCTCCTGTCTGGGCCTCCCAAGCTGCTGGGATTACAAGCATGCACCACCGCCCCTGGCTGCTATTCAGATTTACCAAATCTGTTTTTGGTTTTCTGAACCTATTGAGATGACCATATACTTCTCTCCTTTTCTTGGAAAATCAGGGAGTGACAAGTATTCCTTTGACAGGTTATCCTCCCTTGTGCTCATGAGGTGAATACAACCTGGTCATTTTATTTTCTTTTACATAATTCTGAATTCATTTTACTAAGATACTAGAATTTTTGCGCTTACATTCATGAGTGGGTCTCTAATTTTATTTGTACTCACACTCTTCTTTTTAGGGGGAGGGTACCGTGGGTTGAACCCCCAGGGGTGATGAACCACTGAGCCACATCCCTAGACCTTTTTATTTCTTATTTTGAGAGGGTCTCACTAAGTTGCTCAAGCTGGCCTCAAACTTGCTGTCCTACTGCCTCAGCCTACCAAAGCACTGGAATTACAGGCAAGTTGATGGGATCACAGGTATGTGCCATCATGCCCGGCTATTTTGTTTTGTCCTTGTTGTTGTTGTTATTATTTTTTAATTTTTGTTAAAGAGAGAGAGAATTTTTTTAATATTTATTTTTTAGTTTTTGGTGGACACATCTTTATTTTATTTGTATGTGGTGCTGAGGATCAAGCCCGGCACAGGCCAGGCGACCGCGCTACGGCTTGAGCCACATCCCCACCCCCTGTTGTTGTTATTTTTAATTTCTTTTTTTTTTTTTTTTTGTACTGGGGATTGTACCCAGGAGCACATCCTCAGCCCTTTTTATTTTTTATTTTGAGATGGGATCTGGCTAAGTTCCTTTGGGCCTTACTAAGTGGCTAAGGCTGGCTTTGAACTCGTGATCCTCCTGCCTCAGCCTCGAGAGCTGCTGGGATTACAGGCATTTGGCAATGCATCCAGCCCCCATAGACTTTTTCACTTGGTAGTTTGTTTGTCTCATGCAAATTCTTTGATATATGAAAGGAGAGTATTTCATCTTTTATATTTTGTTGTCAGTAGAGGGAGATGAAGTCGTGGTCCAATGTTAAAGCCAACCATAAACAAAAATGAATCAGATCTGAAACTTTTACCTGTTTAAAAACGTATTTTCGGGAGGCTGGGGCTGTAGGTCAGTGGCAGAGCACTTGCCTAGCATGTGTGGCGCTGGGTTCCATCCTCAGCACCACATATGAATAAACAAATAAAATAAGGGCATTCTGTCCATCTACAACTACAAAAAAATTTTTTTAAAAAACGCCTTCTTATTACCTGTTAAGTAATATTTGTCATTTGTTTCAATGATTTGTTGCTTTCTGAAAAAGCAACAAGAAATGAGAAGAAATATAAACTAAAATGAAATAAAGTCTTTAAAAATAGAGGGCACAAAACTAATAATATGAGAAACTTCCTGTGTTCCAGTGTAAAAAGATGAATTACTTTGAACTCGCTTGATCTGAGATTGATTCGTATTTGAAAACATACTGTTCAGGGCTGGGGCTGTGGTTCAGGGGTAGAGCACTTGCCTAGCACGTGTGAAGCACTGGGTTCTATCTTCAGCACCACATACAATTTCATGAATAAAATAAGGGTATTGTGTCCATCTACAACCAAACATATATCATGGTTTTCAATGTGAGGGACTGTATGTCACACAGAGATGAGAGAGATCAAAACGTTCCTCCTAGGGACCCAAACCAGCAGTTGCCTCCCAATTGACATAGACCTAGTGTAACCCAATGAATGGAGAAGGACTTCCTGAGAGCCTGAATACTGGTCATTTCCTTGACCAAACTTTGCACATTCCTCTGAGTTTGCTCTTTGAGGAGACTTAGGTTGGGGCCCTTTCTTGGGTCTGCCTAGCCCAGTTGTAACTAGAATCTTATTGAGTCACTTTAGCAAGGCTCCTCCTACCCTTGACGTCACCTCCTAGTGATTTCCCATGTACTGGCCTCCATCACTGTGCTCCTTGGCTATAATTCAGTCTTCGTGTGTTCAAAGTTAATCCTATCTTTTTCTTTCTCCCGTTGTTATTATTATCAGCATTCTGGGGATTGAACTCGGGGCCTGCCTCATGCTGGGCAGTTGATCTACCAACATTCCCAGCCCAATGCTCTCTTTTTAAGAAAAACATATGGCCTTTAATTACATATAAAAAAAAAATAACATGAGAACAAGATGTTCTAAGGCTTGTACATTCTCTATAGATGAAAGGAGCTGTACTTGGTTCACTTGTAGTATGGCATCACTGAAGAGAAGGAAGAAGCCTAGCATAGTTATTCCTGAAGCAGAAAGCCAGTTTACTACAATCAGTACTGATTTCCCTACCATATTTCTGTAGAAATACTGATTTGCTGTCGGAAATGTCCAGTGTTTAGCTATAAGTGATTAAAAGGGGCAGAGCGAGGAGTTTGGTATTTTTCTTCCAGGTGAATTCTTCCTATTTCCTGGCTTCTCCTTCCACAAATCTATGACTGTGTATCCTCGTAGGCGCAGTCATGTGACTTCTCCCTACTGATCTGGGCAAACGCAATGGGTTGTTGTGGGGGGCAGAGGGAGGCAGCTAATCCCATGCCACCAGGCCTACCTACAGGCTTTTGATATTTGAACCTTTGGGCTGGGGATGTCTCTCGGTGGTTGAGAATGTGCTCAGCATGCCTGAGACCCTGGGTTCAAGAAGGAAGGAAAGAAAGAAGGGAGGGAGGGAGAAATAGGGAGGAAGGAAAGAAAAAAGTCCAATACTCTTTTTTTGGGGGGGGGGCTCTTTATTTATTTATTTATTTTTTAAAGAGAGAGAGAGAGAATTTTTAATATTTATTTTTTAGTTCTCGGCGGACACAACATCATCGTTGGTATGTGGTGCTGAGGATCGAACCCGGGCTGACCTGCAAGTAGTTTCAGAATACTCCTGTCATTACAGTTTCCTAAAGTGAGGCCTACTCGTTGGGAAAGATCCTGCCTGTTGCGAGACCTAACCCTGGGCTCCAAGGTGGGCCTCTGTGCCTTCTCTGGAGGCCCCAAGGGAGACCTGGACCCTGGCACTCACTTAGCCTAGAATCTGGAGAGTCATGGGGCCTGGCGTGAATCAGCATCAGCCTGGAGATGTTGTCACAGGACAACGTGGGGAGGAGCCTCAGCTCCTTTTGACAGTGTGGAATCTTAATCTCCAGCGTCACAAGAAAAGACCTGTCTTAAACTCATTATGCATTAGCTATGAGTCCACCACAGGAGAAATGCAGTGGCGTCCAGTGTGCTTATTGTGTGCCAAAGACCACCCTGAATTCTGGAGCCCAGTCCACCTTTGGCTAGCTGAAGATATTCACAGGTCCAAATGGGGTTACCAAGACATGAGGCTGATCTCCCTGTGACATGTCACCCTGTTGATCTCCAAGGTTGATGGAGCTGGTCCGGCTGGCTAGGGGGAGACCCACTTCATCCTTCACTGCTCTGTGTGCATCTTTTCTGAACCTCACTACATTCAAAAGGATGACCTTCCACATCGAACCATACATTGGTGAAGGTTATACAAGTAAGTAGCTGTGCTCCCCTGCTAGAAGCTTCAAACCAACTCTCAAAACAGGGATGCCAAGTGGAGAGGGAGGGAGAAGGAAGAATTCTCCATGTCCAGAAGGAGGAGGTGGGTACACTGGTGTAGCTGATTTCTCAGGCCCTGAGAAAACGGTTGGTGGAGTTTGTTCTTCTCTCCCACCTCACAAGAAACAGGCCCACGAGGCCTCTTGGTCTTCAATCAGACAGGAAAAGGAGAAGAATGCTGAGTAGTAGAATAGGATTTGTGAACCCAAGCCTCCAGGGCTTTAAATTCCTCTGGAAAAGATCAGGGACAGAGAGTTCCATGCACTCCCCTTTTGACTTCATCTGAGATAGGTCTTTGCTTTCAGCAAATTTTGTTTGATCTGAGAGTTCTACCAAGCACAGCAAATGCTGCTGGATGTCCGTTAGGAAAAGACTGTTATACTCTGCCGGAAGCTCCCAGGGATCCTCGCACCATAGCATAGTGACCTCACATAAGGGCCTGCTGGGTTGCGTTCCAAAAGGAAGAAAACAGAGAGGAATGCACCATAGGGCCTGCATTCATCTTTGAGTGGGTTCTTTGGGTGCGGTGCACGTGGCTTCCTATGACTTTTTGCGAACTTGAGTTCCTCCTGCCTTAGCCTCCCACAGTGCCGAGATTACAAGTGTGCTCCACTGAGCCCTAACTCTACTGCCTTACCATAGTGTGAACGTTGGCAATATCTTGAAAGGAACCGGAAGAAGCGAGAGGCCAGTAGTAGTCCAGCGGCTACCAGCAGATTGTGACCCACTGCCATATGGCAGGCAGAGGTCTCTACCTGGTGTGGGTAGGTTTGCAGGAATCTCCCCAGAGTGAAATGCAGGTCCTGGTGGGCACTTCTCTGTTGTTTGTGCCTCTTGGTGCAAGAGTTAGCAGGCGTCCACTTGGTCTCGCTGTGCTAGGAGCCATGCATCCCATGTTGTGGCGCGGCCACAATGTCAATAAGAAGCCAGTCCTTGTGGCGTGTTGCACGAACAGGTGTGCTTTTGAAGGTCTCAGGCATGCCTGAATGTCTCATTACCTGTAACTGAGACACCTGGAGAGAAGTTAGATGACCTATCTGGGACAGGAATCACTTCTTCTAAGGGAGCATTGGCTTAAAAGCATGGAGCCTGAGCGGCGCACACCTGGAATCCCAGCAGCTCAGGGACTGAGGCAAGAGAATAGTTCAAAGCCAGTCTATCAAGACCTTGACTAAAAATAAAATATAAAAAGAGTTGAGGATATGACTCAGTCAGTGATGGTTGATCTCCGCAGGGTTCCTTCGGTCCCAGGTACCAAATAAAAATAAAAACAGGTGGGAAAGGAATTCAATTATTATTGTCAATTTCAAAAACTGCAAATTAGACACTAGTGGACAGTGCAAACAATTGAATATGATCATGAATTTTTTAAAGTTATTGCCTTCCACGGTGACATTGCTCTGCCATTACTTCATTTGGTAGAGGCTGTTGTGTAATGTGGATTGTGAAGACGCAAAGATTGTGTCTTGAAATTAAAAAAAAGTGGATATATGTCAGTGGTACAAGGTGATACTGAAGACTTTGTATAAAGTTAAAATACATAAAATTATATCTAAACAGAAATTGAATGTTAGTTGTGTGTGGGTACATCCATTTATATAAACACACAATTTTTAAAAGCTTTATATTTGTGATCATGGTCTGTGTGAGAGTATGTCTGAAGATGATATGTTTGATTGACCTATTTTATCCTTAGTTTTCTGTTCTTTTTCTTTTCTGGTGGGACCAAGGATGATTGAACCCAGGGACCCTTAACCACTGAGCCTCCCCCAGGCCTTTTAATTTTTGTTTATTTTGAGACAGGGTCTTGTGAAGTTTCTGAGGCTGGCTGTGAACTTGGGATCCTCCTGCCTCAGCCCTGGGAGCTGCTGGGATTACAGGTCTGTGTTACTTGCCCAGTTTCTATCTCTCGTCCTTTTACTTCTATTTCAATAAGCACGCTTGAATGAAAGTCTTGAATGTGAAAGGTGTGAATACAGATACCTTGATGTCCTCTCAGAGCACGCATCTGCGTGACTGGATTCCAGAGATGGCTACTTTGCGCATTTGTTGAATTTTGCTTTCTTCATGGATTTTAAAGATAAAATTATAAGACAAAAATTTAGGATAAAAACATGAGAATCATGTAAAGCTACTGAATGTCTCTAGAATAAAATTGTATATCATAAAGATATAAGTAAATTTACATAATATGCATGGAATTTAGTCATGTATCTATATCTATAGATAATTAGATTTTTATGGATGAAAATAGTTAAGATATTTGGTGATGAACAGGCCACATGATATAACTCAAAGGTTTAAGAAAATCTGTACAATTCAACTACTGAAATTATTTTATAGCGATAACAAAAATGGCTCAGGAATGGGAAGAAAAAATATGGGGTTGGAAACACAGTGTGAATTCAATCTAAGATCAAATTTATTGTGCTACTTGAATATCTACATACAAGTTTGTGACAATGTATTCAAAGAATGGCAATAATATTCAAAGTGGTATAGGCATTGAACCAAAAGTGTGAAGACACTGCTTTTCTCTAGATCTGTACATGGCTAATTTCTGAGTCCTTTGGAAGCTCCATATATTAGTTATCAAAGAGAAAACATGAGACTAATCCCTAAGTGAAAACCGGCAGTACACCTAGAGCACAGCCATAGGAAAGAGTCATCGGAAATTCCACGATAAGGGAACATGCTCATGCTCCTAGGTCAGATGACAAAGCCATGAGAGAATATAGGTTTTTTTTTTTTTTTAAGGTGTTCATGGGATGAAAGCCAGGACTGTGCACATTAGTTCTTAAAAAAAAAAAAAATCAACAAATAAAAAAACAAGGAGAAAATACAGTTGAAGGAAAAAGAAAACTGTTTACAAACGAGATGATTCTGTAACCCATGGGATAAAATATTATGAATAAGAACACATAAAGATACACACCCCATAGAGTCAAGACTAGTAGTAGAAGCATATTTCATGCCATGGACACACGTCATGTTCTCATCTTTAATGAGGAGAAGAAGGGAAATGGATGCTAAAGGAAGTTTAAGCATCATGGCCGTCTTGGAAACCTCCTGAGAAATTATTGCCTCTAATTCAGTTCAGAGGATGTGAAACCAAAGGAATGCTGGAGTCCCTGCTGGCCTTGGAGCATGGCCAGGTCACTGACCACGTGGGTTGGTGACCCTTTGACCACAGAAGATCCCCTCCAGCTTCAGCAGCCTGCTCACTTGTCTGCTTTCATCCCAGGGATTTATCCTCGGATGCTGTGTCATCTCCAGGGGCAGGAACACTGAGTATAGAAAGCCACACCTGAATGGACGGGATCCTGTGGAAAATGAAGTTCCACCAGGACCAGAGTCCTGAGGAAAGGAGAGGAGATCCAGGCCCCAGTGTGGTTTCCGATGAAACCTGAAAGTGTTACCACAATTTACCGGTGCCAAGACCTTGCTTCCCCAAATGCTGAAGTACAACACCAGAGAAGCAAGCCTAGGCGAGTGGAAAGTAGAAGCTGTATTAAAGGACAGCAGAGGTTTCTTCTCTTTACAGGTTTCTTCTCCCCAGAGGCAAAAAGGGACCCAAAAGGAAAATCCCTGGAAGAGCAAGGTCTCTCCCCCCCCCTTTTTTTTTTTTTTTTTATAGCTAAGGTCTTCTTTTAGCTTTCCTACACTTATGTCCTTTGTTTCCCTTTATCTTTCAGTGATAGAATGCAGATGGGAAGCCCCAAAAGGTGGTAGATACAGGTGGGCTGAGGGGTAATCTGGGCAGGAAGGGCCTTGGGCAGCTCTAGATTACCACCTCCTAGTTTGCTGCCAGCTGATTCATGAACATTTCCTTAGGATGGGCTCTGGGCCTTGGGGACATTAACATTTCAATTTCCCCAAGTGCTGCTCTGGTTTCCTGGACTCCATTCTCTATAATGGCCTCCATTTTCTTTATCTTACTCTACATTACACCTGATTTACCTAACTACATTAATTACCTATCTGCAAATCTAGCTTCAAAAGCAATCTCAAGTTGGAGGCCAGTCTGACCAATATGCAAAATCCCCTCTCAAAATCAGAAAGGAAAAAGTGTTTGAAAATCTCAATTCCAGTTCCAGCACACACAAGAAGCCTCCTAGACAGCTTGTTCCAACGCAGAGGGCAAAAGGCAAGAGAGCCAAGTTTCCTAAGCCCTTGTCTCTGGGTGGTGTTTTTTCAGACAGGAAGGGCGGGAGCAGAGCTCTCAGGAAGAGGACTGGTGGCCATGTCTGCAGCTCTACTGCCATCCTGCGGGAACAGTTTCACGACACCCAGCTCCATTCAAACCTCCTTCCCAGGAGGCCAAGCTGTTGGGCAGATGGGGCAGGCAGGGAGTTGGAAGATGCTTGGGCTCAGATCTGGGCCTCCTTGCCTTCTCCTAGGGCCCTGAGGGAGACCTGGGCACTAGCACAGCCTCAGCATAGAACCTGCAGAGCAGGGGGCCAGATTGGACCCATAGCAGCCAGGAGGTGTTTCCCACAGGAAGTGGTGGAGCGGGGCCTCAATGTTAATCTGTGTGGACTGGGCCTGAGGGACACAGTGAAAAGGATAATGTAGGTGCTTCTGGATGCTTCTTTCCTTCTTTCTCTTTTTTTTTAATAATTTATAGTAGAATGCATTTGGACATATAGTACACAGATATATGTACTCCTCCTTCCTGTGGCTGTACATGGTTCAGAGTCAATCCACTAGTACGTTCATTCGTGGATACTTATTTCCTGTTCAGGTTCCTTTGAGCCAGAGATGGCACTCCCTTTTGTGAAGTCACCTTGCTGTTGTGCTTGAGTCCCTTGTCCCCCAGGACAGGAACGAAAAGGAGAGGCCACTTGAAGGTGGCACAGGGCAGCATCAGATGTGTTTCCAGTAAGCCACGTGCAGACCCAATTGTATGGTGGCCACGATGCCCTGAAGAGAAGGGCAGAGGAGAGTAGGATCAACTCTTAGTGCAGGCGATGTGCTAGAGCAATAAGCACCACGAACAAGAAGGTTCAACACTCCAAACTACATTTGGAAAGCTGTTATTTGGTGGAACCTATGCAAAAATTCACTAAATGTGTGTCCACGTTCTTAATATAAAAGCCAAACCTATGCAATTTTAGACGAAAATAGACACATAAATCTTCCCCTTCTGGGATTTGGTAGTGGTTTCTTGAAAACAGTGATGAAAGCAGAACTATGAGAAGACAGGATGGATGGTGGGGAAGTCCTCTCCTTGTGCCTCAAAGGACAGGATTGACAGCAGGAAGATGGAGTTAACAGAATAAGAGAAGGTAGTTTCAATTATCTGGAAACTTTCTGACACTCAGAATTCATGAAGTAGCTGGTTCCATAACTTGTAAATTGTGCTCTTAACAAGATGGGTATGCATGTATCACAATACTGTGCCGACTTTATAATCCCTTGGTTCAAAAAGAAAAATGGTATAGCTGGCTGGAATGGTGGTTCCTGTCCCTGTTTTGGAGGAACCTCCATACTGATGTCCACCGTGGCTGTGCTAAGTGTGTCCAAGGGTTCCTTTCGCCAACATTCGCCTGATTATACCCATTTTGGAAGTGGGATTGGCTCCCTGTGATATCCCTGCCATAGGCTTTCCACTTTGTGATTCCTGAAAGTTCTTGTAGCGAAAGTATGAAATTTCAAGCATTCCAAAATAGATACGGAAGTGGATATGTGCCAGTGGTGTACAGTGATGCCGCAGACTGCGTGAAATGACACAGGGTGCCCTTTATCTTCAGAGAAACACAAATGTGCAATGTGTGGGTGCATGCATTCATAAGCAAACGCAGCATTTTTAAAGCTGTGTATTTGTGTGCCGATGGTCACTATTAGAAGGATTGTCATGCAGTATGACAATCTTGGGCAAGGCATTTATATCGTTAGTTTTATTTCCATGTACATAAAGAGACTTTAATGAAAGTGGGTAGCTACTTGTGAGCGCAGGGAACACTCCTTGGCAAGGAGCCATGGTGGCATATATCCTGGTGTCCAAATAGGAGAGATGTCGACTTTTGTTTCCTTGCCTCGTTGTCTTGGAAGTGAGAATTTTTAAAAACTGAATATTGTCTTAGTATGTAATTATTTATACATTAATACAATATGGAGAGCATTATTCAAAGAAGCACGTATGTTATATAGATCCACGCACACACATGCACACATATATCTGTTGAAGGATTTTATGGGAAAAACTGTTAATAAACGTGAAATATTTTGTAGAAACCAAACCAATACATATGAGAACTTTGTGAAGGTTTTAAACCTTCCGCTAAGCCAAGTCTTTCAAATATGCTGTGAGTATGCCAAACACTGCCCAATAATCAGAAGGGAAAATATGGTGTCTAAGCACAAGGCATAACACTGTCAAATTTCAATGCAACGTTATTGTAGTATCTATGGATTGGAAAAGTGGGGTTGAGTAAGCAAAAGATTATGGGTGTTTCACATGATGTCTGATGATGGTGGTTTTCACTCAGTCCAAACATGGCTGATTTCTGAATCCTTTGCAAGTTTCATGTCCTAGTTACCAAGGAGAAAAGACATGACCCATCTGTAGGTGACAAGCAGTCATAGACATGCAGGGTAAAGCCAGGGAAAGCTGTCACAGGCCATTCTGTGATATGGGAAAACGCTGGTGCTCTAGGGTCACATGATGAAGTCGTGAGAGAACATCTGTCAACTGTAGGAGAAGAATTGATGGTCCCTCCCATGCACATGTCACTGCTGGTGGGATTGTAGAGCATTCAGTCTTGAGCTCTCTGATCCCCCCCGTGTAAGGACTGCACCTAAGGGAGGCCTCCCCCTGGGCGCACCCTGCCTAGAGCCTGGGTCCCAATGGAATAGGAGTCCAGGGAGCCTGGGCAGGAAGTGAGTTGGGCTGACACCCAAGAGTCCTGGGGCCTATGTTGCTGCTTCCCTGAGCCCTTGGTGTTTTCCAACTCCTTCCTAGGCAAGGATGCCAGAGGTTTGCCTCCAAGAGCCCCAGACAAGTGGATACCATGAAGAAACGCTGTAGAAACAACACTGATTGAGGAGCAGAAAGGGGAAGACTTGTGACATGGAAACTGAGTTCTGGAAGAGAGAAGGTGCCGTGGGGTGAGTGGCTGAGGTCTTTAATATCACTTTTAATTTTATCCTTTTTTTCCTCTCTCTTTCTTCCTCTAAGTGTTACTGGCGGGAAACCCAGTAACAATGGAAAAAAAGAGCCAAATTTTAGGAGTGAAACACATTTCCTCAAAAGAGCAAAGTGCAAGTAAGGCAGCCATAGTTTCTGGTGTTTCCTCTGTTCTGGAATTGTTTTTTCTCCCCTCATTGGATGAGCGGAAGCAGAGTACCTGAGGCAAGGCTAGTTCTGTCTTGTGGGGCAATACTACCATCCTGAGGACAGAGTTTCCTAGTGCTCAGAGCCCGTAGCTCAGAGCTCAGAGCTCTTCTGCACTAAAGCCCCTGCAGGTGAGGAAGGTAGGGCCCGTGGGAGGTCCAAGGGGCAGGTTCAAGCTTGGCGTCCCAACCTCTATGTGTCCTCTGGCAGAAACGAAGCACAGATGCAGAGTCTTGGTGGGGAACCTGGGTAATGATGGACACCAGAAAAAAGCACAGAGGTGCTACCAGATCAGACCTGTCCTTGCTGTTCTCACACTGCGAGGAAGGATCCACATGCACAGTGACATCAAGAAAGGGCATCCCTTGACTTGCTATCTATATCCCCAGGTTTTAAGGTATGCATTAAACCATGAATTCCGTTCAGTTATGAATATCATCAGTATATGCAGTGTATTCAGATTTTCCACTTCTTCTTCTGGTTTTTGTTGTTGTTCTTCGTTCTTTTTTGTACTGGGGATTGAACCGAGGAGCACTTAAGCACTGATCCACATCCACAGCCCGTTTTTGTATTTATTTAGAGGCAGGGTCTCAGTGACTTGCTGACTGGCTTTGAACTCATGAACCTCCTGCCTCAGCCTGGAGAGCTCCTGAGATCATAGGCGTGTGCCACCACACCTGCTTCTTTCTTCTTCTGTCAGTTTTTGGAAACTTACTTTTTTAAGTTGCTCATTTCGAGTAAGTTGTTAAATGTGTTAATGGCCGTACATGGAAGCACAAGCCTGAAGTTCTCGCACCTTAGCACGTGGAGGTAGTGTTGTAGGAGACATATGAGGCAGGACACCAGATAGGAAACAGGCAGCAGGGTTATTTGGCTGCAGCCAGGGTCAGAGGGTGAAGATTTCACTGTAATCGACCAGTGCCCTGAACCCCGATTTCAGGCAGTTTCAGAACTTCATACCCAGCGTGTAAGGGAAGGGGCTCAGAAGGTCACAGCCTGTAGAAGTTCACACAAAAACAGCTTTTTCTTTCACTGTTCTTGGCAAGTTAACCCTTCAAGGACAGCACCTGAGAAGGGGAGAGCATCTTCTCCCCTCTCTTGCCCCTGCCAGCTGTTATCATGGAACCCTATTAGTATCCTCTTCTATTATCTTTGAAATGTACACATGTACGGATCTGTGCTTCTTTTTTTTTTTTTTACACTTTGCAAAACTGTGCAAACTACTATACTGGATATTCCATAAATGTTTGTGAAAAACTAGTAAAGGGGCATTCAGCACCTGGAGTGGTGATTTCTTTCAGGTCAGTGGCCCAGTAAGATACACCAACAGCAAATAGGAAGTTTAACCACACTGAACTCAATTCTGGTGAAGATTTCTGGAGAAGCTTAATTAAGATTGTCTATGGAGGAGGGGCTGCCACTAGAGTCGGAGAACCACAAATTCAGCCAGCCTGGGCAACCCAGTGAGACCCTGTCTCAAAATAAAAGAGAAAGAACTGGAGGTCTAGTTCAGTGGCAGAGCACGCCTGAGTTCAATTCCCCGTACCATACACAGAGTTGTTCGGGATATTTTCTCATATTTAACATCTGTGGCATCTTTTGTTTCTGATAATAGTTGTTTACTTTTACTTCAGTCTTGCTAAGGATTATAGTAATTCTTGTAGTCCTATTTATTTATTTAATACTGTGAATTGAACCCAGGGCCTCACACATCCTAGGCAGGAGCTCTAACACAGAGCTACAACCCCAGCCCTCCTTGTAGTTCTTTTTCGCCTTGATTTTTTTTTTTTTTTTTTTTTTTTGTGATTCTGGGGATTGAACCCATGGCCTTGTGCATGCGTGGCAAGCTCTTTACCAACTGAGCTATATCCCAGCCCCTGCCTTGATTTTTTAATACCAATTTTCACCCCTTTATTTTCTTCTTCTACTTATTCGGAGCAAATTTCTTTTCACTCTTACCTGCTGAGGCTGGTAACCAAAATCATTGTTTTTCTTAAGTATTTTAAGTTATAAATTTCTAAATATAACTTTAAAAAAAAGAAAGGGTATGCTTCTTCTTGCTCCAAGGACCAAGAACACAAAGCTGGGACCTTCAAGAGCCTGCATTAGCTCCTTTTTTTCTTTTCGAGCTCTTCCTTGACAAATATCAGAGGTGGTTTATTTTATTGAGTTCTACAGTTTTCATTTTGAGATTATTTAAATGTTGAACGAATGACCCCTTTCCAGAATATTAACACTTTGCATATTAAAAACTCATTTCTGTAGGATATCTTCTCTTATTGGAAGTACAGGGCACTAGGGAAGAGATAGTCGTCCACCTCCACTGGAGGGCTCACATCCAGCGGTAGAGGGGGCGCCCTAGGATCCACAAGCGGCTTATAGTCCATGAAAGAAACCCACTCTTTGGGGCTCAGTAATTGCAAGGAAGGGCTCTTCTCAGTGGCTGATGAGCCACAGAAAAGCCTCACAGTGCTTCAGGTGAGTAACAGAGGGCGCTCCCAGGTCAGCTGCACACCCTGGCCTGGGCTTCAGGAACACAGCACATCAAAAAGGCCCTGTTAGGGCATCAGAGATTCAGGCCTCAGTGCAGTTACTGATGAAACCTGAAAGCAGTCTCATGCTAGAGGCCAAGGGAGTAAGGTCTCAAATCGGATGACTGTCTGGCCAACATGCAAAATCCTGTCTCAATATTAAGAAATGAATAAGTTTTTGAAAATCTCAATTCGAGTTCCAACAGACACAAAAAAGCATCCTGGACAGCCTGTTCCAACATGGAGGGCAAATGACCAGGGAGCCAGGTTTCCGGAGCCTTTTTCTCTGGGCGGCGTTTTTTCAGACAGGAAGGGCGGGAGAAGAGCTCTTAGGAAGAGGGCTGGTGGCCATGTCTGCAGCTCTACTGCCATCGTGCGGAAACAGTTTCACCCAGCTCCATTCAAGCCTCCTTCCCATGAGGCCTAGCACTTGGGCAGATCGGGCAGGCAGGGAGTTGGAAGATCCTTGGGCTCAGAGCTGGGCCTCCTTGCCTTCTCCTAGGGCCCTGAGGGAGACCTGGGCACTGGTGGCACTTCAGCCTAAACCTGCAGAAAGAGGGGCACAGAGGGGACTCCCAGCAACCTAGAGGTGCTCTCACAGGAAGTTGAGGGGCGGGGCCTCGGTGCTCAAGTTTGTGGACCTCAACTGAGGGACACTTGGAAAAGGATATTGCAGGTCCTTCTTGTTCAGGTCCCATGGACCAAGAGACAGCAGTCCCTTATGTGAAGTCACCCTGCCATTGTGCTTGAATCCTTTCTGCTTCCAGGTGGAGCCCGAGGACAGGTCAGTTTTTGGTGGCATAGGGCAGCATCAGAAATGTGTCCAGTAGTTCACAGGCAGGCCCAATTGTCTGGAGCCCAGGATGGCCTGAAGGGGAGGGCAGAGAAGAATTGGAAGAACTTGCAGTGCAGCCCATCTGCTAGAGACAAGCACCAAGAACGCTTCCATTTGCAGAGCTGTTATTTGGTGGCGCCTATGTAGAAGTTCATTTAGAAAGCATCAAGGATCTCCTCCCCAAAACCTCACCTACAGCATTTGAGAGAAAAATGTAGGCAGGTGGGGGTGGGCTGGATGAGTCCTGGGGGGGGCAGGCTAGAGCAGGGCACTGGTTCTTGTTCTTCCAAAAGAGCTGCCCCTGGCAGCTGTTTCTGGAAAATTAGCACGTCCTTGCGACCTAAATGCATTAACCCTCTGTGGGTCCTGAGGCTCCAGTCCACACAGCACCAGAGCCCACGTCTCCCTCAGGACCCTGGGAGAAGGCCAGGAAGCCCAGAGGGCAGCCCCAGCCGCCTGGAAGTGGCTCCTGGAAACGTGGATCCTCCCCCACAGCGAGGCCTCCTGGGAAGGGGCTGGGGTGGCGCAGGGCGTCTGGAAACTGGTTCCGCACGGTGGCGGTAGAGCTCCAGCTGTGGCCACCAGCCCTGGGCCTGAGCGCCCCTCTCCCGCCCTGGCTGTCTCAAAAAACACCACCCAGACAAAGGCACCAGGCAACATGGCCGCCCTGGCCTTTGCCCAGTTCTGAGGCAGCAGCTCCCGAGGTTGCTTTTTCTTTTGCAGTGTTTGTGGCTTTTGGTTCCCAGTGTTTGCTTCTGTCGTGATTCTGCCCGAGACAGGCTTTGCCGCGTTGCCCAGGACCAGCTGGAAAGTGTGGCGCCAGTGCAGCAGCTTCCAGCTCCTGTCTCCTGTTGTTCTCCCTCTGAACTCTGACCAAGGCCTGAGTGCCATCCTGCCCTGGGCCTCCCCTGGCTCTGAGGGAATGTTCAAGGGGGCCCTGCTCATTCAGTCTGTTCTGAGTTGGACTGCACTCAGTCTTCCTCCCTCTGTAGTTTGTGAGTGCTCGGACCAGGTGAGAGAAATGACAGGGTTCAGTTTGTTTTATGTTCTTTTTAAGACTTGAGAAGCTTGGAAACACAGGCATAAATGCATTCTCCCTCTAGGGAACCAGTACGCACAAGTTGATGCGCCTTAGTCTAGGTTCTGTTGCCATGACAAAATACCTGAAGCCCAGTAAATTGTAAAGAGTAGATATTTCTCGGCCTCATGGTTCTGGAGACTCTCATTTCTAAGAACGCAGCATGTGGGCATCTGCTGAGCCTTTGCTGTCCTCTGAGTCATACTGTGTCTTGCTCTAAGGTGAGGAACTCCATGCAAGTGTCCCGAGTAGCCTGCATTAACCTCTGACAGGGTTTCTCTGGTCCAGTCCTCACAGATTCCTACTAAGGCCCTGGCCCCAAGACTTCTGTGACACCACCTCTTGGCTGCTACTGGTCCCCTGGGGAACCCTGGCTGTCCAGGTTCTTTGCTGAGAGAGCACCAGTGCCCAGGTCTCCCTCAGGGCCCTGGGAGAAGGCAAGGAGGCCCAGATGGCAGCCCGAGCCTCTTGCAGCTTGCTCCACAAAAGCCAGATCCTCCCTAACAGGTAGGTCTCCTGGGAGGGAGGCTTCAGTGGAGCACAGTGTTTGCTACCTGTTCCCTCAGGATGGTGGGAGTGCTCCAGCCAAGGCCACCAGCCTGGATCCTGAGAGCTCTTCTCTGCCCTTCTTTTCTGCACGAGTGCCAGCCAGAGACAAAGTCACCAGGGAACATTCACCTTGGGTTTTGCTACCATTGTTGGAGTACATTCTCAATGGTGCCTTTTTCTTTTGCATTGTTTCATTGTTATTAATTTGTTTTCTTTTAAATTTCAGTTTTTTCCTAAGGGATGTACCAAAGACTGAGTTCAAGGTTCCCGAGCCACATCCCTAGCCTTATTTTGTATTTTTTTATTTACAGACAGAGCCTCCCTGAGTTGCGTAGTGTCTCAGTTTTTCCTGAGGTTGGCTTTGAACTTAGGATCCTCAGGTATCAGCGTCCTGAGCCGCTGCGATCACAGGCATGAGCCATGGGGATCACAGGCCTGTGTCATCACGACCAGATTTAATTTTGAATTTTGAGGTAGGTTGAGCAGGCTGGCTTTCATCTTTTGGTGTCCTTGCTTCAGCCTCCCATTCCTTTCTGGTTTTGTTTTCCATTTGCAGTTAAACGAAAGCAAGAATCCTCAGAGGACATTATTGCTCTGGTTTTGGGGAATTTAATTTGCAAGTCTACCTTGTGCACTCCCTTATTGTTTGCTTGCTGTCACTTACCCAGCGGTTTCTCAGAGCTAACACCAGATCAGAGAAACGAAAAAGTCAAGTGTGTTTGACTTTATTTCTAAAATATTTGATAATTTTGAAAAAAAAAATCTATAGAGCTGACAGGTATATCAATCACGTATCTTAGGCAACTTTTTTTTGTTGCTATAGTAATCCTAGAGGGCCAGGTCGTAGCTCAGTGGTACAGTGCTTGCCTAGCACATGTGAGGCACTGGTTTCCATCCCCAGCACCACATTAAGAAAACTAAACATATAAAATAGAGCTATTATGTCCATCTACAATTAAAAAATAAAAATAAAAAAACCTGGAGGTTGAATTTTCTAAATAATAAAGTGTCTCCAGGTGCCTGGCACATGCCTACGATCTTGGCTGCCTGGGTGGCTGAGGCAGGGCAATCGCAAATTGTAATCTTGCTATGACTTAGGGAGACCCTTAGGTAACTTGGATAAATCCTGTCCGAAAATAGAAAATCCTAATGATTTGAAGAAAATGACTGGATATGTTGCTCTGTAGTTAAGTCCCCCTGAGTTCAATGTCCAGTACCAAAGATAAAAAAGGAATAAAATCTGTTTAGCTCATGGTGCTGGAGACAGGAACGTCCACGAACATGGCCCGGGGATGTGCTTGACCATTGGTGAGGGTCTTTGGGCTACATCCTAACATAGAAGAGGCCATCATGAGACAGAGCAGTCCCGCTGGAGAGAGTTGACTCTGATAGCAAAGTCACTCCTGAGCACACCTATTAATCCATGAATGGACTGATCTCTGCATGAAGGCAGGGTCCTCATGAGCCACTCACCTCCCACAGACCCTACACACACTGCCCTTTCAGAGATAAGTCATGCTGTCATTTCAATGTTTGTTCCATGCTGAGGTTTCCATCAATACCATTAAAACTCCAGGTCAGTGGTGCATACCTGTGATCCTATTGGCTAGGAATTTCACCTTTCTCCTTTGGGCTTCAAATGTGGTAAAACAAAGTTTTAGGAAGGATGACATTCATGAGAGTTCATGTTCTTCAGCTCCTCAAAGCTGTGCTAACAGAAGTGTGCTCTAAATGATAATAGGGGCATTAATTCCAATTGATTACAGTATTTTTTTCCCCTCAAGTCTGGTTCACTCTACACAAATGTGGGTATAGATTTAACAGTATACATAGAAAGAATCCTAAAGGTTAATGGGTCCTCTGGAAGGTTACTGCTGGTGCTTTTCTTTTTCTCGGCACGTGCTCATTTTCTGATCCTTGTCAAACATCACTCTTCAAAGCACTAATGAGTAGGGCTTTGTGGCCCACAAGTATAATCCCCACAACATGAGCTGCCAAGGAAGGAGGAATGTTAACTTGAGGCCAGACTCAGCAATCAGTGAGGCCCTCGGGAAGTTGGTAACACCCTGTGTCAGGATAAAAAAAATTAATCGATCGAGGGCCGGGAGGGTTCTGGGTATGTTGCTGTGTGGTTCAGCATCCCCGTATTGAGTCCTCGGTACAAAATCAATCAATCAATCAATCAATAAAATGAACTGAAGGGAAAATACTGTTGAAGGAAGAGAGCTAAAACTGCCAATGAGATGATTCTGTAAGCCATGTGATGAAATATCACTTATAAGGAACAAAATATTCAGAAAACACATAAAGATACACACCCCAGGGAGCAGGTAAGTAGTAGAAGTGCATTTAATGGTATGGGAAAGTGTTAATTGTTAATGAGAAGAAAAGGATGGAAATGAAGGCAAAAGTAAATACAAGTCACATGCCCTCCTCCATTACTCATGAGAAATTATTCCCCCCCCCCCATTGAGTTCAGGAGAAGAGAAACCAAAGGACTGATGGAATCCCCACTGCCCTGGGAGCATGGCCAGGTCACTGACCACCTGGGTTGGTGACTGGTTGGCCACAGAAGATCTCCTCCAGCTTGAGCAGCTTCCTCAGTTGTCTGCTTTCATCCCAGGGATTTTTCCTCTGATGGCTGTTTGCTGTTTGTGAGCTGCAGAGCCTGTAACACTGAGCCACACTCCAGTGGACCAGATCCTCTGGAAATGAAGTTCCACCAGGACAGGTGTCCTCAGGAAGGAGGAGTAGATTCAGGCCCCAGTGTGATTTCTGATGAAACCTGAAAGCAGTCCCCTGCTAGAGACCAAGGTAGGAAGGTCTCAAGTTGGAGGCCAGTCTGGCCAGCATGCAAAATCCTGTCTCAAAACGAAGAAATGAAAAAGTTTTTGGAAATCCCAATCCAAATTCCAAAACAAAAAATACATCCTGGCTAGCTTGTTCCAACAACACAAAGGGCAGAAAAGAAGGGAGCCAGGTTTCCTGAGCCTTTTTCTCTGGGCGGCGTTTTTTTCAGACAGGAAGGGCGGGAGAAGGGCGGTCAGGATGAGTTCTGGTGGCCATGTCTGCAGCTCTACTGCCATCGTGCGGGAACAGTTTCTAGATACCCAGCGCCATTCAACCCTCCTTCCCAGGAGGCCTAGCTGTTCAGCAAATGTGGCCAGGTGGTTGTTCTAAGAGGCTTCCGCTGTGCTCTGGGCCCCCTTCTCTTCTCCTAGGGCCCTAAGGTAGACCGGGCACTGGCGCTCCCTCACCTCAGAACCTGCAGAGGATGGGCCCAGCTAACTAGGGGCAGCCAAGAGGTAGTCCCACAGGAAGTCATGGGGCGGGGCCTAGGTGCCAAGCTGTGTGGACTTAACTCTGAAAGGATCCTGCAGGCGCTTGTGGATACTTCTTTCTTGTTCAGGTTCCTTGGTGCAAGAGGTAGCAATGCCTTTCGTGAAGTCACCATGGTGTTGTGCTCAGATCCCTTCAGCCCCTAGGTGGAACAGAAAGGCAGGACAGTTCTAGGTGGCATAGGGCCCCATCAGATGGGTGTGCAGTAAGTCACAGGCAGGCCGATTGTCTAAGGGTTAGGGTGGTCAGAAGAGAAGGCAGAGAATTGGAAGTTCTTCTAGTGCAGCCAATGTGCTAGAGACACAAGCACCAAGAAGACCCAGGAGGATCAACTCAAACCTCAGTTTGGAAACCTGTTATTTGGTGGAGCCTATGCAAAAAATTGGCTTAAAATGTATCAGTGGTATTATTATAGAAGCCAAACCTATGTAAGTTTAGAGGAACATATAGGCATAAATCTTCCCATCCTTGGATTTGGGAGTGGTTTCTTGAAAACAATGCTGAAAGCAGAAATAAAAGACAGATGGATGCTCAGGAAGTCATCTCCTTTTGCCTCAAAGGAGCTGACCACCAATATGAAGAGGCAGCTAGCAGAATAAGAGAAAATATTTGCAATTATCTGGAAACATTCTAACACCCAGAATTGTTGAGGAAAATTGGAGTTGAGTAAGCAAAAGATTATGGATGTTTCACATGATGTCTGATGATGGTGGTTTTCTCTCCGTCAGAACACGGCTGATTTCTGAATCCTTTGCAAGTTTCATGTCCTAGTTACCAAAGAGAAAAGACATGACCCATCTGTAGGTGACAAGCAGTCATAGACATGCAGGGTAACGCCAGGGAAAGCTGTCACAGGCCATTCTGTGATATGGGAAAACGCTGGTGCTCTAGGGTGAGATGATGAAGTCGTGAGAGAACATCTGTCAACTGTAGGAGAAGAATTGATGGTCCCTCCCATGCACATGTCACTGCTGGTGGGATTGTAGAGCATTCAGTCTTGAGCTCTCTGAACCCCCCGTGTAAGGACTGCACCTAAGGGAGGCCTCCTCCTGGGCCCACCCTGCCTAGAGCCTGGGTCCCAATGGAATAGGAGTCCAGGGAGCCTGGGATGGAAGTGAGTTGGGCTGACACCCAAGAGTCCTGGGGCCTATGTTGCTGCTTCCCTGAGCCCTTGGTGTTTTCCAACTCCTTCCTAGGCAAGGATGCCAGAGGTTTGCCTCCAAGAGCCCCAGACAAGTGGATACCATGAAGAAACGCTGTAGAAACAACACTGAGTGAGGAGCAGAAAGGGGAAGACTTGTGACATGGAAACTGAGTTCTGGAAGAGAGAAGGTGCCCATGGGGTGAGTGGCTCAGGTCTTCATTTTCAGATTTAATTTATCCCTTTTTCTCTCTCTCTTCCTCTCTGTGTTACTGGCGGGAAACCCAGGAGTGTACACATTGTATCTCACATTGATATCACATGGAAACAAAGAGCCAAATTTTAGGAGTGGAACACATTTCCTCAAAAGAGCAAAATGCAAGAAAGGCAGCCATAGTTTCTGAGGTCTTTCCTCTCTTCTGAATATTTTTTTTTCCCCATTGTTTGGGCAGAAGCAGAGCACATGGAGGAAAGCGTAGGTCAGCCTTGCCAACCTGAGGACATAGTTTCTTGGAGCTCAGAGCCCAGAGGTCTTCGTGCACTAAAGCCCCTGCAGGTGAGGAAGGCAGGGCCCGTGGGAGGTCCAAGGGGGCCAGGTTCAAGCGTGGCATGCCAACCTCTTTGTAGGCCCAAGCAGAAACAATCACAAATGCAGAGTCTTGGTGGGGAACCTGGGTAGTGATGGACACCAGAAATGAGCACACAGGTGCCACCAGAACAGACCTGTCCTTGTTGTTCTCACACTGCAAGGAGAGACCCAACTGCACGGTGGCCTCAAGAAAGGCCATGCTTGTTCTTACTCCAAGAGGAAGAACACAAGGCTGCTACCCTCAAGCCCTACATTGGGCTTTCTTTTCCTTTCTTTTCTCTCTCTTCCCTCTCCTCCTCCTTTCTTGGCCTACTACAGAGGTGGTTTATATTACTGACTTGCAAAGTTTTCATTTTAGTATTAATTTAAATGTTGAAAGAATGACCCCTTCCTAGATAATGGGCAGGAGGAAAACAAGAGACACCTACCTCCACTCTATCTATCAGTTGATGGGGCGCCCCAGGATCCACAAGCCTCTTATAGTGAGTGACAGGAAAACATTTTTTTTAACATTCGTTGTTTAGTTGTATGTGGACACAATACCTTTATTTTCATTTTATGTGGTGCTAAGGGTTGAACCCAGTGCCTCATGCATGCTAGGCAAGCATTCTTTCCTAAGCCACAATTCCAGGCCCAGAAACCCCTTCTTCTGGGCTCAGAAATTGCAGAGAAGGGCACCTTTCAGTAGCAGATGAACCACAGAGAGCCTCAGAGTCCTAAAGGTCAGTAAGAGGGCTCTCCCAGGTCACCTGCACAGTGTGGCCTGGGCTTCCAGAGCAGAACACAGCATAAAGGGCCTCAGAGAGCCATAGGCTGTCCCTCAAAGAGGGACCTTGAGCCATTCCAGTGCCCGCAGGTAGCCCAGGAAGCCTGTTCCAAGGGCTTTCTCCTGTGAGGCCAGTGCATGGCCATGTGGCACTTGGGGGCCAGGTTTCCCATCTCTACCACGTGAGAGTCCGCCGGGCTGCGCCAGTCAGTGGGCAGGGGACCACACTGCAGCCCACCATGAGCCCAGTCGCCATGGCCAGGCACAGCAGAGGCTCCATGGCCACCTCTGGTGGCGCCATTTACTGTCTGCAGCACAAAATCTCTCCAGATGTGGTGACCTTCGGTGACAGTAGCAATGCCAAAACCAGCCACCCCGGGGCTCAGGTTCCTGTTCTCCCAAAAGAGCTGCCCCCGGCCGCGGCTTCCGGGAATTCAGCCCCTCCTCGCGCTGGGCACCCAGGGCCAGGGCGACCTCCCTGCATTGCAATTCCTTAGCGGGTCCCTCCTCTCCACTCCACTCAGCTCCGAATCGAAGCCCCGCCCCACGACTTCCTGTGACACCAGCTCCTGCCCACTGCTAGTCCCCTCAGGTCCCTGGCTCTCCAGGTTCTTTGCTGAGAGCGCGCCAGAGCCCAGGTCTCCCTCAGGACCCCGGGAGAAGGCCAGGAGGCCCAGAGGGCAGCCCCAGCCGCCTGGAAGTGGCTCCTGGAAACGTGGATCCTCCCCCACAGCGAGGCCTCCTGGGAAGGAGGCTGGGGTGGCGCAGGGCGTCTGGAAACTGGTTCCGCACGGTGGCGGTAGAGCTCCAGCTATGGCCACCAGCCCTGGGCCTGAGCGCGCCTCTCCCGCCCTGGCTGTCTCAAAAAACGCCACCCAGACAAAGGCACCAGGCAACATGGCCGCCCTGGCCTTTGCCCAGTTCTGAGGAAGCAGCTCCCAAGGCTGCTTTTTCTTTTGCAGTGTTTGTGGCTTTTGGTTCCCAGTGTTGGCTTCTGTCGTGATTCTGCCGGAGACAGGCTTTGCCTTGTTGCCCAGGACCAGCTGGAAAGTGTGGCGCCAGTGCAGCAGCCTCCAGCTCCTGTCTCCTGTTGTTCTCCCTCTGAACTCTGACCAAGGCCTGAGTGCCATCCTGCCCTGGGCCTCCCCTGGCTCTGAGGGAATGTTCAAGGGGGCCCTGCTCATTCAGTCTGTTCTGAGTTGGACTGCACTCAGTCTTCCTCCCTCTGTAGTTTGTGAGTGCTCGGACCAGGCGAGAGAAATGACAGGGTGTCGGGGTCTACTGAGCTTTTGTGAGGGTCTTCTTGCTAAGTAATAACCTGGAGGAGGTCATCACAAGGAGAGACAGGAAGCTTCCTGGTAGCACCTGGCCTTTATAGCAAAGTCACTCCCAAGAAAACCTATAAATCTATGAGTAGACTGAACCAGACTCTGCATGAAGGCAGGGTCCTCATGAGCCAATCACCTCCCGGTATTCCTTCAAGTCCCAGTAAGATATAATTTCAGGAATTGAGTTTCCAACAGAGGATTTCCAGGACACAGCCACTGAAACCATACCATGAAGAAACTTTTCAAGTGGAAACAAAAGCGCTAGGGGAGCCTCCTTTTTAAATCCCCATTGATGAGGGTTTATTTTCAACATTCCCCTAAAGATTTCAGGCTGGGAAATTTGAGGTGGGAGACTTGGTGGTGGTGATATTCATGTACCTTATGTCCTGTCTGCTGTGGTGAATGCAAATCTGCTCTAATCTCAACAAGGGTATACTCATGCATTAAAATTTCGTAGAGATTTGTTTTATGTGAGAGACAAAATGTTGATGAAAAGTATGGGGGTGGAGCTTTTTCTGTCTTGGGCACATACCTGTTTTCTGACTCCCTGGCAGGCATCATTCCTGAATCTACTAATAGAAGATGTCACAAATCATGTGATGAAATATAAAATGGAGTGTCTGGGGCTAAAACTCAGTGGCACATGGCTGGCCTAGCTTAAGTGAAGCTTAGGCCAGAGCAAAGCACTATAAATGCAGAGTACTAGTGTAGAACATGGAGCATTAGGGATAGCACTTCATAAATACATCAACAAATAATGTAAAGGCATGTTCTTCATCTATGATTTTATTGTAGATAATATATATATATATATATTATCTACAATAAAATCTACGAAATTAACTACAACCTAAGGTCCCCATAAAGTCACAGAAAATAGGGGAACTGTATCCATGCCATGGGAACATGTGGGGTTCTCATGTTTAATTAGTAGAAAATGATGTATCATGCCCTCTTCTGATGGCACATGAGGAATTATGGCCTCACATTCAGTTCCTAAGACTAGGGCAGAAGGAATGCTGGAATCCCTGCTGGTCTTGGAGCATGTCCAGGTCACTGACCACTTGGGTTGGTGCGTTGTTGGCTAGAGAAGATCTCCTCCAGCTTCAGCAGCTTCCACAGTTGTCTGTTTTCAGCCAAAGAGTTGATCCCCAAGGAGATAATGTGATGCTCTGGGATCTCCAGACCCAGTGACACTGTGTAAAATAAGACCTGAATGGACAAAATCCTGTGGAAAATGAAGTTCTACCAGGACAAGAGTTCTGAGGAAAGAAGAGGAAATTCAGCCCCAGTGTGGTTTCTGATGAATAATGAAAGGCACCAGGTACTGAAAGCTGAGCTCCTGGGCGAGTCCCATGTTGGAGGCCAGCGTGGCAAATTTGCCTGGCTTTGCTCTTCCTTCCAGCCTGCCTCCCTTTCTTTCCTTCCTGGAGATAAGAACCAGGGTCTTACCTATTCCTTCTCTGTTTGGCATCCACTAGAAATGAAAACCAAACTTCTAATGGTGAAGCATGTTACATCAAATTGAGCCAAATGCAGGGAGCCATAGTTTTCTGGAAATGACTGGCTTGATTTTCTTTCTCTCCTTTTTTTATTTTTCAAATCGGAGTGGTAGAAGCAGAGCAACAGAAAGGAAGGCTGGTTCTCTCTTGTGGGGCAATACTACCATCCTGAGGAAGTCCTTTGAAGAAGCCCCACCCCCTGAGCCCATCCTTCATGAAAGGCCTAGGAGCTGACCCAGACAGGACCCTGGGGTGCCTGAGGTCCCATTACCAATCTAGGCCTCCAGGCCTATTATTGGTCTAAGGCCAGGTCAGAGCAAAGCACCATGAATGCAGAGTCCTATTGTAGAATGTGGAGCATTAGGGACAGCAGGACTGAGCCTACAGGTGCCTCAGTATGCCCCGTCCTGCTGTTGTCACACACCTGCAAGGAGGGATCATACTGCATTCAGTCTTGATCCATCTGGACCCTCCTGGGGGGGCCTGGGTCTACATCTGGGACGGAAGTGAGTCAGGCATACAACCAAGTGTCCTGCTGCCTACATTCCCTCTTCCCCATGTCCTTGGTGTAAACATTTTCTACTCCTTCCTAGGCAAGCATACCTGAGCTTTGGCATCCAAGAGCCCAAGACAGTGGGATACCATGAGGAACCACCAGAGAAGAAGGCTGAGTGAAGAGCAGACATGGGAAGAGGTGGTCACGTGGAAAGTGAGTTCACAAAGAAAGAAGATGAAATAGGGTAGGCCCTTTTTTTTTTTTTAAGAGAGAGAGAGAGAGAATTTTAATATTTATTTTTTAGTTTTCGGCGAACATAACATCTTTGTTGGTAATGTGGTGCTGAGGATCGAACCCGGGCCGCACGCATGCCAGATGGGAGCGCCACTGCTTGAGCCACATCCCCATCCCAAGGGTAGGCCCTTTTTGACTTTTTGGTTATTGTTTGTTCAATGTGGTCCTGCCATGGAACCCAGGACTGTGAATGTTAGATCTCACATTAGTATCCAATAGAATCCAAAAGGAAAATTTAAGCGGGGGAGCACATTTCCCGAGACTGAGGAAAATGCAGGTCCACACTTTCTGGAGTGTCTCTTCTTCTGACAATTTTTTTTTCTTTTAAATTGGAGAGGCACACACAATGGGCCGGGAGTCAAGTCTGGTGAGAGAAAAATTTTCATAGAGTCCCACCCCATAAATAAGTTCTGCATGAATATCTTAGCAGGTAAAGGAGGCAGGGCCAACAGCAGGTCTATTGGGCTGAAGTTCCAGCTGGGCTTAGCAACCTCCTCGTTGGGGGCCATGCAGGACCAAAGCACAAAGGCAGAGTCTTGCAGAAGCAGATCCGTGAGAGACACCAGCTTTGCCTCCAGTGGTGCCAAAAAAACTGGCCTGTCCTGCTGTTCTCACACAGCTTCGAGGCAGGATCCATGTGCTATTAAACTGATGTCACAAAAGGGCATTCTGTGTCTTGCTCCAATGGAGAAACGCGAGGCAAGTGCCCTCAGTAACCTGCGTTGGCCTTTGACAGGGTTTCTCTGGTCCAGTCCTCACAGATTCCTACCAAGGCCCTGCCCCCAAGAGTGTTACTGGTCCCCTGGGGAACCCTGGCTCTCCGGGGTTCTCTCTTTCTTCTTTCTTTGGCTCTCCAGGTGCTTTGATGACAGAGCACCAGTGCCCAGGTCTCCCTCAGGGCCCTGGGAGAAGGCAAGGAGGCCCATTCATTCAAGCCTCCTTCCCAGGTGGCCAAGCTGTTGGGCAGATGGGGCAGGCAGGGAGTTGGAAGATCCTTGGGCTCAGATCTGGGCCTCCTTGCCTTCTCCTAGGGCCCTGAGGGAGACAGAGTCGGTTCAAGGATTGTGGCCCGTCCTGCCCAGATGGCAGCCCAAGCCTCTTGCAGCTTGCTCCACAAAAGCCAGATCCTCCCCAACAGCTAGATCTCCTGGGAGGGAGGCTTCAGTGGAGCACAGTGTTTGCTACCTGTTCCCTCAGGATGGTGGGAGTGCTCCAGCCAAGGCCACCAGCCTGGATCCTGAGAGCTCTTCTCTGCCCTTCTTTTCTGTACAAGTGCCAGCCAGAGACAAAGTCACCAGGGAACATTCACCTTGGGTTTTGCTACCATTGTTGGAGTACATTCTCAATGGTGCCTTTTTCTTTTGCATTGTTTCATTGTTAATAATTTTTTTTTAAAGAGAGAGTGAGAGAGGAGAGAGAGAGAGAGAGAAAGAGAGAATTTTTAATATTTATTTTTTAGTTCTCGGCGGACACAACATCTTTGTTGGTATGTGGTGCTGAGGATGGAACCCAGGCCGCACGCATGCCAGGCGAGGGCGCTACCGCTTGAGCCACATCCCCAGCCCCTCATTGTTAATAATTAAAAAAAAAAAATTTTTTAGTTGTAGATGGAAACAATACCATTATTTTATTATTTTTTTATTTTTATGTGGTGCTGAGGATCGAATCCAGTGCCTCACACGTACGAGGCAAGCCCTTTGCCACTGAGCCACAATCTCAGTTTAAAAAATTTTTTTTCCTATTATTATTTTGTAGGGGGGAGGCATACCAGGGATTGATCTCAGGAGCACCGGACTGCTGAGCGACATCCCCAGCCCTATTTTGTATTGTTTAATTTAGCAACAGGGTCTCGCTGAGTTGCTTAGTGCCTTGCAGTTGCTGAGGCTGGCTTTGAACTCGGGATTCTCCTGTCTCAGCCTCCCCAGCCTCTGGGATTACAGGTCTGCATTACTGCACCAGGTTTAAGTTGTGAACTTTTGAGGTAGGTTGACCAGGAGGGCCTCCATCTGTTGGTGTTTTGCTTCAGCCTCCCAGGCCTTTCTTCTGCTTTTGTTTTTAATTTGGAATTAAGTGGAGGCATGAATCCTCACCCTGGTATCATTACTCTGGTTCTTGGGAATTTCATTTGCCCCATGGTTCCTTCTCCACTCCCTTATTATTTACTTTGCTTCTCTTTACTTGCCCAGCGGTTCACAGGGCTAACAGGAGACCAGATAAATTACAAAGTATCTTTGACTCATTTTCTAACACATGTGATGACTTTGAAAAAATATATAGTCATATATGTGTCCTTCAGAGTTGAGAGGTAGATCAGTCATGCATCCTAGGCATTTTTTTTCCCATACTATAAGAATACTGGAGGGTTACTATTTGGTAAAAAATAAAATTTTGCCAGTTGTCCTGGTGCATGCCCGTGTCCTGGTGGCCAGTATGGCTAAGACAGGAGGAACGCAAATTGCAAAGTTGCTACCACATAGCGAGACAATTAGTTACCTTAAAAGATCCTGTCCCCAAATAAAAACTCATTAGAAGTTTAAGAAAAGGATTGGGCATGCTGCTCTGTGGTTGAGCATTTGTGGGTTCAATGCCCAGTACCAAAGCCAGAAAAGGAATAGAATTTGTTTGGCTCATGGTTCTGGAGACAGGAATGTCCACGAACATGGCCTGGGGATGTGCAGGCCCATTGGTGAGAGTCTTTGGGCTACATCATAATATAGGATGAGGCCAGACAGAGCAGTCCCACTGAAGAGTGTTGACTCTGATAGCAAAGTCACTCCTGAGCACACCTATTAATCCCTGAATGGCCTGATCTCTGCATGAAGGCAGGGTCCTCATGAGCCACTCACCTCCCACAGTCCCTCCAAATACCATCAACCTGTAATTCAGGGATTCAGGTTTCAACCCAGGAATTCCAGGGGACACACACTGCCCTTTCGGAGATAGGTCATGCTGTCATTTCATTGTTGGATGCTGTGGTTTCCAACAAAACCACTAAGACACCAGGTCAGGTGTTCATAAGCTGTGATCCTATTGACTAGGAATTTCACCTTTCTCCTTTAGGCTTCAAATGTATAAAACAGAGTTTTAGGAAGGATGACGTTCATGAGAGTTCATGTTCCTCAGCTCCTCGATGCTGCGTGAAATAGAAGTCTGCTCAAAATTATGTTAGGAGCATTAATTCAAATTTATTATGGATTCTTTTCCCCTCAAGTGAGACTGATTCTACACCAATGTGGGTATAGATTTAACAATATACATAGAAAGAATCCAAAAGGTTCATGGGTCATCTGGAAGGTTTCCTGCTGATGCTTTTCTTTGTTTTAGCAGGTGCTCCTTTTGGACTCCTCCTTAAACATCACTGTTTAATTCACTAAATTCTAGAGCTTTCTGGCCCATACCTATGATCCCAGCAATATGAGAGGCCAAGGTAGGAGGACTGCAAGCTAGTAGGCAGACTCAGCAATGAGTGAGGCCCTAAGGAAGTTAGCAAGAGCCTGTTTCCCGAGAAAAAATTAAAATTTCAGGGGTAGGGTGTACTAGCTCACTAGTACAGCAAAAATGCATAAATAAATACTTTCGAAGGGGAAAAAACAACTATTTCTTGATAACTTGATTCTGTAAGCATTTTTTTTTTGTGGTGTTTTTTCAGACAGGAAGGGCGGGAGAAGAGCTCTCAGGAAGAGGGCTGGTGGCCATGTCTGCAGCTCTACTGCCATCGTGCGGAAACAGTTTCACCATACCCAGCTCCATTCAAACCTCCTTCCCAGGAGGCCTAGCTGTTGGTCAGATTGGCAAGCAGGGATTTGGAGGACCCTTAGGCTCAGATCTGGGCCTCCTTGCCTTCTCCTAGGGCCCCGAGGGAGACCTGGGCACTGGCCCTAGAGGTCAGTTCAAGGACTGTGGCCTGTCCTGCCAGTGTCTGGGCCTTTGGCGCTTGGCGGGCGGGTTGCTCATCTCTACCATAGAGGACTCCATCAGGCCAATGGGACCTACGCAGGTTGCTGCCGGGTACTTCTCTGATCAGCGAGAAGGAGAGCCACCGCAGCCCATGATAAGCATAGACATGGTGGCCATACACAGCCCTGGCTGCATGCACAGCTCTGGGGGCACTACCTTCTGCCTGCAGCACATAATCTCCTCTCTGCTTGGGACACATCAGCCCTGGACATCAGTAGCTAAGCGGGAGACAGCTGTCTTGCCTCTGGTTGTTGCCCTGCGAAAGCAACTGCCCCCAGCCCCTGCTTCAGGGAATTCAGCTCCTCCCTGCACTGGGCGCCTTAACCCCAGGCGACCTCCCTGCATTGCAATATCTTAGCAGGTCCCTCTGCTCCACTCCACTCAGCTCCGAATCGAAGCCCCGCCCCACGACTTCCTGTGACACCAGCTCCTGCCCACTGCTAGTCCCCTCAGATCCCTGGCTCTCCAAGTTCTTTGCTGAGAGCGCGCCAGAGCCCAGGTCTCCCTCAGGACCCCGGGAGAAGGCCAGGAGGCCCAGAGGGCAGCCCCAGCCGCCTGGAAGTGGCTCCTGGAAACGTGGATCCTCCCCCACAGCGAGGCCTCCTGGGAAGGAGGCTAGGGTGGCGCAGGGCGTCTGGAAACTGGTTCCGCACGGTGGCGGTAGAGCTCCAGCTATGGCCACCAGCCCTGGGCCTGAGCGCGCCTCTCCCGCCCTGGCTGTCTCAAAAAACGCCACCCAGACAAAGGCACCAGGCAACATGGCCGCCCTGGCCTTTGCCCAGTTCTGAGGCAGCAGCTCCCGAGGTTGCTTTTTCTTTTGCAGTGTTTGTGGCTTTTGGTTCCCAGTGTTTGCTTCTGTCGTGATTCTGCCCGAGACAGGCTTTGCCGCGTTGCCCAGGACCAGCTGGAAAGTGTGGCGCCAGTGCAGCAGCCTCCAGCTCCTGTCTCCTGTTGTTCTCCCTCTGAACTCTGACCAAGGCCTGAGTGCCATCCTGCCCTGGGCCTCCCCTCGCTCTGAGGGAATGTTCAAGGGGGCCCTGCTCATTCAGTCTGTTCTGAGTTGGACTGCACTCAGTCTTCCTCCCTCTGTAGTTTGTGAGTGCTCGGACCAGGTGAGAGAAATGACAGGGTTCAGTTTGTTTTATGTTCTTTTTAAGACTTGAGAAGCTTGGAAACACAGGCATAAATGCATTCTCCCTCTAGGGAACCAGTACGCACAAGTTGATGCGCCTTAGTCTAGGTTCTGTTGCCATGACAAAATACCTGAAGCCCAGTAAATTGTAAAGAGTAGATATTTCTCGGCCTCATGGTTCAGGAGAATGGCAAGTCTAGGAACATGGCGTGGGGTCTGCTGAGCCTTTCGTGGGGGTCTTCTTGCTGAATCATAATGTGCAGGAGAACATCATAAGGAGAGACTGGGGAAGCTTCTTGGACACACCTGGCTTTTATAGCAAAGTCATGTGATGAAATATAAAATGGAAGGACTAAGGCTGTGGCTCTGTGGCAACTGGCGGATGTAGCATGAGGCCATGGGATTCTTAGCACCGCATAACTACGTGAACAAATAATATAAAGGCATGGTCTTCATCTATGTCTAGAAAAAGACATATGTGTGTGTGTGTGTGTGTGTGTGTGTGTGTGTGTGATTATATATCTGTGTGTGTTATATATACACACAAAAACTAAAATAATATTTAAGAAATACACTGCAACATACCGGACTTTAGTTTTAAATGGACACAATATCTTTATTTTTATGTGGTGCTGAGGACGGAACCCAGTGCCTCATGCATGCCAGGTGAGAGGGCTACCACTTGAGCCACATCCCAGCCCCAGGGGAAATGTATTTTATGCAATGGGAACTTGTGGTGTTTGCAAGTTGAATGAGGAGAAAATGATAGAAATGGATACAGAGGTCACTATAACTATCATACCCTCTTCTGATGTCACATGAGGAATGATTGTTTGGCATTGAGTTCCTAAGACTAGAGCACAATGAATGCTGGAATCACTGCTGGCCTTGGAGCACGGCCAGGTCACTGACCACTTGGTCTCTTCCAGCCTCAGCAGTTTCTTTAGTCGTCTGCTTTCATCCAAGGTATTTATCCTCTGATGCTCAAGAACTCCAGAGCCACGAACACTGAGTATAGAAAGCCACACCTGAATGGACAAGAATCTGTGGAAAATGAAGTTTTACCAGGATAGGAGTCCTGATGAAAGAAGAGTGTTTTCAGGTCCCAGTGTGGTTTCTGATGAAAAACAAAAGGAAGGTACTGAAGTCTGAGCTAGTGGCAAAACTGCCACCCTGAGGACATCCTTTGAAGAAGCCCCACCCCCTAAGCCCATCCATCAGCCTAGGAGCTGATCGAGGCAGGACCCACTGGGTGCCTGAAGTCCCATTAACAATCTAGGCTGCCCAGTCTGTTGGTCTAAGGCCAGAAGAGAGCAAAGCAGCATAAATGCTGTGGCCTAGTGTAGAACATGGAGCATTAGGGACAGCAGGACTGAGCTTATAAGTGCCACCGCTGTCCTGTCCTCCTGTTGTCACACACCTGCAACGAGGGATTATACAGTATTCAGTCTTGAGACACCTGAACCCTTCTGGGAGAGCTGCGTCTACTGTAGGCCTCCCGCTGGTCCCACCAGGCCTAGTACCTGGGTCTGCATCTGGAGTAGGACTCCAGGGACCCTGGGACGGAAGTGGAAGTGAGTCAGGCACACAACCCAGTGTCCTGCTGCCTACATTCCCTCTTCCCCATGACCTTGGTGTAAACATTTTCTACTCCTTCCTAGGCAAGCAAACCTGAGCTTTGTCATCCGAGAGCCCAAGACAATGGGATACCATGAGGAACCACCAGAGAAGAAGGCTGAGTGAAGAACAGACATGGGAAGAGGTGGTCACGTGGAAAGTGAGTTCTCAAAGATGAAATGCAGAGTCTTGGTGGGGGACCTGGGTAGTGATGGACACCAGGAATGAGCACACCGGTGCCACCAGAACAGACCTGTCCTTGTTGTTCTCACACTGCGAAGAGGGATCCAAGTGCACGGTGGCCTCAAGAAAGGCCATGCTTGTTCTTACTCCAAGGGGAAGAACACAAGGCTGCTACCCTCAAGGCCTGCATTGGCCCTTCTTTTCTTTTCTCTCTCTTCCCTCTCCTCCTCGTTTCTTGGCAGACTACAGAGGTGGTTTATTTTACTGACTTGCAAAGTTTTCATTTTAGTATTAATTTAAATGTTCAATGAATGACCCCTTCCAGATAATTAATCCTTTGCATATTAAACACTTATTTCTGCAGGATATCTTCTATCATGGGAAGTACAGGGCAGGAGGAAAACAATAGATGCCTACCTCCACAGGAGGGCTCACATCTACCAGTGGATGGGGCACTCCAGGATCCACAAGCGTTATATAGTGAGTGACAGAAACCTGTTTTTACTTATTTTTTTTAACATTTATTTTTTATTTTTTACTTGTGGGTGTACACGATACCTTTATTTTCTTTTTATGTGGTGCTAAGGGTTGAATCCAGTGCCTCACGTATGCTAGGCAAGGGTTCTTCCCCAAGCCACAACCCCAAGCCCCAGAAACCCCTTCTTCTGGGCTCAGAAATTACAAGGAAGGGCACCTTTCAGTAGCAGATGACCCACAGAGAGCCTCAGAGTCCTGAAGGTCAGTAACAGGGCTCTCCCAGGTCACCTGCACAGTGTGGCCTGGGCTTCCAGAGCAGAACACAGCATAAAGGGCCTCAGAGAGCCATAGGCTGTCCCTCAAAGAGGGACCTTGAGCCATTCCAGTGCCCGCAGGTAGCCCAGGAAGCCTGTTCCAAGGGCTTTCTCCTGTGAGGCCAGTGCATGGCCATGTGGCACTTGGGGGCCAGGTTTCTCATCTCTACCACGTGAGAGTCCGCCGGGCTGCGCCAGTCAGTGGGCAGGGGACCACACTGCAGCCCACCATGAGCCCAGTCGCCATGGCCAGGCACAGCAGAGGCTCCATGGCCACCTCTGGTGGCGCCATTTACTGCCTGCAGCACAAAATCTCTCCAGATGTGGTGACCTTCGGTGACAGTAGCAATGCCGAAACCAGCCACCCCGGGGCTCAGGTTCCTGTTCTCCCAAAAGAGCTGCCCCCGGCCGCGGCTTCCGGGAATTCAGCCCCTCCTCGCGCTGGGCACCCAGGGCCAGGGCGACCTCCCTGCATTGCAATTCCGTAGTGGGTCCCTCCTCTCCACTCCACTCAGCTCCGAATCGAAGCCCCGCCCCACGACTTCCTGTGACACCAGCTCCTGCCCACTGCTAGTCCCCTCAGGTCCCTGGCTCTCCAGGTTCTTTGCTGAGAGCGCGCCAGAGCCCAGGTCTCCCTCAGGACCCCGGGAGAAGGCCAGGAGGCCCAGAGGGCAGCCCCAGCCGCCTGGAAGTGGCTCCTGGAAACGTGGATCCTCCCCCACAGCCAGGCCTCCTGGGAAGGAGGCTGGGGTGGCGCAGGGCATCTGGAAACTGGTTCCGCACGGTGGCGGTAGAGCTCCAGCTGTGGCCACCAGCCCTGGGCCTGAGCGCCCCTCTCCCGCCCTGGCTGTCTCAAAAAACACCACCCAGACAAAGGCACCAGGCAACATGGCCGCCCTGGCCTTTGCCCAGTTCTGAGGCAGCAGCTCCCGAGGTTGCTTTTTCTTTTGCAGTGTTTGTGGCTTTTGGTTCCCAGTGTTTGCTTCTGTCGTGATTCTGCCCGAGACAGGCTTTGCCTTGTTGCCCAGGACCAGCTGGAAAGTGTGGCGCCAGTGCAGCAGCCTCCAGCTCCTGTCTCCTGTTGTTCTCCCTCTGAACTCTGACCAAGGCCTGAGTGCCATCCTGCCCTGGGCCTCCCCTGGCTCTGAGGGAATGTTCAAGGGGGCCCTGCTCATTCAGTCTGTTCTGAGTTGGACTGCACTCAGTCTTCCTCCCTCTGTAGTTTGTGAGTGCTCGGACCAGGCGAGAGAAATGACAGGGTTCGGTTTGTTTTTTACTCTTTTTAGGACACAAGAAGTTGGGAATCCAATGTGTCAATATGTATGTCTTCCAGAGAACCAATGTGCACATGGTGATGTGTCTTGGTCTAGGTTCTGTTGCCATAACAAAAATACCTGAAGGTGAGTATTTTGTAAGAAATGGACATTTCTTGTCCTCATGGTTGTGGAGATGGGAAATCTAAGAACCGGACCTCAGTGTCTGCTGAGCTGTTGGTGGGGGTCTTCTTGCTAAATCATAATGTGGAAGAGGGCCAGCACAGGAGAGACAGAGGAAGCTTCTTGGAGACACCTGGCTTTTATAGCAAAGTCACTCCCCACAAAACCTATAAATTCATGAGTGGACTGATGAGTGCCTGTGCATGAGGGCAGAGTTCTCGTGAACCAATGACCTCCCAGAAATACTTCAGTTCCCGTTCACACATAATTTTGGGATTAACTTTACAACAATGGTTTTTCAAGGCACAACCATTGAAACCATTCTATGAAGTGACTTTAAAAGTTGAATGAAAATTGCTAGCATGATCTACTTTTCTAAAGTGGCCTTCAAAAACGAGTGTGTGACGAGGAGAGAGAGAGGAAGCTTCTTTGAGCCACCTGACTGGTGTCCTCCAGCCTGGATGATGGTTTATCTTCAAGTTTCCCCTTTAGATTTCAGGCAGAGAATGTTGAGGTAGGGGACTTAGTGTTGTGGTATTCATGTATCTTATGTCCTCTAGGCTGTGGTGAATGCAGACATGGAAAGAAGGGGTCATGTGGAAAGTGAGTTCAAAAAGAGAGAGAGAACATGAAAATGGGGTGAGTTGGTTTTTTTTTTTTTTTTTAATGTGGCCCTGGGATATAACCCAGGACTCTGTTCATTAGATCTCACGTTGATATGCAATGGAACCCAAAAGAAATTTTTTTTTTATCAGGGGAGCAAGTTTTCTGAGATTGAGCAAAATGCAAGGCAGCCGTAGTTTCTGGAGTGTTTCTCCTCTAGCCATTTTATTTATTTATTTCTTCCAATTGGAGGGGCACAAGTGGAGCACTAGAGGGAAATCTAGTTAGGGAAACATTTTCATTGGGTCCCATCCCATGAGCACTTAGTGCATGACAGCCCTAGCAGATAAGGCAAGGAGGGCCAGTACCAGGTCTGATGGTCCAAGATCCAAGCTGGACTAGGAACCTCCTTGTCGAGGGCCACGCAGGATCAAAGCACAAAGGTAGAGTCTTGTAGGAAGTGATCCGCGAGAGACACTAGGATTGATTACACAGGTGCCACCTGAGCTGGCCTATCGGGCTTTTCTCACTGAGCTGAGAGGACAGTGACATCAGAAACAGGCATTGTGTGTCTTGCTCCAAGGTGAGGGACAAGAAGCTAGTGTCCTCAGGAACCTGCAGTAGCCTGTGAGAGGGTTTGTCTGTTCCTGTCCACACAGCTTCGTACCAAGGCCCTGCCTTGTGACTTCCTATGACACCATCTCCTGGCTGCTGCTGCTTCCCTGGGGACCCCTGGTCCTGTGGGTTCTTTGGGAAGAGACAGCCGTTGATCAGGTTTGGAAATCCAGATTGCACCCAAGCCTCTTGTAACTCCCTACACAATTCAGTTTCTCCGAGCTAACACCAAGAGCAGATAAATAATAATGTCAATTGTTTTTGACTCTATTTCTAACATATGTGATAACTTTGTTTTTTCTTACAAAGTTGATAGGCATATCTGTCATGCATCTTAGGCATATGTGTATGTACGTAAATATATATATGTATATATATATATATATTTTTTTTTTTTTCGATAAGACTATTGGATGGTGACTGTTTTAAAAAGAATCTAATTTCACTAAGTGCCCTGGCACTTTCCTGTGTTCCTGACGGCCTGGGTGGCTGAGGCAGGATTTGCGAACTTGTTACAACTTAGCAATACCCTTAGATAACTTAGAGAGATCCTGTACCAAAATAAAAAATAATAATCATTTTAAGAAAAGGATTAGACGTTTTTCTCCATGGTTAAGTACCCCTGTGATCAATGCCCAATACCAAAGCCAAAAAAAGAAAAAAAAAAGTTTATTTGGCTCAAGTTTCTGAAGACAGGCGTGTCCACGAACATGGTCTGGGGATCTCCTTGACCATTGGTGAGGGTCTTTGGGCTAAATCCTAACATAGAAGAGGCTATCCTGAGGCCAGACAGAGCTGTCCCGCTGGAGAGAATTGACTTTGGTAGCAAAGTCACTCTCCTAAGGAAACTTATGAATCCTTGAATGGACTGATCTATGTATGAAGGGTGAGTCCGGTAGAGCCAATCACCTCCCAAAGTACCTCCAGATATGATCAACCTGTAATTCAGGGATTCAAGTTTCAACACAGGAATTCCAGCGGACACACATCTCACTATTAGAGATAGGTCATGCTGTCATTTCAATGTTTGTTCGATGCTGTGATTTCCATCAATACCACTAAGACACCGGGTGTGGTGGTCCTCTCCTGTAATCCCAGCAGCTACGGATTTCACCTTTCTTCTTTAGGCTTCAAAGGTGGTAAAAAGGGTGTAGTACAGATAACAGTAATGAGAGTTTATGCGCACCAACTCCTTAAAGCTGTGGTAAACAGCAACCAGCTCCAAACAATAATATAAGCATTAATTCAATTTTATTACAGAGTTTTCTTTCGAGTGAGACTAATTCTACACAAATGTAAGTGTAGATTGATCATCAGGCATAGAAAGAATCCAAGAAAGTATTGGGTCCCCTGGAAGATTGCCTGAAGGTGCTTTACTTTCCCTTGGCACATGCTTATGTTTTGACTCCTTGTCAAATATCATTCTTTTTATAAATTTTAATTTTTTTAGGTGTTGATAGAACTTAATTTGTATTTATTTATAAGTGGTACAGAGAGTCTAAACAAGTGCCTCACATGTGCTAGACGAGCGCTTTACCCTAGAGCCACCATCCGGTTCCCCTCAAATATCATTCTTCAATTCGCTAAAGAGAAGGGCTTTGTTGCCCACACTTATACTCCCAGCAATATGAGAGGCTAATGAGTATGGCAAGCTAGAGGCCAGACACGGCAATGAGTGAGGCCCTAAGCAAGTTAGCAAGTCCCTGTGTAAGAATGAAAAGTAATCTTTGAGGTGGAGCAGTGGTGCTGGGTATGTTGCTCAGTGGTTCAGCATCCCTGTGTTCAATCATCCCTAAAAAAGTAAATAAATAAAACCCAAGAAATATAAAGAACCGAGGGTAAATTACTGTTGAAGGGGGTAAAAAACAGCTAATGATGATTCTGTAAGCCAGTTGATAAATTATTTATGGCCAAAAAATATACATAAAATACACAGATACAACACCATAGAGTCACTGTGTATTTCATGCCATGGGAAAATGTTATGTTTTATGGGAAGAAAATGATGGAAATGGATGCCAAAGTCTAAGTATCACACCATCCTCGGATTGCTCACGAGAAGTTATTGCCACCAATCTAGTTCATAAGACACCAAACCCAAGGAATACTGGAGTCCCCGCTGGCCTGGGAGCATGGCCAGGTCACTGACCACCTGGGCTGGTGACTGGTTGGGCACAGAAGATCTCCTCCAGCTTGAGCAGCTTCCTCAGTTGTCTGCTTTCATCCCAGGGATTTTTCCTCTGATGGCTGTTTGCTGTTTGTGAGCTGCAGAGCCTGTAACACTGAGCCACACTCCAGTGGACCAGATCCTCTGGAAATGAAGTTCCAACAGGACAGGTGTCCTCAGGAAGGAGGAGTAGATTCAGGCTTCTGATGAAACCTGAAAGCAGTCCCGTGCTGGAGACCAAGGTAGGAAGGCTTCAAGTTGGAGGCCAGTCTGGCCAACATAGAAACTCCGGTCTCAAAATTAAGAAATGAAAAAGTTTTTTGAAGATCCTAATCCAAATCCCCAAATAAAAAGGCAACTTGGTATCCTAGCGGTGGCTCCACAGGTTGAGACAGGAGGATTTCCAGGTGAAAGCCAGCCTCAACAAGGGCAAGTTGAGGGACTAAGCAAATCAGTGAGAGCCTGTCTCTAAATAAATTACAAAATAGGGATGCGGATGTTGCTCAGTGCTTAAATGCCCCTGAATTCAATGCCTGGTACCAAAAAAAAAAAAAAAAAAAAAAAAAGGCAGACTGGATAGTTTGTTCCTTCTCTGAGGGCAAAAGACAATGGAGCCAGGTTTCCTTAGCCTTTTTCTCTGGGCAGCATTTTTTCAGACAGGAAGGGCCGGAGAAGGACTCCCAGGATGAGTCCTGGTAGCCATGTCTGCAGCTCTACTTCCATCGTGCGGAAACAGTTTCAAGACACCCAGTGCCATTCATGCCTCCTTCCCAGGAGGCCTTGCTGTTGGGCAGATCGGGCAGGCAGGGAGTTGGAAGATCCTTGGACTGCCATCTGGGCCTCCTTGCCTTTTCCTAGGGCCCTGAGGGAGACCTGGGCACTGGAGTTCCCTCACCATAGAACCTGCAGAGCAGGGGGCCCAGAGCTGACTAGCAGCAGCCAGGAATTGCTCTCACAGGAAGTCGTGGGGCGGGGCCTAGTTGCTCAACTCTGGACTTCACCTGAGGGACACTCTGCAAAGGGTAATGCAGGCCCTTGTGGATACTCTTTCCTTGTTCAGGTCCCTTGGAGCAAGATATAGCAGAACTTTATGTGAAGTCACCATGCTGTTGTGCTCGGATCCCTTAGCCCTCAGGTGGAGCTCAAAGGACATGTCAGTTTTTGGTGGCATAGGGCAGCATCAGAAGTGTGTCCAGTTGTTTGCAGGCAGGCCCAATTGTCTGGAGGCCAGGGTGGTCTGAAGAGAAGAGCAGAGAAGAATTGGAAGAACTTGCAGTGTAGCCGATCTACTAGAGACAAGCACCAAGAACGCTTATGTTTGCAAAGCTGTTATTTGGTGGAGCCTATGCAAAAATTCACTTAAAATGCATCAAGGATCTCCTTATGAAAACCACACGTACAGCATTTGAGAGACAAATGTAGGCCTACATCTTGCTGTCCATGGATGTGGCAATGATGTCTTGGAAACACTGCTGAAAGCAGAAATGAGAGAAGACAGACTGAATGGTCAGGAAGTCATCTCCTTTTGCTTCCAAGGGAGTGACCAACAATAGGAAGAGGCAGATCCCAGAATAAGAGAAAAAAAGTTGCAATTACCTGGGAACATTCTCACACTCAGAATTTTTGAGGAAACTTGGCTTCGCAACCTCTTTGTATCGCCAGGCTGAAACAAAGCAGAAATGCAGAGTCTGGGTGCAGAACCTGGATAATGATGGACACCAGGAATGTGCACACAGGTACCACCAGAACAGACCTGACCTCGATGTTCTCAACACTGAGGAAGGATCCCCGTGCCATTGCACAGTGACATCAAGAAAGTGCATGATCCTTCATGTTCCAAGGGGAACAACACAAGGCTGGTACCCTCAAGAGACTGCATTAGCCTTTTTCCTATTTGTTTTTTCTTTCTTTCTTTTCTTTCTGTTTTTTTTTTTTTTGACAAGAGTATAGAGGTGGTTTATTTTACTGAGTTGTAAAGTTTCCGTGTTTATTAATCTAAATGTTATAATGAATGACCCCTTCCCAGAGAATTAACATTTTGCATTTTAAATGTTTATTTCTGTAGGACATCTTCTATCATTGGAAGTACAAGGCACGAGGGAAAAGACAGTCGTCCACCTCCTTGAGGGCTCACATCCAGCAGTCGATGGGGCGCCCCAGGATCCACAAGCAGCTTATAGTAGGTGACAGAAACCTGTTCTTCTGGGCTCAGTAATTGCAAGGAAGGGCACTTCTCAGTAGCTGGTGAGTCACAGAAAGCCTCACAGCCCTGCAGGTGAGTAACAGAGGGCGCTCCCAGGTCAGCTGCTCAGTGGGGCCTGGGCCCCCATAGCTGAATACACTGGAAATGCCCTATTATGGGGTTCGGAGAGCAACAGGCTGCCCTTCTAAGAGGGACTCGGGCCCGCAGGGACCTTAGGACCTTCCAGTGCCCACAGGTAGCCCAGTACACCTGTCCAAGGGCTGTGGCCTGTCCTGCCAGTGCCTAGCCATTGGACACTCTGGGGGGGGGGGCGGGGGTTAGGGGTGTAGGTTGCTCATCTCTTGCGGGAAGATGCTGCTGCCCGGTATTGCAGCAGTCAGTGGGCTGCCTAGCCAACCTCAGCCCCTGATGAGTGCGGACCCAGTAGCCAGGCACAACTGTCACTGCATGACCAGCTCTCCTGGAGTTAGCTGCTGCCAGCACACAAAATTTCCTCTCCCCAGCAGGTGGCGGCAGCAACAACACAGGAAACAGATGCCCTGGCTCAGGTTCCTGTTCTCCCAAAAGAGCTGCCCATGACTGTGGCCTCGGGGAATTCAGCCCCTCCTCGTGCTGGGCACCCAGGGCCAGGGCTACCTCCCTGCATTGCAATTCCTTAGTGGGTCCCTCCTCTCCAGTCCACACAGCTCCGAATAGAAGCCCCGCCCCACGACTTCCTGTGACACCAGCTCCTGCCCACTGCTAGTCCCCTCAGGTCCCTGGCTCTCCAAGTTCTTTGCTGAGAGCCCAGGTCTCCCTCAGGACCCCGGGAGAAGGCCAGGAGGCCCAGAGGGCAGCCCCAGCCGCCTGGAAGTGGCTCCTGGAAACGTGGATCCTCCCCCACAGCCAGGCCTCCTGGGAAGGGGCTGGGGTGGCGCAGGGCGTCTGGAAACTGGTTCCGCACGGTGGCGGTAGAGCTCCAGCTGTGGCCACCAGCCCTGGGCCTGAGCGCCCCTCTCCCGCCCTGGCTGTCTCAAAAAACGCCACCCAGACAAAGGCACCAGGCAACATGGCCGCCCTGGCCTTTGCCCAGTTCTGAGGCAGCAGCTCCCAAGGCTGCTTTTTCTTTTGCAGTGTTTGTGGCTTTTGGTTCCCAGTGTTTGCTTCTGTCGTGATTCTGCCCTAGACAGGCTTTGCCTTGTTGCCCAGGACCAGCTGGAAAGTGTGGCGCCAGTGCAGCAGCCTCCAGCTCCTGTCTCCTGTTGTTCTCCCTCTGAACTCTGACCAAGGCCTGAGTGCCATCCTGCCCTGGGCCTCCTCTCGCTCTGAGGGAATGTTCAAGGGGGCCCTGCTCATTCAGTCTGTTCTGAGTTGGACTGCACTCAGTCTTCCTCCCTCTGTAGTTTGTGAGTGCTCAGACCAGGTGAGAGAAATGACAGGGTTCATTTTGTTTTTTTCTCTTTTTAGGACACAAGAAGTTGGGAATCCAATGTGTCAATATGTATGTCTTCCAGAGAGCCAATGTGCACATGGTGATGTGTCTTGGTCTAGGTTCTGTTGCCATAACAAAAATACCTGAAGGTGAGTATTTTGTAAGAAATGGACATTTCTTGTCCTCGTGGTTGTGGAGATGGGAAATCTAAGAACTGGACCTCAGTGTTTGCTGAGTCCTCATGAGTCAGTGACCTCCCAGATGTTCTTCAGTTCTCGTTAACTCATAATTTTGGGAATGAAGTTTCCAACAGAGAATTTTCAGAGCACAGACACTGAAACCATACCATGAAGTAATTTTTAAAATTGAAACAAAATCACTAAGAGATGTCTACTTTTCTAAAGTGTCATTGATGTGGGTTTATTTTCAAGTTTCTCCTTTAGATCTCAGGCTGAGAATGTTGAGGTAGGAGACTAATATTTATGTACCTTATGTCCTGTAAGTTGCGCTGAATGCAAATCTGGTCTAATTAAGGATTTCATTATGAAAACCAAACCTATAGTATTTGAGAAGAAAATATTGGCCTACGTCTTGCTGACCATGAATGTGGCAATGATGTCTGGAAAACACTGCTGAAAGCAGAGTTTAGAGAAGACAGACTGGATGGTCAGGAAGTCATCTCCTTTTGCCTCAAAAAACATGAATGATGTACAACAGGAAGAAGGAGGTAGCAGAATAAGTGGAAAAAGTTTCTATTATCTGGAAACCTTCCTACGCCCACAATTTTTGAAGAAGCTGTTTCCATAACTTTAGAATTGTGCTCCAATCAAGATGGGATGCGCTGGGGATGTGACTCAAGGGGTACCGCGCTCGCCTGGCATGCATGCGGCCCAGGTTCAATCCTCAGCACCACATACAAACAAAGAAGCTGTGTCCGCCGAAAACTGAAAAATAAATATTTAAAATTAAGAAAAAAAAAGATGGGTACACATGTATCACTGCAGTGTGCTGACTTTATAACGTCTTTGGATAAAAATGCAAAATGGTACAGTTGACTGCAATGGTGATTCCTGTCCCTGTTTTTCAGAAACCTCCATAGTGATCTCCTCTGTGGCTGTGCTAACATACCCTTCTACCAAATGTGTCCAAGTGTTCCTTTCCCCAACATTCGCCTGATTTTAGCCGTTTTGGAAGTGGGATCAGCCTTGCTGTGATATGCCTGCTATATGGTTTCCACTTCTATTTTTTTAAATTCCATGCATTCAAATGTAGATACAGCTAAAGATATATGTCAGTGGTGTAAGGTGATGCAATACAGTGTGTGAAATGACATAGGGTTCCCTTTATCTTTGGAGCTGGCATTGTGGCTGAACAGTTCAATTCTCTGCACCACATAAAAATGAACTAAAGATATGGTGTGGCTACCTACTACTAAAAACTAATTTTTTTTTTAAATAAAAAAATCTATAGGGCTGGGCATATGGCTCAAGTGGTACCGCGCTCGCCTGGCATGCCTGCGGCCCAGGTTCGATCCTCAGCACCACATATAAACAACGATGTTGTGTCCGCCAAAAACTGAAAAAAAAAATATTAAAATTCTCTCTCTCTCTTCTCTCTCTCTCTCTTAAAAAAAAAAAAAAAAAAAAACTATGTGAATGGAGGAAACCCTCCTTGTCAAGGTGCTCTCAGGTCATACATCTTGGGGCCTAAATACGAGACATGTAGAATTTTGTTTTCTTGCCTTTTTGTGTCGAAAGGAGGAATTTAAAAAACAAAAAAAACCAAAAACCCGGGGCTTAGTGGCAGAGCGCTTGCCTAGCATGCGTGAGGCACTGAGTTCAATTCTCAGCATCACATACAAATAAAAAAAAATAAAGGTCCGTCGACAACTTAATTTTTTAAAAAAATGAAAAACAAACTCTATTGTTACTTTAGCATGGAATTATTTCTATATTGATAAAATATGGAGACAGTGTACATATGTATGTGTGCATATATATAGGATTTTATGAGGAAAAAACTGTCAATATACAGGAAATATTTGCAAAAATTAGGCCAGTACATTAGACCTTTGTAAATGGTTTAAAAGTTCTTGAAACACAAAACACATTGCATAAAAAAATAAAAATAAACACATTGCATAACTTAGTCAAAATTGAGTGCAATGTTATTATAGTATCTCAGGCATCAAGCTTCCATCGATGGACTGAAAAATTAGACTTGAATAATGAAAAGATTATGTGTGCTCCACATGATGTTTGATGATAGCGGTATTGTTTAAACCAGAACAGGGCTATTTTCTGAATCCCTTGCAAGTTCCTTGTCCTGGTTACCAAGGAGAAAAGATCACTAGGTGAAAATCAACAATGCACATACAGGATAAAGCCAGGGGAAGCAGACACAGGCCATTCTACAATATGGGAAAATGCTTGTGCTCTAGAGTCAGATGATGAAGTCATGAGAGAACATCTGTCAATGCACATGTCACTGCTGGTGGGATTGTAGAGCACATAAAAATAAATGCAATCCAAGTGCACCTTGGCCTCAATAACGGCATGCTTGTTCTTGCTCCAAGCGGAAGATCACAAGGCTGGTACCTTCGAGCCTGCATTAGCCTTTTTGATTCTTTCTCGACACACTACAGAGGTGGTTTATTTTACTGAGTTGCAAAGTTTTCATTTTGATATTAATTGAAATGTTCAACGACTGACTCCTTCCCAGATAATTAACACTTATTTCTGTATCTTTGGAAGTACAGGGCATGAGGGAAACAATAGTCGTCCACCTCCCGTTGAGGACTCACATCCAGCAGTGGATGGATCCACAAGTGGCTTATAGTGGGTAACAGAAACCTGTTCTTCTGGGCTCAGTAATTGCACGTTAGGGCACTTTTCAGTAGCTGAGCCACAGAAAGCCTCATATTCTTGCAGGTCAGTAACAACAGGTCCTCCAGAGCTGAAAACTGAAACTTCTCCAAGAGGGCCCCCAGCCACAGGGATCTCGACCTTCAAACATCCTCAGGTAGCCCAAGAAGCTAGTTCCAAGGGCTGTGGCCTATGAGGCAACTTCCTGGCCATGAGGCACTTGGGGCCCAACTTGCTCATCTATTCCATGACCAAGTTTACCAGGGTCAGGTTGCTCAGCCTGCTGGGCAGCTGAGCCCACCTCAGCCCATAATGCGTGCAGGCACAGCTGTAGCTGAACACCTAGTTTTGATGGGGCTGGCTGCTTCCTGCCACACAGAATCTGCTCTCTCCACCAGGTGGCTCTGAGCTGCAGCAACCACACCGGAAACAGCTGTCCTGTCTCAGGTTCTTGTTCTCCCAAAAGAGGTGCTGGCAGCTTCAGGGAACTGAGCCCCTGCTCCCGTTGGGTACCTTGGGCCAGGTTGACCTCCCTGCAGTAGCCCTTAGTGGGTCCCTCTGCTCCAGTCCATACAGCTCCCTATGGACACCCTGCCTCAAGGCTTCCTGTGACACCAGCTCCTGGCTACTGCTCGTACCCATGGGTCCTCTGGCTGTCCAGGTTCTTTGCTAAGAGAGTGTCAGTGCCCAGGTGTCCCTCAGGACCCCAGGAGAAGGCAAGGAGGCCAAGATGGTTCCCAAAACACATGGAACTGGATCCACAAAACACAGATCTTCCCCCACAGCTGGGCCTCCTAGGAAGGAGGCTTGAATGGCACAGGGCATTTGGTTCACAATGTTATTTCTATCGTGATTCTGCCTCAGACAGGCTTTGCCCTTGTTGCCCAGGAACAACTGGAAATTGTGGCGCCAGTGCAGCAGCTTCCAGCTCCTGTCTCCTGTTGTTCTCCATCTGAACTCTGACCAAGGCCTGAGTGCCATCCTGCCCTGGGCCTCTCCTCTCTCTGATGGAATGTTCAAGGGGGCCCTGTGAAAAACTGATGTGACTTCATTTTGAAAAACCAGCTTCTACCTCAAGGCCTGGCCAGAGGGTTGGGCCGTGACCCTTGACCTTGGGAAAACCCACAGAGCACTCCTGGAGATCTGCAGTGCCAGGTATCCCTGACTCAGTTCCCACCAATCAGCATGAGATAGGGAAAATATCTGAAATGCCAGGTGACCCTCCCAGTAGTTTCAATCATACATAACATGATTAGGCCACCCTGCAGTTTAACATACACACTCTTGGGGAGAAATGATCCTTGAACAGGATGAATGCCAGAATCCCTGCTGGCCTTGGAGCATGGCCAGGTCACAAACCACTTGGATTGGTGAGTTGTTGGCTAGAGAAGATCTCCAGCTTCAGCAGCTTCCTCAATTGTCTGTTTTCATCCAAGGAGTTGACCCCCCTTCCCAGGAGATAATGGGATGTTCGGTGATCTCTAGAGCTGATTACACTGTGTAAAATAAGACCTGGATGGAAAATGAAGTTCCACCAGTCCTGAGAAAAGAAGAGGAGATTCAGGCCCCACTTTGGTTTCTGATGAAGAAAGAAAGGAGTCCTGTGTTGAAGGCTGTGTTAAGATGCTCTCAAGTTGGAGGTCAGTCTGGCCAACATGCAAACTCCTGTCTCAAAATAAAAAAAATGTAAAAATTTAAAATGCAGCCTGGACACTTTGTTCCAACACAGAGGGCAAAAGACAAGGGAGCCAGGTTTCCTGAGCCTTTTTCCTGTGTACCGCATTTTTTTAGACCGGAAGGGTGGGAGAAGAGCTCTCAGGAAGAGGGCTGGTAGTCATGTCTGCAGCTCAACTGCCATCAAGTGGAAACAGTTTCAAGATACCTAGAGCCATTCATGCCTCCTTCCCAGGAGGTCTAGCTGTTGGGCAGATTGGGCAGGCAGGGAGTCGGAAGATCCTTGGGGCCAGATCTGGGCCTCCTTGCCTTCTCCTAGGGCCCTGAGGGATTTATTTGTGTGCTTAGGGGCTCTCTCTCCAAAGTGAGATGTGCAGAGCTGTCCAGCAGTAGGCCTGAGGTGCTCCCACAGGAAGTTATTGAGCAGGGCTTGCTTGGTGTTAAGCTCTGTGGAGTGGACCCAAGGGACACTCTGAAAAGGATAATGGAGGAAGTCTTGGACAGTTCTTTCCTGTTCAGGTTCCTTAGAGCAAGAGGTAGCAATCCTTCCATGAAGTCATCATGCTCTTTTGCTGGAATCCCTTCTGGCCACAGGTGGAACAAAAAGTACTGGACAATTCTAGGTGGCATAGGGCACCATCAGATATGTGTGCAGTAGGTGAAAGGAGGGCCCAATTGTGTGGCTGGAGGCCAGGATGCCCTGTAGAGAAGGGGAGACTAGAATTTAAAATGCTAGTGCAGCTGATGTGCTAGAACAAGCAATAAGAACACCATGGAGTTTCTACACTCACACCTCCATTTGGAAAGCTGTCATTATGTGGAGCTTATACAAAAAGGCAAGACAAAAAAAAAAAAAAAAAAAAAACCAAAAAGTCAAGTAAAATGTATCAATGTTCTCATTGTAAAAACCAAACCAGATCTTCCTGTCCTTGGATTTGGCAGTGGTTCCTTGAAAACAGTGATGAACATGATTGACTATAGTTGCTATTATCTGGAAATATTCTCACACCCAGAATTATGGAAGAAGCTTGTTCCATAACTTGTGAATTGCACTGCTATCAAGATATATACCCTGAGTTCAATCCCTGGTACCAAAAAAAAAAAGATGGGTATGCATGTATCACTACATTGGATACTACGCAGGAATTTTTAAAAATTCTGATGGTTTAGTATGTATTTATTTCAATAAATATGGAGAAGATGTATTTAAATAAAGCATACATATCATATACATCTACATACACACAAAATATTTTGTAGAGACCGGGCCAATACATAAGTCCTTTGTGATTGGTTTCAAAATTATAAAGCATGCTGGCTTTATAATTCCTCAGGATAAAAGCAAAAAATGGTATTATTGTTGGCTAGAATGGTGGTTCCTGCCCCCTGTTTTCTAGAAACCTTCATACTGATGTCCTCTGTGGCTGTGTTAACACACTGTCCCAAGGGTGTCCAAGTGTTCCTTTCCCCAACATTCACCTGGTTATAGCTACTTTTGAAGTAGGATTGGCCTCCCTGGGATATTACTGCCATAGACTTTCTACTTTATAATTTCTGAAGATTCTTCTAGATAAAGGATGTAATTTCAACCATTCCAAAATAGATATGGATGTGGATATGTGCCTGAAAGAAACCTATATGTGAAATGTATGGGTACATGCATTCATATGCATCTCCAACTTTTGAAAAGCTGTATATTTGTGTGCTGATAGTACAAGAAGGAATGTGAAACACTATGACACTAAGACTTTAATGAAAGAGGATAGCTGCATGTGAGTGGAGGGAGCTCTCCTTGTCTAGATGCTCTCAGGGCATACATCCTGGTTACTGAACTCCAGAGATACAGACATCAGATTCCTGCCTTCTTGTGTTGAAAGCAGGAATTTTTAAAAACTCTGTTTCTATGTCATGAGAGAACATGTGTCAACTGTAGGAGAAGAATTGATGGTCATTCCAATGCACATGTCACTGCTGGTGGGATTGTAGAGCATTCAGCCTTCAGCTCCTTGGACCCCACTGTAAGAACTGCAGTGAGTCAGTGAGTCAGGCTGACAACCAAGTATCCTGGGCACTACATCTGAGCCACCAGAAGCCCTTGGTGTAAACATTTTCAAACTCCTTCCTAGGCTAGGATACCTGAGGTTTGCCTCCAAGACCCTGAGACAAATGGATACAGTGAAGAAACACTAGGGAAAGCAGGTTGAGTGGGGAGCAGAAATAACAAGTATTGGTCACCTGGAAACTGAGTTCTGGAAGAGAGAAGATGCCTATGGAGTGAGTGGCTAATATCTTACAATTTTTAAAAAAATTTTATCCTTTTTTCTCTCTCTCTTCCTCTATGTGTTACTGGCAGGAAACCCAGCACTTTACACATTGTATCTCACATTGCTATCAAATGGAAATGAACAGCCAAATTTTAGAAATGGAACACATTTCCTCAAATTGAGCAAAATTCAATGTGTCTATAGTTTCTGAAGTCTTTCGTCTCTTTTTTTAAAAAATATTTATTTATTTATTTATTTTTAGTTTTCAGCAGACACAACATCTTTGTTTGTATGTGGTGCTGAGGATCCAACCCGGGCCACATACATGCCAGGCGAGCGCGCTACCGCTTGAGCCACATCTCCAGCCCCAGTCTTTCGTCTCTTGTATATTTTTTTTTCCCCATTGGATGGGCAGAAGCAGAGCACATGAAGGAAAGGTTAGTTTTGTCTCATGGGGCAATTACTACCATTCTAAGGACATACTTTCTTAGTGCTCAGAGCCCAGAGGTCTTCCTGCACAAAAACCCCTACAAGTGAGAAAGTCAGGGCCTGTGGTTAGTCCAGCGCGGCTAAGTTCAAGCTTGGCGTCCCAACCTCTTTGTGTGCCCAGGCAGAAACAATCACAAATGCAGAGTCTTGATGGGGAACCTGGGTAGTGATGGACACCAGGAATGAGCACACAGGAGCCACCAGAACAGACCTGTCCTTGTTGTTCTCACACTGCGAGGAGGGATCCAAGTGCACAGTGAGCTTGAGTTCTTACTCAAGAACACAAGGCTGGTACCCTCAAGAGCCTTGAGTTACTAAGGTCTTTTTTTAAACATTTATTTCTGTAGGACATCGTCAATCATTGGAAGTAGAAGGTACCAGGGAAACAACAGACATCCACCTCCACTAGAGGGCTCACATCCAGCAGCAGAGGGGGCGCCCCAGGATCCACAAGCAGTTTATAGTGGATGACAGAAACCCATTCTCCTGGGCTCAGTAATTGCCCTGTACTTCCAAAGATACAGAAATAAGTGTTAATTATCTGGGAAGGAGTCAGTCGTTGAACATTTCAATTAATATCAAAAAATTAATATCAAAATGAAAACTTTGCAACTCAGTAAAATAAACCACCTCTGTAGTGTGTCGAGAAAGAATCAAAAAGGCTAATGCAGGCTCGAAGGTACCAGCCTTGTGATCTTCCGCTTGGAGCAAGAACAAGCATGCCGTTATTGAGGCCAAGGTGCACTTGGATTGCATTTATTTTTATGTGCTCTACAATCCCACCAGCAGTGACATGTGCATTGACAGATGTTCTCTCATGACTTCATCATCTGACTCTAGAGCACAAGCATTTTCCCATATTGTAGAATGGCCTGTGTCTGCTTCCCCTGGCTTTATCCTGTATGTGCATTGTTGATTTTCACCTAGTGATCTTTTCTCCTTGGTAACCAGGACAAGGAACTTGCAAGGGATTCAGAAAATAGCCCTGTTCTGGTTTAAACAATACCGCTATCATCAAACATCATGTGGAGCACACATAATCTTTTCATTATTCAAGTCTAATTTTTCAGTCCATCGATGGAAGCTTGATGCCTGAGATACTATAATAACATTGCACTCAATTTTGACTAAGTTATGCAATGTGTTTATTTTTATTTTTTTATGCAATGTGTTTTGTGTTTCAAGAACTTTTAAACCATTTACAAAGGTCTAATGTACTGGCCTAATTTTTGCAAATATTTCCTGTATATTGACAGTTTTTTCCTCATAAAATCCTATATATATGCACACATACATATGTACACTGTCTCCATATTTTATCAATATAGAAATAATTCCATGCTAAAGTAACAATAGAGTTTGTTTTTCATTTTTTTAAAAAATTAAGTTGTCGACGGACCTTTATTTTTTTTTATTTGTATGTGATGCTGAGAATTGAACTCAGTGCCTCACGCATGCTAGGCAAGCGCTCTGCCACTAAGCCCCGGGTTTTTGTTTTTTTTTGTTTTTTAAATTCCTCCTTTCGACACAAAAAGGCAAGAAAACAAAATTCTACATGTCTCGTATTTAGGCCCCAAGATGTATGACCTGAGAGCACCTTGACAAGGAGGGTTTCCTCCATTCACATAGTTTTTTTTTTTTTTTTTTTTAAGAGAGAGAGAGAGAAGAGAGAGAGAGAATTTTAATATTTTTTTTTTCAGTTTTTGGCGGACACAACATCGTTGTTTATATGTGGTGCTGAGGATCGAACCTGGGCCGCAGGCATGCCAGGCGAGCGCGGTACCACTTGAGCCATATGCCCAGCCCTATAGATTTTTTTATTTAAAAAAAAAATTAGTTTTTAGTAGTAGGTAGCCACACCATATCTTTAGTTCATTTTTATGTGGTGCAGAGAATTGAACTGTTCAGCCACAATGCCAGCTCCAAAGATAAAGGGAACCCTATGTCATTTCACACACTGTATTGCATCACCTTACACCACTGACATATATCTTTAGCTGTATCTACATTTGAATGCATGGAATTTAAAAAAATAGAAGTGGAAACCATATAGCAGGCATATCACAGCAAGGCTGATCCCACTTCCAAAACGGCTAAAATCAGGCGAATGTTGGGGAAAGGAACACTTGGACACATTTGGTAGAAGGGTATGTTAGCACAGCCACAGAGGAGATCACTATGGAGGTTTCTGAAAAACAGGGACAGGAATCACCATTGCAGTCAACTGTACCATTTTGCATTTTTATCCAAAGACGTTATAAAGTCAGCACACTGCAGTGATACATGTGTACCCATCTTTTTTTTTTCTTAATTTTAAATATTTATTTTTCAGTTTTCGGCGGACACAGCTTCTTTGTTTGTATGTGGTGCTGAGGATTGAACCTGGGCCGCATGCATGCCAGGCGAGCGCGGTACCCCTTGAGTCACATCCCCAGCGCATCCCATCTTGATTGGAGCACAATTCTAAAGTTATGGAAACAGCTTCTTCAAAAATTGTGGGCGTAGGAAGGTTTCCAGATAATAGAAACTTTTTCCACTTATTCTGCTACCTCCTTCTTCCTGTTGTACATCATTCATGTTTTTTGAGGCAAAAGGAGATGACTTCCTGACCATCCAGTCTGTCTTCTCTAAACTCTGCTTTCAGCAGTGTTTTCCAGACATCATTGCCACATTCATGGTCAGCAAGACGTAGGCCAATATTTTCTTCTCAAATACTATAGGTTTGGTTTTCATAATGAAATCCTTAATTAGACCAGATTTGCATTCAGCGCAACTTACAGGACATAAGGTACATAAATATTAGTCTCCTACCTCAACATTCTCAGCCTGAGATCTAAAGGAGAAACTTGAAAATAAACCCACATCAATGACACTTTAGAAAAGTAGACATCTCTTAGTGATTTTGTTTCAATTTTAAAAATTACTTCATGGTATGGTTTCAGTGTCTGTGCTCTGAAAATTCTCTGTTGGAAACTTCATTCCCAAAATTATGAGTTAACGAGAACTGAAGAACATCTGGGAGGTCACTGACTCATGAGGACTCAGCAAACACTGAGGTCCAGTTCTTAGATTTCCCATCTCCACAACCACGAGGACAAGAAATGTCCATTTCTTACAAAATACTCACCTTCAGGTATTTTTGTTATGGCAACAGAACCTAGACCAAGACACATCACCATGTGCACATTGGCTCTCTGGAAGACATACATATTGACACATTGGATTCCCAACTTCTTGTGTCCTAAAAAGAGAAAAAAACAAAATGAACCCTGTCATTTCTCTCACCTGGTCTGAGCACTCACAAACTACAGAGGGAGGAAGACTGAGTGCAGTCCAACTCAGAACAGACTGAATGAGCAGGGCCCCCTTGAACATTCCCTCAGAGCGAGAGGAGGCCCAGGGCAGGATGGCACTCAGGCCTTGGTCAGAGTTCAGAGGGAGAACAACAGGAGACAGGAGCTGGAGGCTGCTGCACTGGCGCCACACTTTCCAGCTGGTCCTGGGCAACAAGGCAAAGCCTGTCTAGGGCAGAATCACGACAGAAGCAAACACTGGGAACCAAAAGCCACAAACACTGCAAAAGAAAAAGCAGCCTTGGGAGCTGCTGCCTCAGAACTGGGCAAAGGCCAGGGCGGCCATGTTGCCTGGTGCCTTTGTCTGGGTGGCGTTTTTTGAGACAGCCAGGGCGGGAGAGGGGCGCTCAGGCCCAGGGCTGGTGGCCACAGCTGGAGCTCTACCGCCACCGTGCGGAACCAGTTTCCAGACGCCCTGCGCCACCCCAGCCCCTTCCCAGGAGGCCTGGCTGTGGGGGAGGATCCACGTTTCCAGGAGCCACTTCCAGGCGGCTGGGGCTGCCCTCTGGGCCTCCTGGCCTTCTCCCGGGGTCCTGAGGGAGACCTGGGCTCTCAGCAAAGAACTTGGAGAGCCAGGGACCTGAGGGGACTAGCAGTGGGCAGGAGCTGGTGTCACAGGAAGTCGTGGGGCGGGGCTTCTATTCGGAGCTGTGTGGACTGGAGAGGAGGGACCCACTAAGGAATTGCAATGCAGGGAGGTAGCCCTGGCCCTGGGTGCCCAGCACGAGGAGGGGCTGAATTCCCCGAGGCCACAGTCATGGGCAGCTCTTTTGGGAGAACAGGAACCTGAGCCAGGGCATCTGTTTCCTGTGTTGTTGCTGCCGCCACCTGCTGGGGAGAGGAAATTTTGTGTGCTGGCAGCAGCTAACTCCAGGAGAGCTGGTCATGCAGTGACAGTTGTGCCTGGCTACTGGGTCCGCACTCATCAGGGGCTGAGGTTGGCTAGGCAGCCCACTGACTGCTGCAATACCGGGCAGCAGCATCTTCCCGCAAGAGATGAGCAACCTACACCCCTAACCCCCGCCCCCCCCCCAGAGTGTCCAATGGCTAGGCACTGGCAGGACAGGCCACAGCCCTTGGACAGGTGTACTGGGCTACCTGTGGGCACTGGAAGGTCCTAAGGTCCCTGCGGGCCCGAGTCCCTCTTAGAAGGGCAGCCTGTTGCTCTCCGAACCCCATAATAGGGCATTTCCAGTGTATTCAGCTATGGGGGCCCAGGCCCCACTGAGCAGCTGACCTGGGAGCGCCCTCTGTTACTCACCTGCAGGGCTGTGAGGCTTTCTGTGACTCACCAGCTACTGAGAAGTGCCCTTCCTTGCAATTACTGAGCCCAGAAGAACAGGTTTCTGTCACCTACTATAAGCTGCTTGTGGATCCTGGGGCGCCCCATCGACTGCTGGATGTGAGCCCTCAAGGAGGTGGACGACTGTCTTTTCCCTCGTGCCTTGTACTTCCAATGATAGAAGATGTCCTACAGAAATAAACATTTAAAATGCAAAATGTTAATTCTCTGGGAAGGGGTCATTCATTATAACATTTAGATTAATAAACACGGAAACTTTACAACTCAGTAAAATAAACCACCTCTATACTCTTGTCAAAAAAAAAAAAAAAACAGAAAGAAAAGAAAGAAAGAAAAAACAAATAGGAAAAAGGCTAATGCAGTCTCTTGAGGGTACCAGCCTTGTGTTGTTCCCCTTGGAACATGAAGGATCATGCACTTTCTTGATGTCACTGTGCAATGGCACGGGGATCCTTCCTCAGTGTTGAGAACATCGAGGTCAGGTCTGTTCTGGTGGTACCTGTGTGCACATTCCTGGTGTCCATCATTATCCAGGTTCTGCACCCAGACTCTGCATTTCTGCTTTGTTTCAGCCTGGCGATACAAAGAGGTTGCGAAGCCAAGTTTCCTCAAAAATTCTGAGTGTGAGAATGTTCCCAGGTAATTGCAACTTTTTTTCTCTTATTCTGGGATCTGCCTCTTCCTATTGTTGGTCACTCCCTTGGAAGCAAAAGGAGATGACTTCCTGACCATTCAGTCTGTCTTCTCTCATTTCTGCTTTCAGCAGTGTTTCCAAGACATCATTGCCACATCCATGGACAGCAAGATGTAGGCCTACATTTGTCTCTCAAATGCTGTACGTGTGGTTTTCATAAGGAGATCCTTGATGCATTTTAAGTGAATTTTTGCATAGGCTCCACCAAATAACAGCTTTGCAAACATAAGCGTTCTTGGTGCTTGTCTCTAGTAGATCGGCTACACTGCAAGTTCTTCCAATTCTTCTCTGCTCTTCTCTTCAGACCACCCTGGCCTCCAGACAATTGGGCCTGCCTGCAAACAACTGGACACACTTCTGATGCTGCCCTATGCCACCAAAAACTGACATGTCCTTTGAGCTCCACCTGAGGGCTAAGGGATCCGAGCACAACAGCATGGTGACTTCACATAAAGTTCTGCTATATCTTGCTCCAAGGGACCTGAACAAGGAAAGAGTATCCACAAGGGCCTGCATTACCCTTTGCAGAGTGTCCCTCAGGTGAAGTCCAGAGTTGAGCAACTAGGCCCCGCCCCACGACTTCCTGTGAGAGCAATTCCTGGCTGCTGCTAGTCAGCTCTGGGCCCCCTGCTCTGTAGGTTCTATGGTGAGGGAACTCCAGTGCCCAGGTCTCCCTCAGGGCCCTAGGAAAAGGCAAGGAGGCCCAGATGGCAGTCCAAGGATCTTCCAACTCCCTGCCTGCCCGATCTGCCCAACAGCAAGGCCTCCTGGGAAGGAGGCATGAATGGCACTGGGTGTCTTGAAACTGTTTCCGCACGATGGAAGTAGAGCTGCAGACATGGCTACCAGGACTCATCCTGGGAGTCCTTCTCCGGCCCTTCCTGTCTGAAAAAATGCTGCCCAGAGAAAAAGGCTAAGGAAACCTGGCTCCATTGTCTTTTGCCCTCAGAGAAGGAACAAACTATCCAGTCTGCCTTTTTTTTTTTTTTTTTTTTTTTTGGTACCAGGCATTGAATTCAGGGGCATTTAAGCACTGAGCAACATCCGCATCCCTATTTTGTAATTTATTTAGAGACAGGCTCTCACTGATTTGCTTAGTCCCTCAACTTGCCCTTGTTGAGGCTGGCTTTCACCTGGAAATCCTCCTGTCTCAACCTGTGGAGCCACCGCTAGGATACCAAGTTGCCTTTTTATTTGGGGATTTGGATTAGGATCTTCAAAAAACTTTTTCATTTCTTAATTTTGAGACCGGAGTTTCTATGTTGGCCAGACTGGCCTCCAACTTGAAGCCTTCCTACCTTGGTCTCCAGCACGGGACTGCTTTCAGGTTTCATCAGAAGCCTGAATCTACTCCTCCTTCCTGAGGACACCTGTCCTGTTGGAACTTCATTTCCAGAGGATCTGGTCCACTGGAGTGTGGCTCAGTGTTACAGGCTCTGCAGCTCACAAACAGCAAACAGCCATCAGAGGAAAAATCCCTGGGATGAAAGCAGACAACTGAGGAAGCTGCTCAAGCTGGAGGAGATCTTCTGTGCCCAACCAGTCACCAGCCCAGGTGGTCAGTGACCTGGCCATGCTCCCAGGCCAGCGGGGACTCCAGTATTCCTTGGGTTTGGTGTCTTATGAACTAGATTGGTGGCAATAACTTCTCGTGAGCAATCCGAGGATGGTGTGATACTTAGACTTTGGCATCCATTTCCATCATTTTCTTCCCATAAAACATAACATTTTCCCATGGCATGAAATACACAGTGACTCTATGGTGTTGTATCTGTGTATTTTATGTATATTTTTTGGCCATAAATAATTTATCAACTGGCTTACAGAATCATCATTAGCTGTTTTTTACCCCCTTCAACAGTAATTTACCCTCGGTTCTTTATATTTCTTGGGTTTTATTTATTTACTTTTTTAGGGATGATTGAACACAGGGATGCTGAACCACTGAGCAACATACCCAGCACCACTGCTCCACCTCAAAGATTACTTTTCATTCTTACACAGGGACTTGCTAACTTGCTTAGGGCCTCACTCATTGCCGTGTCTGGCCTCTAGCTTGCCATACTCATTAGCCTCTCATATTGCTGGGAGTATAAGTGTGGGCAACAAAGCCCTTCTCTTTAGCGAATTGAAGAATGATATTTGAGGGGAACCGGATGGTGGCTCTAGGGTAAAGCGCTCGTCTAGCACATGTGAGGCACTTGTTTAGACTCTCTGTACCACTTATAAATAAATACAAATTAAGTTCTATCAACACCTAAAAAAATTAAAATTTATAAAAAGAATGATATTTGACAAGGAGTCAAAACATAAGCATGTGCCAAGGGAAAGTAAAGCACCTTCAGGCAATCTTCCAGGGGACCCAATACTTTCTTGGATTCTTTCTATGCCTGATGATCAATCTACACTTACATTTGTGTAGAATTAGTCTCACTCGAAAGAAAACTCTGTAATAAAATTGAATTAATGCTTATATTATTGTTTGGAGCTGGTTGCTGTTTACCACAGCTTTAAGGAGTTGGTGCGCATAAACTCTCATTACTGTTATCTGTACTACACCCTTTTTACCACCTTTGAAGCCTAAAGAAGAAAGGTGAAATCCGTAGCTGCTGGGATTACAGGAGAGGACCACCACACCCGGTGTCTTAGTGGTATTGATGGAAATCACAGCATCGAACAAACATTGAAATGACAGCATGACCTATCTCTAATAGTGAGATGTGTGTCCGCTGGAATTCCTGTGTTGAAACTTGAATCCCTGAATTACAGGTTGATCATATCTGGAGGTACTTTGGGAGGTGATTGGCTCTACCGGACTCACCCTTCATACATAGATCAGTCCATTCAAGGATTCATAAGTTTCCTTAGGAGAGTGACTTTGCTACCAAAGTCAATTCTCTCCAGCGGGACAGCTCTGTCTGGCCTCAGGATAGCCTCTTCTATGTTAGGATTTAGCCCAAAGACCCTCACCAATGGTCAAGGAGATCCCCAGACCATGTTCGTGGACACGCCTGTCTTCAGAAACTTGAGCCAAATAAACTTTTTTTTTTCTTTTTTTGGCTTTGGTATTGGGCATTGATCACAGGGGTACTTAACCATGGAGAAAAACGTCTAATCCTTTTCTTAAAATGATTATTATTTTTTATTTTGGTACAGGATCTCTCTAAGTTATCTAAGGGTATTGCTAAGTTGTAACAAGTTCGCAAATCCTGCCTCAGCCACCCAGGCCGTCAGGAACACAGGAAAGTGCCAGGGCACTTAGTGAAATTAGATTCTTTTTAAAACAGTCACCATCCAATAGTCTTATCGAAAAAAAAAAAAAATATATATATATATATACATATATATATTTACGTACATACACATATGCCTAAGATGCATGACAGATATGCCTATCAACTTTGTAAGAAAAAACAAAGTTATCACATATGTTAGAAATAGAGTCAAAAACAATTGACATTATTATTTATCTGCTCTTGGTGTTAGCTCGGAGAAACTGAATTGTGTAGGGAGTTACAAGAGGCTTGGGTGCAATCTGGATTTCCAAACCTGATCAACGGCTGTCTCTTCCCAAAGAACCCACAGGACCAGGGGTCCCCAGGGAAGCAGCAGCAGCCAGGAGATGGTGTCATAGGAAGTCACAAGGCAGGGCCTTGGTACGAAGCTGTGTGGACAGGAACAGACAAACCCTCTCACAGGCTACTGCAGGTTCCTGAGGACACTAGCTTCTTGTCCCTCACCTTGGAGCAAGACACACAATGCCTGTTTCTGATGTCACTGTCCTCTCAGCTCAGTGAGAAAAGCCCGATAGGCCAGCTCAGGTGGCACCTGTGTAATCAATCCTAGTGTCTCTCGCGGATCACTTCCTACAAGACTCTACCTTTGTGCTTTGATCCTGCGTGGCCCTCGACAAGGAGGTTCCTAGTCCAGCTTGGATCTTGGACCATCAGACCTGGTACTGGCCCTCCTTGCCTTATCTGCTAGGGCTGTCATGCACTAAGTGCTCATGGGATGGGACCCAATGAAAATGTTTCCCTAACTAGATTTCCCTCTAGTGCTCCACTTGTGCCCCTCCAATTGGAAGAAATAAATAAATAAAATGGCTAGAGGAGAAACACTCCAGAAACTACGGCTGCCTTGCATTTTGCTCAATCTCAGAAAACTTGCTCCCCTGATAAAAAAAAAATTTCTTTTGGGTTCCATTGCATATCAACGTGAGATCTAATGAACAGAGTCCTGGGTTATATCCCAGGGCCACATTAAAAAAAAAAAAAAAAACCAACTCACCCCATTTTCATGTTCTCTCTCTCTTTTTGAACTCACTTTCCACATGACCCCTTCTTTCCATGTCTGCATTCACCACAGCCTAGAGGACATAAGATACATGAATACCACAACACTAAGTCCCCTACCTCAACATTCTCTGCCTGAAATCTAAAGGGGAAACTTGAAGATAAACCATCATCCAGGCTGGAGGACACCAGTCAGGTGGCTCAAAGAAGCTTCCTCTCTCTCTCCTCGTCACACACTCGTTTTTGAAGGCCACTTTAGAAAAGTAGATCATGCTAGCAATTTTCATTCAACTTTTAAAGTCACTTCATAGAATGGTTTCAATGGTTGTGCCTTGAAAAACCATTGTTGTAAAGTTAATCCCAAAATTATGTGTGAACGGGAACTGAAGTATTTCTGGGAGGTCATTGGTTCACGAGAACTCTGCCCTCATGCACAGGCACTCATCAGTCCACTCATGAATTTATAGGTTTTGTGGGGAGTGACTTTGCTATAAAAGCCAGGTGTCTCCAAGAAGCTTCCTCTGTCTCTCCTGTGCTGGCCCTCTTCCACATTATGATTTAGCAAGAAGACCCCCACCAACAGCTCAGCAGACACTGAGGTCCGGTTCTTAGATTTCCCATCTCCACAACCATGAGGACAAGAAATGTCCATTTCTTACAAAATACTCACCTTCAGGTATTTTTGTTATGGCAACAGAACCTAGACCAAGACACATCACCATGTGCACATTGGTTCTCTGGAAGACATACATATTGACACATTGGATTCCCAACTTCTTGTGTCCTAAAAAGAGTAAAAAACAAACCGAACCCTGTCATTTCTCTCGCCTGGTCCGAGCACTCACAAACTACAGAGGGAGGAAGACTGAGTGCAGTCCAACTCAGAACAGACTGAATGAGCAGGGCCCCCTTGAACATTCCCTCAGAGCCAGGGGAGGCCCAGGGCAGGATGGCACTCAGGCCTTGGTCAGAGTTCAGAGGGAGAACAACAGGAGACAGGAGCTGGAGGCTGCTGCACTGGCGCCACACTTTCCAGCTGGTCCTGGGCAACAAGGCAAAGCCTGTCTCGGGCAGAATCACGACAGAAGCAAACACTGGGAACCAAAAGCCACAAACACTGCAAAAGAAAAAGCAACCTCGGGAGCTGCTGCCTCAGAACTGGGCAAAGGCCAGGGCGGCCATGTTGCCTGGTGCCTTTGTCTGGGTGGTGTTTTTTGAGACAGCCAGGGCGGGAGAGGCGCGCTCAGGCCCAGGGCTGGTGGCCACAGCTGGAGCTCTACCGCCACCGTGCGGAACCAGTTTCCAGATGCCCTGCGCCACCCCAGCCTCCTTCCCAGGAGGCCTGGCTGTGGGGGAGGATCCACGTTTCCAGGAGCCACTTCCAGGCGGCTGGGGCTGCCCTCTGGGCCTCCTGGCCTTCTCCCGGGGTCCTGAGGGAGACCTGGGCTCTGGCGCGCTCTCAGCAAAGAACCTGGAGAGCCAGGGACCTGAGGGGACTAGCAGTGGGCAGGAGCTGGTGTCACAGGAAGTCGTGGGGCGGGGCTTCGATTCGGAGCTGAGTGGAGTGGAGAGGAGGGACCCACTACGGAATTGCAATGCAGGGAGGTCGCCCTGGCCCTGGGTGCCCAGCGCGAGGAGGGGCTGAATTCCCGGAAGCCGCGGCCGGGGGCAGCTCTTTTGGGAGAACAGGAACCTGAGCCCCGGGGTGGCTGGTTTCGGCATTGCTACTGTCACCGAAGGTCACCACATCTGGAGAGATTTTGTGCTGCAGGCAGTAAATGGCGCCACCAGAGGTGGCCATGGAGCCTCTGCTGTGCCTGGCCATGGCGACTGGGCTCATGGTGGGCTGCAGTGTGGTCCCCTGCCCACTGACTGGCGCAGCCCGGCGGACTCTCACGTGGTAGAGATGAGAAACCTGGCCCCCAAGTGCCACATGGCCATGCACTGGCCTCACAGGAGAAAGCCCTTGGAACAGGCTTCCTGGGCTACCTGCGGGCACTGGAATGGCTCAAGGTCCCTCTTTGAGGGACAGCCTATGGCTCTCTGAGGCCCTTTATGCTGTGTTCTGCTCTGGAAGCCCAGGCCACACTGTGCAGGTGACCTGGGAGAGCCCTGTTACTGACCTTCAGGACTCTGAGGCTCTCTGTGGGTCATCTGCTACTGAAAGGTGCCCTTCCTTGTAATTTCTGAGCCCAGAAGAAGGGGTTTCTGGGGCTTGGGGTTGTGGCTTGGGGAAGAACCCTTGCCTAGCATACGTGAGGCACTGGATTCAACCCTTAGCACCACATAAAAAGAAAATAAAGGTATCGTGTACACCCACAAGTAAAAAATAAAAAATAAATGTTAAAAAAAATAAGTAAAAACAGGTTTCTGTCACTCACTATATAACGCTTGTGGATCCTGGAGTGCCCCATCCACTGGTAGATGTGAGCCCTCCTGTGGAGGTAGGCATCTATTGTTTTCCTCCTGCCCTGTACTTCCCATGATAGAAGATATCCTGCAGAAATAAGTGTTTAATATGCAAAGGATTAATTATCTGGAAGGGGTCATTCATTGAACATTTAAATTAATACTAAAATGAAAACTTTGCAAGTCAGTAAAATAAACCACCTCTGTAGTCTGCCAAGAAACGAGGAGGAGAGGGAAGAGAGAGAAAAGAAAAGAAGGGCCAATGCAGGCCTTGAGGGTAGCAGCCTTGTGTTCTTCCCCTTGGAGTAAGAACAAGCATGGCCTTTCTTGAGGCCACCGTGCACTTGGATCCCTCTTCGCAGTGTGAGAACAACAAGGACAGGTCTGTTCTGGTGGCACCGGTGTGCTCATTCCTGGTGTCCATCACTACCCAGGTCCCCCACCAAGACTCTGCATTTCATCTTTGAGAACTCACTTTCCACGTGACCACCTCTTCCCATGTCTGTTCTTCACTCAGCCTTCTTCTCTGGTGGTTCCTCATGGTATCCCATTGTCTTGGGCTCTCGGATGACAAAGCTCAGGTTTGCTTGCCTAGGAAGGAGTAGAAAATGTTTACACCAAGGTCATGGGGAAGAGGGAATGTAGGCAGCAGGACACTGGGTTGTGTGCCTGACTCACTTCCACTTCCGTCCCAGGGTCCCTGGAGTCCTACTCCAGATGCAGACCCAGGTACTAGGCCTGGTGGGACCAGCGGGAGGCCTACAGTAGACGCAGCTCTCCCAGAAGGGTTCAGGTGTCTCAAGACTGAATACTGTATAATCCCTCGTTGCAGGTGTGTGACAACAGGAGGACAGGACAGCGGTGGCACTTATAAGCTCAGTCCTGCTGTCCCTAATGCTCCATGTTCTACACTAGGCCACAGCATTTATGCTGCTTTGCTCTCTTCTGGCCTTAGACCAACAGACTGGGCAGCCTAGATTGTTAATGGGACTTCAGGCACCCAGTGGGTCCTGCCTCGATCAGCTCCTAGGCTGATGGATGGGCTTAGGGGGTGGGGCTTCTTCAAAGGATGTCCTCAGGGTGGCAGTTTTGCCACTAGCTCAGACTTCAGTACCTTCCTTTTGTTTTTCATCAGAAACCACACTGGGACCTGAAAACACTCTTCTTTCATCAGGACTCCTATCCTGGTAAAACTTCATTTTCCACAGATTCTTGTCCATTCAGGTGTGGCTTTCTATACTCAGTGTTCGTGGCTCTGGAGTTCTTGAGCATCAGAGGATAAATACCTTGGATGAAAGCAGACGACTAAAGAAACTGCTGAGGCTGGAAGAGACCAAGTGGTCAGTGACCTGGCCGTGCTCCAAGGCCAGCAGTGATTCCAGCATTCATTGTGCTCTAGTCTTAGGAACTCAATGCCAAACAATCATTCCTCATGTGACATCAGAAGAGGGTATGATAGTTATAGTGACCTCTGTATCCATTTCTATCATTTTCTCCTCATTCAACTTGCAAACACCACAAGTTCCCATTGCATAAAATACATTTCCCCTGGGGCTGGGATGTGGCTCAAGTGGTAGCCCTCTCACCTGGCATGCATGAGGCACTGGGTTCCGTCCTCAGCACCACATAAAAATAAAGATATTGTGTCCATTTAAAACTAAAGTCCGGTATGTTGCAGTGTATTTCTTAAATATTATTTTAGTTTTTGTGTGTATATATAACACACACAGATATATAATCACACACACACACACACACACACACACACACACACACACACACATATGTCTTTTTCTAGACATAGATGAAGACCATGCCTTTATATTATTTGTTCACGTAGTTATGCGGTGCTAAGAATCCCATGGCCTCATGCTACATCCGCCAGTTGCCACAGAGCCACAGCCTTAGTCCTTCCATTTTATATTTCATCACATGACTTTGCTATAAAAGCCAGGTGTGTCCAAGAAGCTTCCCCAGTCTCTCCTTATGATGTTCTCCTGCACATTATGATTCAGCAAGAAGACCCCCACGAAAGGCTCAGCAGACCCCACGCCATGTTCCTAGACTTGCCATTCTCCTGAACCATGAGGCCGAGAAATATCTACTCTTTACAATTTACTGGGCTTCAGGTATTTTGTCATGGCAACAGAACCTAGACTAAGGCGCATCAACTTGTGCGTACTGGTTCCCTAGAGGGAGAATGCATTTATGCCTGTGTTTCCAAGCTTCTCAAGTCTTAAAAAGAACATAAAACAAACTGAACCCTGTCATTTCTCTCACCTGGTCCGAGCACTCACAAACTACAGAGGGAGGAAGACTGAGTGCAGTCCAACTCAGAACAGACTGAATGAGCAGGGCCCCCTTGAACATTCCCTCAGAGCGAGGGGAGGCCCAGGGCAGGATGGCACTCAGGCCTTGGTCAGAGTTCAGAGGGAGAACAACAGGAGACAGGAGCTGGAGGCTGCTGCACTGGCGCCACACTTTCCAGCTGGTCCTGGGCAACGCGGCAAAGCCTGTCTCGGGCAGAATCACGACAGAAGCAAACACTGGGAACCAAAAGCCACAAACACTGCAAAAGAAAAAGCAACCTCGGGAGCTGCTGCCTCAGAACTGGGCAAAGGCCAGGGCGGCCATGTTGCCTGGTGCCTTTGTCTGGGTGGCGTTTTTTGAGACAGCCAGGGCGGGAGAGGCGCGCTCAGGCCCAGGGCTGGTGGCCATAGCTGGAGCTCTACCGCCACCGTGCGGAACCAGTTTCCAGACGCCCTGCGCCACCCTAGCCTCCTTCCCAGGAGGCCTCGCTGTGGGGGAGGATCCACGTTTCCAGGAGCCACTTCCAGGCGGCTGGGGCTGCCCTCTGGGCCTCCTGGCCTTCTCCCGGGGTCCTGAGGGAGACCTGGGCTCTGGCGCGCTCTCAGCAAAGAACTTGGAGAGCCAGGGATCTGAGGGGACTAGCAGTGGGCAGGAGCTGGTGTCACAGGAAGTCGTGGGGCGGGGCTTCGATTCGGAGCTGAGTGGAGTGGAGCAGAGGGACCTGCTAAGATATTGCAATGCAGGGAGGTCGCCTGGGGTTAAGGCGCCCAGTGCAGGGAGGAGCTGAATTCCCTGAAGCAGGGGCTGGGGGCAGTTGCTTTCGCAGGGCAACAACCAGAGGCAAGACAGCTGTCTCCCGCTTAGCTACTGATGTCCAGGGCTGATGTGTCCCAAGCAGAGAGGAGATTATGTGCTGCAGGCAGAAGGTAGTGCCCCCAGAGCTGTGCATGCAGCCAGGGCTGTGTATGGCCACCATGTCTATGCTTATCATGGGCTGCGGTGGCTCTCCTTCTCGCTGATCAGAGAAGTACCCGGCAGCAACCTGCGTAGGTCCCATTGGCCTGATGGAGTCCTCTATGGTAGAGATGAGCAACCCGCCCGCCAAGCGCCAAAGGCCCAGACACTGGCAGGACAGGCCACAGTCCTTGAACTGACCTCTAGGGCCAGTGCCCAGGTCTCCCTCGGGGCCCTAGGAGAAGGCAAGGAGGCCCAGATCTGAGCCTAAGGGTCCTCCAAATCCCTGCTTGCCAATCTGACCAACAGCTAGGCCTCCTGGGAAGGAGGTTTGAATGGAGCTGGGTATGGTGAAACTGTTTCCGCACGATGGCAGTAGAGCTGCAGACATGGCCACCAGCCCTCTTCCTGAGAGCTCTTCTCCCGCCCTTCCTGTCTGAAAAAACACCACAAAAAAAAAATGCTTACAGAATCAAGTTATCAAGAAATAGTTGTTTTTTCCCCTTCGAAAGTATTTATTTATGCATTTTTGCTGTACTAGTGAGCTAGTACACCCTACCCCTGAAATTTTAATTTTTTCTCGGGAAACAGGCTCTTGCTAACTTCCTTAGGGCCTCACTCATTGCTGAGTCTGCCTACTAGCTTGCAGTCCTCCTACCTTGGCCTCTCATATTGCTGGGATCATAGGTATGGGCCAGAAAGCTCTAGAATTTAGTGAATTAAACAGTGATGTTTAAGGAGGAGTCCAAAAGGAGCACCTGCTAAAACAAAGAAAAGCATCAGCAGGAAACCTTCCAGATGACCCATGAACCTTTTGGATTCTTTCTATGTATATTGTTAAATCTATACCCACATTGGTGTAGAATCAGTCTCACTTGAGGGGAAAAGAATCCATAATAAATTTGAATTAATGCTCCTAACATAATTTTGAGCAGACTTCTATTTCACGCAGCATCGAGGAGCTGAGGAACATGAACTCTCATGAACGTCATCCTTCCTAAAACTCTGTTTTATACATTTGAAGCCTAAAGGAGAAAGGTGAAATTCCTAGTCAATAGGATCACAGCTTATGAACACCTGACCTGGTGTCTTAGTGGTTTTGTTGGAAACCACAGCATCCAACAATGAAATGACAGCATGACCTATCTCCGAAAGGGCAGTGTGTGTCCCCTGGAATTCCTGGGTTGAAACCTGAATCCCTGAATTACAGGTTGATGGTATTTGGAGGGACTGTGGGAGGTGAGTGGCTCATGAGGACCCTGCCTTCATGCAGAGATCAGGCCATTCAGGGATTAATAGGTGTGCTCAGGAGTGACTTTGCTATCAGAGTCAACACTCTTCAGTGGGACTGCTCTGTCTGGCCTCATCCTATATTATGATGTAGCCCAAAGACTCTCACCAATGGGCCTGCACATCCCCAGGCCATGTTCGTGGACATTCCTGTCTCCAGAACCATGAGCCAAACAAATTCTATTCCTTTTCTGGCTTTGGTACTGGGCATTGAACCCACAAATGCTCAACCACAGAGCAGCATGCCCAATCCTTTTCTTAAACTTCTAATGAGTTTTTATTTGGGGACAGGATCTTTTAAGGTAACTAATTGTCTCGCTATGTGGTAGCAACTTTGCAATTTGCGTTCCTCCTGTCTTAGCCATACTGGCCACCAGGACACGGGCATGCACCAGGACAACTGGCAAAATTTTATTTTTTACCAAATAGTAACCCTCCAGTATTCTTATAGTATGGGAAAAAAAATGCCTAGGATGCATGACTGATCTACCTCTCAACTCTGAAGGACACATATATGACTATATATTTTTTCAAAGTCATCACATGTGTTAGAAAATGAGTCAAAGATACTTTGTAATTTATCTGGTCTCCTGTTAGCCCTGTGAACCGCTGGGCAAGTAAAGAGAAGCAAAGTAAATAATAAGGGAGTGGAGAAGGAACCATGGGGCAAATGAAATTCCCAAGAACCAGAGTAATGATACCAGGGTGAGGATTCATGCCTCCACTTAATTCCAAATTAAAAACAAAAGCAGAAGAAAGGCCTGGGAGGCTGAAGCAAAACACCAACAGATGGAGGCCCTCCTGGTCAACCTACCTCAAAAGTTCACAACTTAAACCTGGTGCAGTAATGCAGACCTGTAATCCCAGAGGCTGGGGAGGCTGAGACAGGAGAATCCCGAGTTCAAAGCCAGCCTCAGCAACTGCAAGGCACTAAGCAACTCAGCGAGACCCTGTTGCTAAATTAAACAATACAAAATAGGGCTGGGGATGTCGCTCAGCAGTCCGGTGCTCCTGAGATCAATCCCTGGTATGCCTCCCCCCTACAAAATAATAATAGGAAAAAAAATTTTTTAAACTGAGATTGTGGCTCAGTGGCAAAGGGCTTGCCTCGTACGTGTGAGGCACTGGATTCGATCCTCAGCACCACATAAAAATAAAAAAATAATAAAATAATGGTATTGTTTCCATCTACAACTAAAAAATTTTTTTTTTTTAATTATTAACAATGAGGGGCTGGGGATGTGGCTCAAGCGGTAGCGCCCTCGCCTGGCATGCGTGCGGCCTGGGTTCCATCCTCAGCACCACATACCAACAAAGATGTTGTGTCCGCCGAGAACTAAAAAATAAATATTAAAAATTCTCTCTTTCTCTCTCTCTCTCTCTCCTCTCTCACTCTCTCTTTAAAAAAAAATTATTAACAATGAAACAATGCAAAAGAAAAAGGCACCATTGAGAATGTACTCCAACAATGGTAGCAAAACCCAAGGTGAATGTTCCCTGGTGACTTTGTCTCTGGCTGGCACTTGTACAGAAAAGAAGGGCAGAGAAGAGCTCTCAGGATCCAGGCTGGTGGCCTTGGCTGGAGCACTCCCACCATCCTGAGGGAACAGGTAGCAAACACTGTGCTCCACTGAAGCCTCCCTCCCAGGAGATCTAGCTGTTGGGGAGGATCTGGCTTTTGTGGAGCAAGCTGCAAGAGGCTTGGGCTGCCATCTGGGCAGGACGGGCCACAATCCTTGAACCGACTCTGTCTCCCTCAGGGCCCTAGGAGAAGGCAAGGAGGCCCAGATCTGAGCCCAAGGATCTTCCAACTCCCTGCCTGCCCCATCTGCCCAACAGCTTGGCCACCTGGGAAGGAGGCTTGAATGAATGGGCCTCCTTGCCTTCTCCCAGGGCCCTGAGGGAGACCTGGGCACTGGTGCTCTGTCATCAAAGCACCTGGAGAGCCAAAGAAAGAAGAAAGAGAGAACCCCGGAGAGCCAGGGTTCCCCAGGGGACCAGTAACACTCTTGGGGGCAGGGCCTTGGTAGGAATCTGTGAGGACTGGACCAGAGAAACCCTGTCAAAGGCCAACGCAGGTTACTGAGGGCACTTGCCTCGCGTTTCTCCATTGGAGCAAGACACAGAATGCCCTTTTGTGACATCAGTTTAATAGCACATGGATCCTGCCTCGAAGCTGTGTGAGAACAGCAGGACAGGCCAGTTTTTTTGGCACCACTGGAGGCAAAGCTGGTGTCTCTCACGGATCTGCTTCTGCAAGACTCTGCCTTTGTGCTTTGGTCCTGCATGGCCCCCAACGAGGAGGTTGCTAAGCCCAGCTGGAACTTCAGCCCAATAGACCTGCTGTTGGCCCTGCCTCCTTTACCTGCTAAGATATTCATGCAGAACTTATTTATGGGGTGGGACTCTATGAAAATTTTTCTCTCACCAGACTTGACTCCCGGCCCATTGTGTGTGCCTCTCCAATTTAAAAGAAAAAAAAATTGTCAGAAGAAGAGACACTCCAGAAAGTGTGGACCTGCATTTTCCTCAGTCTCGGGAAATGTGCTCCCCCGCTTAAATTTTCCTTTTGGATTCTATTGGATACTAATGTGAGATCTAACATTCACAGTCCTGGGTTCCATGGCAGGACCACATTGAACAAACAATAACCAAAAAGTCAAAAAGGGCCTACCCTTGGGATGGGGATGTGGCTCAAGCAGTGGCGCTCCCATCTGGCATGCGTGCGGCCCGGGTTCGATCCTCAGCACCACATTACCAACAAAGATGTTATGTTCGCCGAAAACTAAAAAATAAATATTAAAATTCTCTCTCTCTCTCTCTTAAAAAAAAAAAAAGGGCCTACCCTATTTCATCTTCTTTCTTTGTGAACTCACTTTCCACGTGACCACCTCTTCCCATGTCTGCTCTTCACTCAGCCTTCTTCTCTGGTGGTTCCTCATGGTATCCCACTGTCTTGGGCTCTTGGATGCCAAAGCTCAGGTATGCTTGCCTAGGAAGGAGTAGAAAATGTTTACACCAAGGACATGGGGAAGAGGGAATGTAGGCAGCAGGACACTTGGTTGTATGCCTGACTCACTTCCGTCCCAGATGTAGACCCAGGCCCCCCCAGGAGGGTCCAGATGGATCAAGACTGAATGCAGTATGATCCCTCCTTGCAGGTGTGTGACAACAGCAGGACGGGGCATACTGAGGCACCTGTAGGCTCAGTCCTGCTGTCCCTAATGCTCCACATTCTACAATAGGACTCTGCATTCATGGTGCTTTGCTCTGACCTGGCCTTAGACCAATAATAGGCCTGGAGGCCTAGATTGGTAATGGGACCTCAGGCACCCCAGGGTCCTGTCTGGGTCAGCTCCTAGGCCTTTCATGAAGGATGGGCTCAGGGGGTGGGGCTTCTTCAAAGGACTTCCTCAGGATGGTAGTATTGCCCCACAAGAGAGAACCAGCCTTCCTTTCTGTTGCTCTGCTTCTACCACTCCGATTTGAAAAATAAAAAAAGGAGAGAAAGAAAATCAAGCCAGTCATTTCCAGAAAACTATGGCTCCCTGCATTTGGCTCAATTTGATGTAACATGCTTCACCATTAGAAGTTTGGTTTTCATTTCTAGTGGATGCCAAACAGAGAAGGAATAGGTAAGACCCTGGTTCTTATCTCCAGGAAGGAAAGAAAGGGAGGCAGGCTGGAAGGAAGAGCAAAGCCAGGCAAATTTGCCACGCTGGCCTCCAACATGGGACTCGCCCAGGAGCTCAGCTTTCAGTACCTGGTGCCTTTCATTATTCATCAGAAACCACACTGGGGCTGAATTTCCTCTTCTTTCCTCAGAACTCTTGTCCTGGTAGAACTTCATTTTCCACAGGATTTTGTCCATTCAGGTCTTATTTTACACAGTGTCACTGGGTCTGGAGATCCCAGAGCATCACATTATCTCCTTGGGGATCAACTCTTTGGCTGAAAACAGACAACTGTGGAAGCTGCTGAAGCTGGAGGAGATCTTCTCTAGCCAACAACGCACCAACCCAAGTGGTCAGTGACCTGGACATGCTCCAAGACCAGCAGGGATTCCAGCATTCCTTCTGCCCTAGTCTTAGGAACTGAATGTGAGGCCATAATTCCTCATGTGCCATCAGAAGAGGGCATGATACATCATTTTCTACTAATTAAACATGAGAACCCCACATGTTCCCATGGCATGGATACAGTTCCCCTATTTTCTGTGACTTTATGGGGACCTTAGGTTGTAGTTAATTTCGTAGATTTTATTGTAGATAATATATATATATATATATTATCTACAATAAAATCATAGATGAAGAACATGCCTTTACATTATTTGTTGATGTATTTATGAAGTGCTATCCCTAATGCTCCATGTTCTACACTAGTACTCTGCATTTATAGTGCTTTGCTCTGGCCTAAGCTTCACTTAAGCTAGGCCAGCCATGTGCCACTGAGTTTTAGCCCCAGACACTCCATTTTATATTTCATCACATGATTTGTGACATCTTCTATTAGTAGATTCAGGAATGATGCCTGCCAGGGAGTCAGAAAACAGGTATGTGCCCAAGACAGAAAAAGCTCCACCCCCATACTTTTCATCAACATTTTGTCTCTCACATAAAACAAATCTCTACGAAATTTTAATGCATGAGTATACCCTTGTTGAGATTAGAGCAGATTTGCATTCACCACAGCAGACAGGACATAAGGTACATGAATATCACCACCACCAAGTCTCCCACCTCAAATTTCCCAGCCTGAAATCTTTAGGGGAATGTTGAAAATAAACCCTCATCAATGGGGATTTAAAAAGGAGGCTCCCCTAGCGCTTTTGTTTCCACTTGAAAAGTTTCTTCATGGTATGGTTTCAGTGGCTGTGTCCTGGAAATCCTCTGTTGGAAACTCAATTCCTGAAATTATATCTTACTGGGACTTGAAGGAATACCGGGAGGTGATTGGCTCATGAGGACCCTGCCTTCATGCAGAGTCTGGTTCAGTCTACTCATAGATTTATAGGTTTTCTTGGGAGTGACTTTGCTATAAAGGCCAGGTGCTACCAGGAAGCTTCCTGTCTCTCCTTGTGATGACCTCCTCCAGGTTATTACTTAGCAAGAAGACCCTCACAAAAGCTCAGTAGACCCCGACACCCTGTCATTTCTCTCGCCTGGTCCGAGCACTCACAAACTACAGAGGGAGGAAGACTGAGTGCAGTCCAACTCAGAACAGACTGAATGAGCAGGGCCCCCTTGAACATTCCCTCAGAGCCAGGGGAGGCCCAGGGCAGGATGGCACTCAGGCCTTGGTCAGAGTTCAGAGGGAGAACAACAGGAGACAGGAGCTGGAGGCTGCTGCACTGGCGCCACACTTTCCAGCTGGTCCTGGGCAACAAGGCAAAGCCTGTCTCCGGCAGAATCACGACAGAAGCCAACACTGGGAACCAAAAGCCACAAACACTGCAAAAGAAAAAGCAGCCTTGGGAGCTGCTTCCTCAGAACTGGGCAAAGGCCAGGGCGGCCATGTTGCCTGGTGCCTTTGTCTGGGTGGCGTTTTTTGAGACAGCCAGGGCGGGAGAGGCGCGCTCAGGCCCAGGGCTGGTGGCCATAGCTGGAGCTCTACCGCCACCGTGCGGAACCAGTTTCCAGACGCCCTGCGCCACCCCAGCCTCCTTCCCAGGAGGCCTGGCTGTGGGGGAGGATCCACGTTTCCAGGAGCCACTTCCAGGCGGCTGGGGCTGCCCTCTGGGCCTCCTGGCCTTCTCCCGGGGTCCTGAGGGAGACCTGGGCTCTGGCGCGCTCTCAGCAAAGAACCTGGAGAGCCAGGGACCTGAGGGGACTAGCAGTGGGCAGGAGCTGGTGTCACAGGAAGTCGTGGGGCGGGGCTTCGATTCGGAGCTGAGTGGAGTGGAGAGGAGGGACCCGCTAAGGAATTGCAATGCAGGGAGGTCGCCCTGGCCCTGGGTGCCCAGCGCGAGGAGGGGCTGAATTCCCGGAAGCCGCGGCCGGGGGCAGCTCTTTTGGGAGAACAGGAACCTGAGCCCCGGGGTGGCTGGTTTTGGCATTGCTACTGTCACCGAAGGTCACCACATCTGGAGAGATTTTGTGCTGCAGACAGTAAATGGCGCCACCAGAGGTGGCCATGGAGCCTCTGCTGTGCCTGGCCATGGCGACTGGGCTCATGGTGGGCTGCAGTGTGGTCCCCTGCCCACTGACTGGCGCAGCCCGGCGGACTCTCACGTGGTAGAGATGGGAAACCTGGCCCCCAAGTGCCACATGGCCATGCACTGGCCTCACAGGAGAAAGCCCTTGGAACAGGCTTCCTGGGCTACCTGCGGGCACTGGAATGGCTCAAGGTCCCTCTTTGAGGGACAGCCTATGGCTCTCTGAGGCCCTTTATGCTGTGTTCTGCTCTGGAAGCCCAGGCCACACTGTGCAGGTGACCTGGGAGAGCCCTCTTACTGACCTTTAGGACTCTGAGGCTCTCTGTGGTTCATCTGCTACTGAAAGGTGCCCTTCTCTGCAATTTCTGAGCCCAGAAGAAGGGGTTTCTGGGCCTGGAATTGTGGCTTAGGAAAGAATGCTTGCCTAGCATGCATGAGGCACTGGGTTCAACCCTTAGCACCACATAAAATGAAAATAAAGGTATTGTGTCCACATACAACTAAACAACGAATGTTAAAAAAAATGTTTTCCTGTCACTCACTATAAGAGGCTTGTGGATCCTGGGGCGCCCCATCAACTGATAGATAGAGTGGAGGTAGGTGTCTCTTGTTTTCCTCCTGCCCATTATCTAGGAAGGGGTCATTCTTTCAACATTTAAATTAATACTAAAATGAAAACTTTGCAAGTCAGTAATATAAACCACCTCTGTAGTAGGCCAAGAAAGGAGGAGGAGAGGGAAGAGAGAGAAAAGAAAGGAAAAGAAAGCCCAATGTAGGGCTTGAGGGTAGCAGCCTTGTGTTCTTCCTCTTGGAGTAAGAACAAGCATGGCCTTTCTTGAGGCCACCGTGCAGTTGGGTCTCTCCTTGCAGTGTGAGAACAACAAGGACAGGTCTGTTCTGGTGGCACCTGTGTGCTCATTTCTGGTGTCCATCACTACCCAGGTTCCCCACCAAGACTCTGCATTTGTGATTGTTTCTGCTTGGGCCTACAAAGAGGTTGGCATGCCACGCTTGAACCTGGCCCCCTTGGACCTCCCACGGGCCCTGCCTTCCTCACCTGCAGGGGCTTTAGTGCACGAAGACCTCTGGGCTCTGAGCTCCAAGAAACTATGTCCTCAGGTTGGCAAGGCTGACCTACGCTTTCCTCCATGTGCTCTGCTTCTGCCCAAACAATGGGGAAAAAAAAATATTCAGAAGAGAGGAAAGACCTCAGAAACTATGGCTGCCTTTCTTGCATTTTGCTCTTTTGAGGAAATGTGTTCCACTCCTAAAATTTGGCTCTTTGTTTCCATGTGATATCAATGTGAGATACAATGTGTACACTCCTGGGTTTCCCGCCAGTAACACAGAGAGGAAGAGAGAGAGAAAAAGGGATAAATTAAATCTGAAAATGAAGACCTGAGCCACTCACCCCATGGGCACCTTCTCTCTTCCAGAACTCAGTTTCCATGTCACAAGTCTTCCCCTTTCTGCTCCTCACTCAGTGTTGTTTCTACAGCGTTTCTTCATGGTATCCACTTGTCTGGGGCTCTTGGAGGCAAACCTCTGGCATCCTTGCCTAGGAAGGAGTTGGAAAACACCAAGGGCTCAGGGAAGCAGCAACATAGGCCCCAGGACTCTTGGGTGTCAGCCCAACTCACTTCCATCCCAGGCTCCCTGGACTCCTATTCCATTGGGACCCAGGCTCTAGGCAGGGTGGGCCCAGGAGGAGGCCTCCCTTAGGTGCAGTCCTTACACGGGGGGTTCAGAGAGCTCAAGACTGAATGCTCTACAATCCCACCAGCAGTGACATGTGCATGGGAGGGACCATCAATTCTTCTCCTACAGTTGACAGATGTTCTCTCACGACTTCATCATCTCACCCTAGAGCACCAGCGTTTTCCCATATCACAGAATGGCCTGTGACAGCTTTCCCTGGCGTTACCCTGCATGTCTATGACTGCTTGTCACCTACAGATGGGTCATGTCTTTTCTCTTTGGTAACTAGGACATGAAACTTGCAAAGGATTCAGAAATCAGCCGTGTTCTGACGGAGAGAAAACCACCATCATCAGACATCATGTGAAACATCCATAATCTTTTGCTTACTCAACTCCAATTTTCCTCAACAATTCTGGGTGTTAGAATGTTTCCAGATAATTGCAAATATTTTCTCTTATTCTGCTAGCTGCCTCTTCATATTGGTGGTCAGCTCCTTTGAGGCAAAAGGAGATGACTTCCTGAGCATCCATCTGTCTTTTATTTCTGCTTTCAGCATTGTTTTCAAGAAACCACTCCCAAATCCAAGGATGGGAAGATTTATGCCTATATGTTCCTCTAAACTTACATAGGTTTGGCTTCTATAATAATACCACTGATACATTTTAAGCCAATTTTTTGCATAGGCTCCACCAAATAACAGGTTTCCAAACTGAGGTTTGAGTTGATCCTCCTGGGTCTTCTTGGTGCTTGTGTCTCTAGCACATTGGCTGCACTAGAAGAACTTCCAATTCTCTGCCTTCTCTTCTGACCACCCTAACCCTTAGACAATCGGCCTGCCTGTGACTTACTGCACACCCATCTGATGGGGCCCTATGCCACCTAGAACTGTCCTGCCTTTCTGTTCCACCTAGGGGCTGAAGGGATCTGAGCACAACACCATGGTGACTTCACGAAAGGCATTGCTACCTCTTGCACCAAGGAACCTGAACAAGAAAGAAGTATCCACAAGCGCCTGCAGGATCCTTTCAGAGTTAAGTCCACACAGCTTGGCACCTAGGCCCTGACCCATGACTTCCTGTGGGACTACCTCTTGGCTGCCCCTAGTTAGCTGGGCCCATCCTCTGCAGGTTCTGAGGTGAGGGAGCGCCAGTGCCCGGTCTACCTTAGGGCCCTAGGAGAAGAGAAGGGGGCCCAGAGCACAGCGGAAGCCTCTTAGAACAACCACCTGGCCACATTTGCTGAACAGCTAGGCCTCCTGGGAAGGAGGGTTGAATGGCGCTGGGTATCTAGAAACTGTTCCCGCACGATGGCAGTAGAGCTGCAGACATGGCCACCAGAACTCATCCTGACCGCCCTTCTCCCGCCCTTCCTGTCTGAAAAAAACGCGGCCCAGAGAAAAAGGCTCAGGAAACCTGGCTCCCTTCTTTTCTGCCCTTTGTGTTGTTGGAACAAGCTAGCCAGGATGTATTTTTTGTTTTGGAATTTGGATTGGGATTTCCAAAAACTTTTTCATTTCTTCGTTTTGAGACAGGATTTTGCATGCTGGCCAGACTGGCCTCCAACTTGAGACCTTCCTACCTTGGTCTCTAGCAGGGGACTGCTTTCAGGTTTCATCAGAAATCACACTGGGGCCTGAATCTACTCCTCCTTCCTGAGGACACCTGTCCTGGTGGAACTTCATTTCCAGAGGATCTGGTCCACTGGAGTGTGGCTCAGTGTTACAGGCTATGCAGCTCACAAACAGCAAACAGCCATCAGAGGAAAAAACCCTGGGATGAAAGCAGACAACTGAGGAAGCTGCTCAAGCTGGAGGAGATCTTCTGTGGCCAACCAGTCACCAACCCAGGTGGTCAGTGACCTGGCCATGCTCCCAGGGCAGTGGGGATTCCATCAGTCCTTTGGTTTCTCTTCTCCTGAACTCAATGGGGGGGGGGGGAATAATTTCTCATGAGTAATGGAGGAGGGCATGTGACTTGTATTTACTTTTGCCTTCATTTCCATCCTTTTCTTCTCATTAACAATTAACACTTTCCCATACCATTAAATGCACTTCTACTACTTACCTGCTCCCTGGGGTGTGTATCTTTATGTGTTTTCTGAATATTTTGTTCCTTATAAGTGATATTTCATCACATGGCTTACAGAATCATCTCATTGGCAGTTTTAGCTCTCTTCCTTCAACAGTATTTTCCCTTCAGTTCATTTTATTGATTGATTGATTGATTGATTTTGTACCGAGGACTCAATACGGGGATGCTGAACCACACAGCAACATACCCAGAACCCTCCCGGCCCTCGATCGATTAATTTTTTTTATCCTGACACAGGGTGTTACCAACTTCCCGAGGGCCTCACTGATTGCTGAGTCTGGCCTCAAGTTAACATTCCTCCTTCCTTGGCAGCTCATGTTGTGGGGATTATACTTGTGGGCCACAAAGCCCTACTCATTAGTGCTTTGAAGAGTGATGTTTGACAAGGATCAGAAAATGAGCACGTGCCGAGAAAAAGAAAAGCACCAGCAGTAACCTTCCAGAGGACCCATTAACCTTTAGGATTCTTTCTATGTATACTGTTAAATCTATACCCACATTTGTGTAGAGTGAACCAGACTTGAGGGGAAAAAAATACTGTAATCAATTGGAATTAATGCCCCTATTATCATTTAGAGCACACTTCTGTTAGCACAGCTTTGAGGAGCTGAAGAACATGAACTCTCATGAATGTCATCCTTCCTAAAACTTTGTTTTACCACATTTGAAGCCCAAAGGAGAAAGGTGAAATTCCTAGCCAATAGGATCACAGGTATGCACCACTGACCTGGAGTTTTAATGGTATTGATGGAAACCTCAGCATGGAACAAACATTGAAATGACAGCATGACTTATCTCTGAAAGGGCAGTGTGTGTAGGGTCTGTGGGAGGTGAGTGGCTCATGAGGACCCTGCCTTCATGCAGAGATCAGTCCATTCATGGATTAATAGGTGTGCTCAGGAGTGACTTTGCTATCAGAGTCAACTCTCTCCAGCGGGACTGCTCTGTCTCATGATGGCCTCTTCTATGTTAGGATGTAGCCCAAAGACCCTCACCAATGGTCAAGCACATCCCCGGGCCATGTTCGTGGACGTTCCTGTCTCCAGCACCATGAGCTAAACAGATTTTATTCCTTTTTTATCTTTGGTACTGGACATTGAACTCAGGGGGACTTAACTACAGAGCAACATATCCAGTCATTTTCTTCAAATCATTAGGATTTTCTATTTTCGGACAGGATTTATCCAAGTTACCTAAGGGTCTCCCTAAGTCATAGCAAGATTACAATTTGCGATTGCCCTGCCTCAGCCACCCAGGCAGCCAAGATCGTAGGCATGTGCCAGGCACCTGGAGACACTTTATTATTTAGAAAATTCAACCTCCAGGTTTTTTTATTTTTATTTTTTAATTGTAGATGGACATAATAGCTCTATTTTATATGTTTAGTTTTCTTAATGTGGTGCTGGGGATGGAAACCAGTGCCTCACATGTGCTAGGCAAGCACTGTACCACTGAGCTACGACCTGGCCCTCTAGGATTACTATAGCAACAAAAAAAAGTTGCCTAAGATACGTGATTGATATACCTGTCAGCTCTATAGATTTTTTTTTTCAAAATTATCAAATATTTTAGAAATAAAGTCAAACACACTTGACTTTTTCGTTTCTCTGATCTGGTGTTAGCTCTGAGAAACCGCTGGGTAAGTGACAGCAAGCAAACAATAAGGGAGTGCACAAGGTAGACTTGCAAATTAAATTCCCCAAAACCAGAGCAATAATGTCCTCTGAGGATTCTTGCTTTCGTTTAACTGCAAATGGAAAACAAAACCAGAAAGGAATGGGAGGCTGAAGCAAGGACACCAAAAGATGAAAGCCAGCCTGCTCAACCTACCTCAAAATTCAAAATTAAATCTGGTCGTGATGACACAGGCCTGTGATCCCCATGGCTCATGCCTGTGATCGCAGCGGCTCAGGACGCTGATACCTGAGGATCCTAAGTTCAAAGCCAACCTCAGGAAAAACTGAGACACTAAGCAACTCAGGGAGGCTCTGTCTGTAAATAAAAAAATACAAAATAAGGCTAGGGATGTGGCTCGGGAACCTTGAACTCAGTCTTTGGTACATCCCTTAGGAAAAAACTGAAATTTAAAAGAAAACAAATTAATAACAATGAAACAATGCAAAAGAAAAAGGCACCATTGAGAATGTACTCCAACAATGGTAGCAAAACCCAAGGTGAATGTTCCCTGGTGACTTTGTCTCTGGCTGGCACTCGTGCAGAAAAGAAGGGCAGAGAAGAGCTCTCAGGATCCAGGCTGGTGGCCTTGGCTGGAGCATTCCCACCATCCTGAGGGAACAGGTAGCAAACACTGTGCGCCACTGAAGCCTCCCTCCCAGGAGACCTACCTGTTAGGGAGGATCTGGCTTTTGTGGAGCAAGCTGCAAGAGGCTCGGGCTGCCATCTGGGCCTCCTTGCCTTCTCCCAGGGCCCTGAGGGAGACCTGGGCACTGGTGCTCTCTCAGCAAAGAACCTGGACAGCCAGGGTTCCCCAGGGGACCAGTAGCAGCCAAGAGGTGGTGTCACAGAAGTCTTGGGGCCAGGGCCTTGGTAGGAATCTGTGAGGACTGGACCAGAGAAACCCTGTCAGAGGTTAATGCAGGCTACTCGGGACACTTGCATGGAGTTCCTCACCTTAGAGCAAGACACAGTATGACTCAGAGGACAGCAAAGGCTCAGCAGATGCCCACATGCCGCGTTCTTAGAAATGAGAGTCTCCAGAACCATGAGGCCGAGAAATATCTACTCTTTACAATTTACTGGGCTTCAGGTATTTTGTCATGGCAACAGAACCTAGACTAAGGCACATCAACTTGTGCGTACTGGTTCTCTAGAGGGAGAATGCATTTATGCCTGTGTTTCCAAGCTTCTCAAGTCTTAAAAAGAACATAAAACAAACTGAACCCTGTCATTTCTCTCACCTGGTCTGAGCACTCACAAACTACAGAGGGAGGAAGACTGAGTGCAGTCCAACTCAGAACAGACTGAATGAGCAGGGCCCCCTTGAACATTCCCTCAGAGCCAGGGGAGGCCCAGGGCAGGATGGCACTCAGGCCTTGGTCAGAGTTCAGAGGGAGAACAACAGGAGACAGGAGCTGGAGGCTGCTGCACTGGCGCCACACTTTCCAGCTGGTCCTGGGCAACAAGGCAAAGCCTGTCTCGGGCAGAATCACGACAGAAGCAAACACTGGGAACCAAAAGCCACAAACACTGCAAAAGAAAAAGCAACCTCGGGAGCTGCTGCCTCAGAACTGGGCAAAGGCCAGGGCGGCCATGTTGCCTGGTGCCTTTGTCAGGGTGGCGTTTTTTGAGACAGCCAGGGCGGGAGAGGCGCGCTCAGGCCCAGGGCTGGTGGCCATAGCTGGAGCTCTACCGCCACCGTGCGGAACCAGTTTCCAGACGCCCTGCGCCACCCCAGCCCCTTCCCAGGAGGCCTCGCTGTGGGGGAGGATCCACGTTTCCAGGAGCCAGTTCCAGGCGGCTGGGGCTGCCCTCTGGGCCTCCTGGCCTTCTCCCGGGGTCCTGAGGGAGACCTGGGCTCTGGCGCTGTGTGGACTGGATCCTCAGGACCCACAGAGGGTTAATGCATTGAGGTCGCAAGGACGTGCTAATTTTCCAGAAACAGCTGCCAGGGGCAGCTCTTTTGGAAGAACAAGAACCAGTGCCCTGCTCTAGCCTGCCCCCCCCAGGACTCGTCCAGCCCACCCCCACCTGCCTACATTTTTCTCTCAAATGCTGTAGGTGAGGTTTTGGGGAGGAGATCCTTGATGCTTTCTAAGTGAACTTCTACATAGGCGCCACCAAATAACAGCTCTGCAAATGGAAGCGTTCTTGGTGCTTGTCTCTAGCAGATGGGCTGCACTGCAAGTTCTTCCAATTCTTCTCTGCCCTCCCCTTCAGGCCATCCTGGGCTCCAGACAATTGGGCCTGCCTGTGAACTACTGGACACACTTCTGATGCTGCCCTATGCCACCAAAAACTGACCTGTCCTCGGGCTCCACCTGGAAGCAGAAAGGATTCAAGCACAATGGCAGGGTGACTTCACATAAGGGACTGCTGTCTCTTGGTCCATGGGACCTGAACAAGAAGGACCTGCAATATCCTTTTCCAAGTGTCCCTCAGTTGAGGTCCACAAACTTGAGCACCGAGGCCCCGCCCCTCAACTTCCTGTGAGAGCACCTCTAGGTTGCTGGGAGTCCCCTCTGTGCCCCTCTTTCTGCAGGTTTAGGCTGAAGTGCCACCAGTGCCCAGGTCTCCCTCAGGGCCCTAGGAGAAGGCAAGGAGGCCCAGCTCTGAGCCCAAGGATCTTCCAACTCCCTGCCTGCCCGATCTGCCCAAGTGCTAGGCCTCATGGGAAGGAGGCTTGAATGGAGCTGGGTGAAACTGTTTCCGCACGATGGCAGTAGAGCTGCAGACATGGCCACCAGCCCTCTTCCTAAGAGCTCTTCTCCCGCCCTTCCTGTCTGAAAAAACGCCACCCAGAGAAAAAGGCTCCGGAAACCTGGCTCCCTGGTCATTTGCCCTCCATGTTGGAACAAGCTGTCCAGGATGCTTTTTTTCAAAAACTTATTCATTTCTTAATATTGAGACAGGATTTTGCATGTTGGCCAGACAGTCATCCGATTTGAGACCTTACTCCCTTGGCCTCTAGCATGAGACTGCTTTCAGGTTTCATCAGTAACTGCACTGAGGCCTGAATCTCTGATGCCCTAACAGGGCCTTTTTGATGTGCTGTGTTCCTGAAGCCCAGGCCAGGGTGTGCAGCTGACCTGGGAGCGCCCTCTGTTACTCACCTGAAGCACTGTGAGGCTTTTCTGTGGCTCATCAGCCACTGAGAAGAGCCCTTCCTTGCAATTACTGAGCCCCAAAGAGTGGGTTTCTTTCATGGACTATAAGCCGCTTGTGGATCCTAGGGCGCCCCCTCTACCGCTGGATGTGAGCCCTCCAGTGGAGGTGGACGACTATCTCTTCCCTAGTGCCCTGTACTTCCAATAAGAGAAGATATCCTACAGAAATGAGTTTTTAATATGCAAAGTGTTAATATTCTGGAAAGGGGTCATTCGTTCAACATTTAAATAATCTCAAAATGAAAACTGTAGAACTCAATAAAATAAACCACCTCTGATATTTGTCAAGGAAGAGCTCGAAAAGAAAAAAAGGAGCTAATGCAGGCTCTTGAAGGTCCCAGCTTTGTGTTCTTGGTCCTTGGAGCAAGAAGAAGCATACCCTTTCTTTTTTTCTTTCCTTTCTTTTTTTTAAAGTTATATTTAGAAATTTATAACTTAAAATACTTAAGAAAAACAATGATTTTGGTTACCAGCCTCAGCAGGTAAGAGTGAAAAGAAATTTGCTCCATATAAGTAGAAGAAGAAAATAAAGGGGTGAAAATTGGTATTAAAAATCAAGGCAGGGGCTGGGATATAGCTCAGTTGGTAAAGAGCTTGCCACGCATGCACAAGGCCATGGGTTCAATCCCCAGAATCACAAAAAAAAAAAAAAAAAAAAAAAATCAAGGCGAAAAAGAACTACAAGGAGGGCTGGGGTTGTAGCTCTGTGTTAGAGCTCCTGCCTAGGATGTGTGAGGCCCTGGGTTCAATTCACAGTATTAAATAAATAAATAGGACTACAAGAATTACTATAATCCTTAGCAAGACTGAAGTAAAAGTAAACAACTATTATCAGAAACAAAAGATGCCACAGATGTTAAATATGAGAAAATATCCCGAACAACTCTGTGTATGGTACGGGGAATTGAACTCAGGCGTGCTCTGCCACTGAACTAGACCTCCAGTTCTTTCTCTTTTATTTTGAGACAGGGTCTCACTGGGTTGCCCAGGCTGGCTGAATTTGTGGTTCTCCGACTCTAGTGGCAGCCCCTCCTCCATAGACAATCTTAATTAAGCTTCTCCAGAAATCTTCACCAGAATTGAGTTCAGTGTGGTTAAACTTCCTATTTGCTGTTGGTGTATCTTACTGGGCCACTGACCTGAAAGAAATCACCACTCCAGGTGCTGAATGCCCCTTTACTAGTTTTTCACAAACATTTATGGAATATCCAGTATAGTAGTTTGCACAGTTTTGCAAAGTGTAAAAAAAAAAAAAAAGAAGCACAGATCCGTACATGTGTACATTTCAAAGATAATAGAAGAGGATACTAATAGGGTTCCATGATAACAGCTGGCAGGGGCAAGAGAGGGGAGAAGATGCTCTCCCCTTCTCAGGTGCTGTCCTTGAAGGGTTAACTTGCCAAGAACAGTGAAAGAAAAAGCTGTTTTTGTGTGAACTTCTACAGGCTGTGACCTTCTGAGCCCCTTCCCTTACACGCTGGGTATGAAGTTCTGAAACTGCCTGAAATCGGGGTTCAGGGCACTGGTCGATTACAGTGAAATCTTCACCCTCTGACCCTGGCTGCAGCCAAATAACCCTGCTGCCTGTTTCCTATCTGGTGTCCTGCCTCATATGTCTCCTACAACACTACCTCCACGTGCTAAGGTGCGAGAACTTCAGGCTTGTGCTTCCATGTACGGCCATTAACACATTTAACAACTTACTCGAAATGAGCAACTTAAAAAAGTAAGTTTCCAAAAACTGACAGAAGAAGAAAGAAGCAGGTGTGGTGGCACACGCCTATGATCTCAGGAGCTCTCCAGGCTGAGGCAGGAGGTTCATGAGTTCAAAGCCAGTCAGCAAGTCACTGAGACCCTGCCTCTAAATAAATACAAAAACGGGCTGTGGATGTGGATCAGTGCTTAAGTGCTCCTCGGTTCAATCCCCAGTACAAAAAAGAACGAAGAACAACAACAAAAACCAGAAGAAGAAGTGGAAAATCTGAATACACTGCATATACTGATGATATTCATAACTGAACGGAATTCATGGTTTAATGCATACCTTAAAACCTGGGGATATAGATAGCAAGTCAAGGGATGCCCTTTCTTGATGTCACTGTGCATGTGGATCCTTCCTCGCAGTGTGAGAACAGCAAGGACAGGTCTGATCTGGTAGCACCTCTGTGCTTTTTTCTGGTGTCCATCATTACCCAGGTTCCCCACCAAGACTCTGCATCTGTGCTTCGTTTCTGCCAGAGGACACATAGAGGTTGGGACGCCAAGCTTGAACCTGCCCCTTGGACCTCCCACGGGCCCTACCTTCCTCACCTGCAGGGGCTTTAGTGCAGAAGAGCTCTGAGCTCTGAGCTATGGGCTCTGAGCACTAGGAAACTCTGTCCTCAGGATGGTAGTATTGCCCCACAAGACAGAACTAGCCTTGCCTCAGGTACTCTGCTTCCGCTCATCCAATGAGGGGAGAAAAAACAATTCCAGAACAGAGGAAACACCAGAAACTATGGCTGCCTTACTTGCACTTTGCTCTTTTGAGGAAATGTGTTTCACTCCTAAAATTTGGCTCTTTTTTTCCATTGTTACTGGGTTTCCCGCCAGTAACACTTAGAGGAAGAAAGAGAGAGGAAAAAAAGGATAAAATTAAAAGTGATATTAAAGACCTCAGCCACTCACCCCACGGCACCTTCTCTCTTCCAGAACTCAGTTTCCATGTCACAAGTCTTCCCCTTTCTGCTCCTCACTCAGTGTTGTTTCTACAGCGTTTCTTCACTTGTCTTGGGCTCTTGGAGGCAAACCTCTGGCATCCTTGCCTAGGAAGGAGTTGGAAAACACCAAGGGCTCAGGGAAGCAGCAACACAGGCCCCAGGACTCTTGGGTGTCAGCCTAACTCACTTCCTTACCAGGCTCCCTGGACTCCTATTCCATTGGGACCCAGGCTCTAGGCAGGGTGGGCCCAGGGGGAGGCCTCCCTTAGGTGCAGTCCTTACACGGGGGGTTCAGAGAGCTCAAGACTGAATGCTCTACAATCCCACCAGCAGTGACATGTGCATGGGAGGGACCATCAATTCTTCTCCTACAGTTGACAGATGTTCTCTCACGACTTCATCTTGTGACCCTAGAGCACCAGCGTTTTCCCATATCACAGAATGGCCTGTGACAGCTTTCCCTGGCTTTACCCTGCATGTCTATGACTGCTTGTCACCTACAGATGGGTCATGTCTTTTCTCTTTGGTAACTAGGACATGAAACTTGCAAAGGATTCAGAAAGCAGCCATGTTCTGACGGAGAGAAAACCACCATCATCAGACATCATGTGAAACACCCATAATCTTTTGCTTACTCAACTCCAATTTTCCTCAACAATTCTGGGTGTTAGAATGTTTCCAGATAATTGCAAATATTTTCTCTTATTCTGCTAGCTGCCTCTTCATATTGTTGGTCAGCCCCTTTGAGGCAAAAGGAGATGACTTCCTGAGCATCCATCTGTCTTTTATTTCTGCTTTCAGCATTGTTTTCAAGAAACCACTCCCAAATCCAAGGATGGGAAGATTTATGCCTATATGTTCCTCTAAACTTGCATAGGTTTGGCTTCTATAGTAATACCACTGATACATTTTAAGCCAATTTTTTGCATAGGCTCCACCAAATAACAGGTTTCCAAACTGAGGTTTGAGTTGATCCTCCTGGGTCTTCTTGGTGCTTGTGTCTCTAGCACATTGGCTGCACTAGAAGAACTTCCAATTCTCTGCCTTCTCTTCTGACCACCCTAACCCTTAGACAATCGGCCTGCCTGTGACTTACTGCACACCCATCTGATGGGGCCCTATGCCACCTAGAACTGTCCTGCCTTTCTGTTCCACCTAGGGGCTGAAGGGATCTGAGCACAACACCATGGTGACTTCACGAAAGGCATTGCTACCTCTTGCACCAAGGAACCTGAACAAGAAAGAAGTATCCACAAGCGCCTGCAGGATCCTTTCAGAGTTAAGTCCACACAGCTTGGCACCTAGGCCCTGACCCATGACTTCCTGTGGGACCACCTCCTGGCTGCCCCTAGTTAGCTCTGGGCCCATCCTCTGCAGGTTCTGAGGTGAGGGAGCGCCAGTGCCCCGGTCTACCTTAAGGCCCTAGGAGAAGAGAAGGGGGCCCAGAGCACAGCGGAAGCCTCTTAGAACATCCACCTGCCCATATTTGCTGAACAGCTAGGCCTCCTGGGAAGGAGGGTTGAATGGCGCTGGGTATCTAGAAACTGTTCCCGCACGATGGCAGTAGAGCTGCAGACATGGCCACCAGCCCTCATCCTGACTGCCCTTCTCCCGCCCTTCCTGTCTGAAAAAAACGCGGCCCAGAGAAAAAGGCTCAGGAAACCTGGCTCCCTTGTCTTTTGCCCCTTGTGTTGGAACAACCTGTCCAGGATACATTTTTGTTTTGGAGTTTGGATTGTAATTTTCAAAACTTTGCATTTTGCTCAATTCGCGGAAATGTGTTCCACTCTTAAAATTTGGCTTAGTTTCCATTTGATATCAATATGAGATCCAATATAGAAGCCCTGGGTTCTGAGCCAGTAGCACAGAAGCAGAGAGAGAGAGAAAAGGATAAAATTTAAAACAAAAAACTTTAAGGGCTGGGCATTAAAGCGCGTGCCTTGCACATATGAGGCACTGGGTTCGATTCTCAGCACCACCACCCAAAAAGTAAATAAATAAAAAGTCTAAAAAGTCATGCTGTGCATCTACAACTAAAAAAAAAAAAAAAAAAAAAGCAAGAAAAACAAAAACCATTAAGACCTTAGCCACTCACCCCATGGGCACCTTCTCTCTTCCAGAACTCAGTTTCCATGTCACAAGTCTTCCCCTTTCTGCTCCTCAATCAGTGTTGTTTCTACAGCGTTTCTTCATGGTATCCACTTGTCTGGGGCTCTTGGAGGCAAACCTCTGGCATCCTTGCCTAGGAAGGAGTTGGAAAACACCAAGGGCTCAGGGAAGCAGCAACATAGGCCCCAGGACTCTTGGGTGTCAGCCCAACTCACTTCCTTCCCAGGCTCCCTGGACTCCTATTCCATTGGGACCCAGGCTCTAGGCAGGGTGGGCCCAGGGGGAGGCCTCCCTTAGGTGCAGTCCTTACACGGGGGGTTCAGAGAGCTCAAGACTGAATGCTCTACAATCCCACCAGCAGTGACATGTGCATGGGAGGGACCATCAATTCTTCTCCTACAGTTGACAGATGTTCTCTCACGACTTCATCATGTGACCCTAGAGCACCAGCGTTTTCCCATATCACAGAATGGCCTGTGACAGCTTTCCCTGGCTTTACCCTGCATGTCTATGACTGCTTGTCACCTACAGATCACTCATATCTTTTCTCCTTGGTAACTAGGACATGAAACTTGAAAGGATTCAGAAATCAGCCATGTTCTGACTGAGAGAAAACCACCATCATCAGACATCATGTAGAAACACCTATAATCTTTTGCTTACTCACCCCCACTTTTTCAATCCATAGATACTACAATAACGTTGCATTGAAATTTGACAGTGTTATGCCTTGTGCTTAGACACCATATTTTCCCTTCTGATTATTGGGCAGTGTTTGGCATACTCACAGCATATTTGAAAGACTTGGCTTCGCGGAAGGCTTAAAACCTTCACAAAGTTCTCATATGTACTGGTTTGGTTTCTACAAAATATTTCACATTTATTAACAGTTTTTCCCATAAAATCCTTCAACAGATATATGTGTGTGCATGTGTGTGCGTGGATCTATATACATACATGCTTCTTTGAATAATGCTCTCCATATTGTATTAATGTATAAATAATTACATACTAAGACAATATTCAGTTTTTAAAAATTCCTACTTCCAAGACAACGAGGCAAGGAAACAAAAGTCGACAGCTCTCCTATTTGGACACCAGGATATATGCCACCATGGCTCCTTGCCAAGCAGTGTTCTCTGCGCTCACAAGTAGCTACCCACTTTCATTAAAGTCTCTTTATTTACATGGAAATAAAACTAAAGATATAAATGCCTTGCCCAAGATTGTCATACTGCATGACAATCCTTCTAATAGTGACCATCGGCACACAAATACACAGCTTTAAAAATGCTGCGTTTGCTTATGAATGCATGCACCCACACATTGCACATTTGTGTTTCTCTGAAGATAAAGGGCACCCTGTGTCATTTCACGCAGTCTGCGGCATCACTGTACACCAATGGCACATATCCACTTCCGTATCTATTTTGGAATGCTTGAAATTTCATACTTTCGCTACAAGAACTTTCAGGAATCACAAAGTGGAAAGCCTATGGCAGGGATATCACAGGGAGCCAATCCCACTTCCAAAATGGGTATAATCAAGCGAATGTTGGCGAAAGGAACCCTTGGACACACTTAGCACAGCCACGGTGGACATCAGTATGGAGGTTCCTCCAAAACAGGGACAGGAACCACCATTCCAGCCAGCTATACCAGTTTTCTTTTTGAACCAAGGGATTATAAAGTCGGCACAGTATTGTGAAACATGCATACCCATCTTGTTAAGAGCACAATTTACAAGTTATGGAACCAGCTACTTCATGAATTCTGAGTGTCAGAAAGTTTCCAGATAATTGAAACTACCTTCTCTTATTCTGTTAACTCCATCTTCCTGCTGTCAATCCTGTCCTTTGAGGCAAAAGGAGAGGACTTCCCCACCAGCCATCCTGTCTTCTCATAGTTCTGCTTTCATCACTGTTTTCAAGAAACCACTACCAAATCCCAGAAGGGGAAGATTTATGTCTCTATTTTCGTCTAAAATTGCATAGGTTTGGCTTTTATATTAAGAACGTGGACACACATTTAGTGAATTTTTGCATAGGTTCCACCAAATAACAGCTTTCCAAATGTAGTTTGGAGTGTTGAACCTTCTTGTTCGTGGTGCTTATTGCTCTAGCACATCGCATGCACTAAGAGTTGATCCTACTCTCCTCTGCCCTTCTCTTCAGGGCATCGTGGCCACCATACAATTGGGTCTGCACGTGGATTACTGGAAACACATCTGATGCTGCCCTGTGCCACCTTCAAGTGGCCTCTCCTTTTCGTTCCTGTCCTGGGGGACAAGGGACTCAAGCACAACAGCAAGGTGACTTCACAAAAGGGAGTGCCATCTCTTGCTCAAAGGAACCTGAACAGGAAATAAGTATCCACGAATGAACATACTAGTGGATTGACTCTGAACCATGTACAGCCACAGGAAGGAGGAGTACATATATCTGTGTACTATATGTCCAAATGCATTCTACTATAAATTATTAAAGAAAAAAAGAGAAAGAAGGAAAGAAGCATCCAGAAGCACCTACATTATCCTTTTCACTGTGTCCCTCAGGCCCAGTCCACACAGCTTAACATTGAGGCCCTGCCTCACCACTTCCTGTGGGAAACACCTCCTGGCTGCTATGGGTCAAATCTGGCCCCTTGCACTGCAGGTTCTATGCTGAGGCTGCGCTAGTGCCCAGGTCTCCCTCAGGGCCCTAGGAGAAGGCAAGGAGGCCCAGATCTGAGCCCAAGGATCTTCCAACTCCCTGCGTGCCCCATCTGCCCAACAGCTTGGCCTCCTGGGAAGGAGGCTTGAATGGCGCTGGGTGTCGTGAAACTGTTTCCGCACGATGGCAGTAGAGCTGCAGACATGGCCACCAGTCCTCTTCCTGAGAGCTCTGCTCCCGCTCTCTTGCCTTTTGCCCTCTGCATTGGAACAAGCTGTCTGGGATGCTTCTTGTGTGTGCTGGAACTGGAATTGAGATTTTCAAAAACTTTTTCCTTTCTGATTTTGAGAGGGGATTTTGCATATTGGTCAGACTGGCCTCCAACTTGAGATTGCTTTTGAAGCTAGATTTGCAGATAGGTATTTAGTGTAGTTAGGTAAATCAGGTGTAATGAAGAGTAAGATAAATAAAATGGAGGCCATTATAGAGAATGGAGTCCAGGAAACCAGAGCAGCACTTGGGGAAATTGAAATGTTAATGTCCCCAAGGCCCAGAGCCCATCCTAAGGAAATGTTCATGAATCAGCTGGCAGCAAACTAGGAGGTGGTAATCTAGAGCTGCCCAAGGCCCTTCCTGCCCAGATTACCCCTCTGCCCACCTGTATCTACCACCTTTGGGGCTTCCCATCTGCATTCTATCACTGAAAGATAAAGGGAAACAAAGGACATAAGTGTAGGAAAGCTAAAAGAAGACCTTAGCTATAAAAAAAAAGGGGGGGGGGGAGAGACCTTGCTCTTCCAGGGATTTTCCTTTTGGGTCCCTTTTTGCCTCTGGGGAGAAGAAGCCTATAAAGAGAAGAAACCTCAGCTGTTCTTTAATACAGCTTCTACTTTCCACTCGCCTAGGCTTGCTTCTCTGGTGTTGTACTTCAGCATTTGGGGAAGCAAGGTCTTGGCACCGGTAAATTGTGGTAACACTTTCAGGTTTCATCATAACCACACTGGGGCCTGGATCTCCTCTCCTTTCCTCAGGACTCTGGTCCTGGTGGAACTTCATTTTCCACAGGATCCCGTCCATTCAGGTGTGGCTTTCTATACTCAGTGTTCCTGCCCCTGGAGATGACACAGCATCCGAGGATAAATCCCCGGGATGAAAGCAGACAAGTGAGCAGGCTGCTGAAGCTGGAGGGGATCTTCTGTGGCCAAACAGTCACCAACCCAGGTGGTTAGTGACCTGGCCATGCTCCAAGGCCAGCAGGGACTCCAGCATTCCTTTGGTTTCACATCCTCTGAACTGAATTAGAGGCAATAATTTCTCAGGAGGTTTCCAAGGCAGCCATGATGCTTAAACTTCCTTCAGCATCCATTTCCCTTCTTCTCCTCATTAAAGATGAGAACATGACGTGTGTCCATGGCATGAAATATGCTTCTACTACTAGTCTTGACTCTATGGGGTGTGTATCTTTATGTGTTCTTATTCATAATATTTTATCCCATGGGTTACAGAATCATCTCGTTTGTAAACAGTTTTCTTTTTCCTTCAACTGTATTTTCTCCTTGTTTTTTTATTTGTTGATTTTTTTTTTTTTTAAGAACTAATGTGCACAGTCCTGGCTTTCATCCCATGAACACCTTAAAAAAAAAACCCTATATTCTCTCATGGCTTTGTCATCTGACCTAGGAGCATGAGCATGTTCCCTTATCGTGGAATTTCCGATGACTCTTTCCTATGGCTGTGCTCTAGGTGTACTGCCGGTTTCACTTAGGGATTAGTCACATGTTTTCTCTTTGATAACTAATATATGGAGCTTCCAAAGGACTCAGAAATTAGCCATGTGCAGATCTAGAGAAAAGCAGTGTCTTCACACTTTTGGTTCAATGCCTATACCACTTTGAATATTATTGCCATTCTTTGAATACATTGTCACGAACTTGTATGTAGATATTCAAGTAGCACAATAAATTTGATCTTAGATTGAATTCACACTGTGTTTCCAACCCCATATTTTTTCTTCCCATTCCTGAGCCATTTTTGTTAACACCATAAAATAATTTCAGTAGTTGAATTGTACAGATTTTCTTAAACCTTTGAGTTATATCATGTGGCCTGTTCATCACCAAATATCTTAACTATTTTCATCCATAAAAATCTAATTATCTATAGATATAGATACATGACTAAATTCCATGCATATTATGTAAATTTACTTATATCTTTATGATATACAATTTTATTCTAGAGACATTCAGTAGCTTTACATGATTCTCATGTTTTTATCCTAAATTTTTGTCTTATAATTTTATCTTTAAAATCCATGAAGAAAGCAAAATTCAACAAATGCGCAAAGTAGCCATCTCTGGAATCCAGTCACGCAGATGCGTGCTCTGAGAGGACATCAAGGTATCTGTATTCACACCTTTCACATTGAAGACTTTCATTCAAGAGTGCTTATTGAAATAGAAGTAAAAGGACGAGAGATAGAAACTGGGCAAGTAACACAGACCTGTAATCCCAGCAGCTCCCAGGGCTGAGGCAGGAGGATCCCAAGTTCACAGCCAGCCTCAGAAACTTCACAAGACCCTGTCTCAAAATAAACAAAAATTAAAAGGCCTGGGGGACGCTCAGTGGTTAAGGGTCCCTGGGTTCAATCATCCTTGGTCCCACCAGAAAAGAAAAAGAACAGAAAACTAAGGATAAAATAGGTCAATCAAACATATCATCTTCAGACATACTCTCACACAGACCATGATCACAAATATAAAGCTTTTAAAAATTGTGTGTTTATATAAATGGATGTACCCACACACAACTAACATTCAATTTCTGTTTAGATATAATTTTATGTATTTTAACTTTATACAAAGTCTTCAGTATCACCTTGTACCATTGACATATATCCACTTCTTTTTTCATTTCAAGACACAATCTTTGCGTCTTCACAATCCACATTACACAACAGCCTCTACCAAATGAAGTAATGGCAGAGCAATGTCACCGTGGAAGGCAATAACTTTAAAAAATTCATGATCATATTCAATTGTTTGCACTGTCCACTAGTGTCTAATTTGCAGTTTTTGAAATTGACAATAATAATTGAATTCCTTTCCCACCTGTTTTTATTTTTATTTGGTACCTGGGACCGAAGGAACCCTGCGGAGATCAACCATCACTGACTGAGTCATATCCTCAACTCTTTTTATATTTTATTTTTAGTCAAGGTCTTGATAGACTGGCTTTGAACTATTCTCTTGCCTCAGTCCCTGAGCTGCTGGGATTCCAGGTGTGCGCCGCTCAGGCTCCATGCTTTTAAGCCAATGCTCCCTTAGAAGAAGTGATTCCTGTCCCAGATAGGTCATCTGACTTCTCTCCAGGTGTCTCAGTTACAGGTAATGAGACATTCAGGCATGCCTGAGACCTTCAAAAGCACACCTGTTCGTGCAACACGCCACAAGGACTGGCTTCTTATTGACATTGTGGCCGCGCCACAACATGGGATGCATGGCTCCTAGCACAGCGAGACCAAGTGGACGCCTGCTAACTCTTGCACCAAGAGGCACAAACAACAGAGAAGTGCCCACCAGGACCTGCATTTCACTCTGGGGAGATTCCTGCAAACCTACCCACACCAGGTAGAGACCTCTGCCTGCCATATGGCAGTGGGTCACAATCTGCTGGTAGCCGCTGGACTACTACTGGCCTCTCGCTTCTTCCGGTTCCTTTCAAGATATTGCCAACGTTCACACTATGGTAAGGCAGTAGAGTTAGGGCTCAGTGGAGCACACTTGTAATCTCGGCACTGTGGGAGGCTAAGGCAGGAGGAACTCAAGTTCGCAAAAAGTCATAGGAAGCCACGTGCACCGCACCCAAAGAACCCACTCAAAGATGAATGCAGGCCCTATGGTGCATTCCTCTCTGTTTTCTTCCTTTTGGAACGCAACCCAGCAGGCCCTTATGTGAGGTCACTATGCTATGGTGCGAGGATCCCTGGGAGCTTCCGGCAGAGTATAACAGTCTTTTCCTAACGGACATCCAGCAGCATTTGCTGTGCTTGGTAGAACTCTCAGATCAAACAAAATTTGCTGAAAGCAAAGACCTATCTCAGATGAAGTCAAAAGGGGAGTGCATGGAACTCTCTGTCCCTGATCTTTTCCAGAGGAATTTAAAGCCCTGGAGGCTTGGGTTCACAAATCCTATTCTACTACTCAGCATTCTTCTCCTTTTCCTGTCTGATTGAAGACCAAGAGGCCTCGTGGGCCTGTTTCTTGTGAGGTGGGAGAGAAGAACAAACTCCACCAACCGTTTTCTCAGGGCCTGAGAAATCAGCTACACCAGTGTACCCACCTCCTCCTTCTGGACATGGAGAATTCTTCCTTCTCCCTCCCTCTCCACTTGGCATCCCTGTTTTGAGAGTTGGTTTGAAGCTTCTAGCAGGGGAGCACAGCTACTTACTTGTATAACCTTCACCAATGTATGGTTCGATGTGGAAGGTCATCCTTTTGAATGTAGTGAGGTTCAGGAAAGATGCACACAGAGCAGTGAAGGATGAAGTGGGTCTCCCCCTAGCCAGCCGGACCAGCTCCATCAACCTTGGAGATCAACAGGGTGACATGTCACAGGGAGATCAGCCTCATGTCTTGGTAACCCCATTTGGACCTGTGAATATCTTCAGCTAGCCAAAGGTGGACTGGGCTCCAGAATTCAGGGTGGTCTTTGGCACACAATAAGCATACCGGACGCCACTGCATTTCTCCTGTGGTGGACTCATAGCTAATGCATAATGAGTTTAAGACAGGTCTTTTCTTGTGACGCTGGAGATTAAGATTCCACACTGTCAAAAGGAGCTGAGGCTCCTCCCCACGTTGTCCTGTGACAACATCTCCAGGCTGCTGCTGATTCACGCCAGGCCCCATGACTCTCCAGATTCTAGGCTAAGTGAGTGCCAGGGTCCAGGTCTCCCTTGGGGCCTCCAGAGAAGGCACAGAGGCCCACCTTGGAGCCCAGGGTTAGGTCTCACGACAGGCAGGATCTTTCCCAAAGAGTATGCCTCACTTTAGGAAACTGTAATGACAGGAGTATTCTGAAACTACTTGCAGGTGATGGCAGTAGTGCTCTAAATAGTCCAACAAGCCCTGACAAGGCAATCTTCTCCCACCCTTTCTATCTCACAAAACTCCACCCAGAGAAAAAAGGCCCAAAGAAACATGGCAGCCTAATATTGCGCACAGTTCAGTTAATGAAGCTCACGATGCTTATGATTTCTGTTGGAAACCAAACTGTGGCCTAACCACCAGCGTCATCAGGAATCTCGTCTTCTCAGCAATTTTTACTCTTGGTGGTCTTGCACTTGTGTTGTTTACTCGATTTTACATCTCAAGGGTACCCAAGTACCCTTATATAATCAAGTTGTGTGCTTTTGAAGCCGAATATCCATCCTCAGACCTAAAAAAGAAACTTGTGAAAAATCAGGGGCAGGATTAAGGTATTTGTAGGCATCAGGCATCCTGTTTCTTTACTTGGCTTACCATTGCCAATGACAAAATTATCCATTTGCTTGCGAAAATGGTAAGGAAGATTTTATTCAAGAGTATTGGACTTGGGCTGGGGATGTGGCTCAAGCAGTAGTGCGCTTGCCTGCCATGTGTGCAGCCCGGGTTCGATCCTCAGCACCACATACCAACAATGATGTTGTGTCCGCCGAGAACTAAAAAATAAATATTAAAAATTCTCTCTCTCTCTTTAAAAAAAAAATAAATAAATAAAGAGCCCCCCCCCAAAAAAAGAGTATTGGACTTTTTTCTTTCCTTCCTCCCTATTTCTCCCTCCCTCCCTTCTTTCTTTCCTTCCTTCTTGAACCCAGGGTCTCAGGCATGCTGAGCACATTCTCAACCACCGAGAGACATCCCCAGCCCAAAGGTTCAAATATCAAAAGCCTGTAGGTAGGCCTGGTGGCATGGGATTAGCTGCCTCCCTCTGCCCCCCACAACAACCCATTGCATTTGCCCAGATCAGTAGGGAGAAGTCACATGACTGCGCCTACGAGGATACAGAGTCATAGATTTGTGGAAGGAGAAGCCAGGAAATAGGAAGAATTCACCTGGAAGAAAAATACCAAACTCTGCCCCTTTTAATCACTTATAGCTAAACACTGGTCATTTCCGACAGCAAATCAGTATTTCTACAGAAATATGGTAGGGAAATCAGTACTGATTGTAGTAAACTGGCTTTCTGCTTCAGGAATAACTATGCTAGGCTTCTTCCTTCTCTTCAGTGATGCCATACTACAAGTGAACCAAGTACAGCTCCTTTCATCTAGAGAGAATGTACAAGCCTTAGAACATCTTGTTCTCATGTTATTTTTTATATACGTAATTAAAGGCCACATTTTTTTCTTAAAAAGAGAGCATTGGGCTGGGAATGTTGGTAGATCAACTGCCCAGCATGAGGCAGGCCCCGAGTTCAATCCCCAGAATGCTGATAATAATAACAACGGGAGAAAGAAAAAGATAGGATTAACTTTGAACACACGAAGACTGAATTATAGCCAAGGAGCACAGTGATGGAGGCCAGTACATGGGAAAACACTAGGAGGTGACGTCAAGGGTAGGAGAAGCCTTGCTAAAGTGACTCAATAAGATTCTAGTTACAACTGGGCTAGGCAGACCCAAGAAAGGGCCCCAACCTAAGTCTCCTCAAAGAGCAAACTCAGAGGAATGTGCAAAGTTTGGTCAAGGAAATGACCAGTATTCAGGCTCTCAGGAAGTCCTTCTCCATTCATTGGGTTACACTAGGTCTATGTCAATTGGGAGGCAACTGCTGGTTTGGGTCCCTAGGAGGAACGTTTTGATCTCTCTCATCTCTGTGTGACATACAGTCCCTCACATTGAAAACCATGATATATGTTTGGTTGTAGATGGACACAATACCCTTATTTTATTCATGAAATTGTATGTGGTGCTGAAGATAGAACCCAGTGCTTCACACGTGCTAGGCAAGTGCTCTACCCCTGAACCACAGCCCCAGCCCTGAACAGTATGTTTTCAAATACGAATCAATCCCAGATCAAGCGTGTTCAGAGTAATTCATCTTTTTACACTGGAACACAGGAAGTTTCGCATATTATTAGTTTTGTGCCCTCTATTTTTAAAGATTTTATTTCATTTTAGTTTATATTTCTTCTCATTCCTTGTTGCTTTTTCAGAAAACAACAAATCATTGAAACAAATGACAAATATTACTCAACAGGTATTAAAAATACGTTTTTAAAATTTTTTTTGTAATTGTAGATGGACAGAATGCCCTTATTTTATTTGTTTATTTATATGTGGTGCTGAGGATGGAACCCAGCGCCACACATGCTAGGCAAGTGCTCTGCCACTGAGCTACAGCCCCAGCCTCCCGAAAATACGTTTTTAAACAGGTAAAAGTTTCAGATCTGATTCATTTTTGTTTATGGTTGGCTTTAACATTGGACCACGACTTCATTTCCCTCTACTGAGAACAAAATATAAAAGATGAAATACTCTCCTTTCATATATCAAAGAATTTGCATGAGACAAACAAACTACCAAGTGAAAAAGTCTATGGGGGCTGGATGCATTGCCAAATGCCTGTAATCCCAGCAGCTCTCGAGGCTGAGGCAGGAGGATCACGAGTTCAAAGCCAGCCTTAGCCACTTAGTAAGGCCCAAAGGAACTTAGCCAGATCTCATCTCAAAATAAAAAATAAAAAGGGCTGAGGATGTGCTCCTGGGTACAATCCCCAGTACAAAAAAAAAAAAAAAAAAAAAGAAATTAAAAATAACAACAACAGGGGGTGGGGATGTGGCTCAAGCCGTAGCGCTGTCGCTGGCATGCGTGGGGCGCTGGGTTTGATCCTCAGCACCACATACAAATAAAATAAAGATGTGTCCACCAAAAACTAAAAAATAAATATTAAAAAATTCTCTCTTTAAAAAAAATTAAAAAATAATAACAACAAGAACAAAATAGCCGGGCATGATGGCACATACCTGTGATCCCATCAACTTGCCTGTAATTCCAGTGCTTTGGTAGGCTGAGGCAGTAGGACAGCAAGTTTGAGGCCAGCTTGAGCAACTTAGTGAGACCCTCTCAAAATAAGAAATAAAAAGGTCTAGGGATGTGGCTCAGTGGTTCCTCACCCCTGGGGGTTCAACCCACGGTACCCTCCCCCTAAAAAGAAGAGTGTGAGTACAAATAAAATTAGAGACCCACTCACGAATGTAAGCGCAAAAATTCTAGTATCTTAGTAAAATGAATTCAGAATTATGTAAAAGAAAATAAAATGACCAGGTTGTATTCACCTCATGAGCACAAGGGAGGATAACCTGTCAAAGGAATACTTGTCACTCCCTGATTTTCCAAGAAAAGGAGAGAAGTATATGGTCATCTCAATAGGTTCAGAAAACCAAAAACAGATTTGGTAAATCTGAATAGCAGCCAGGGGCGGTGGTGCATGCTTGTAATCCCAGCAGCTTGGGAGGCCCAGACAGGAGGATGGTGAGTTCAAAGCTAGCCTCAGTAATGGCGAGGTGCTTAGCAACTCGGTGAGACCCTGTCTTTAAATAAAATACAAAATATACGGCTGGGGATGTGGCTCAGTGGTTAAGTGCTCCTCCTGGCACAAAACAAAACACAAGAGCATTCACAGTATAAGTTTTAATGAAGCCATGAAAATAAAGGAATTTCCATAATCAGATTATTGTTATCAACTTGTCATGCTGTGTGAAAAACTACTTTTCAACTCCACTCGACAACTAGTTTGTAACTTGGTTTAAAAGAAGAACTTTAACTATCACTCACCAATCTGCAAGTCTGCTGTTGTTTTCCAGGTCTTGCAAGGACTCTCCAGCGTCTGTCATGGGCTTTGGGCCATGTTGGAGGCTTGACAAATCCTGTCTCTTCCATGTTTAAGGGTAAATTCACTGAGGAGGCTGCTAGTTTCTCCTCCCCATGCATCTCATCCTCAAGGAGCCTCGCCTGAGTGTATTTATACCCTGATAGCAAGTCTGCAAGGCAGAAATGGAAGTACACAAGACCCCGAGGCCTACGTTGACAATCGGCTCACCATTGACAGTCTCCACATTTCTTTTCCTTCAATATGCAGGGTTGAGCTCAGAGGCACTCTATCACTGACTACATACCCAGTGCTGTTTACGTTTTCTATTTTGAGACATTTTCTCTTTAGGGTCTTGCTAAATTGCCGAGGCTGGCTTCCAACCCATGATCCTCCTGCCTCAGCCTCCTGAGTCGCTGGGATCACAAGTGCCACCACACCAGGCTCAGACTCAATCTTCTGACGGAAGGAGCTGAAAATTCACATTTCAAGGGCTTGCACACACGGAAAGGAACAATTAGGGCATTTACACACTCAGTGTACTTTAGGCACCTAAGAAACCTACGCCTAAGTGTAATGGTCAGTGAGGAAATAAGCAAAAGAATTCCTTTCTCAGCTGTAAAAATAGATGTTTACTCAATCACAATTCTACTGCATAGATTCCTGCAGGCAATGAAGAAAGAAAAATGGAATTGAAGCATTAGGATTATTTAAAAAATTAAAATATCACATATAGCCAGGTGTGGTGAAGCATGCCTGTTATCCCAGCGACTTGGGAAGCTGAGGCAGGAGGATCACAGGTTGGAGACCAGGCTCATCAACTTAGCAAGACCCTGTCTCAAAGCAGAAAAATAAAAAGAACTGGGGATGTACCTCCGTGGTCAATTGCCCCAGAACAAAAATCATAGAATAAAATGTCCTGTATAACTCTAGACACACATAAGACAATGTATCAAAACTGTCTAGGTATGAGATCAATACAAAGCAAACTGAATTCCTTTTTTTTGGTTCTGGGGATTGAACCCAGGGGTGCTTGACTGGTGAGCCACATCCCTATTCCTTTTGCATATTTAGTTTTGAGATAGGGTCTCACTGAGTTTCTTAGGGCCTCACTAAATTGCCGAGGCTCGCTTTGAACTTGTGATCCTCCTGCCTCAGCCCCTGGAGCCCCCAGGATTACAGGCGTGCGCCCTCACGCCCGGCTCCAAATATACGTTTTTTAACCTAAAATCCCGGTTACCTTTCATCTCAAGTGTTCAGATAAGCTTTCCTGAGTTATTGTAGTTTGAGGTCATTGCAAACATCATCAACTATTCTTCAGAATATGTAATAATTTTGCTTCTTAGCTTTTGCATTTCTTAGAATAAGCATCCCTGCATACAAAATAACCAGCCACATTAGCCATGTAAAGGGAAGTACAGAGAGGTCACAAGTAAGGCCCACTGGAGGAGACAAGGACTTGGAAACCTAGAGTATCTTGATTTCTCCTGTTTTCCCTGCTCAGTTATTCAAAATCTCAAATGGCCAACAAGTTGAAACTTACAACAATGACTTCTGTACTGCACACATTTGTCCTTTACTGGTCCTCACATTACAAAAATGTTGATGCCTTCTTAAATACACAGCTTATCAAGGACAAATGGAAACGCTTGATCCCAACTCCCGCTTTCCCGAAGGGAACTACTATTAGCAGCTTGATGAGCATGTTTGTTTAAATATTGTAAAAGTGAATAAAGAGGGCTGGGGTTGTGGCTCAGTGGTAGAGCGCTCCCAAGCACGTGCTAGGCGCTGGGTTCGATACTCAGCACCACATAAAAATAAATTTAAAAATGAAGGTATTGTGTCCAACTACAACTAAAATTTTTTAAAAAGTGAATAAAGAACTGATATTTAATTAAATAGACTTTGCCCACATCTCAGTGGCCAGCACAGTGCTCAAAACACATGCACACATATACTAAACATTTCCATTTTTTCAAATCAATACAGGTTATAATGTACATGGAGTTTGATGTCCTGGGGCTGTTTGTTTTTTGGTTCTGGGATTGAACCCAAAGGCATTTAACCACTGAACCACATCCCCAGCCCCTTTTATTTTTTTAAAATGATTTTTAGAGGCTAGGGTTGTGGCTCAGCAGTAGAGCCCTCACCTAGCAAGTGCAACGCCCTGGGTTCGATTCTCAGCACCACATAAAAATCAATTTGAAAAATAATAAAAGTATTGTGTCCAACTACAACTAAAAAATAAAATATAAAAAATTTTTTTAGTTGTTTATTAATTTATTTTTTAATGCAGTGCTAGGGATCAGACTAGTGCCTCACACATGCTGGGCAACCACTGACACTGAGCTACAACCCCAGCCCCTTATTTTTTATTTTAAGACAAGGTCTCGCTAAGTTGCTTGGGGACTCGCTCAATTGCTGAGGCTGGCCTTGAACTTGTGATCCTCCTGCTTCAGTCTCCCAAGTTTCTGGGATCACAGGCATGCATCACCATGCCGAGCAAATTGTTTTTTGTTGTTGTTGTTGTTTAAGAGGTACAGTATAATATTGGAATTCATTATGCCACCTTAATGGTACCATGGATTCTTGGCTGAACACTGGATGATAAGCACTTTCCAATAACATTAAATATTCATGGGAAACCTGACAGTTTTCTTATGGGTAAATCTTATAGTATTCCTTTATGGTTGCTCAAATCCTAAGACTAACACTTATCTTGAAAAAAATGCACAAATGGAGCAAATATATAGCAGTCAAATGATCATCTTCAGTCAAGAAGCTTAATAAAGCACACTATTGGAAGCACTCTAAAGACTTACAAAGTGAGCTGCTTGGCTTGAAGGTATCTCACTCCCTTTTCTGAATCCATGTTTGTGTGTGTTGAACTTCAATTATCCATGTATGTAATAAGAAGAGAATGATAGGCTGTTGATGTATTTATTTATCTGTGGTGCTGGGGATTGAACCCAGGGCCTGTGCATTCTACGAAAGCGCTCCACCAACTGAGCTATATCCCCAGCCCAAGAGAGGCTTTTAAAAAAATTCCGTTTTCCTCATATTCACCAAGTGGGACGGTTTGATCCTGAAGTTCCATTTTGTTTTTTCCTCCCTAAGTCGAGTTGTGAACAACTCCCTTCATGAGGACTTGGAGTAGGATTTCAGTCTTTCCAGAGGCTTAAGAAAACCACGTGTTAGGGCCTGGAGCTATCGCTTAGCAGTAGAGCGCCTTGTCTAGTTCACGTGAAGCCCCGGGTTGGATCCTCAGCACCACATACAAATACATCAAATACAGGAATTGTGTCCATGTACAACCAAAATAATAACAAAACAACAAACAAAAACTACATGCTACAGCAGAACCTGGACAATGGACATTCTGCCACTGTCCCTTGCCACTCTCGCAAAGAAGCCCCAGTGGTCCTCTTTGGTGCCAACTTTCTACTTCCTGTGGAGTGTGGCTGTGTGTCGCAGGCACAGAGAACAATATTGCTCTCATGGAATGAACGGTTATGTCCCAAGCCTCCAGGGTGTCATCTTCCTTAGGAGAAGGCCAACAGCTAATAACCCATTTCTGTCCCTTAGAAAAAGAAGGATGCCCAGACTCCTCCCCCACAAAAAAAAAAAAAAAAAAAAAAAAAGGATCTGAGTGGTTTCCTCTAGGCTTTCCTTCACTGGGGAGACTGCCCCATTCCCTGGCTTCCCGCCCTGGTCCAGAGCTCCTGATGTGAAGTCAAGGAGGCCTACTCAGGACCAAGGTCCACTCACTTTCACAAAAGGCCCAACCTTTTCCAGCTGCTGGGCCTCAGGCAGTTCCCTCCCAATGTGGGGTTCTGTCGAACTACTTCCTCTTGGTGGCAGTACTGCCTTGGGAAAGCTGCTTAGACCTGCTTCCCAGGCCCCTGGACTCCCCCCACTTGACTTAAAAAAAAAAAAAAAAAGCAGCCACCCAAAGACAAAAGAGCCAGAAAGCAAGCTGCCTAGGGAGCTTGCCTTGTTGGGGGAAATGCTGCTTCTGGCCTCACTCTGAAATCCACCTGAGGACTAAATCACCCAGAGCACCAACTGCTCTTTGTCTTTCAGGAATTCCATTTGCACTCTACCAAGCCTTTGCAGACCTGCTCTCCTTCCTTCATCCTGGATTCCCAACATTCTCTCGAGTTATTTGCAATGTTCAGAGGTCCAGGGTAAGAAAGGGAAAAAACAGATGCAAATAAGGGCCTAGAGGATTAAAATCCTGGGCCCCAGGTCAGGTGACTCCTCTCATGGCCATTTTCTCTGGGAGGCCTCCATTTTCTGACCTGAGCCTTTGGCTTTGTGTGTTCAAATGGAAGTTGTAGCGCCCTAAGAGAAGGGGCCAGTGGGTTCTCATATCCAAATTCCACAGTCTGTATCTCTCAGACTGACGCATATTTTTGAACTCTATAAATTCTGGTCAAGAAGCTGGTGAGTTTTCCCCGCGGTTTCATCATTTAGCAGTGCAATACAAGCACAGTCCCTTCATGTAAGTCATTACGTGACCTTTAATGACATTATTGTGTATGCATGTCCCACTCATTTCATCCTGGGGGTCAGTCTTAGTGCTTTAGCATCAGCAAGATATACGGCTTGCATAGAATTTAGAAAAATCACCAAATGCCGATCAAGAGTAAACGTGCTAATCACCAATAACGCTTTCCGAATTCACTCCCATTCTTATTTATAGTGACACACTACACTAAATTTACAATTAAATTGGATTTATATATGCATCATTTCTTAAACCCCAAATTTTCATTTCTGATTCCAGGTACACTGAAATTATTCTGAAAAGTTTGCAAGACCTGGATTTTAGACAATACAATATTTCCAAAGACTTTCTAGGTTGACCCATTCATGAAAGAATATGAGGTTCTCATCTAATTGTTCAACATTTATATATAGGACACAAATACTTGTAATACTGCGACTCAACAATTTTCAGTCCTGCCTTACCTAATCATTGCTATGGTGAGATTTATATACTTAGACATAAAATATCTAAAATACATGTACACATAATAACATATATATATATATATATATATATATATAAAATTAAACAGGCACTGTGTATTCTGTCTCAGAACACTAGGGCTCCTTTTTTCTATCTACTTTTCAGAATGTATACCAAATGTTTATCTTTTTCTGGGTAAACTGGAGAGCAAACAGAATTCAATAAATGAAGGTTGATAGTGGCATTTCTCTTGAAAATAAGATTTCAAGGGTTCTAACTACATGTGCACAAAAAGGTATTCATGAGGGACTGGATCCATTGATTAGCTTGATTGCGGTCATCCTTTCACCATGTAATACATACTGTATACCTGAAATTATCCAATTTTCCCTTTTTGATCAAACCTCAATAAAGCTGGGAAAAGTATACTGGTTTGAAAATTAAGTAGTCACCCTATCAGCTCAAGTATCTACTCAAGATCAGGAAGGACCAAAATTTAGCAGATGTTTTGGTTTTAAGGGGACGTTTCAAACAAGAAGAAACTGCTATTTCTCAAATTCCATCACCCACATGCCTATCCTAAGAAAACTCTGAAATGGATGCATTCACACTCTTTACATGAAGCTATCATCTTCATTAACATCTGCTAATATAATTGTTTAGACAAGCAGACATTAATATGTTGGTTGAGAATTTCATTCAAATGCCCACTCACACCAAGTGTAACATGGACCATGATCATCAACATGTAACTTCAAAATGTTTCCACACTTATGCACTAGGATGCATGTTTGCTTCTCCTTAAACCAACTGGATGCACACTGGGTACAGTTCCCATCAAGTCTTTGGGACACATGCACATAGGCACAGATTTCTGAGTGCTTAGGAATGTTTTTGTAGTTTACTTTTCTATTTTTTTTTGTGTGTGTGTGTGTGTGTGTGCGTGCCAGGGATGGAACCCAGGCCTTGTGCACACTAGGCAAGGGCACTACCACCTGACTTACATTCCCACATTCCCAGGCAACTTTGAGATTTCTAGTTCAAGAAATCTATCAAAATTCACCTGCTGCTGGCAAAGCATTCAATATTTGAGAAACTATTAATGGTCAGTACATGGTACCTCAATCCCGGTAAGAAGAAATAATCAAAATGGCGTTGCCATCATTCTTTCATCTTTGCAGGTATAATACCTGCTTTTAAAAAGCAATGTTCAAATTCCCTGGTACCTGGAGCGTTCAAAGAAGCTCCCTCCATCTGTAGCTTGAACACTTTAAAAATATTATGAAATATTCGCTGGAATACTAACATACTTAAAATTTTTGCCTCTTTTTGCATTTCTAGAATCATGCTTCTTTACAATGTACCTGGTGGGACCGCCAAGAATGAAGAAGTGAAGCGAGGTCACAGGTCATGGATGCCACCTCCAGCAGCCCGGGGCTTTGAAAATGTTGGTGCCTCTTCGTCCTCTTGCCTTGATTTGGGTCCCCATCTGCTTGTGGGTGTTCTGCTCTCCCAGGAGAAGCGCTGACCCTTCTTGGCCTGGCTGGGTTGCTCCACACTGCTTCAAGGCCCTCCAGGCTCCCAGCCCTTTAGGTGAACCCGGCAAGCACATGGAGCCTTTCTCTAAGCCACCTGCTATTGTCCTGCCCTCCGTCCCCTGACCCTCCGACCTAAAAGGGCCAAGGCCCCACTCTTGTGGAGACCACGTGTCAGCCTTCCTCAAGATCTAAGGGGCAGGGAAAGATGCAAATACCCGGAGGCCCAGAACTTTGTTGGTGGCTTCCTCTAGTCCCTCCCACACTGGGAGGATCCCGAGACTCCACCCCAGGACTTCCTGTGTCTGGACATCCTCTCAGCAGCCCAGTCTTTGTCACCTACACTGGGACCTGTCCTCAGGAAAAGGAACTGAGACCCTGTTCCTCCTGGAAGGAGTCACACAGCAAGCCCTTGCAAACGCAGGAGGATCTTTCCTCTAAAGGAGAAAGCCTAGGGGCTCTTCCCAGAATGGCCTCATGATGTCAGTGTTGCTCCAGGACCTGCATCTTACACTGCCCTGTCCTCCCTGCCACCTGGGTCGGCCCTCTCCCCCGCCCCTCCCGTGTGGGGCAAAAAAAAAGGCTACCCAGAGATAAACCCCCAGGAAATAAGGTTGCCTTGTTGTTTTGCCCAGTTTGAAAAAAACCTGCTCACACTATTGTGATTCTGCTTTTGGTTCCATCTCAAGTCAAACTGAGGCTGAAACCTACTCTCATCAGGGGTCTTTTCAGTTCAAGAATTCAATTTCCACCTACCTAAATCTCAGCAATTTCGCTTTGCTGCACTCGGCAATATATCTGCAACATTTTCTCATGGCACAAATCGTCTTGGAGTATCAGGGGACAGACCTCAGGGATTCAGACCTCGTGGGAAGAGGAAAGGGTTACACCTAAGAGCTTGGATAACAGCAAATCTAAGCACCTGTACCTGTGCTTCTTGGCTTGGCTGGCTCCCCAGGTTCCCTGGGAGTCCTGAAGCTCTGTTCTTCTGGAATTCTTAAGATGTGTGACCAGAGAGTCTCCAGACTCCCCACTCGATAGCACCCATTAGCAGTGATACAGATACTCAAATATGGGTGAATGCCAGCCAGAGGAAACCGAGTCTCATGGTTTTATCTAATATCGGAATACAGGCATGTTCCCATGTCATTTTTATGTCTGCCAATGGCTTCCTATAAGTTGGTTGCAAAGGTACATGTACCTTAGGGAGCAGTCTTAACAGCCTTTTCTGGTAAGTTACTGAGGAATGGTACTTGCAAAGGATTCCCAAAATAAACAGGTGCTGATCCAGAGTAAAGCACACGCGCACACACAAACACTTAAAAAAAGTAAAGCAAGGTCATAAACAACTCTGTGAAAGAGATCTCTACTAATCATAGAGGTAATGCCAATAGAAAGGTAGTGTGCAAAAATCAGATGGCATTAGATAACCACAGCTCATAGAGACATCTGTGACAGTATAAAAACTAAATGGACCTATGAACAAAGAGGGTGAAGTTTAATTACAACATTACTGTAATAAGTATCATGCTTTAAAATATATAATATTGTGGGACTTGAAGCTAGAATAACTGTGTGGTAGACTATTTGCCTAATATGTGAGAGGTCCTGGGTTCAATCCCCAGCATCACAGAAGATTGATAGATAGATAGATACATAGATAGATACATAGATGGAGGACAGATACATTTTGAACATGCCCACACATATAAATGGTTACATATTAATATATTTCTCTTAAAGCAATCGAATGAATCCTTAAGGTAATTTTTAACAAAATAGTCATCATTATACTATATAATTTCCATATTCCCACACACATATATTTTAAGAAACTAAAATTTGTTCATTGTACTCTACAAAGAACCTTATTATCTCAGAGATTTAAAACAATAACTGCGACAAGCAAACTCTTCAAATTTTGAGAAGTCATACACCCAAAACTAAATGGTGGTCCATCTCAACAGGAGTAAAATGTTTACAATGTTTGTCTCATCTCTTATACTAAAGAAAAATTAAAATTCCTTTGTACTTTCAGTGTTCAAATATGTTTTCTATACTTATTGTAGCTAGAATAGTTTCCAGGCTTCATTATCCACTCTTTGAAATCGATTTTTTTCAAAGTAACCTATCATATTTGATATTCTCAAAATTAGACATGCTTCTTGGGGCTGGGGGTGTAGCTCAGTGGTAGAGTACTTGTGGCGCATGTGCAAGGCCCTGGTTCCCTCCTCAGTACCGTTAAAAAATTAAATTAAAAAAATTAGACTTGTTTCTTTAACAATATGCTCAAATACCACATCTGGTTATAAAGAAGTACAGTGAAATCATGGATGATTCAACCTGAAGCAGACAGAGAGTTGTGAGATACAGTTGTGTCTTCATGTCTCCCGTTGTGTATGCTCAGGAATACAGATTCCTTAGGGCTCCCTCATGTGGGCAGCACAGTAAGTTTTCACCAATAATTGCCTCAATACACATTTGTTCTGCATTTGCTATTGAATTACAAATATACGCATTATGAAAAATCTTTCACAAATCTACGAAAGTCATGTGGAAACACTTTATCCCCATACAGCCTATCCCAGGGGATACACTATTGGCAGTTTAATGGGTACATGTGTTCAAGTGTTGTAAACAAGATGTACAATGGCTCATGAGAACTAACGTTATTTAACTAAATCAATATATCCTACTGCATATCAAGAAACTCCCCTATTTGCTTACAAGATGCCTGGAGCACACATGCAGTAACCCACAGATGAACACATTACTAAACTAAACTAAATTAAATAATAAATATTTACAAAAAATGTAGGTGGAGTTTTGGGCTCTTCTTTCTTTGCTCAGCATTACATGATCAATCCTTTCCAATAGCCTAAGTTTTCATGGTAGTAGTTTATTTTTAAATTCCATAAAATTCCTTTAGTGTTGATCAGGTCCTAGACCTAACATATACATATGGCAAAGTAATGATAAATGGAGTAATATAAAACAGGTATGAGGGAATACTCTTCATTATATCAACTCCGTATTTCAATGCATTGTATCTGCCCTTTCTTCCCTGTGTATTCTGGTGTGAGCATGCACGTGTATGTGTCTGTGGTTGTGTGCAGAGGTTTGAAGACATGAACTTCTAATGACATAATCTATATATGGGATTTTTGAGTGGTTTGAAAATTTCCTTTTTTTGTGTGCTCTTCTCTGGACTTTTATAGAATTACCACTTCAGAAGTCATTAAATGTGCTTCAGAAGACTGGATTTTAAGTTAATTCATTATTTCCAAAAATTTTTGCATCCAAAACCATTAAGTGTAGGACATTTGGTCATTCTGGCATGTATATAGAACTGTCTATTCTTACAGAAAAAGAGAAATTGAAAATAAAAGATGTTTTATAACTTGCAGTTTTAATAAATATGCATTGGGATCATTTTTTTCCTTCTGTGAATTTCAAAAGCAACTCTTGCTGGGTTTCAACATTTCAATACTTAATACAAGCATAGGTGCCATGTGAGTGCCATCTTGTGTTTTTGTTGTTATTACTGTTATTTTGGTATCAGGAATGAGCCCAGATGTTCTTAACCACTGAACCACATCTGCAGCTCTTTTCATTTTTCATTTTGAGACAGGGTCTCACAAGTTGCTGAGGCTGGCTTTGAACTTGCAATTCTCCTGCCTCAGCCTTCTGCATCTGGGATTATAGGCATGCACCACCATGCCTGGCACCATCTTGTTTTCTTGGGAGGAAAACCATACTGGTGTTTGCTTCAAGTCTCCCAGATATTTTGTTTTGTTCATATGTATATATGGTTCCATAGAATCATGAAACAGAGAAAACAGTATCTCCTAGGAGCAATTTTGATGACTTTGATTCAGGCAATGATTTCTTACGGCCACCAAAAGCACAGGCAACAAAAGAGTTTAGTTGAACTTCATCAAAATAAGAATATTTTTGTTGCAAATGATACCATTAAGAAAGAGAAAAGACAATGTACAGAATAGCAGAAAATAGTTACAAATTGTGACTAAGTTCTTGTAACTAGAATATAAAGAACACTTACAACTCAATAATAGAAAATAAAACTAACTCAGGTCTGGGGTTGTGGCTCGGTGGTAGAGCACTCACCTAGCATGTGTGAGGCACTGGGTTTTTTCCTCAGCACCACATAAAGATAAATAAATAAATAAATAAATGTATTGTGTCCATCTACAACTAAAAAATATTTTAAAAAACTAACTGAATTAAAAATGGGCAAAGGTTTTTGAACAGACATTTCTCCAAAGAAGATACAAATGTGGCCAATAAACATGTGAAAAGATGTTCACCATCATTACTCACTAAGGAAATGCAAATCAAAACCACAGTGAGATGCTACTTCCCACCCACTATGTTGTCTATATTTTAGAAAGAAAGACAATAACAAATTTCAGCAAAGATGTGGATAAATGGGAAACCTCATGTATAGCTGATAGGAATATCACATGGTACATTTTGGTGGGGGGTGTACCAGGGATTGAACCCAGGGGCACTGGACCACTGAGCCACATCCCCAGGCCAATTTGGTATTTTATTTAAAGACAGGGACTCACTGAGTTGTTTAGCACTTCTCTGTTGCTAGGCTGGCTTTGAACTCTCCATCCTGCTGCCTCAATCTCCTGAACCACTGGGATTATAGTCATGCACCCCACCCCACCCCAGCTCATATGGTACATTTATTTTAGAAAACCTTTTGGCTGTTCCTCAAACACTTGAAGATTCTATCATCCAATGATCCAGTAATTCAACTCGTAGTTATTTACTCAAGACAAATGCAACCAAATATCTTCACATAAACTTGTACATGAATGTTGACAGCAGCATTCGTATAATGTAGAAACTATGTAAATGTCCATCCACTGATGAATATATAAATGCAATGTGGTACGTGGGCACAATGCATTATCACTGAGTCATGCAAAAGAAACAATTACTGATACACTAGACAACATAGGAGATCCTCAAAAACTTCATGCTAAGTGAAAGAAGTCAGACACAGCTGGTTGCAGTGGTACATCCCTATCATCTGAGCTGCTTGAGAGGCCGAAGGAGGAGAACTGCAAGTTCAAGTATAGCCTGGACAACTTAGGGAGAGCCTGTCTCAAAAGTTTTTGAAGAGGGCTGGAAATAGCTCAGTGGCAGAGCACTTGGCTAGCATGTGCAAAGCCCTGCATTCAATTCCTATGATGAGCCAGGCGTACCTTTAGTGGCCCACATTTGTAATCTCTGAGACTTGGGAGGCTGAGGAAGGAGGATCACGAGTTCAAAGGCAGCCTCAGCAACTTAGTAAGGTGCTTATCAACTCAGAGAGACCCTGTCTCTAAACAAAATATATTATTTATTTACTTATATATATATATATATATATATATTTTTTTTTTTTAGAGAGAGAGGAGGATCGAACCCAGGCTGCACGCATGTCAGGTGAGCGTGCTACCGCTTGAGACACATCCCCAGCCCAAAATACTTTTTTTTAAATGCCTAGGGAGGGGCTGAGGATGTGGCTCAAGCGGTAGCACACTTGCCTGGCATGCGTGCGGCCAGGGTTCGATCCTCAGCACCACGTACAAAGATGTTGTATCCGCTGAACACAGAAATATAAATGTTAAAATTCTCTCTCTCTCTCTCTAAAAAAAAAAAAAAAAAAGGCCTAGGGACATGACTCAGTGGTTAAAAACTCCTGGGTTCAATGCCTGGAATAAAAAAGAATTCCACTAGTATATAAATAAATAAATGCCAAACACAAAAGTCTACATATTGTATGACTCCATTTATTAAAAAAAAAAACAAAAACAATCCAGAATAGGTGAATCTACAGAGAAAGAAATTTGACTAGTGTTTTTCAGAAGCTGTGAACACAGACTGACTGCTAGCAGGTATAAGGTATCCTTTGGGAATGATGAAAATATTCTAAAGTTTATTGTGGTAATAAGTGCACAATTCTGTGAATATGTACATTGATTGTGTACTTTTAAAGGGTAGATTTAATAGTGTGTGAATAATTCAATAGTGTATCTCAATAAATTTGTTTTAAAACATTTTAAAAATTGACCAGTTCATTCACAACATCTATAAAATTAATGAGGAAAACATACTTATCTCATATTGTATACAAAAAAGCATTTCACAAAATCAAGCATCAACCATGATTTTAAAAAACTCTCAGGGAATTACAAATCTGAGAAAACACTCTCAAAATGATGAAGACTAACCACAAAAAAATATATTCAATATCATCTTTAACAGTGAAAAACTCAACACTTTTTAAGATCTAGAGCAAAGCAAGGAAAAGATCTGTCACCTCTTGTGCTGAATCTGGTGCCAAATGTTTTAGGAAGTTCATTAAGGCAAGGGGAAAAAATTAAAGTTTGGAAAAAAAGAAGTGAAAGTGCTTTTACTGATATTACTATTCACAGAGAACATACATATAGAAAGCTGATAATTTGAAATCTATATCTTCTAGACAAGGTATGATTAGGTCTTGGTTTTATATCCAGCCAGAAACAAGCTTTTTAAAAAAATTTGGGGTGTTTAGTCTATTGATGGCTAATGTGCTAATGTATTTACTAATACATTTAAATTTGTGGGTGCCATCTTGTCTCTTGTAATTTATCTGGGGGCCGCTTGATCACTGCTCTTTGTGGGCTTTTTATGTGTGTATGGTATGCTGGAGATGAGATCCAAGGCCTCACGTATGCCAGGCAAGTGCTCTATCACTGACTGACATCCCATCTTTGTGTTCTTTTCTAGTGGTTATTCTAGAGATTGTGTGTCCTTAACATTTTGCAATCTATGCAGAATTGATAGTTTAGCACCCCATGCAGAATGTAAATCCTTACAACAATTTAGGTCTATTCCATAGCATCCTTTATTCTAGTGTTGTAATATGTAATTCATCTACATTATATTATAAACACCACAAAATAATGTCATACGTTTTCTTTTTTAAATTTTTTAGTTGTAGTTGGACACAATCCTTTTATTTATTTTTATGTGGTGCTGAGTCACAACCCCAGCCCCCATAAGTTTTCTTTTAAGCATTCATGTGTATTGGAAAGGAGCTCAGTGGAAATTCAGTCTTTTGTATTTACACAGATATTCAATATTTCTGATGTTCTTGATTAGCACCAGAACATCTGCTTCCATTGCCATTTTTCTTCAACCTGAAGAATGTCCTACAGCATCCATTTTGATGCATGTCTGCTGGTGCCAAACATTTTCTCATTTTTTGTCTGAAAACATTTATTTCACCTATTTCATCTGTGAATGATATTTTCAGTGGATAAAGAACTCTGGGTTGATTTTTTTTTTGTCGCCACTTTCAATAGGAGGTTGTACTGTCTAATAGGCTCTGTGGTCACTGTTGGGCAAGCCACAGCTTTTTGAATAAAACATGTAATTTATGACAGAGGTAGCATTTCAAGTCCATGGGGGAAATGACTGCCTTCAATAAGTGGTCTAAGGACTACTGGGTATCCATGTATGCAAATGCAACATCATTCCTCTCTCACTCTGTACACAAAAATCAATCCCTCGTCCCTTTTCAGGTAAAGAAATCATCATAAACCTGCACTAATGTTATGGAAAACCAAGTGATCAGGGAGAGCTTTGATGGATTTAAGAGGTGAGCATGAACATCTAACACAGTGGTTGATCATTGACCTGTGGAGTCAAAGAAGGGGGAGGTAAGAGGGGAGGGAACGGACACACCCAGGCCTGAAATGAGAAAATTAAATTCCATGCATGCATGATTATGTCAGAATAAACCCAACTAGTATGTAAAACTATTGTGCACTAATGAAAGCACAAAAAAGAACATTTTCTCGAAGTCTCATTCTCATTTAATGCACGCTTCCTCATCATGAAGATGATTTCACTGAAGTCAACATTATATGAAACACACTAGCACTTCGTGTTCGGCCATGCCCTGGAAACACGCCACAGGAATGACATCCAGACACAAGTTCCAACCTTATGTATGACATGGCCTTACAGGAAACCAATGGACACCATTCCTGCATGAAAGACACAGGCCCAGTGCATCATGGGGAGCAGAGTTCCACCTTTTCTGGAGGCCTCTCTGACCACTGTCACAAAGAACCAAGGGGCCAGCTCCTGGATTTCTAATGGCCTTCTATTTCCAGATCTTAACGGTTTCAAAAGACAGCAAGTTGTGGGGTAGGGGGAAGGGGAAAGCAAGAAACCACTGGGCTTTTAGCTCAGGAGCACCATGGAGTCAAAATGAAGTTGGGAACTATAGAGCCAGGATCTTCATTTTGAGAACTCTGTTAAGTTCTTTAAAATCTCTTGTTTTGTCAGGCGCAGTGGCACGTGCCTGTAATTCCAGCCACTCGGAGGCTGAGACAGGACCATCTCGAGTTCATAGCCAACCTCAGCACAAGTGAGGCGCTAAGCAACTCTGTGAGACCCTGTCTCTAAATAAAATACAAAATAGGGCTGGGGAAGTGGCTCAAGTGCCCCTGAGTTCAATCCCTGGTACTAAAAAGAAAAACCCAAATCTCTTGTTTCTACACATGATAGCCCGGCAGTGCTCTGAATGTTTTTGCGTGGTGAATAGTCATATCCTTAATTTATGAAGTGTCTGGGTGCTGGCCAGCTGGGGTCCTAAGGAAAGGAGGAACAGGGAACCCTCCTATGTAGCCAGGCTTTGGAAGACAAGGGTGCAGAGCCACCAAACACAGTTAGGAATGGCAGTGTGGGGGAAAGTAAGAATGCAGAGTTGGATGAGAAAGGAGAAGAGAAGAAAGGGGTAAACTCCTTCTCTTGCTCGTTCTCTCTCTCTCTCTCTCTCTCTCTCTCTCTCTCTCTCTCTCTCTCATTAAAACCTGTATTCTCATTCTTCCTTTTGCATTTATGGATCTAAGTTATAAATACCCATGGTCACCTAATGCCAAGGACATTTTATAAACAGTACCACCTTTGAGTGCAGTGCCTGAAAGCAACCATTTCATAAGGGAAGTTGTCAACTCATTTCCATTCTCTTATCAAATAATTATGGGACCCCCATGCTGTTCCAGGCCCAGTGTTACAATTCCCTTTCCTTCTCTGGACTATGATATATCTTGCTCTGTAATGAGATGCATTTCTCACAGAACGAGCAATATCTCTTTCTCACACTTATTGTCTTTTGGAAACACATACTATTCCAAGGCAAGAGCCAGGGTGAGGGTGACGTTCCATGCTTGGGTGTGAATCAAGAAGACTTCTCCAACTATTTGGAGACTACAAAGACTAATTCTTCTAGGATGTAGTTAGCAGAGAGGATTGAAGTCAGCGTGTCTGAGTAAGTATGAGGGAAGGTTAGTGGTTTCGTGAGGTGAGTGAGGAACAGCTATGCAAGATTGTCAGGAAAGTTGACTGGACCAGGGATGAAAAAAGGGTGAGGGAGACCGTTCTGCATTTTCCTTGCTAATTTTCGGGGCTCTTTAGCGATGGTATAAGGTTGCATTCATTTTGGAGATCAGGAAAGGGTCAGGAATGCCTTTTGCCAACTTCACTTCACTTTTATGGCTATGGTTAATTTTCCCTTTTGTGTGGGATGATGTAGGGGAACAGGGTGAAATCAGGATCAGCTGTGCAAGAATCAGGTCTATCTGTTCATTACATGGCTTGAAAATTCTGTGAAATTGGACATTTAAATAAGACAGAGTAGTGTAGTTATCAGGGTGACACGATGATTAGAATGACCAAGTGACAGGTATGATGTAGGGGTAAGTGACGGGTGAGAATCATGTGTGTGGTCTTCACAGAAGTTGATTGTTGTTGTTGGGGAGACACTTGATAATATGCAGTAGTAGTTTTGCTTCTATGTTATTGAATTCCATGGCAGCTGTCCATGGAATGAGGATCATAGATTTCTGTTTACTATATTACTAGTAGAAAAAAGAGTGATTTTAAGTAGAGTGATGGTGATGGATGGATTAAAATTCAGGGACATTGTTTTCTCACAGTACTGGATGATCACCTAATCACTGGCGTTACAGGGGATAAAGATCAGGTGTGGGTCTAACAGCTGGTGAGAGTTAAAGATGGCCTCGGGATTAGTGATGGGAGGGAATCAGGGAATGTGTGCTTTGAACATCACTTGGACATTCGAGAACAGCCATCTACCATCTAAAAGGGTGTTGGTAGGATCAAGTGACTGTCACTGATGGGGTGAGAGCCATGTGTATCTATTTTATTTACCGATGGTATAAGGTTGCATTCATTCATTCAATTAGCTGTTCATTTACTTTTTTCTTTTTAAAATGTTTTATTTGTTCTATTTAGATACACATGACGGTAGAAGTAGTGTTTTCACTCCTATTATATGCATGTGAGGATATGAGGTAGGAATGGGATGGAGTGGGACTTTGTGAGGGGAAGGATGACTGGCAACTATTTTCCACATCATTGACAGTCGTTGAAAGTACTGATTTACTTCCAGAAAGAAAGTACTGGATTAGAGTCAGGGATAAGGTCAAGTCACGGGTGGAGTGAGAGATCAAAGAAATATTAGAAGAAGGGGTGTACTACGAATGAGCACTTATTAATTCACCAGAAAAACAGTGCCTAGTAAGAGAGATGTGAGTCAGAAAAGAGCATGGAGCATGAATGTCCACTTGGCTATGAAATATACAGATTTTACATGGAAACAAATGGTACTTTGAGGCTTTAGTAATGGAATAAGTTTCATAAATGTGTGTTTGCTGTATTACTCTGTAGTAAAAAACAATGATTTTACATGAGAAATCTGTTTGGGTTCACACTGTAATGAAACTGTACACTGATAATCAGGAATGGTTTGAGGTCAAGTTCAGGGATATCTGCACCATCCATTACTTGATTTTTGAAAACCAACTGCCCACTAGCAATGATCGTACCTAGCAGAAGTCTTGATTTTTAAAATTAATTCATTGATTTCTTTTAGAGAGAGGTCCTTGCTATGTTGTCCAGACTGTTCTCCAACTTTGGGCTCAAGTCATCCTCCCACCTCAGTGTCCCAAGTAGATAACGATGGCAGGCATGCACCATCATGCCCAGCTCCTAAAGTTGATTTTTTTTTTGAGAGAGAGAGAGAGAGAGAGAGAGAGAGAGAGAGAGAGAGAGAGAGAGAGAGGGGGAGGACACAACAAAATGCCTTTATTTTTATGTGGTGCTGAGAATCAAACCAGGTCCCACCCATGCTAGGCGAGCGCTCTACCACTAAGCCACAGTCCCTGCCCCTAAAGTTGATTTTTAATATCATCCTCCAATGAAAGGGACCAAGTTTGCTTGGAAAAATGATTGAACTGTAGGACTGGAACAAGAAGTATAGAAAATGAACCTGGAGCATCTCTAAAGCCAGAAAGTAAAGACGTGTTCCTAAAACATCCCATGGAGGTGTATCAAAGAGAACCTGGCGTCAACAGACAGTGCTCCTAATAGCTAAAGCTGGAACTATTACAGCAACAAAATAAACTACTATTGAATACAACCTGAAGTAAAAAATGAATGAACAAATAAATAATATATCCTTGGGTCCATACTAAATTAAATAAATAAAATCAGTCAATAAATGAGGGAAAAGAAACAGATTTCTCATACAAATGAATTCCAAATAATTTATGTAGAGACTCAGCTTTTTTTTAAAGAGAGAGAGAGAGAGAGAGAGAGAGAGAGAGAGGGGAGAGAGAGAGAGAGATTTTTAATGTTTATTTTTTAGTGGACACAACATCTTTATTTTATTTTTGTGTGCTGCTGAGGCTCAAACCCAGCGCCCCATGCATGCCAGGCGAGCAGGCTACCACTTAAGCCACATCCCCAGCCCCAGATACTCAGCTTTTAAGGATGGGGACATAATGACTTTCTTTCAAAGATACAGTATAAAATAAAGTGAAATAAAGAGTACTCTAACAAACTCCACCTCAGCCAGGAGATCAAGGTTCGTATCTCACTGACGTCACGTTAACCATATGTATCCTTGGTATGATGTGATTAAAATGGTACATTGACTCTGTGATCTCTTCTCAAAATACTCAGATTTCTGAGTTTAATAATGAGAAAAACACCAGACAAATTTAAATACAGGGGCATTCCATAAAATATCTGATTGATACCTCATAAAAAACAAAGAAAACCTGGGCCAGACTTGGTGGTGCACATCTGTAATCCTAGCCGTTTTGGGGGGGGGCGGGGTTGAGGCAGGAGGATCACAAGTTCAAAGCCAGCCTTGGCAACTTGGTGAAACCATCTCTAAACAAAAAATAAAATGGGCTGAGGATGTGGCTCAGTGGTGAAGCACTGCTGGGTTCAAAAAGAAGAAAGTCTGAGGGAACTGTTACCGTGCAGAGTTGTGCCCAGACTAAATGCCATAAGCCTAGGTCCTTTAACCCTAAGGACTAAATGCCAAAATTTGGGATTCTGAATAGGGTTCTGGAACAGAAAAAGAAAAAAAAAAACAAAGGGAATATGAATAAATTACAGACTGTAGTGATTAATAATATGTCAATATTGGTTCATCAATTGAGACAAATGCATGATAATCATGTAAGATTAACAATAGGGAAAATTGGGTGGAACTGCTTAGGGGGATGTAGGAACTCTGTGCTATATTTGCAACTTTTCTGTAAAGATCAATCTATTCTCAAATTCAAAGTTTATTTTAAAGAATTCATGTATAACATTATAAAGGCAAGGGGTTCAATGAGTACAGAGTAAGGGAAATGTTAAAGATTAGGCTAGTGTAGAAATATTGGGTTCAGAGATATCTAGTTTACCCCCTACTTAGTAATATATCTTTTTTAAAAGAAAATTGATCTCCCATTGGATGTAAAATGGGATGGTTTCAGAGACAAAGTGAGGGGCAGTTTTTTTTTTAACTGGGGATTGAACCCCGGGGGTGGGGGGTGGGGGTGGGGGTACTTAACCACTGAACCACATCCCCAGCCCTCTTTTTAATTTATTTAGAGTCAGGGCCTCGTTGAGTTGCTTAGGGCCTCAATGAGTTCCCGAGGCTGGCTTTAACTCATGATCCTCCTGCCTCAGTCTCCCAAGCTGCTGGGATAACAGATGTGCACCAGCACACCCAGCAAGGGGCAGATACTTCTTAAAGGTGGGTAAGGTATGGGGGAGGCAAAGGTATGGCTTGAGGAATAGAGTGGACATGTTTGGAAATTTCCTTTGGTAATAAAATCCGGTGGGGTTCTGTTGTCAGTTTTTTTACAAAGGAGGAGGGAAGATGTATGCGTCTCAGATAATGTCAGGGTTTGGAATAGAATGAGGTAGAGGATGCATGGAGAAGGTATAAAGAAAAGGCTAAACTTTAGAATTGGTCACAGATGTTTTGTGGAGTCAGTAATGGTTGTTTCTGGCACTGAGCCTCACCACATCCCTAAGCAGGCCTCTTCTGCACTCCAAATTTAAAGTTCATCTTTTTGGGGGTGGGTGCTGGGATGCAAACCCAGGACTTTGTGCATGCTAGGCAAGTAATCTACCACTGAGCCACATCCCTAGCCCTAAGTCCATTTTGGTAACAGGATAATTGATCCTTTTTTGGGGGTAGTCTTTGTATGGCCATTTCATTTGGTCCTAATGCTCTGCTTACGTTCACGAGATCCCATCTTTTCACAACAGAGGAGCATTCTTGAGCATGAAGTTACCACCCAGGAGACGGGCCAGTGTGTGGGCCAGCGGGGTAGACCTTGGAGACTGCCCCAGGTCTAACACTGGTCTCCCTGGATTCGTTGTCGCGCCTTGGGGGTCCCGGCCAAGGGTCCTGGTGGGCTTTTGCACTGTGGAGGGTTGGGTCCAGTTCACATTCTGTCTGGAGGTCCTGTTTGGATCAGGATTATTTCTCCAGACATGAAACTAAAACAGAGAAAGTTGTCATGAGCCAACCGTCAGACAGGAGCACCTGCGTTGGAGCCCAAGAGGGCTTCCAGGTGTCTTCTCTGAGTCAAAAGGCAGGAGGAATCTCAAGATTAGCCATGGTGCCTCGGGGCCTTCTGGGAGCTTCTTCGCTGTTTGTCTCCCTCTACCCCACCCCCACGTGCCAGTCCTGCTGGGTGTCCTGAATGTTGCCCTTTAAGGACCCAGAGGGAAGTCCTTAAAGCAGGTACAGTCAGTGCTGGCCACCTGGCTCCCAGGGAAGGGAGGAGGCTGGTGAGCTGCAGGCAGCCACAGTCCAGGGGGCCACTGAACCCCAAAGGTTGAGCAGCAGGAGGTGGCAGCTGTGGAGAGAGGAGGAGGCGGGGTCTCTTGGATCTTACAGGACAAGGAGGGAATGGGGGCCCGAGAGGGGTCCCCACGCTGCTGAGCAGAGATTGGAGGGGTTCTAGCCAGGCCCAGCTGGTGGAGGAAAGGCGAGGGGCTATCAGGGAAAGCTCTGAGAGCCACCAAGAAGTTGTCCCAGGGCACTTCAGTGAGCAGAGCGCAGGGTTGGGCCCCGCTTCAGCCTGCTCCCTTGCCCTCCCTCTTTGTCCCCTCAGGTCCTCTCCCCTCCCCTCTTGTCTGCACAGCCTTGGGACCAGCTGCAAGACCCTACCTCCTGGGATAGGATTCCTCACCCTCTGACTGTGGTCCTCAGGGGCGCGGGTCACCAACCCTACTGTGCGTCTGATGACACCTGCTGGACATATAGTCAAATTGCTTTTCTAAGCCATTTGCCGCAGGTGAGAACCCAGTGCTGGGTGCTCATTACCAACCTGGCAGTCCGAGTTGCATGTCATGCGCGCCAGCGACCACTAGATGCCGACAGAGATCTAGGGATAAGGACAAACTTTTCCAGGTCAAGTTTGTCCTGTTCCAACTGGTGAAATTAGGCCTCAAGACAAACCAGTGCCCAGATACCTTCCCCTCTCCTCTCAAGCCTTTGAGCCAACAAGGGTGAAAACCACTTTCTGCCCACACCTGGGACACACCTCCCTTGATGTTCCCTTTCCTTTCCACATGGCACAGTGAATGAATATTGGCACACACAACATCACAGAGGACAGGAGCTGTGGGTGTAGTCATCATTGGCTGTCCACGTTGTCCCTATACCTACTGCCTGCCTTCACCATGGGGTAGGGGACTGGGATCCTGGTTGTCTCTTGACCTGAGTATAATTGACTCAAATGACCAGGACACCTGTGGGCTTGACTGATGTCATGGGTCACATCTTAGTTGCTGTGTGACTTTAAGCTAGCTGCTTGGTCTCCCTATTCTCAGGTTTCCTCGTGTACACAACAGTCTTTGTAGTAGTACCTACATGCATTTTTCTTTTTTGGTACTGGGAATTGAACCCAGGGGTGCTTAACCACTGAGTCACATCCCCAGCCCTTTTTTAAATGTTCTATTTTGTGACAAGTCCTTGCTAAGTTGCTTAGGGCCTTGTTAAGTTGCTGAGGTTGGCTTTGAACTTGCACAGGGAGGTGAGGGAAAATATTGCCCTGGAACTTCAGACAAGCTTCCCCCAGGAGATCTTGTGTCCACTGCAGTATACAATGCTGCTTGACAATGACTTGTGATAGGCCCCAATGTTCCACAAAGACTGATGGGTCCTATGGAATTGTGCACCAAATTCAGCTTGGCTTAGGATTTCCTTCTTCTATCTGTCCTAAATTTCCTTTCTTGTATTTTATTAAAATTGAGAGAGAATCCGCATATTATACAGTTTGTCCTTTTAGGTTGCATAATTCAGTGGGTTTTAATAGATCCTCAAAGTTTTGCAACCATCCTCTCTATGTAATTCCAGAACTTTTTCATGCCGCCCCCCAAAAAGCCTATACCCATTAAAAGGTCATTCCTTATTCTTTCCCCTTCCCCTAAGTTCCTGAAAATGATTAATCTGCTTTCTGTCTCTATGGATTTATGTATTCTGGATATTACGTATAAATGGAATCATCCAATCTGTGGCCTTTTGTGTCTAAGTTGTTTCACTTAACACTGTTTTCAAGGTTCGTGTATGTTGTTGCATATATCAATACTTTTCTTCATTCCTTTTTCTGGCTGATAAATGGATAAACAAAATATGGTTCATCATCCTTGTCTTTTTGAAGCAATTTTAAGATTCTGGGATTAATGTAACCATTCCTATGCAGCGGATCCCTCTGTTTCAGGACCAGAATACCTATATTCTCTCAGTCTTGCCTTTTTTCAGATCTGAGTCTTCCTTTTGTCTTCCCATGGCTGTGATATGGCAGATCAGTTCCTCACCTTCATCCCAATTGCTTAGCATTGCTATTGGAAAGGTATGGCAGGAACTTTCCTGGACCCTGTTCTCTGAGTTCTGGAAGCCCTAAACTCCTTGAAATAAATAATTTTCCCAGTCCAGCTCCAGCCCAGAGGTATGCCTTTCTAAATGAAAAATAGTTTGTATTGCAGTTTGGATCTGGACTTTCCCCCAAAGACATATATGTTAAAAGCTTTCTTCTCATTTATTTATTTATAAATTTTTAGTTGTAGTTGGACACAATAACTTTATTTTATTTATTTGTGTATTTTTTATGTGGTGCTGAGGATCAAACCCAGTGCCTCATGCATGCTAGGCAAATGCTGTGCCACTGAGCCACAACCCCAGCCCAAAGGCATCATTCTTTATTGGAAACTTTATTGGTATTATTGGGAGGTAGTGGGAAGTTTAAGAGGTGAGGTCTAGTGGGCAGTCTTTAAGTATTTGAGAGCATTCCTCGAAGGGGACTGTGGGACCCCAATCTCTTCATTTCTTTCTTTCACTTCTCAGCCATGAGGTGAGCATCTTCACTCCACTGTACATTTCTGCCATGATGTATTGCCTCACTACAAGCCCAAACCAGTGGGCCAACATATCATGGACTGAATCTGCTAAAACTGTGAGCCAAAATAAACCTCTTCTCTTTATTAGTTGAGTGTCTCAAGTGTTTGATATACTGATGGGAGGCTAATAGACTGTTAAAGCCCTTGTCTGGAACAAAGACATCAAAGTGGGAGACTTCACTTAGAAATCACTTACCTCCACCCCACACCCCAACTAACTAACCTCTTCTCCTCTCAGCCACTTGTAAAAACGAGTTGTTCTTCGTCAGTTCTCAGGTCAGGCATTATGTACAATGATAACCACAAGATGCTGATAGAGCTTGTCTAGAAGTTTCCCCTTAGGATCCCAGGATCAAGGGCAGCCATTTTATCTGACCCAATTTCATACATTCCACTATTCTCATTAAGAACCTACTAAATCATAGCCCTGTGCTAGGATCTGCATCTGGGTCACAGAGGTCATAGAATGACTCAAGCTACAATATGTAAGATCTGAATTCTACAAATGAGCAGCCTTATTTTTTTCTCCAAAGGGACAAATTAGAGAAACATAGCTCTCTACTATGAGCATTGTAAAATGCCCTGAGCACACCTGGGTTACTATTCTTTTCCTTAGCCTTTTCCTTTCCCTACAAAGCCACATGTGCTGGTGTAGAGTTCTGCATGTCAAATCATACTGAATTAGCTACCCTGGGTTGACCTTGTGGCCCACAGTTGCTCATGTACAATTGTGGAGCTTGAACTTGCCCATGAACTCATGATAGGATTTTGTATAGTTCAAATACAGTAAATTGCAATATTGTCAAGAGTAGAGGCTGTTGATTTTAAATACTTTATTCATTCATTCTGTCAAGCCCTGTGCTAATTTATGTATATACAATAGTGAGTTAAAACTGCATCCTCAGCCTCATGGAATTTATTTTGTTTCCATTTGTACTAAGCACAATCCCTAGAATATATTACAAGTTTAATCAATGTTTACATGACCATTTGTTTCTATGAACTATTGTAATTATTTTCAATATGTGACAATGATTTAAATTCTGGCCCATACTTCTTTGTTGTCTGAGTGGAAAAATACATTAATAACACTTTCAATGAGCTTCAAAGAACCAACTAAGGGACTTAATTTAATAGATCTAAATGTTAGTCAATCTTGCTAAGAGGATTGCCTGGGGAGCTTTCAAAAGATTCTGATGTAGGGTACTGAGGGAGGGGAAGGTTCTTTTTTTTTACATGACAATAGAATCTATTTTGATATATTTATACAAGCATGGAATATATCATATTTTAATTAGTATTCCAGTCATTTTTTAATCAATGAGAAAAAGACAGTTCCCTATTTATTTATTTATTTATTTTTTAAAGAGAGAGAGAGAGAGAGAGAGAGAGAGAGAGAGAGAGAGAGAGAGAGAGAGAGAGAATCTTTTTTTGTAGATGGACACAATCCAATGCCTTTATTTTTATGTGGTGCTGAGAATCAAACCCGGATCCCACCTATGCTAGTGGAGTGCTCTACCACTGAGCCACAATCCCAGCCCCAGGATCCCAGTCTTGTGGATGTACATCATGTGGACACTCACTGTGGTGTATTCATATATGTACATAGGAAAGTTATGTTGGATTCATGTCACAGTTTTTCCTATTCTTACCACCTCCCTTTCCTTCATTCCCCTTTGTCTAATCCACTGAACTATTCTTCCCCTCCACCCTTGTTGTGTGTTAGCATCCATGTATCAGAGAGAACATTCAACCTTTATTTTTTGGAGATTGGCTTATTTCACTTAGCATGAGAGTCTCCAGATCCATCCTTCTACTGAGAATACCTTCTATGAGAATACCTTCTATGAGAAAACCATAAAGTCATTCTTCTTTATGGCTGAGTAATAGTCCATTGTGTACATATACCACAATTTCTTTATCCATTTATCTTTTGACGGGCATCTAGGTTGGTTCCATAGCTTAGGTATTATGAATTGAGCTGCTATAAACATTGATGTGGCTGTGTCACTGTAGTATGCTGATTTTAAGTCCTTTGGATATAAACTGAGGAGTGGTATAACTGAATCAGGAAAGGAATCTTTAACATTGAAGATAAGGATACTTGCAATGCTTATACTAACACATTGGAAAATACAGCATACAACTTTTCTTTAAAGTAGATGACTTGTTTTAGCCTGTGCAGTTTATCAAGATCCTGTCTCAAAAATAAAAAGGAATAGGTGTGATTCAGTGGTGGAACACTTCTGGGTTCAACCCCCAATATTGAACAAAAAGAAAAAAAAGTAGATGTCTTGCTAAACCTCATTTTCTGTTAGAATGATCTTCTCTGATGAAATAAAACTTTTTAGTTTTTGATTACATAATTGTTTTTAGTTTTTAATTATATAACTACATATTTATGGGGTACAGTGTGATGCAGTGTTTCAATACATGTATAAATTCTGTAAGGATCAAATCAAGGTATTTAGCATATCCATCAGCTCAAACATTTAGCACTTTTTTTCACGGTGAGCACATGCAACGTCCTCTTTTCTAGTTATTTGAAATACACAATATAATATTGTTGACTATAGTGACCCTACTATGCAGCAGAATACCAGAACTTATTCCTCTTATTGAACTAATTTTCTGTTTACCAATATCTTCCTCCTCTTGCCCTTTTCTCTTCCCCTTTATATCGTCTGGCAACTACTATTGTATTCTTTGTCTCTATGAGGTCAACTTTCTTAAATCCCAGAAGTTAGTGACATGGTGCAGTATTTATCTTTCTCTGTCTGACTTATTTTACATAGCACAATGTATTCCAGGTTCATCCCTGTTGCCACAAATGACAGGATTTCATTCTTTTTTTTTTTGTACTGAGGATTGAGCCTAGGAGCACTTGACCATTGAACCACATACCTATTTTGTGCTTTATTTAGAGACAAGGTCTCACTGAATTGCTTAGTGCCTTACCATTGCTGAGGCTGGCTTTGAACTCATGATCCTCCTGCTTCAGCCTCCCAAACTGCTGGGATTATAGGTGAGTGGCACCACACCTGGATCAGGATTTCATTCTTTTTATGGCTGATTAATATTCCACTGTGTGTGTGTGTGTGTGTGTGTGTACCACATTTCTTTGCCCATTCTTCTGTTGATGAACTAAATTTCATCTTCAAATCTATAAAATTCTGCTTAACCCTGGTCATCTTTCTAAAGATGTGGATGCTTGACCTAGGCCCTGAGGCAGAAATGAGAAAATTTAAAATTGGTGTTGTTTCATTTTATGCTGCAAAGAGACCACTAGATGAACTAGTATATACACACAGGGAAAGCATAGGGTTTTTGTATAAAAATGTATGAGTTCTAGCTTCACTTCTTTCATTTACTCAACATGTAACCATGCTAAAAATAATATTTTACTAAAATTAGGAAAATCCAAATGCAACAATTCATGGGAAAGTTAGGTCTAAGATCATCATTCTCAAGAATTGTACTAAATTAATTCATTAATTCAGAAAATGTTTATCAAATACTTATTGTATACCAGTTCCTGTACTCCTTGTTAGGTACACAATAATGATTTCAACAACTGACTCTTTTGAGGAGTGCACAAATGAATAAGGAATGGATTCAAACCTTGCCAGTGCTCTGAAGGAAGGGCATAGAGAAGACTGCATGCTGGCCAGTATTTTGGTTTGGATATGAGGTGTCTCCCTAAAACTCATGCACTGAGGGCTTGGTCCCCAGTGCAGCAATATTCAGAGATGAGGATTTGGGGGAAGTGATTAGATCACGAGGGCTCTGACCTCATCATTGCTTTATTCTACTGATAACTGAGTGGACTACAGGAGGTGATGGAAGCTATAGGAACATGGGCCCTGGTTGAGCTAGTAGATCACTGGGGGGTGTGTCCTGGAGAGATTGATCTCCCTCTCTGTGTTTTCTGGCTGTCATGAAGTGCAACTTTCTCTGTTATTCTTTTCTGCCATGATTTTGTGTGTGTGTGTGGTGCTAGCGATTGAACCCAGGGCCTTGTGCATGCAAGGCAAACACTCTACCAACTGAGCTATAGCCCCAGCCCTGTCATGATGTTTTGACTCGCTTCACCCTAAAGCAGTGGAGCCAGCTGTCTGTCCATGGACTGAAACCTCTGTAACTGTGAGCCAAAATGGACTTTTCTTGTAAATTCTTTATGTCTGGTATTTTGACCACAGTGACAAAAAACTGGCTAAACAACCAAGAAAGCTAGGGTGAAGGCCAGTCAGGAGAGCATGAATGTGAAAAATATAGATGTTCATTGAAATCTGGACTACCTGTGTGAGCTAAGTTTTCTGTATCTCATTTTTCTTATCTGTGAAGTGGTAATAAATAATGGTACCTAGTTTATGGTACTAGATCTAAATGAATACATTGTGAGATCTGAATGAATACATTGCATGCAAAGTGCCTGGGATAGAAACTGACACAGAGTAGTGACTATGCAATTGTTAGCTGGATTTTTATCTTATTTTGTCTGTCTAGAAGCAAAAGTAGTGTCAGGTACAGCCTCACAGAGAATATGATCCACAAACTTCATCTTGAGTCATCATTTTAACTAGGTGGACAGAGGAAACAAGGGGTAATACTGTGAGTAAAGGCATATTCAGGACGATCATGAGAAGGTGTGTAGAAGGAAGCATACAGCATCCCGCATGATCCTTAACTATATTTTGAAGTCTTGCATAGTAATGAATAGCTGCTGTTTTGCTTTCAGGGCATGAATCTCCTTGGAGAATGTGTTCGCATTTATTTTCTATGTGGTGCTGCTCTTTTTTGAAATTCTTTTATGATTTGATAGTCACCAACACAACATTCCCCATTAAGTTTTCCCATTTTCTATGCTATGCTTCTATCTTATTTGAGTATGTGAAAATCTATTTTGCATACACTCATATACAGACCACAGATTTGACAGAAATACTGGTGATTGAACAGCACCACTGTTGTGTGTCTTCTTTTTTTTTTTTTAAAGATAGAGTGAGAGAGAGGAGAGAGAGAGAGGGAGAGAGAATTTTTAATATTTATTTTTTAGTTCTCGGCAAACACAACATCTTTGTTGGTATGTGGTGCTGAGGATCGAACCCGGGCCGCACGCATGCCAGGCGAGCGCGCTACCGCTTGAGCCACATCCCCAGCCCTGTTGTGTGTCTTCTTGTCGTTCTGTGCACATAATTGTTTTTTAACCTATCAGTAACTTTGCTGGCTTCTTCAAGTAAATGTGGCTTTAATTTATTGAAAGTTCTTGGATTTTTATTAGCTGGAAGAAATGCCAATGCAGACAAATGGCAAGTTTTTTTTTAGAGAGAGAGAGAGAGAGAGAGAGAGAGAGAGAGAGAGAGAGAGAGAGAGAGAGAATTTTTAATATTTATTTTTCAGTTTTTGGCGGACACAACATCTTTGTTTGTATGTGGTGCTGAGGATTGAACCCGGGCCACATGCATGTCAGGTGAGCTTGCTACTGCTTGAGCCACATCCCCAGCCCAAAATGGCAAGTTTTTAAACTGAAGTTTTCGTTGTTACTATATTGCATGGCCAGTCCACTCGTCCACCAAAGGTATTGGGCTTAATGGGCAACAACAAACTTTATTGGTAACATTTTGAAATTCACTTTTAGAAGCCTTGGTTGCACCTGATTCCAAATTTGTCATTATGGTTTGGAAATTCTCTTGAAATCCTTTTTTTTTTTTTTACAAAGTCTCCAAATCTTAAGTATAAAGTGCTTCAACAGGGTTTCAACATTTGGGATTATGACATTTGAGATATCCTGAACAGATAAATGAACAGAAAAGTTCAGAATTTTCTGATCCATCAGGGACATGAAATACATACATATATATAATCTATATGTTATATACCGATTATAAAAAACCAGTGGAGACAATTTCAGAAATGCTGTCCATTAGCCAAAGTGAAATGCATAACGTTTTTTAAAAATGAAAGATTTAGTGGTAAATACGGATCTTTTTTAGCAGTCAAATCCCTAACCAAGGGCTGGGGATGTGGCTCAAGCGGTAGCGCGCTCGCCTGGCATGCGTGCGGCCCGGGTTCTATCCTCAGCACCACATACAAACAAAGATGTTGTGTCAGCCAAATACTAAAAAATAAATATTAAAATTCTCTCTCTCCCACTCTCTCCCTCTCTCTCTTACTCTTTCTAAAAAAAAAAAAGAAAATTAAAAAAAAAACCCCTAACCAAGAAGAGTTCACCATTTAATGTTTTTTTAGATGTATTTTATTTAAAATATATTTTTATTTCAATTAATTTAATAATTATATTTATATTAAATTAATATGTACACATGTATAATAATATATTGTATACATGTATGACATTTCAATACATGTATACAATGTGTAATGATCAGATCAGGGTAATTGACATATTCACTGCCTCATCAGTCATTTCTTTGTACTGGGAACATTTAAAATCTTCTCTACAAGCTATTTTGAAATATATAATTAACTGTTGTCAACCATAGTTATCCTACTATTCCATAGAACACTAGAAGTTATTCTTCCTATCTGACTGCATGCCTGGGTTTTATAACACAGAAGGAAACTATATAACCTCTAACTAAGTATTTTGTGTGTTTAGATGATTGCCTGTGAGAGACCTAGGCAAAGGACAGGTAGCTGATTATCCAAGAAAAGGAAATGGGAGGTGCTGATACCTCCAGGGGATGGGAAAGATCCCATTTTCCAACAAAAACAATTAATCCCTGGGGTGCCTCTTTCCTGCCTTTTGGTAGGCAAGATAGGAGGAGGAGCCTTGAGGGAGGAAAGGAAACCTGACATCTATAAAGGCACAAAAGACCCCCACTCCTGCAGGCACCAGCTCTGGGTCCCAGCTGTTGTCTCTTAAATAAAACTTGCTTTCTATGCTTGCCTTGGTGTTTCTCTGGTGTTTAATCTTCAACACTTGGCGGGATGTGGGGGGTATGGGGGGTTGGGGTGATGAGGACTCCATCCTGATTTTCCCAGACCAGTATGACAAACTTGAGTTTGTCAAATTCTTTTTATTGTCTGAGGAAGGGCATTGTTGTTATTATTATTGAAAGAGCAGGAGAAGAAGTAGTCTGATTGAATAATTTGGCAACTATTCTGCATATAGTTGAAAATGCACTAAGCCCTTCCTAGAATTTGGCTTTATATCCTTCTTATAGAAGCTTTTGCATTAAAAAAAAATGTGACATGTAGTTTCCAGGATTTGGGTTTTTAAGATTTCAGTATTTGGGATTTTAATATTTTGGGATTATAATTTTTTGGAATTTTGATCTTTAAGGAATTTAGACATTGGGAATATTAGACTTTAGGAATTTTAATCTTTCAGGGTCTCTTTTTTTTTAAAGAGGGAGAGGGAGAGAGAGGGGGAGAGAGAGAGAATTTTTATTTATTTTTTTTAGTTATCGGCGGACACAACATCTTTGTTGGTATGTGGTGCTGAGGATCGAACCCGGGCCCCACGCATGCCAGGCGAGCGCGCTACTGCTTGAGCCACATCCCCAGCCCATCTTTCAGGGTTTCAACATTTACGATTATGATATTTGAGATTGTGTCTTTCAAGATTATGATTAAGAACTCAATAATACAATCAATAACTTAGACTTAACTGATATATATAGAATATTTCATCCTTCAATGAACTAATACACTTTCTTCTTAGCAGCACATGGATCCTTCTCTAAAATAGACCATATATTATGCTACAAACCAACTCTTAGCAAATATAAAAAAGTAGGGATACTACCTTGCATTCTATCAGATCATAATGGAAAGAAATTAGAAATCAATGATAAAATAAAAAATCAAAGCTACTTCAACTAAATAATACACTACTGAATGAACCATGGGTTGCAAAAGACATCAAGGAGGAGATTAAAAAATTCTTAGAGGTGAATGAGAACACTGATACAACGTATCAAAATCCCTGGGACACTATGAAGGCAGTGCTAAGAGAAAAGTTCATTGCATGGAATTCATTCCTTAAAAAAAGAAAAAGTCAACAAATAAATGACTTAACATTACATCTCAAAGCCCTAGAAAAAGAAGAACAAATCAACACCAAGAGCAGTAGAAGACATAAAATAATTAAAATCAGAACTGAAATCAATGAAATCAAAACAAAGGAAACAATTGAAAAAATTGACAAAACAAAAAGTTGGTTCTTTGAAAAAATAAATAAAATTAACAAACCCTTAACCATGCTAATGAAGAGAAGGAGAGAGAAAACTCTAATTACTAACATATGTGATGAAAAAGGAAAAATCACAACAGACAGAAATACAGAAGATGATTAAAAATTATTTTGAAAACTTGTACTCTAATATAATAGAAAATATTGAAGGCATAGACAAATTTCTAGGGTCATTTGATTTGCCCAAGTTGAATCAGGATGATATACACAATTTAAAGAAGAACTAATACTAATACTCTTCAATTTATTTCAGGAAATAGAAAAAGAGGGAGCACTTCCAAACTCATTCTATGAGGCCAATATCACCCTGATTCCATGTTATGCTGGAATTCGGGACCCCCAAAAGACCATCAGAGACCAAGATCGATGTAAACAGCAAAGAGGTGTTTATTGCGAGCTAGCTGGGTCCTCCGCACGCACACACAGCAACAGGTGACACAGAGAGGCCCCAAGCCCAGAATTTGCAGTAGTTTTATACATTCTTTGGAGAAGGCAGGGACCCCACATACTTCATAGCATCTCTTAGAAAATCATCACACACCACAGGAAAATCAAACAACAACTCTAAAACATGATTAGTGTATCAAGTGGCGGGAAAGAATCTGGAAAGAATTATTGTTTAGTTCAAGGGGTTGACGCACATAACATTGATTGGTTTAAACCATGAGGATGCCGCAAGGGGGGTAACGTGCCAAGCTGCAGGGCTTCTAGTTTAGATATTGGTCACCACACCTAGGTGGGGGCCATCTGAATTTCAGATATTTTGATATCTTGGCCTATCTTAGGTGATCACCATTTGCGGTGGCTTTTCTGAGAACTGTTTCTGCAGAGCTTTTCCGTGGTATTTTCCTGACTTTAGGACTACAGTAGGTCAGGGGTTAAGTTTCAGAGCAAAATGAGGTCCCAAGTAGAATGAGATTGCTTAGGTCTTTCATCCAAAACCAGGCAAAGACACATCAAAGAAAGGAAGCTTCAGACCAATATCTCTAATGAACATAGATGCAAAAATCCTCAATAAAATTCTGGCAAATGAATACAAAAACATATAAAAAAGATAGCATACCACTATCAAGTGGGGCTCATCCCAGGGATGCAAGGTTGGTTCAATATACAGAAATCAATAATTGTGACTCATCACATCAATAGACTTAAAGATAAGAAACATATGATCATCTCAATAGACGAAGAAAAAGCATTTGACAAAATACAGCACCCCTTCATGTTCAAAACACTAGAAAAACTAGGGATAATAGAAACATATCTCAACATTGTAAAAGCTATCTATGATAAGCCCCAAGCTACCATCATTCTATCATTCTATTTTTTTGGCAAAATAATAAATTGATTATATATGATTGCCAGATACATTCGAGATGCATTATATATTATAGCTGATAGATTATTCTCTTGCTGTTCAGAAAACAAAATGTCAAAATGAAAAATAAAATAATTTTAAATATCACACAATTACAGAGGTCCTTGAGGATCAGGGCTGGACTTGAGGTACCTCCTCATTTCCCAGGGAAGTCAGTGTGGGCAGATTTATCTCCAAATCCTGTTTGAACCTAGGTGACCTTTAGCTTCAAGGCCTGGGTCCAGCCCTGTAGCTCAGAAGGCCCGGAGGTCAAGTTTATCACCCAAGGCAGCTGGAATTTGGCTAGTCAGGATGAAAGTCAGAGTTCAGAGTCAAGTACAGGACTTCCCTGAAAGGACCAGCTAAGTCCCTGAAGCAGAAAGGAGAGGGGACAAGAGACCAACAGAGGGGACAGGCAGAGGGTGCTGTGCTGAAATGCTGGTAGAGAGAAGAGGGGGTGAGAAGGCCTCCTCAGGCATCACCTGTGGGTCTCCATTAAGCAGTGCTGTGCCCACCAGAAGCAGCAGCCGTAGGTAGACCTGATGGAAGACCATGCTTCCAGTGGTTTCCAGAACCTGAATGCAGGGCCCAGAAGGACCCTGACTGAACCCTGTAGTTCTCACTGTGCCAGAGAGGTAGAAGCACTTGGTTAATGAGGGGTCCCAGCCAAAAGTCCCTGCACCTAGACGGCATGGTCAGGCTCTCTCACATGAAAGGCAGCCCTTGACTAGGACTGAGAGACCCGTATGATCACACTGGAGTTGGTCACACGGGCTCCATAGTGGCCAGCCCAGAACTGCGTGTCCTGCCCCCAGTGTTCAAAAGACACAAAACGGACACCTGTCTTGATGTTGGAGAACACATGGGTGACTTGAAGACAGATATTGTTGTTCCACTGCTTAATGGGGGTCAGGCACAGCAGAGAATTTATCTAGGATGATCTGGTCAGTGTCTAGAAGTTGGACAAGGAGTCCATACATACAGCCACTGTCGTGTCAGGCTCCCCACCAGTCAGAGACACAAATCTTAATCCTGCTTCTGTCCAGCAGTTCTGGCTATAGACCCTCCTCCTCCAGGTCCAAGACCTGCTTCTTGCAGCACCAACTGAAGGAAGTACGAAACAGTTTTGTGTAGCTGTAGCTCCCCCCCCCCCCACGGGTTTTCTTTTTCTTTTTTCCACCACGCAGCCATTTCCACTGTGCTGCACCATCCATTTCCGGAGGCTTTCTTGGCCGTGTGGTTTGCAGATGAGGTTGCTTCCCAAAGGTCTGCGCTAGCAGAAGCGGCCCAGAGGACAAAGCCTGGCATCAAAAGCAGGTTGGGGAGGCAGACAGTTGCAGATAAACAACAGCAGAGTGCAGCCAAGCGGTGCCGTGGTCCTGGGCCAAGATCAGTAGCCACAGGGCCTGGCCATGCACCAGGGTGCACCACTCCCAGCACACCTGGTGGCCGCGGGTGAGGAGCCAGCATGGGGGCACATGGCTCAGAACCACCAGGAGCAGCTTGGGTGGCAGTTGGCTCAGGTCCAGTGCCTCCTGAGGTCCAGCTTTGGCCTGGCCCCTGGAAGTGGAGGTGCCCATGGTCCCCCAGCTGGAGCCAGCTGAGGCCCGTAGCTTAATGATGTCCCTTGCATGGGCTGAGCAGTGCCCTAACATCATTCTAAACGGAGAAAAATTGAATGCATTCTCTCTAAAAAATGGAACAAGACAGGGATGCCCTCTTTCATCACTTCTATTCAACATAGTTATTGAAACAGTGGCCAGAGCAATTAGACAGACAAAAGAAATTAAAGGGATATGTATAGGAAAAGAAGAACTTAAATTAGCACTATTTGTCAATGATATGATTCTATACCTAGAAGTCCCAAAAAACTCCACCAGAAAACTTCTAGAATTAGTAAAGGAACTCAGCAAAATAGAAGGATACAAAATCAATGCCCATAAATCAAAGGCATTTCTGTATAACAGTGACAAATCCTCTGAAAGGGAAACGAGGAAAACTACCCCATTTACAATAGCCTCAAAAAAAAAATCAACTTAACAAGGGGTGAAAGACCTCTACAATGAAAATTACAGAACGCTAAAGAAAGAAATTAAAGAAGACTTTAAAAGATGGAAAGATCTTCCTTGTCCTTGGATAGGCAGAATTAATATTGTCAGAATGACCATACTACCAAAAACACTATACAGATTTAGTGCAATTTCAATCAGAATCCCACTGACATTCCTCATAGAAATAGAAAAAGCAGTCATGAAATCCATCTAGAAAAATAAGAGACCCAGAATAGCTAAAGCAATCCTTAGCAAGCAGAGTGGAAGAGGTGGCATCACAATATCAGACCTTAAATTATACCACAGAGCTATGGTAATAAAAATGACATGGTATTGGCACAAAACAGACATGAAGAACAGAATAGAAGATAAGAGGCATGCCCACATAAATTTAGTTATCTCATACTAGACAAAGGCACCAAAAACATAGATTGGAGAAAAGATAGCCTCTTTAACAAATGGTGCTGGGAAAACTGGAAATCCATATGTAACAAAATGAAATTAAACCCCTTTCTCTCACCATGCACAAAACTGAACTCAAAGTGGATCAAGGACCTTGGAATTAAACCAGAGACACTTCGTCTAATAGAAGAAAAAGTAGGCCCAAATCTCTATCACGTGGGATTAGGCTCCAACTTCCTTAATAAAACTCCTATAGTGCAAGAATTAGATGAAGAATTAATAAATGGGACGGATTCAAAGTAAAAAGTTTCCTCTCAGGAAAAGAAACAATCAGTGATGTGAATAGAGAACCTACATCTTGGGAGCAAATTTTTACTACTTGCACATCAGATAGAGAACTAATTTCTAGGGTAAATAAAGAACTCAAAAAACAAACAACCCAATCAATGAATGGGCCAAGGAACTGAACAGATACGTCTCAGAAGAGGATGTACAGTCAATTAACAAATATATGAAAAAATGTTCAACATCTCTAGCAATTAAGGAAATGAAAATCAAAACTATTCTAAGCTTTCATCTCACTCCAGTCAGAATGACTGCTATTAACAAATACAAACGACAAAGGTACATTCATACATTGCTGGTGGGACTGCAAAATGGTGCAGTCAATACGGAAAGCAGTATGGAGATTCCTTGGAAAACTGGATACGGAACCACTTTTTGACCCAGCTATCCCATGCCTCAGTCTATACCCAAAGGACTTAAAAACAGCATACTACAGGGACACAGCCACATCAATGTTTATAGCAGCACAATTCACAATAGCTAAACTGTGGAACCAACCTAGATGCCCTTAAGTAGATGAATGGGTAAAGAAAATGTGGTATATATATACATAATGGAATATTACTCAGCAATAAAAGAGAATAAAATCATGACATTTGCAGGTAAATGGATGAAGTTGGAGAATATCATGCTAAGTGAAGTTAGCCAATCACAAAAAACCAAATGCCGAATGTTTTCTCTGATATAAGGAGGCTGATTTATAGTGGGGTAGGGAGGGAGAGCAAGGGAAGATTAGACAAATTCTAGATAGGGCAAAGAGGTGGGAGGGAAAGAGAGGGGGTATGGGGGTAGGAAAGATGGTGGAATGAGATGACCATTATTATTCTAAGTGCATGTATAAAGTCTCAAATAGTGTGAATATACTTTATATACAACTAGAGATATGAAAAATTGTGCTCTATATGTTTAATATGAACTGTAATGCACTCTTCTGTCATATATAACAAATTAGAATAAAAAAATGTCTAGAAATGAGACAAATAGATGTTGGAACACTGAAAAATCAATTTTCAATTTGACACATTTATTACGTAACAATTTCTATACTCCTGTCTAATCTAAATGTACTTTCCAATTAATATTACAATTTTTGATGACTAATGAGAAAAATAAAGTTTAAACATTTATTTGAAAAAAAGATTATGATTAACACTGTGTATGTGTATGCCATATCATCTCTCTAATAGTCTTTTTAAAATTTTTTAAAAATTTTGGTGCCAGGAGTGGAACCGGGGACACTTAACCACTGAGCTACACCCCAGCCCACATTGCATTTACATTCTGTATCCCAGACAAGTAATTTTTTTTTTATTATTACCAGAGATTGAACCCCAGGGTGCTTTACCACTGAGATACATCCCCAGTCTTTTTTATGTTTCATTTTGAGACAGGGCCTCACGAAGTTTTTGAGTCTGGCTTTGAACTTGTGAATCTCCTACCTCAACCTCCCAAATCACTAGGATTACAGGGGGTTGCCACCATGCCCAGCTTCTAATACTCTTTTAATCTGAAAAATTGATAAGATTTACCTCATGCAATTGTTGGGAAGTTAAATAAATTAATTCAGGCATTGAATTTAGCATTGTGTCTGATACATAGTAAAGAATAAATAAAAGATACTGTTATTTAAACACAAAGAAATTTTAAGATTTCTGAGGATGAAAGATTTTTATGTTTGTTCTTTTCTATTTCACATCCCTTTTCCCCACCCTAGGCCCAATCTGATTATCCCACAGTCTGCCCTATTATGTTAAATGGTAACACTACCTTTCTAATTGTTCAGCTCCCAAAGAGCCACTTTGACTCACACTACATATTCAATCTTTAATCAAACCCTGTGAGCCCTGTCTTCAAAATTTATCCTGAATCCAATTTCTGCTATCAGTTCAGGTGCAGAAAGTCTCATGAGATTGTCATTTTTATTCTGATCCCAAAACAAATCGAATAAAGCATAAAACACATGAATGAGCTGAAGACACAAAGTGAACTAAAATCAAGAAAGTGAAAAGGCCTTTATAGGAGGAAGAGACTGCTGTTGAGCCACAGGAAGATTTCTCCATAGACATTTTAAGAAGAAATGGGCTAAACTTGAGAAACTGATGTGACTCCATTTTTGAGAAACCAGCTTCTACCTCAAGGCCTGTCCAGAGGGAGGGAGCATGACCCTTGTCCTTGGAAAAACCCACAGAGCACTCCTAGGCACATACCCACCCTGCTGAGTTGTTTAACAGCAGAGATCTGGAGTGCCAGGTGTCCCTGACTCAGTTACGCTAGGTGAGGACCTATAGCAACCCCCTAGCAACCACCATTCAGCATGAGACAGGGAAAATACCTGAAATACCAAGCGACCCCCGCCCAGTAGTTTCTGTGGTTGATAACATGTTAGGAAAATGTGTAGTTTAGCAAGTACACTCCTTACAGCTTAAACCAATCAGTTCAAATGTATCCATTTTTAAAGAGAGAGAGAGAGAGAGAGAGAGAGAGAGAGAGAGAGAGAGAGAGAGAGAGAAGAGAATTTTTAATATTTATTTTTTAGTTTTCGGCAGACACAACGTCTTTGTTTGTATGTGGTGCTGAGGATCGAACTCGGGCCACACGCATGCCAGCGCGCTACCACTTGAGCCACATCCCCAGCCCTGTATCCACCTCTTGAACTAACCAATCACCCCTATCCAACTTGTTCCCGCCATGAATGTGCTAATCAATGTTAAGAGTTGTTTGACTTTCCTGCAGTATGAAATGATTTGTTGTGTGATATTGTGACGCATAGAATATCTCCCCAAAACCTATAAATCCTCACTGAACTAAGGGCCAGGACTCACTCCTCAGGACTGCCATGTCGGAAACGGTTGTGAGTCTAGGCTTGAGTTTGCAATAAAGACTCTTGTGTGATTGCATCGAATTTGGCTCCTGGAGGTCTATTGGGGTCCCACGAATCTGGCATTACAAACTCAATAAGCTTAACTAACAGCTACCCTGTAAAATGATAAAGAGGCAGATGGGCAGAGAAGACCAGAAATGTTATCAGTGTCTAAAGAGTATCTGTTGGCTGGATATTTTCTATGTATTTTTCCAGATTAATTTTCTTTTCTCCTTGATTTTATTTATTTATAGAATTACAAGTAAAATGGCATATATTTAAGGCATACTACTTGATGGGGTATTTTTTGGGGGTACTGGGTATTGAACCCAGGAGTGCTTTACTGAGCTACATTCCCAACCCTTTTATAATTTCTTAAAATTTTAAGACAGGGTCTCACTAAGTTGCTAAGGCTGTCCTTGAACTGGCAATCCTCTTGCCTCAGCCTCCCAAGTCACTAGGGTTATAGGTATGTGCCACTGTGCTAGGCCCACATGATGTTTTGATATATGTATGAGTTGTGCAATGGCTAAATCAAGCTATCCAACAAACGCATGATCTTACATACTTATTTTTTTTTGTAGTGAGAACACTTACAATATACCCTCACCAATTTTCTAGTATTACAATATGTCATTATTAACTATAGTCACTGTGATATACAACAGATGTCTTGAAATTATTCCTCCTATCTGAATGAAATTTTGTGTTTTTTGACTAATATCCCTTCTGAGCATTCTACTCTCTGTTTCTGAGTTTGACATTTTTAGATTCCACATATAAGTGAGATCATGTTGTATTTGTCATTATATATCTGGCTTATTTTATGTAACATAATGTCTTCCAGTTTTATCCATGTTGTAAAAAGTGACAAGATTTCCCCAATTTTGAAGGTGAAGTAGTATTCCATTGTGTGTTTGTATTCCATTATATATTTTCTTTATTCATTCATCCATTGGTGAACACTTAGGTTGATTCTATATCCTGTCTATTATAAATAATGCTATAATGAGCATGGGAGTGTAGATATCACTGTATCTCACTCATATTGTATCTCATGGTCATCTCATGTATTTTGAATATAGACCCAGTGGTAGAATTGCTGGATCATATAGTAGTTCTAGTTCTAGCTTTAATTATTTGAGGAAACTCCATACTGTTTTCCATAATGGTCGTACTAATTTACATTCCCAATAACAACGTGCAAGGTTTCTCTTTTCTCCATATCTGTACCACCACTTGTTCTCTTTAGTTTTTTTTTTTTTTGGTATTGGAGATTGAACCCAGGGATGCCTTACCACGGAGCCACATCCCCAGTCCTTTTTGTATTTTATTTAGAACCAGGCTCTCACTGAGTTGCTTAGGGCCTTGCTAAATTGCTGAGACTGGCTTTGAACTTGTGATCCTCCTGCTTCAGCTACCCAAGCCCCTGGGATTACAGGCATGCATCATCTCACCCACCTCTCTTTAGGTTTTTTTATAAGGGGGATGGAACATGCCTGTAATCCCAGTGGCTCGGGAGGCTGAGACAAGAGGATCATGAGTTCAAAGCCAGCCTCAGCATCAGTAAGGCACTAAGCAACTCAGTGAGACCCTGTCTCTAAATAAAAAATACAAACTAGGGCTGCGGATGTGGCTCAGTTGTTGAGTACTCCTGAGTTCAATCTCTGGTACAAAAAAAAAAAAAAAAGAAAAAAAGAAAAAGAAAATCATTATAACAGGTGAGAGGTGATATCTTATTATGATTTTAATTGACATTTTATGATAATTAGTGATCAGCATTTTTTCATATACCTGTTGGTCATTTGTATGTCTTTTTTTTGGAGAAATATCTGTATATGCCTTTTGCCCATTTAAAAAAAAATCAGACTTTTTTTTTAAAGAGAGAGGGAGAGAGAGAGAGAGAGAGAGAGAGAGAGAGAGAATTTGTTTTAATATTTATTTTTTAGTTTTCTGCGGACACAACATCTTTTGTTTGTATGTGGTGCTGAGGATCAAACCCGGGCCGCACACATGCCCCAGACTTTTTTTTTTTTTTTTTTTTTTTACTATGGAATTGTTTAACTCCGTTACATATTTTGGATATAAACACTTTATTAGTTGTACATTTGACAAATATATTCTCTGATTCTGTATGTTCTTTCTTCATTCTGTTGATTATTTCATTCCTATGCAGAAGCTTTTTAGTTTCATGTAATCTCATTCATCTCTTTTTGTCGATCACTCAGTCTCTGTACGTCACTGTTATGATTTGAATGTGAGGTGTCCCCCAAAAGCTCAATGCAAGAAGGTTTAGAGGAGAAATGATGTGATTTTGAAAGCCTTAACCCAATCAGTGAATTAACCCCCTGATGGGGATTAATTGAGTGGTAACTGAAGGCAAGTAGGGTGTGGCTGGAGGAGGTGGGCATTGCGGGGGTGGCTTTGGGTATATATTTGGTATCTGATGAGTGGATCCTCTCTCTCGTGTGAGCTGCTTTCCTATACCACACTCTTCCACCATGTTGTTCTGCCTCACTTCGAGCCCTGAGGAATGGAGTTGACTGTGAGTCTTCAAATAAACATTTCCTCCCCTAAAATTGTTCTGGTTGGGTCTTTGAGTCACAGCAGTGAAAAACCTGACTAAAACAATCACTTTGAATATTTTGAAATGCCATATAGGTAATGAATTTGAAATGTCCTTATAGATAATGAATCTTTCTATAGTTTTGGGTGTCTCATTTCCAAGGAAATTTACATATGAGAGGGGAAAGCACAACATAATAGAGCACCATTGTGCTTTTTCTTTTGGAACAAAATCATTTGAATTTTGAATGAAGGAATAGCCCAAAGGTTCAGGGCATTTTTTATTTGGGTGATGGAGAAAAATGGCCATCAATTCTCTGAACCTGGGGAAGTGAGCTAGTTGGGCAGTGTTATGGTTTGAATGTGTTCCCCAAAGTTCATGTGTTGGAAACTTTATCCCGAATGCAACAGTATTGATAAAATAACCTTTAGTAAGTGATTAGAGCATAAGAACTCTAAACTTATAAATGAAATAATGCTGTTGTTATGGGAAGGGTTATTTATCAAGGGAATGGCTTCCTGATAAAAGGATGACTTCTGCTCGCTCTCCCTTCTTTTGTGCACGTGTACTCCATGATATAATGTGCCATGGAGGCTCTCACCAGATGGAGCTTCTCAATAGTAGAGAGATGGAAGAAATAAATCTCCAGAGATGGAAGAAATAAATCTCCGTTCTTTATAAATCACCCAGTGTGCGGTCTTCTATTGAAGCAGTACAAAACAGAGTAAAACAGGCAGTTTTAATCTAAGAAAGTTTGTGATGTCTCTGTCAGTTGGTAATAGTGTGGCAAGTTGGAAAGCTTATGATGACCTTTGATGGTTGGCTGGGGAGAAGTAGGTGTATCTAGGATTTAGCCTGTATCACTTTTACTTGAGCCGCTTTCACCTGAGCCATTCAGTGTAGAAAAAATATGTGCCACAGGGACTTGACCTTGAACTGTTCAAAATGCATATTTTTTCTGGTTTCCATGGAAATGGTTACAGTGAGGCCAGCACAGGTCTTGTACATGGTAGTGTCTGGGGAGTTTATTAGAACTCTGTCTATGACCAATTCCACCCCACTTCCAGGAGAGCACATATAATTCTCTTCTTTGGTGCTAGAATAGTTGGGGGCATAGAAAAGGCCAAAAGGCCTTTGAAATGGCCAAACCTCCTCTGAATTGAGAACACTAGTCAGAATAAAGAAATAAAGCAGGAATACTGAGATCTGGAAAGCAGAATAAACTTTATTATGAACTGGAAAGGCTAAGCAAGAGAGGAGCTACTGACTTTGAGGATCAGTATGAGCAATAAAGTATCCAGAGGCTTAGTGAGCAAGGGGTCACCTCTCTGGATTGCCTCGGATGCACTTGCTACCTACTGGAGAATGGGACATTTAGGATTTCTTGTTCAAGAAATATGCCTAGGTTTCATATTCAAGGTGAGAAAAAGAAGTTTTCAAGAGTCACAGAACATACTACTGGCAGCAATCATGACATTGAGGTGGACGGAAATAGGTGGAGCGCCACCTACTGGGAGCAAAGGCCTAATTTATAAGGGAGTTTGGAATGATGGAGAACGGAGATGGTGAGAATCCTTGTGTTCTAAAATTCACAAATGGTCCCTCCCTTTCTACATTTATATTACATTTGATGACTTCTAACATCAGCATGATCTTCAGTAAACACCTCAACGTGGGAAGATTCTGTATTAGAAGAAGGGAGAAACTGAAGTATCTGTGGTTGCGCTTGGGGGGATGTGTGGGCAGCTCAGTTCATGGACTTGGTGATAGTAGTAGTGGGTGAATTTGTCCCTCCTCTGCTTTTTATTTCCATTCAGGCCCTTATATTGGATGTTGCCATCTATATTGGGGAGGACAGACTACTTTATGGAGTTTGCATATTCAAATGCTAATCTCATCCAGAATACAGCCTCACAAACACCTGGAGAAATAATGTGTAATCTGGGCACACAAAATTAACCACCAGATTAATTCTCAAGGAGCCATGTGTTTTTGTAGGAATAACTGGAGAAACGATGGGAACCAACCACTCCTTTACTTTTTAGGTCATTAATGTCTTTAACATTCCCCAGGAATTCAATATTGCTTTTTATTTAATGTCTTAGTGGGGTAGGGGTAATTCTGGTATTTCTAACCCATTTTAGCTTGCCATTGCTCTTCAATCAATTAATACCAATTCTGCTACCTGATTCTGTTCATCAATTAATACCAACCCTGCTACCACTGATTCCATTCAAGCACCTTTTACATCCTCTATGTAACTGTGTAGTCAAGTCCCATTTGCTCATTACCTTTCACTGATCTAGGTAACCCATTACTCCATATCCAACTCTGGCTTCTCCAGACCTATTTACCTATTATTTAACTCTAAGGTCACTGACAATCTTCAACACAGGTAATTTTAATCACCCACTAAGTGGTTTTTTGGGAGTGCCTTTGCCAACCTGACATTTGTCCACTCTTTATACACCTCTTGTTAACCACCCTTTCCTCATTAGTTGGTGAGTATGTCCTAGATCCACAGATGAACCCCACGCTCATTGTCTTCCCCCAACTGCTCAGCCAGACACTAGACCTACTGTATTCTCTCTGCTGTTGATGCAGTCCAGTTCCCATTAGATTTTTTTTTATGATGCAAGCAATTCTTGTCTTATTATCACAATATGCACTTCTAAAGGTTACCCTCCTACTGATTGGGCATATAGACTGGGCACCTCTCACCTGACCTCCTCTATGAACATGTGGTAGACCAGTATTCCCCTCATGCCTGTTTTTTGGTAATATATTTTTAGTTGTTGATGGACCTTTATTTTATTCATTTATTTTTATGTGGTTCTGAGAATTAAACCCAGTGTCTCACACATGCCAGTGTGCTACTGCTGATCCCCAGCCCCAGCCCCTGAACTATGGTTTAAATTTTTTTGTTCTTTCTAGTTATACATGACAGTAGAATTCATTTTGACATAATTATACAAGCATGGAATATATCTTGTTTTAATTCAGACCACAGTACCTCTCCTTTCCCTTCCCTTGTCATTTTTATTTTCTGACAGGATCTCACCAAGTTGTCAATGCTGCCCTTGAAATTACGATCCTTCTGTCTCAGCCTCCCAAATCACTGGGGTTACAGGCATGCACCACCACACCCAATCTTATAATGTTTTGATAATGTATTTTATGTGTAAAAGTTTAAATTTTTTTGGGGGGGGTACCAGGGATTGATCTCAGGGGCACTCGACCACTGAGCCACATTCTCAGCCCTATTTTGTATTTTATTTACAGACAGGGTCTCACTGAGTTGCTTAGTTCCTCGCTTTTTACTGAGGCTGGTCTTGAACTCATGATCCTCCTGCTTCAGCCTCCTGAGCCACTGGGATTACAGGCATGTACCACTGCACCCAACAAAAGTTTTGTATTTTGATGAAGTAAAATTTATCCACTTTTTATTTTGTTTGCTTATATTTTAGATGTTATACCTTAGAACATAGCCTATCCCAAGTCACAAAGATTTACATTACTTGGATTGATTTTTTTAGTGTTAAACCTGTCTTGCATTCCTTGGATGTAATCTATTTTCCAATTTATCTTTCTTTTCTATGTTTGATATACTACTATTTAAAAGGTATTGTGTATATTGGTATACATACAAAATGGTCCAGATTTTTTTTTGTACTGGGAATTGAACCTAGGAACACTTTACCACATCCCCAGCCTGTTTTATCTATCTATCTATCTATCTATCTATCTATCTATCTATCTATCTATCTATCTATCTATCTAGGACAGGGCTTTAATAAGTTGTTGAGTCTGGCTTTGAACTTGTGATCCTCCTGCCTCAGATTTCAGAGCTACTGGGATTATAAGCATGTGCCACCACACTGGGCTTGTCCAGATTTTGTTATTTTAAAAATGTTTTCTTTCTGATTTTAGTTTCAGGTTAATATTGGACTCATAAAATTATTTTAAAGTACACATTCCTTAATTTTCTGAAACATTTTGTGTGGGATTACTACTATTCATCAAAAATTTAATGGAATTCACTAATGAAGCCATGTTCACTTGGAGTTTTTATTGTGAGGAAGATTTAAATTATTAATTCATTTGTTAAAATAGATGTAACTCAGGCTGGGGTTGTGGCTCAGTGGTAGAGCACTTGCCTAGCACACATGAGGCACTGGGTTCAATCCTCAGCACCACATAAGAAAAAAAATAAATAGGTAAAATAGATGTAATACTCTTCAAATTTTGTATGTAATTGTATTGTTTTATTAATTTTTGTATTTCTATAAATTTGTTCATTTACATGATTTTATAAAGTTAATAGGCAAATGTTTATCATTGTTATGGACTGAATTTGTCCCCTCAAAATCAATATGTTGAAATCTTAACCCCCCAATGTGATGGTATTAGGAGGTGGAGCCTTTGGAAGATAATCAGGCTATGAGGGTGGAACCTTCTGAATGAGATTAATGCCCATTTAAGAAGAGATACAAGAACTTGTCCTTGTTCTGTGCTGTTAGAAATGTGAGTTACAACAAGATCACCATTACCAACCAGGAAGTTGTCAGACACAGGACTTGTGGGTACCTTGATCTTGAACTTTCCAGCCTTCAGAACTATGAGAAATATTTTTTTTTTGGTTTAAATCATCCAGTCTATGGTAATGTTATAGTAGCTCAACAAAACTGACCGAAGAAATATTTCTTTTTATCCTTTTAATATCTATAGCATCTGTAATAAATATTTGCTTTTTTATTCTTTTTTTGGCGGGGTTACTGGGGAATTGAACCCAGAGGCACTTTACTACTGAGCTACATCTTCAGCCTTTTTTATTTTGAGTCAGGTTCTCAGTAAGTTGTTTAGAGGCTTGCTTTGAACTTGTGATCCTCCTGTATCAGCCTCCTGAGTTGCTGGGATTACAGGTATGCACCATCACACTCTACTCTTTTATTCTTGATATTGGTGATTTGTGAATTTTCTTTCTCCTTTTTGGTAGTTGATGATAGGCACATTGATTTTGTGGATATTTAAAGTAACCAGATTTTTAAAAGTTTTTATTGTTATTTTTTGAAATATATAGTTTTAGTTGCTGATGGACCTTTATTTTTATTTATATATGGTGTTGAGAATTGAACCCAGGGCCTCACATAGACCAGGCAAGCGCTCTACCACTAAGCCACAACCCCATCCCCCATTTATTTATTAAAATATATGTTTTTTAATTGTAGATGGACACAATACCTTTATTTTATTTTTATGTTGTGCTGAGGATTGAACCCAGCACCTCATGAGTGCTAGGTGAACACTACCACTAAACCGCAACCCCAGCTCCCCAGTTTTTATTTATTTTTTTAATTTAATTTTAATTTAATTTATTTTTTAGTTGTAGTTGGACACATACCTTTATTTATTTATTTTCATGTGGTGCTGAGGATTGAACCCAGGGCCTTGCATGTGCTAGGCAAGTGCTCTACCACTAAGCTACAGCCCCAACCCCCCAGTTTTTATTTTTAATTAAATAATTTATATTGAGATAATTTTAGATCCACATGCATTTGTAAAATATAATACAAGCAGATTTCATATATCTTTTACTCAATTTCCTCCAATGGTAATGACTTGTAAAACTATAGTATAATATCACAAAGAGGACATTGACGTTGATATAGTCAAGATAGAACAGTATATCATCATGAGGATCCCTCATGTTGTTCCTTCTCCCATAAGGTCCTTAACCTCGGGCAACCACTAATGCATTTTTTATTTCTATAATTTTGTCATTTCAAGAATGTTATATAGGGGGAACACATTCGACCTTCAATGGATTCCACCTTTTGGGTTACCTTCTTCCTCCGGGAGAAGTCTTTTCTGCTATTCTTTAATAAACTTCTATTTTCCACTCTGACCTTGCCTCGGCGTGCTTCTCTGGTGTTATTCTTCAACACTGGGGAAGCAAGGACTCGTCACCAGTCAACAGAGATAACATATTGGAGGTTCCCAACCAAGATTCTACAGCAGTCATCCAGAAGGATTTACACAAGTAAAGCATCAGGAGTTATGACCGGAGGAAGCCAGGGGAGCAATGCGATGGCTTCAAAAACCCTGGTGAACATACAAGAAAAGGCAAAATGTCCCATCTGCCTAAAGCATTTAACAGAGCTACTGACTCTAGGCTGTGGTCACAGCTATTGCCAAACATGCATCTCTAGGAACAAGAAGTCTGTGACCAGCCCAGGAGGGGAAAACAGGTGTTTCCTATGTAGTATCAGGAACTTATTTGGAAATACCAAAGCTAATCAGCCTTCAGCTGATGTAGCAGAAGGACTCAGGGAAGTCAAGTTGAGCCCTAGCACTGTGCAAAATGCAGGCTTATGTGCACACCATGGACAGAAATTCCTACTCTTCTGTGTGGAGGATAGGAAGGTAATTTGCTGGCTTTGTGAGAGTTCTCAAGAGCACCGTGGGCACCAAACATTACTCATGGATGAAGTGACCAAGGAATATCAGGACAAGCTCCAAGCAATTCTCAAGAGACTGAGGAAGGAACAAGAAGAAGCTGAGAAGTTGGAAGCTGATATCCAAGAAGAGATCACTTCTTGGAAGTGTCAGGTAGAGACTGAGAGAAAAAGGATACAAATGGAATTTAATCATCTTAGAAGAATCCTGGACAGCGAGGAAGAGCGAGAGCTACAAAGATTGGATCGGGAGGAGAAGACGACACTGGATAGCTTGGCAGAAGCAGTTGGTGAAAGAGCTCCTCTCAGATCTAGAGCATCAGAGTCAATGGTCAACACTGGAGCTACTGCAGGACACAAGTGGAATCAAGAAATGGAGTGAGATCTGGACTCTGAAGAAGCCAAAAACTGTCTCCAAGAAGCTAAAGACTGTATTCCATGCTCCAGATCTGAGGGGGATGCTGCAGAGCTTCAGAGAGCTAACAGATGCCCAATGCTACTGGGTGGACTTAACATTGAATCCAGGCAACTTAAATTTGAATCTTGCACTTTTGGAAGATGAGAGACAAGTGACAAGCGTGTGTATTTTGCCACTTAAGCGTTACGATTGTGGCATCTTAAGCTCCCAACATTTCTCTTCAGGGAAACATTACTGGGAAGTTGATGTATCCAAAAAGATCAGCTGAATCCTGGGAGTATTCTGTAGAAAACGTTCTGCAAAGTATGCTGAGAGAAAAGACGCGAATCATACACAAATGTGTCCTCCACATACACACCTAAGTACGGCTACTGGGTTATAGGTTTACAGAATAACTTTGAGTATATCGTCTTTGAGGATTCTTCCAGCTCTGATCCTAAGGTGTTGGCCCTCTTTATGGCTATTCCTCACGGCCGTGTTGGGTTTTTTCTCGACTATGAAGCACAAACCATGGGTCACTCATCTACAAATTCTCTAAATGTTATTTTTCTCAGCCTGCTTATGCATATTTCAATCTTTATAAATGTCCAGCCCCCATGACACTGTGCCTACTTTTGGATTCCTTGTCTAGAGGCTCCTCTCCTGCTTCTGAACACATCCTGTGGTCATCCCTGTGGTCTCCCTTCTCTACTTGAGAATTTCTACTCATCCTTGAGATGAGATACACTATAATGTATCTGGTTTAAGTTAGGAGAGATGCTTTTGTACCCATTTATTCTTCTTCATATTCTCAAAGATAGACATCGAATCCCAGGAGCTCTGGCTGAGATAGGAGATAGGAGGATCATAATTCAAAGCCAGCCTCAGCAATTTAGCAAGATTCTGTCTCAAAATTTAAAAAACAAAAACAGGGAGTTGGGGATGTGGCTTAGTGCTTAAATACTCCTGGATTCAATCTCTGGCATCAAAATAAAGATGGATCATTGTTTAAAATATCCGTGCCCTCCCATTTCTCCATATTTCCCTGCCACTGACATGAAGAGAGTAGCAAAGCCTCTTGGCCACCCATTTGTGTTATTTAGAAAAATCCACACAAATCACTCCTGTGACCAGGATGACCAAAAACTGGAGAGTCTTTGATCAAATGTCAGTTTGCCCAGGATACCCAAGGTTGATTGGGCAGTTGAGGAGAGAAAAACATCCACTATAGATTTACCCAGAGTGAAGAGTCATCTTCAGAGGATTTAATTCAAATCCTGTTTCCTCTGTAATAAACTGTGTAATGGTAAATAAATGTTATGGTTCTTTTTTCTCAAATACAAATTGGGATTTCAAACTGTACCTTAGTTAAGATCATTATGTGAAACTAAATGTCAATAAATATAAAATGCCTAAAAAAAAGAATGTTATATAAACTGGGTGTGGTAGCATGTGCATGTAGTCCCATTAGCTTGGGAGGCTGAGGCAGGAGGATCACAAGTGTAAAGCCAGACTCAGCAAGTAAGCGAGGCCCTAAGCAACATGGTGAGACCCTGTCTCAAAATTTAAAAAATAAATAAATAAATAAAAATGAACTTGGGATGTGGCTCAGTGGTTAAGTCCCCCTAGGTTCAATCCCTGGTATTCCCAAATATTATGGTAGGTAACTTTTAGGGAATGATTATTTTACTTGGCATAATTATCTAAAGATTCACTGATATTCTTAATAGTTTGTTCCAGTTTATTGATGAGAAGCATTCCATGGTATGAAAATGACACAGTTGCATAATTTCTATTGCATTCACCTATTGGATTACCCACTGAAGAACAGCAGGGTTGTTTCCAGGTTTGGGTTATTATGAATAAACTTGCTATAAGCATCTGTATGCAGGTGTGTGTATGTATGCACACATGCATGCATGCTTGTTTGTGTGTGTATATAGTATAAGCTTTCATTTTTGTGGGATAAGTGGCCAGAAGTGCAGTTGCTGAATTGTGTTTCACTTTTAAAGAAACTTTTGAACTCTACTGGCTTTGAACTTGTGATCCTCCTGCCTCAGCCTCCAGAACCACTGGGATTACAAGCATGTGCCACCATACCTGGCTGGTCCAGATTTTGTTATTTTAAAAATACTTCCTTTCTGATTTTAGTTTCAGATTAATATTATTATTATTTTAAAGCACACATTCTTTAATTTTCTGAAACATTTTGTGTGGGATTACCATTATTCATCAAAAGTTTAATGGAATTCACTAATGAAGCCATGTTCACTTGGAGTTTTTATGTGAGAAAGATTTAAATTATGAATTCATGTTAAAATAGATGTAACTAGGGCTGGGGTTGTGGCTCAGTGGTAAAGCACTTGCCTAGCACACATGAGGCACTGGGTTCAATCCTCAGCAACACATAGTAAATAAATAAATAAGTAAATAAATAAATAAATAAATAAATAAATAGAATAGAATAGATGTAATTTTCTTCAAATTTTGTATTGTAATTGCATTGATTTATTAATTTTTGCCCCTGGATTCAACCCCCAGTTCAAAAAAACAAAACAAAACAAACAAACAAACAGACAATTAGGTTTGGGAATTCTATTTCATATTTTGTCTGTTCTGATCAACATTGCATAATGCAAGTAGTGTTTTCCATATTTTTATGTGCTTATTTACCATTGTATGTCACTTTCTGTGAAATGTCTCTTCATATCTTTTTACTATTTTCTATTTGCTTGTTTGGTTTTACTTTTAAGTTCTCAAGTTCTTTATGTATATAAATATTAGATTCTTTTGGTCAGATATGTGATTCGAGAATATTTTCTCCTACTGTATAAACTATATTTCTATCCTTTTAATGGTCTCTTTCATGAAACAAAAGTTTTTTTAACATTGATGAAATCTGATTTATCAATTATTCTTTATATATTATGCTTTTGGTATCAAGTAACTCTAAGGATTCTTTGCCTAATCCCGTATCCCAAAGATTTTCTCCTAAAAGTTATATAGTTTTACATTTTATATGTAAATTCACAATGCATTTTGAGTTAATTTGTGTATGAAGTGTGAATCTTTGGTTGAGGTTCACTTTTTGCCTTGTGAACTTCCAATTGTTTCAATACCATTTATTGAAAATATCTTTTCTTCACTGAATTGCTTTTGCCCTTTTGTCAAAAATCAGCGGGCATATTTGTGTGTGCCTATATTTGGGTTCTATGTTCTGCTCCATTGATCTATGCCTCTATCACTCTGCCAATACCACACAGTTCTAATTACTGTATTGCAGTTATATAATAAAAGTTGAAATTGGGCACTTTAATTCTTTCTGCCGTTTTTCAAAAGTGTTTTTAGTGATTCTAGTTCCTTTGACTTTTCTACCAAAGCCTGGGCAAGATTTTTTTATAGATATAATCTTTTTCTCTCATCTATTTACCCATTATAGATATATGTTGTCTATATATAACCATAACATTTTACTTGGATTTTGATATAAATTGCATTAAGTATATACATCAATTTGGACAGGCTTGACATTCTTACACTTGAGTCTTCCAATTCATGAACATGCTGTGTCTCTCCATTTATTCTGATTCTCAAACATTTCTCTTATCAACATTGTGTAGTTTTCAGCATACAATTCCTTTACATATTTTGTTAGGTTTACACCTAAGTCTTTCAGTTTTTAAGCAATTGTAAATGGTATGATATTATTTCATTTTGGTGTCACTTGCTCTTGCTAGTGTATAAAAACACAATTTGGGTCTTTGTGTGTTATTCTTGTATCCTGCAACTTAGTGAAATTGCTTATTTGTTCTAGGAGATTTATATGGATTGCTTGGTATTTTTTATGTAGAAAATCATGTTATCTGTGAATAGGGACAATTTTGTTACTTTCTTTTATGTATGCCTTTTATTTTCTAGTCTTGCCTTATTGTGCTAGCTAAAAAGTCCAACACTGTTGAATAGGCATGGTGAGAATGGATATCCTTGTTTTGTCCCCACTCTTAGGAGCAAAGTATTCAGTCTCTCAATTTTAAAAATAACATTTTTAAAAGATACTGTTTATCAAGGTAAGGAAGTTTTTTCTTATTCCTATTTTTCTGAGAAATTTTTTCTTTTCTAATATAATCTCGGTTTCTTTGAAAGAGGCTTTTCATGTGAAAGAATGTTTTGTATTGCAGCCAATTTCTTTGAAATAGGTTGAACTATTGAATTGTCAGTAGGCACAACATCAGAAGTATTCCTCAAAAAATTTGTTGTGTTCCATTTAGCCATAAAGAGCAGATGCATTTATGAAGGGTTTTGAGTAGTGTTCTTCAAACTTAGTGTCATAGTTGGAAATGTCAAAGATCCTGGAAGCAAACTAAGTTGCAAATATAAATTATTATGATAACACGAATAGATCAAGAACCAGTGCAGGGATGAAATACCATTTTTAGTGAGAAACTGCATAATCATCAGATTGTGAAAAGGAGAAAATTAAGGAAAAAATTAAGTGCTGTAGAATACTACAGGTACATATAGGGGCTGTGGGTGGTATATTGTTTCTTTGAATTACCACAGGTATTTCTTGTTCAGGCTACAGGTTTCCTAGATGTTATTGTATTGGAGGATACTATAGTAAATATGAATTCTTCAAAAGTCTTTGTAGCTTTAACCAATATCTTGAATAGTCAGTAGACTTACTGTCTTTGCATAGTTACAATATTTGAGGGCAGACCTCCCCAAATGGAAGCCAGCCTATTATTCTGTACTTTCCATTATTGTTTCTGGGCATATCTTACTTTCAGTCTGATAGTTATTTGTCTATTAGTTGTTTGTATACTTCCTCTGCTACATAATTTTGATTAATTAGTGTTGAAGATGGGTGGCTTTAAAGTTATTGATTTGATAAATCTGCTAGGGTAGGCTTGTGGAGGCATTGTGGCCTCAAGACCTGGTGATTTGGGTTCCCTGGTAAAATCAAAGGATTCCATAAATGTGGTCCATCAAGCATTGTAACTGTGCCTGATACATAGTAAGCACTTAGTAACACTTCTAGAATGAATAACTGGTACAAGCTGTCTTAGCTGTTCTTCATTAGAACTCATCTATGGAGTTCTAAAGAAAGCCTTGGTGTTAAGTACTCTAATTCACATAAAACCTGGTCAAATTTATGCTAAGATAACTTGAAGAAATAGCCATTGAGATAGATATTACCAAAGTCAGGATGTTCTGAGGACAGGTTGTTTGTCATCATGCAGCTGGAATCATTTTTCTATATAATATAATAATATATCAGGCTAGAGTAGGCTGGTGTTGGGGTTGAAGAAGAGAACTGGGTGTAGGGAAGAGAAACAGGGCTGAAAACAGGATCTTTATTGCTGAACAACTACATGTATGTTGGAAGAATAAGCTAGTGCTTCCAAAACTGCATGTTTTGACAAACAGAAAATGGCACTTATTATATGGTATACTGAAAAACTGGACAAGATTATTCAAAGTTGAAGGCAACTTGCCCAATTCTCTGAATGCCCCAGGTCTTCATGGTCATTCCATGGTCAATTCAATATTTCATAAACCTATAACCCAGCAAGAATAATTATCAGTGAAAGAAATCTTTTTCCCTATTGAACTCAGTTATTGGGCTAACTAGAACAGTAACATAAAGAATAAATTGTGGGTAGAACCTGAGAAACACCAATAGATTCAAGATCAACTTTACTTACTTAGAGTGTTTCTAAGTTTAATATGATTGATACATTATAGAACCTATGTGCATGTCTGGATCATACAGAACATATAGGACAGGGTCCAATAATTCTACCTTTTCAAGTAGAACTCTTTTAGGGTTATTACAAAAGCAGCAGTATATCAGATGTCCAGGAAATTCTGTCATTATTAGAATAAAAATGTGATCTTATGATTATGAAGGCCACATAAAGATTTCATGAATCAGTTTCTGAAAATATATAAGGTATTGAATATGTCAAACAGCAGAAACATGTTGTCTGAGACTCATCTGGTCTACAACATTCCATATATTGCTTTCATCCATTCTAAAGGCAAAACCTAGTTTTATAAAAAACAATGTTTGAAAATTTCTCAAAAGAAGATATGGAAATAGTCAACCAGCATATGAAAAGGTCCTCACAATTTTAATCATTTGGGAAAAGCAAATTATAATGGACTATAACTACAAAACCTTTAGTGATCAAAATTAAAAAGACTACAAACTCCAAGTATTGACAAGAATGTCAAGCAATTGGAACTTTCACATATCGTGGTGGGAATATAAAATGATAGTTACTTCAGAAAACAGCTTGTCAGTTTCCTATAACATAGCATACATTTGCCTTATGAACCCAAAATTCAACCCCTTATTTATTTTCTCAAGAGAAAACATGGACTGGGGTACAGCTCAGATGGTAGACTGTTTGTCTAGCATGCATAAGGCCCTGGGTTCAATCCCCAGCACCAAACAAAACAAAACAAAACAAAACAAAACAAAAAAACAGAGAAAATATATGGCCACACAAATAACTGTATATGAATGTTCATAATAGTTTGATTGAAAATGGCCAAAACCTGGAAACAACCCAAATTTTCATTGATGGGTGAATTGACAAAAAATTGTGGGCATATCCATCAAACACAATACTAGTTAGCAATGCAAAGTAGTAAGTTACTGCTATATGTAAGAATATGAAAGAATTACAAGAATATTGCATTAAATTAAAGAATATAGATATAAAAGTGTACATAGTGTATGCTTCCATTTATATAACACTCTGTAAATATTAAATGTATTTGAGGTAACAAAAATCAATTAGTGATTGCCTGAGAATTGTTTGGATAACTGGTTGACTGGAATGGGTACAAGTGAATTTTGAAGGAGTAGGATGAAAATGTCTTATATTTTGATTGTGGTAGTTGTTACTTCTGAGTGCTATATAAACTTGTCAGAACTCATAATAAAGTACACTAAAAATGACTAAATTTTATTTTATGTAAATGATATTTCAAAAATACATGTGTTTGGAAGCTTACTGCCTCATTTCACTTATATGAAGACTGATATAGGTGTCTAATGTACTTTTGCCACAAGTTGTCATTTATGTGTTGTTGGAAGCACTTGGCCTTAGGTACTTGACATAAACATGGGCCCCAGGTCCCAGGTTAATCATATTCACATTAAAATTTTCTTTCAGTTCTAAAACTGCTTTCTGGTAAGTGGCATACTTCTCTAGTGTAAGGAAGTGACAGATAGTGTAGGTCTACAGTGAGCATAGCTAGAACTTAAGGAAGAATTTCAAAATAAGATGATGAGCCTAGACTTTCATGGATATAGTGAAGCAGTTGGATCTACATCTATAAAAGGGGTGGGTGTGGGCCATAATGCTCTAAAATAATGTTTTTTTTGGCATGTTATTTCATGAGTATGTTAATTCAATGACCTCTTCTGCTAATATGGGATGTGTAAAAGAGTATCCATTTAAACTAGGATAATCATGGAATCAGGCCAAAGTGCACCAGCCAGAGTGCACCACCCAGAATTCTCTAGTATAAAATGCCCTTTTTCTTACCCTTGGTAAGTGACAGTAAAAGATGAGCCTTCCATTCTCACCCTGGCAACCTGGTTAGTATGCAAAAGAACTTCCAGAGATGAAGTGGCACCTGTGGACAAAGGGGTTAGCTCAGATGCTGGTGTGGTCAAGAGGCCTGTGACATAGATGTCTTTATTTCTTTAGTTTTGTGGATACATCTGTATTTATACTCTAATGCTTAATAGTTCTGAAATAATAATAAGACTCTGATTGATCCACTCATTGGTTTCTTCCTGAGACTTGCTGAGAACCTAGAGTTTGAGGCTTAATTTATCCACTCAACAAATTGCATAGACTATGGTTTTTTTTTTTGTGTGTGTGTGTGTGTGGTGCTGGAGATCAAATCCAGGGCCTTGTGCATTCTAGGAAAACACTCTACCAACTGAGTTCTATCCCCAGCCCTCTATGTTTTAACTGGTTGAGCTATTTAAAAAATTTATTAGCTTGAGAGGGGTAGGGATTGTTTGACTCTCCTCATGCCCTGCCAGAATCAGAGGTATTTAGAATCCCTCCAAATCTGAGGTTGCACATTGTTAGTTAGTTTCCCCAGAAATGGAAGTGAGAGGGCAGTGATGCTGGTTGAAAGCACAAGTTCACAGCTCAGCCTTCCACCTTTGGCCCTGTATGCATCATGATGGGACACTAGAGGGTACCCTTGTGCTGCTAGAAGTTGAAAGCTGTGGGTGTAAATACAAGCCATACTAACTACAGCATGTGGAGAATTTTGCCCAGTCTTCTGAGGGACTAATCAGGTGGTGGTCTTGAGGCTTGGGCTATGATAGGGAACATTAGGAAGGAGATTAAATACTCATTAAGAATTCAGGCTGTTGTGGCCTAGCTTTCTAGGCAGAGCTCACTGGGCCATGAGTAAGAGAGGAGTTGTTAAAGGAGTAACCAAAAGGGAGATAGATTTTCAACTACTATCTATATGCAGACATCCAAATTTATATTTCCAGATTTTTCTTCTGAGCCTCATTTATATATACAACTGGATATATAGACACTGGAATATCCTTCAAATACCTTGAACTCAGTTTTCAAAATAGAACCAATATTTTCATTTCTTTCTATATTCTCTCTTCTTACCCTCATCCCATGCTACAACCCCACTGATGATGTCATGTCCCTTCCCTTTCTTATGGACCTGCTCATTTCCCAACATTACCCATCTCAGTAAATAGTGGCTCATTATTGTTCAAATCATCAAGCTGGTGGTACCAATCTTCTTTCTCATCAAGCTATCCTATCTTGATAATTTTTATTCATTTTTTGGTGCCAAGGATTGAACCCAAGGGTGCTTAACCACTGAGCCACATCCCCAGCCCCTTTTTGTATTTTATTTAGAGACCAGGACTTGCTGAATTGCTGAGACTGGCCTTGAACTTGGGATTCTCTTGCTTCAGCCTCTCAAACTGCTGGGATTTTAGGCATGCACCAATAACTGACTTGTTAATTCTTTTCACCACAATATCTCTTGAATTTGCATAAATTTCCAAATTGCCCATTCCCTGCCACCATCTCCTCCTGCCGAGATTACTGCAATAGCCTTATAGATATTCTCTACATATCCAGTGTTGACCTCTCCCATTTACTGTCTAAAATCTAAATCTAATTATGCCATATCTTTGCTTGAAAATACTTAATGGGTCTTGTAGCCTTCAGAATGATGTTTAAATGCCTTAGCATGGGATTAACTTATGCCACTTTAGAGACATCTAAATGTACCATTTTAGAGAAACTGGGGATGAACCCATGAATGAAACATACAGAGTCTCTGCTCTCACGGAACTTAACTATTAGGGTCATGACATGAATTGAGCTTAAGTGCCAAAGAAGGCCTTTCATGATCCAGTTCCGGCTCACTGCTCCAGCCTGTGATCTTCTCAATCCCCTTCCTCCCTATCTTGCTATCTCCTCACCACTCCTTCAGATTCAGTTCAGCCAACCAGAGCTCCTTGTAGCTTCTCTATGCTTCTACTCTTTCATGCCTCCATGCCTTGGGACAGGCTATATTCTTTCCACATGCAATACCTGCCACAACTTCTTTACCAGAAAAATTCTATTCATCCTTCAAAACTCATTCAGCTGTTATACATTCTAGTAAGCCCTCCCTGCTTAACTTTAATCCTTTAATCTTATGTTAAGTATCAGTATAGTTCCATAGAATCCTGTGTCTACCTCTAGAACAGCATTTTTCATCCTGCTATTATAATTATTTACTTCTTTGTATTTCCCTTCTTTGTGAGAATCTATCATGCAAAGACCTTACCCCAAAGTCCAAGGAGAGGGCCATGTTCCGCTGCTCATGTTTTTAGCCTCTCATTTTCTATGTTGCCAGCTAGTACTTGGACTTATTTGACTCAAGGTCTTTAATGCAATTGTAACTTGTGACCCTTTGTTCAGTGTCTTTCATTTTTAGCTATTTTCTCCATCACTGTTCTTTAGAAAGCAAGGGATACACTAACAAAAAGCTGCAGAGGAGGTTCATCTGCCTGCCTTTCAATATTCCATGCTGGTACACTTTGTCCAACTACTAGAAATTGAACAAAATGATGATGTAGGACTGACAAGTGGCATTCTCTCATCCCTGAGTTACTGGACCAGCTCTGAGGGACCTAGTTATTCTCCAATTTGGACTCACATGGAGACATATAGTCATTTCCTTTACTCAAGAGACTAAAGATGAAAGCTGGCTTTGCCATTTCAATTATGGTGTCATAACCTTTGGTTTATTCAGGGTTCCAGTTATATTCTATTATTTCTTGAATGGCATTTTCTCTGACCTCCTGGAAATGAGACAAAATTAAGTTTTAATGACATACTCAAATACCCATGTATGCCCTTACCTCACTTTTTCTTTTCTTTCTTTCTTTCTTTCTTTCTTTCTTTCTTTCTTTCTTTCTTTCTTTCTTTCTTTCTTTCTTTCTTTCTTTCTTTCTTTCTTTCTTTCTTTCTTTCTTTCTTTCTTTCTTTTTGTTTTTTGGTACCAGGGATTGAACTCAGGGGCACTCGACCAATGAACCATATCCCCAGCCCTATTTTGAATTTTATTTAGAGACAGGGTCTCACCGAGTTGCTCAATGTCTCACTTTTGCTGAGGCTGGCTTTGAACCCTTGATGCTCCTGCCTTAGCCTCCCTGAACCACTGGGATTACAGGTGTGTGCTTCTGTGCCCAGCCTTACCTCACATTTTATCCTGTTTGATTCCATCTAGTTCAACCATGAGAATTACCAATTTCATACCTACCATCAGAAGTAATCTTTTAGTGTTGAATATATGAGGTCCAGATCCTCTGCCATTGGTGTGAACCTAGGGCCAGTAGCTAGTTGACTCCATGGTCAGGGAGGGTTCCCCACACCATATGCCTGTATGCCTGCAACCATGTAGAATACCTAGAGCAGAGTGAATTTTTCTGTAAAATTTTGAGAATTACCTATCTACTATAACAGTACGACTTCAGTCAAGAGGAGGCAGGGGCAGTCTGTGACACTGTGAAACCAGCCCTGGAGGGGACCATATGATTTGTGACATAATAACAAAATAATCAAGAGTAATAAGAACAGAGCTAGCTATCACTTCAACATCTACTATGTCCCGGGAAACATTGAAATGACCTACCATCTGTACACATTTTTAGTATTTCCTTTAAACATTTTAAGAGCTCTGGAGAGGAGACATGATCCTCATTTTAAAGAGGAATTAGCTGAGGTTAACTGAGGTTAACTATGGCGAATCATGCAGATCTTAAGTGGTGGAGTAGGGGTTAGAACCTGGGATTTCAAAGCCCACACTCTTTCCATTAGACTATGTAACTTTCAAGAATACATTATGAACTTTAGATGCATTTTCTCCTGAACTTTTGTTTCCTGGTTTCTTCGAGAAGAAGTATCGCTTATGAGCTGCAGAGGGGAGTAAAGAGAAGGATCTGCAAGGAAAAATACAACAATTCAAATAAACTAAAATCCCAGTTAGTCATCAAGTTTTCTCAAATCTGTCCTCAACTAAATGTCTCTGTAGGTCTCTAATCCATTTCTTCCTTTCTGTGCCCATGTCTGTGCCTTTGTTAAGGTTCTCTCATCTCTACTATTGAAATAACCACTTAAATGGCCTCTCTGTCTCTGATCTCTCCTCCTTCAAATATTCTCTTCTGATATTTTCAAAATGCAGGTCTGATCAGGTCATTCCCCAAATTAAAACTCTTCAATGGGCCTCCATTACCAAAGGCAAATGACAATATCAATTATTGGATTGTTACTTAACTTTTACAGCCTCATAAACTATACTTCTAGCCAATTCTTAGACATTTTTCAAGCATAGCATGCTTTCTTTGGGGGGAGGGCATTGGAATTCATTGCTATTTCAATTTCTTCTGAATGAATTCAACATTTTTATTACATGTAGATCTTATTTAGACCATCTTTGCCTACATGCATACTAAGTATGACTTAGATAAAAATCTCACATCTATGTGAACTTATGCTTCTACATATTTTGGCTTCTAGTTTTGCTTGGGCCTTCCATGCTGTAGTAACCACTCGTATTAGTTGTCACTAATCTGCAAGGATATGAAAAAGAGTTAGAGATTCAGAAGGTAATATGTGTGAATGAGGGACTTACGTTGAGTGAAGAAATAAAAATAGAGGTCATGTAGGGATAGGGAAAGGATTAAAGGAAAACAATAAAAGTGTGAGGACAGCAAGAAACAGCTGGACTGAACTTGTAGTTACTGAAAGAAAAAGTCAATGTGGAGTTGCTACAGAAAGCATCAGCAAAGCAGGACGAATAAGACACAAAAGAAAGTAGTACTCCTTCTTGCCTGAAGGTGGAGTTCCAGTCACAGATTTAGGGGGAATAGAGCCATAGGTAATAGAAATTTAGATTGATCAGAGAGAAATACCATCTGTTTGTTCCTTTCTGTCCTTTCAATTTGGATTTTTTTTTGTATCTGGACCTGTGTTTTGCTTTGACCTCTGAGGAAGAAACCCTCATCTTTGTCCTGGCAGAGCTAACCACTGCATGTGCATGGTTAGCTAATTCCATTTCTTGCTTTTTCAGAATGTTGTTTATCAGTAGATATCCTTATAGTCCATGTTACAAATTTTACCCTATATTTTCAACTCCTTTTTTCTGACCATTGTCTTCTCTTCCTACCTTTACTTCCTCCCTTACTCTCTTTATAATGCAAATAATAAATCACACACACACATATTTCCTACTGGTATCAAATTCTTTTTCTTATGCCTATAATCATAAGAGGACTCTCTAATTCTCAAAATATCTATCCCTTAATCCTGGCAAATCCATGAGCTATTGAATATCCTATATGTCTTTTACTATCAAATTTCAGTAAAAGTTAGTTCACATTGTTGCCTCTGCTTTCTCACCCATACCATACCATCTGTCTTCTGCATCTTCCAGTTTACTGTAACATCCTATTTGAAAGTTTCTAATAACTTCCAAATTGTCAGGATGAATGTTTCCTTGAACTCATCCTCCTCCATGTATCTGAAATATTTGGCATTGGTAATCACCTCCTTTAAATTCTCTTTTCCTTTGACTTCAATGATATTTTTAGTCTCTGAACTACTCTCCTACAACTTCTTTTTCTCCTTAACTTGCTCCTCCCTCTTCTTATCACATAAGTGTGGCTATCCTCCATGGCTACCCATTCTGATCTTTTCTCTGATTTTGAGAATGATAATTCACACATTTGTACAATTTTAACTATCCTCACTATGTGCTTATCTTCCAATATTTATCTGTATATCCAACCTTTTAAACCCGAATATCTATGTATTTGATGAATTTTCAACTTGGATGCCTTTTAAACACCTTATATTCAGTTATATCCAAAGCTGAATCCATTTGCCTTCAAACAAAACCATCAGGCCCCTGCCTTTCTTTCCTTTGTCAATAGTGTTACTCTTGGGGATGTGCATGAAGTTGAGGTACACCACAGTGAAACTCAATACAAAATAGATTCTACCATCATATGTAACTACAAAGAACAAATAAAAATTTAAAAAATCTACTTTAGAGGGCTTTCAATATTTGTTATATAATAATTCAAAGTTTTAATTTTGAAAGAAAAATAAATCAGAGTGTTAGAAAAAAGAGTGTTACTCTTTTCCTACTCACCCAAATGAAACACTTTGGATGTATCTTTGACTCACTCATCCATTCTTTCAGTAAAGATTTGACAGTCAACTATATTACTAAAAAAAAAAAAAATCCATGGCACACTCTTCACCATAGAATGAAATCTAAATTCCTTTCATTAGCAATATGTTTCACAGCATGCCCCCACCTTACATTTCCTGATGTATGTCACTTGCATCCTGTCTTTCAGACAATAGGAACTATCCATTCTGTGAATATACACTATGACATGCCTTTAAACTTGTATATATTTTTCTTACCATTTGGAATACGATCATATTGCATACCACAATTTGCTTATTAAAATCCCACCAATGTTTCTAAACCTAGATCAAATTCTTCTATCTTAAAGAAACATTTCACAATTCTTCTTTATTTTATTTTTATGATTTGTTCTTTTTAGATATATACTACATTTTTCTTACCAATAAAGATTTTATCTATTTCCTCTACATCTGTAACATACAGTTGCTTGCTTATACTACTTGCCAATTGTTCACACGAAGTGGCAGGGTTTGTTTCTGTTTTTGAAAAGGAAAGAAAGACTACAAAAGAGGAGTAAAAACTTTGGCTTAACATTATCATGAAAATGTCTGAAAGATAGAAGATCTGAATTGGAAGACACGATCAAGGATGTTCAATTCAATCAAGGATGTTCAATTCGGGAGAACAGCTTGGATTTGTAAATTAAGGATGCGGTGCCCTTTCTTCATTCTTCATAAAATAAAGTGGTTTTAGAGTAGAGGGACATTTCAATTACATCTCAGAAAAGGGAATAGAGCCAGAGATAATTGGAAATTGACCAGTGAAGCTGAATACTTAGAAAATTGTGTACAAAAATGTACACTTGAAGGAAGATTATTTGGAAGTATATGCTAATACTTTACAATATGCTTACAGAAAGAGAAGTGATCCAGTAGGGCTGACAGGATTTATATGCAAGGAACAGTAGAGGTCTGACATATAAAATGAAAGATAACACTTTTTCTGGTCATGCAATAGTAATAGCTGAAATTAATTTCTTAAAAGCTTGGAAATTTGGCAGAGGTAAGTGGAGGATGAGCAAATTCATATAAGTAAGAGAAGGCATTGAAAATGATGAGAAACGGTCAAGAGGAGAGAAGCTCAGCTTTCATTTCAAGCTGTCAGAGAAGATTGGTACAGATGAAAAAATAATTTAAAGAAAGCTCTCAAGGAAAGAAATGAAGCCAAATGCTTTGAAGAGAAAAATAGATATTTTCAATTTTAGAACAAACTAATGGAGAGCACAGAAAATGAATAAATAAATTAGAACAGAAATAGGGAAAATCAAAGAGCAAGTGACAAATGTCTGCAATAGTTTGAGAGAACCAGCATAATATGGGGAAGCAGCAAAGGCAGGTAAGGAGACTGACATTTCCTTATGTTCAGGAAGAAAAGGTTATCATGTGTTTGAGAGATTATAGACAAATAGATTAAAGTGACTTTAAGCCAGTTATGAGAATTCTTTATGGAATTCTTTTTTTCCTTTAAATTAGTTTTTCATCTGTACCAATACAGGAATGGATCTAGGCTAATACTGGGGTACGCAGAACCAAGCAGCAAATGAAAGAGTGAGTCAGCCACAGACTTCACAGCTCAAAATGTGAGTGAACATCATGAACAAGGTGTTGATGAGAAAATCTGGATCCATAGTCCTTAGGGATGCAGCACAGTGGCAAATATACCAGCTTTGGGTTTTAGTCCTTTCTCTACTACTTAACCAGCCTTGCAACTGTGAGTAATTTTTTTTTTTTTAGTTTACAGAGTCTTGAATTTCTCATTGGTAAATTAACATTACATTGCTGCAAAGCTCAAATGAAACAATAATCATTAAAATATCTTGAACAAAATTTGGACACTATTATGCCAAGACTTTTATGGATGGGCTGAGCAAACATCTTTGGGTTTCTATAGCACAAAGGACAAGAAAGAAATGGTCGACGTGATAAAACGAGGAGGGTGAATAATATTTGAGCAAAAAGAAACTTAGAAACTGGATGTCACTGATATTTCTAAACAATGTTTTTTTCTAAATCTTCCCAGTAGGTCTCATGGTAGCATGATTCATGATGCGTGAGACACATCTAAAGTCAGTCTAAAGGAGTGACAGGTGATCTGTGAGCTTCAAATATTATGCAGGAAGTCAGAGAATATTTAGTATTTTTAAAATCGTTTCATTTGAACAAAACTAAAATTATATATATATACACACAATATTCTATTCTGATAAGAGAAGGGCCTATACCATATGAATAAAACATAGCTATGTTTCTTTGGACCTTACCCTCTTCATGTCTCTCTGTGCTCCTTGGGTGTTGGGAAAGAAATGAATAATGTTGAGGAAGAGATCCCCTTACCCCTGAGAGCCCTTGTTATATCCATACTAAAGATACTACTTCTAAGAAAATATATGCTAAGTGTGAGTGAGATTGCAAGTTAAAATGAAAAAAAAAAAAAGAAAGAAAGGTCACTCTATGATGCAGATCTTCTCCAAATCCCTCTTGCCATGGACTGGTTAAGGTCCATATCAGCTCTTAGATTATTGTAATGGCCTTCTTATTGGCATGTTGTCCAATTTTTAAACTTTTGTTTTTTTAAAAAATTTTAACCTTTTCAAAGTTGTACATTTTGTTTTGCAAAAGTGATCTGTCTAAAATATAATGCTGAACATTTTACTGGCTTGCTCAAAATTCTTTAATGATTGCCTAGCACTTATTGGAGTCAGCAAACTTTTTCTGTAAGAGACCAGACAGTAAACATTTTAAACTTTGTAGGATACACAGTCTTTGTAGAATATTCCTTGCTTTTTAAAAACATCTCTGAAAAATTGAAAATCATTCTTAGCTGATGAGCTGTACAAGCCAAGGGCTAGATTTGATCTTTCAGGCTACAGTTTGTTGACCTATAGAATAAATAAAGTGCAAGTTCCTTAAGTACAGCATGCCAAGTTACCCATAATCTGGCCTACTGCTTTTTTCACAAGTCTTATATATTGCCAAAAACACTTCCCACATCTTTTGCTGCAGTTATGTTGAATTGTTGGCAGTATCTGGAAGGACACCAAGCAGGATTTTGTACTTGTACTTGTTTACATCACATCCACTGAAATTGTCTTCCTTCATCCAATTGGCAAACTATGTCTAAGTACTCTACTAAAACTGTTATCTTTTCTGTTAAGTATTTCTTGACTGGCCCAGTTAGAACTGGTTTCTGTGCTCATATAAATGTGGATCACAAACCAGGCATAGTGGATCACACCTATGATCTCAGCAATTTGAGCAGCTGTGGCAGGAGGATGGCAAGTTGAAGGCAAGCCTCAGCAACTTAGTGAGACCCTGATCCCCCCCCCCAAAAAAAAATTGAAAAGGTCTGGGGCTGTAGTTCAGTGGTAGAGCACCTTGGGTTCAATCTCCAACACCACAAAAACCAAACCAAACCAAACCAAACAACATCAAAACCCCCAAGCAAAACAAAAAAAGCAAAACACCCCAAAAGTGGATCCCAGTATCTGTAGCACTTTACTGTGTGCCTTTGCTCTTCAACTGCAATGTGAGCCTCTCAAAGGCAGAAAATGTTGTGTTTGGATTGGCATCCCTAATATACAGAAGCCATTTAGTAAAGGTCTCTGAAATGAGTGACCCCAGGTTTAGTGTTAAGTCATCTAACACCAGCAAAAGCAGAAAAAGAAATGAAGAGAGGATGGGTGTCCTTTCAATCATGAGTGACTCATACACAGAAACAAATGATTATTTTTGTACTCTGTAGAGAAACTCTTTGAACCCCACTCTTATACCTTGCTATGATTTTCCTCATACACTCATTAGGGCATGAGGGTGGTCACAGAGACCTTCAAGGAATATTTTTATTATAGATATTTTTTTGAGCAGCAATCCAATCTAACAGTGCCTGTTAGAATCTTAAATGGGGACTTAAAACCTATCTTCCAATAAACAAACATACCTTTAAAAAATAGTCTTAGGACTTTTAGTATTATTAGTGATGTGCTGATGACCTAAATAGATGTTGGTGAGCTGCCCTTGGAATGTAGTTACCCTATCTCAACAGAGAAAACGTGCTCTGAGTTCCAAGCTGATGACTTATGAGTTAGCTTTTGGACATAACTCATTCCTAAGTTTGAGGCTGTCTCTACTTAAAATATATCAAGCATAGGTCAGAGGAACTGGAATAGGAGTCAAGCAGATTAAGAGCAAAGCCATAAAAATGAGAGCCAAAGGGAAATATGATATTACTGTGTTCTAAAATTAGAGACTGGGCCAGTTACACTTCTTATTGTACACTCTGGACAGGAAGATACATAAAGGAAATACTTTTATAAACAAAGAACAGGAGTATTTGGAAGCTTTCAGAAAACAGCAATAATATTCAACATTGATTAAATGCTTACTATGTGCCAAGAACTGTTCCAGGCACTTGATATAGACTATAAATTTAATTCTTCTAATAACACCATGAGAAAAAGTATTATTATTATATTTATTTTGTGGATGGAAAGCATAATGTCCAGAGCAGATAAGTAATTTACCCAAGATGCCATATGTAATAAATGCAGGGATTGAATTCAAATGCACGTTTTCTGATTCCATAGTCCACAATCCAATCATCTTTGGATTATGTACAGGGCACCATTAACAAAGTGCAGTGTGAAACTGACAGGGACTTTTTCCTGCCCCCATACTCTCACCCCCTAAGTACCTAGAAAAATGGATTCCAAAGAAAATACCAGTGAAAGAGGTTCCAACTGGATCAATGGAGAATTACTTTCTAGTGTTTTTTCCTCTGGATCTTTGGGCAGCAAATCATAATCGGGAAATAGGTGTCACACTTCATTGGTAGTGGCAAATGACTTATGGGAAGACATCATTTGTATATTTTCTGTGTTTGTTGTTTTATTTTTATTTTTAGGATCCAGAAAGGATCAATCCTCAGAAAGAAAGTGAAGAAAAAGCCAAGGATAGAAAACATTGCTTTCAGAGAAACATCCATCCAAGAATATGCTATTTGAGGGAAGGAGGTTTAGAAACAAGACATTATCTACCTTCTGACCGTAATGTGGCAGAATAATTGTGGAGTCAGTTGGTGAAAGCTAAGATAAGAAAAAGAATCCACAAGATACCATGATACAAAGTATATAATAAATTCTGGCTGTCAACAAAAGAAAGTGCATATTTCATCTTATTAAATGGAGAAAAAGGAGAAAAATAATCACAGTCTTGGCCATGAAGACTCTTGGGACAAGCAGAAATGCTAAAGCTCATAAATGTGTATGAGAAGTGGGAGTTGAAATGGCCAGAGGGTCGCTAAAGCACATCATGGAAGAGAAGGCAGAGAAACAAAAGAAGGCAAAAGAATAACAATTTCAGTTTAGACATTTTTTATGAGAAATTGATACAATGGAAATTTAATGTTTGTTGACACAATGTTGGTTGAGAAAAGATTTATTAATATTTACATATGTAAAATATTTTAAAATAAGCAATTTTAGAATAAACTAGAATAATTTATTTAAAAGCACTAATTAAAAGATAGATTACTTTACATACAACAGATTTTTTTCCATGAGATATTATCACCTAAATGTGGAAATTGAGGAACTATTTGTCTATTGGGTTCAAATTGGGGGAAATGCTTATGAAATATGAAGAGCAAATGTTAAACTATTGTTATGTAACCTCTGTCTTGTGTTTGAATTTTATTCACCTTGTGTGGCAACTACAAAGATGATGGTTGGTTACAAAACCCTTGCGGTTTATAGCCCAGAAAAGAAGTTTTCCCCGATGGGCTATTTAGCTGTTGTGCCACCTTCAAGTACCTTCTACTGTTATTTTCTCTCTGAACTGTTTGGGGGACATTTATGTCTTTATATCTCAATGTAGCTTGAGAAGACACTAATATTAATGGTCAACTTGTTAATGAGTGGCTAGTGTTGACCACAGAGAGAATGTTCACTAAGATTTTTGTTGTTTACCTTTAAAAACATGAATTGTGCTAGGTGCTATAGCGCACGCCTATAATCCCAGTGATTTGGGAGACTGAGGCAGGAGGATTGTGAGTTCACAGCCAGCCTCAACAACTGAGTGAGTAGCTTTGTGAGACCCTGCTCCAAATAAAACAAAAAAGGGCTGGGGATGTGGCTCAGTGGTTAAGCATCCCTGGATTCAATTCCTGGAACCCAACAAACAAACAAACAAACCATAAATTATAAATAAGAGGAGTTAACATGGGAATAACTGCTCCATAAAATACTGTAAAGACTTTGTCTTCTTTCTGAGATTCCTTTTTCTGAGGTTTCAGGGACATATGGATGACAGTCCCATAAAATAAGATAACCACAGGTAAGACGGGATCCACAGAGAAAACTTTGAGCCTGGCCTCCGTAGAATGGATCTTCATCATGGTAACCAGAATGCAGGAATACAAAATGAAGATAAAGGTGAAGGGAAGGGGCAGAATTAGACTGACAGGAGTGTCTGAGCAGACAGGCTTTAGCAGGATCTGCACCTCATAGGTAAAATATTTGAAGATGTTGTGTCCACAAAAATGGACATGAATTGCAATGATTGGTATGACTGCTACTAAGAAGGCACTGATCCAGGTTTCCAAGACCAACTGTATGCAAAGCCGATTATTTGTAATGGAAATTACATCATAAGGCGTCCACCATAAACTATGACAGCAAGGAGGAGATACTCTGTCATGCCCAGAAAGAGGGATGTGGTCATGAGGGTATAACAACTGGTACAGGAGATGGTGGGGAAGTCCCTGAAACATTGGGTCAGTACATATGGTTTTCAGCAGGTGGAATATTAGTATCAAGAGAAGATAAGTGACTGAGGAAAAAAGTAAATGAGGGTATGAAGTTGAGCATCCCATCTCACTATAACAATGATTAAGGCTGTTCCCAAGCACTGTGACCAGGCTGCCTTCTTCCAAGAAGCATTTGACAGTGCTAGAAAAATCCAGTAAGGATAAATCCAGTCACCTCAGAGGCATTATTGCTCTTTAGACTGCCCATTTACTCATCTCAAGTGCTGGGAAAGGAGCTACAACATAATGGCATCTACATGAGAAAATGAGGAAGAGCATCTCAGTAGCCTGTTGCAGTTCATGCTCTAATTAGTTATCATGTGCCATTTGTTTCACTGGGTTATGCTTGGCTATACAGGTATTCAAGGGTGAATATATATATATTCTCTTTGCTTTTCTGTCTTGTAGAAACATGACTAGGAAAGATTGATTAAGTTATTTGGACACTTAGAGCCCCAATAGAAGTACTTATATCTGATCAAGTAAGACTATTATTAACATTGATTCAAACTCAGTAATTATTCTTATAAGGGATCTTAGCTAGATGATCAATTTTGCCCTTGATTGAATAAAGAGGCAAAAGTGCAACATCTCCACACCAAAAAAGTATTTGTTGGATTTAAGTTGTTTCTCAAATATAAAAAATGACTTTAAAATTTAAACTCAAATATTCCATTGTGAATGCCTGAAACTTTTTATTATTCAAACTTTTGTTGTTGTTGCACTTATATGTCATATTAGAACCACCATGAATAGATGGTAAATTAGAAAGTGTATATTTAGCTAAAGCAACCAGTCAATTCAATGGCAAAACAACACCAGCCAAACTGTCATGAAATAAACCAAGCAATTGGTGGATTTACTAAAATCTCATTCTTTGTTCAATTGTTCTGACATCTATTTTCAATTGACAGAAGCTTAATATGTGCAGAGCCTACCATCTCCATATAGTTGCAAATAAGAGCTCAAAGGAAGATGGAGAAATCTTATTAGATAAAAGGATTCCATGAAGACAATAGTTACCGAAAATTGTGAAAAGGTACAAGGCAAATTTTAAGTGTTTGTTTCCCGAAGTTTTGAAAAAGAAAATACAGCCTTATCATTTTTGCATGATTTTAGTAGGGAGTGGAAGAAATGACCAGTTGACACCTTTTGTGGCCTTAGGATTCTCTTATTTAGGCACAGAATCAGTCTCTTCAAAGTATATGGCTATATTTATTAGTACTTGGAATTATTGGTTAATTTCTCATCGACAAAAGACGGAACACTGCAACACAGGAAGAAAGCAAGGGAGCCAGCTGGATCTAAGCCTAAATACTTGTTTATTCACTAATAAACTGCACAATCTTGACAAGGTCAGGTTCCTCATCTGTGAAATGGGAGTATCACCTATTCTTTTGAAGAATTGTCTCAAGAATGAGGTAAGATACTTTTATAAAGAGCCTAGTGCAGTGCCTGGCACATTTATAGCCACCCAAGATACTTTAGCTCCCTTCCTGTTTTTGTATCCCGCATAGACCTTTTCCTTCAGGGATTTTATTCTTGTAAACATGTGGCAAAAATGTCACTTCATCCTACCTTTCTTTGTGAGGTTATTTTATTACCAGAAACAATACAAACTGAAGTTTTAGGTTTGCATAACAACTAAAGAAAGTTTGACTGCGTAAGTCATTAAAATTTGTTCCTGATGGTAGGCGGGAAAGAAACATAAAGAGATGAAAATTACTCACTGACTTAGGGCCGGAGGACAGCAACAGAGAAGTGCACCTCATTCATAACAGAAGCATTTTGCAGTTGGTGACACCCCCACAAATGACTAATCTCCAAGAAGAAATTTGATTCCTTCAACTGCAAGGAAAAGAAGTTTAATACAAGCAGCTGTGGTAATAAATCTTCCTATCAGTTGTGGTTATAAGGCTGGAAAATCTTGAGTTAACTGTGCTGGTGAATCATGCACATTTATTTCTACTTGTTTAAATATATTTTCCTTTTATTTACACAGAGGTAGCTTGTAATAAGATTATCACAAAAAGTTGGTGTCCAAAAAGCAATAAAATAATTTTCTAGCATACATAATAATAATGATAATGATAATAATAATAATATGGGTGCCAGTTCATGACACACAGTTTTTCTTTGCCTGTATAAATATTAAAATTATATTTCTTCATGTAGTGTCCAAAATTTCTGTAACTTTGTTTTCCACAACAGAAAAATAAATCGAGATGTCCTTTCTGAAAACATTGAGATTCTTTTAAAATATTGGTGTTTGCCAAAATATAGTCTACTTACAGATCACAGATATTTTAAAATAGCATTAATATTAGCCATAATCCGAATATGAAGAAACTTTGGAAATTTGGTTAATCTTATGGTGTTTTAAGAATTGATAATTTCAGTATGGAAGAAAGTTTGTACCTAAAGGACTTAGTGGGATGTCCCTGCTTTGCAATTAGTGTCTCTCAATGCAAACAGGGAGACAGAAAACAAAGGAGGAGAAGGAGACATCTACTATATTTAGCTCTTTTTTTCTTATACACAGACACAATATCTTTATCTTGTTATTTATTTTCATGTGGTGCTGATGACTGAACCCAGTGTCTCACACATGCTAGGCAAGTGCTCTACCACTGAGCCCCAGCCCCAGTCCTGTATTTATCTCTTTAAAATAGAGTTCATTTCCTTCTACCTTGGTCAATGAGAATCTCAGTGAATGAGAATCTCAGCATATGTTATTCTGGTCAATAAACGTAGTGATTGGGAATGAGGGCTGGTCTTCATGAAAAGGAGACTTAATTGTGTGTGGGCAGTTCCTCATTTACATTCACTTTCTTCTCTCTCTCTCTCTCTCTCTCTCCCTCTCTCTCTCTCTCTCTCCTTAAAATTGAACCCAGGGGTGATTTGCCACTGAGCTTCATCACTAGTCCTTTTATTTTTGTTTTTGAGACAGGTCTCACTAAATTGCTGAGTCTGGCCTTGAACTTGTGATTCTCCTGTCTTGGCCATTCAAGTCATTGGGATTACAGACATGTGGCAGTGCACCCGGCTCACTATCTTTTCTTCTAGCAGTTTGAATGTTCAAGCGGTGTTATGAAGAATTAAAATTAAACAATTTTGGAGACCAAGGTCTATATCATAGTGTGTCTTTATAACAATTTTTATGTCCTCTGAGGTCCTCAGGATGATTATACTATATTGATCAATTGGGTTCTCTACGAAGTATGATTGCAAGCCCAACAGAGATTAGATAATGTTTTTAAATTTTTATTTAGTGTTTTATCTTTAATTTGAAGGGCTTTAGACCCCCTTATAATATATCTAATGCTGAATGTATACTTTGGGAACCTAAGCCTCTGAATATCGAGACTAAACTTGAATTATTCCTGTTTGCTTTGGAATTCTCTCTTGTACAGAAGAAACTTTAAAAAATATTTTTGTTGAAATGAAAGCTAGAAAACGAAAGTTAGCAAAATAAAAGCTCTCGATGTCACTTTGACTAAATGGATTCTTCCACTCAGGTATTTTAATGCTGCATTCAATCATCCCGACTAAATGTTTTTGGCCATCTGACCCTGGATAACCTTTTTTTGTGGAAATTTTAAATCTTTAGCTTCTTTGTACAAAAAATATGTTGACTGATAGCAGTATGCTGCTAAAAGACAACAGAAGAGGAAGGCTTTCAGCCAGATCGTCACTTCCCATTGGAATTTTGTGGGGCACTTCTATCTATCCACAGAAGGTTGGTGGTTCTAGCCTAGGGACCTTCTCACCCAGCATGTTCAAAGTATATTTAACTTCCATGGAAATGTACAAAATATGAAGGAGAATAAGACTGTGAACTTTCACAGGAGCATAAAAATTGGGAGAAATTGCAGTGCCATCAAGGAAATATGTCACAGAAGACATGGTGGATGCTTCCCTAATGAAGATTACAGAACTGGCACAGAGGGAAGCTACAGCAGGGATGGAAGGCTTCAGCTGTCCAGGCACCTGATAGAAGTCTCATTCTGCTAAATGTGGGGCATCTGATCAATTTGGGATTTGCCTTGCTGACAATTTCATTTCTCAGAAGGTTAAAGAAGCTTTGAGGGGAAATGATGCTATGGACTTAATTATGATGGAATGGACTGAAATCTTGGGAGAAAATAACCATGTAATGTGGGAGCTCATAATAGAAACTTTATAGCCAATATTTCTAAAAGGGACATTGGCTGTGAGACCACAAATATTTTTTCTCTGAATCTTTTAATTTTAAATCTGTAAGTCTCTGATGATAGTTTGACCAGAGCCAGAGGGTCTCAAGAACTATAAGATGAAAACAGAATTTTTTCATTTTAGAAGCACAACACAGAACATGCAAACAGCCCAAACTTGAATGTTCTGGGTATCTATAGTATTTATATAGCAACCTCATAAATTTACCATGATATAACCAGAGTATGCTAGAGCCATCCTGACATCATACTGACTTGTATGACTTCATCTGAAAGTTTACAGGTATCTTTATTTACCTTTTCTCATGATAATTTTCTCAGAGCCTTTGGCATGTATATGTAAAGATTCAGTCTATGTTTCTTGGTTATGCAGCATCATTCATTTATTCATTTATCCATTCAACAAATAAGGGTTGAATTCTTCCTATGTGTCCAGTTCTGTTTTAGTTGCTGAGAATATAACATTGCACAAAATAATTAAGATTTTTTTCTCTTATTTAACTTACATTCTAATGGGGTGAGACAGACAATAAAAGTAGAGTAATTTCACATAGCCAGAATTGTTATGAAGAAAATAAAAGAGGGTGGTAGGAAAGAGAGTGGTGGAACAAAATTGTTGTTATATATGGAAAGACACATTTGAGTTGAGACTAAAATAACACAAAAGAAACAGCCACAAGTGACAATGTAGGGAAATAGAGTTCCAGGCAGAGTAAATGGCAAGTACTAAGGTCCTAGGGTTAGAACAAGTACAATTTTTTGTTTAATAAACGGGAAATAATTGTTGCTGAAGATAGTGTAGTATGAGCAGACATCCTGGTTTGTCCAGAACTTTCCTGGTTTTAGCATTTGATAGTCTTGTGTCCCAGAAAACCTCTCAATCCCTGTGTGGGATTGGGGATTACCACAGAAACTCATTATAACATTAAGCTCACAGTTAGAATGTCTTTCTCTATTTTAACCGTGCTGTGGTCCATCCACCTCATCTCAGCTGATATAGTTTCAAGACACCTCAACCACAAACCCAGATCTATTCCTGAGATGGACTGTGGTAGCTGAACTAAGTCATCTAGGATACCCAGTTATTTTTAGTAGTACTATACTTAGCAGTGAATAAAGAATATGAATACTGATTTTTCTACATGAACTACTCTCAAACCATTTAGCTCATGTCACGTAACTATATAATTGATTTTTTTAACCTCAAGGCTCAGCTTTACCATTTGCCAAACCACGCTCTATCTTGTTCCATTTGTCTCAGGGTTCCAGTCCATCGAGTTCTTTTCGAACATTAATTCTGGTACTTAAAACTTCATTTATCACTTTCTGCTTTTTTTTTCTGTTACCAGAAATTTAACAAATTTTTCTTCTGGCTTTTTATTGAAGTCCTTTCAATAAAAAGGACCCTGGATACATCACTGGAGATATGCTTCCACTCTAACATTGATTGGGCAATCAACATGTTAGGAAAAATTTTTTAAGCCAATGATAAACCTTAATGTTTCAACTTTACTCTATCACCTATGATTTGGGATATGGTATATAGGCATGAGCTAAATTATTGCCTCCTGATATAGTTCCTCTCATTTGCTCTTATAATGGGTAGTATGACTGGGAATGTGGCTGGAATAGGTGAACAATAGGAAGACCTAAGAAAGATCAAATGAGTCCTCAAAGCTGATTCAGAAGTCTTACAAATTGAAGAAGACCAAAAGAGAAGTGAGTTTGAGGATAAATAGTTAAATGTTTTAGATTGCATTAAAGGTTTTTGTAATATGTCTACAGCCATAGAAAACACAGACATGAATGAGTAAGATTGTGTTTCAATAAAACTTGAATTACAACAACAAATGTTGGGCCCGTTTTGACTGGCAGGCTGTAGCTTGCCAATGCCAGGTTTAGACGATTCAGAATCACCCTTATAGAAATACATTCATGCATGTCAGACTACAGTTTCTCCCCACCCTTACCTCTCTATATCAAACTTTTTCATTACTGAACTTCCACACTGTAGGCTTGGATTCCTTTTATGTTTGTTTTTATCTTTTAAAATTTGTTCTAATTAGTTTTACATGACACCAGAATGCATTTCATTTCACCATACATAAATGAAGCACAATTTTTCATTTTTCTGTATATACACGATATAGAGTTGCACCATTTGTGCAGTCATACATATGCCTAGGGTAATGATGTTCTTATCATTCCACCATTTTTCCTACCCCAATGCCCCCTCCTATCCCTCTCATTTGCCCAATCACAGTTCCTCTATTCTTTCCATGCCCTCTTCCCCTTTTATGGACCAGCATTCACTTATCAGAGAGAACATTTGGCCTTTGGTTTTTTGGGATTGGCTTACTTTGCTTAGTGTGATATTCTCCAACTCCATCCATTTACCTGAAAATGCCAAAATTTTATTCTCTTTCATTGTGTATATATACCACAGTTTCTTTATCCATTCATCTATTGAAGGACATCTAGGTTGGTTCCACAGTTTAGCTATTGTGAATTGAGCTGCTATAAACATTGATGTGACTGCGTCACTACAGTATGCTGATTTTAAGTCCTTTGTTATAGACTGAGGAGTGGGATAACTGGTCAAATGGTGGTTCCATTCCAAGTTTTCTAAGGAATCTCCACACTGCTTTCCAGAGTGGTTGTACCAATTTGTAGTGCCACTAGCAATCTATGAGTCTACATTTTTCTGATCAGGATCTCTTTAGTTCCCTTTTTATCCTAGATTCTTTCAGGATCATTTCCATCTAACCTTTCTTTTATATGATCTAGAAAAATGGTTGTCTAATTTCTTCTGTAGTAAGGAATATTTTATATTTTGCAGGACGTAGATCTCTGTTGCATCTAATGAGCTCTGACATTGTAGCACAAAAACAGCCATAGAGATCATGTAAACGGGTAGGCATGGCTGTTCCCTAATAAAACTTTCTGTGAAAAACAGATGGTGAACTGGCCTAGAATTTATGCTACAGTTTACCATTGCTGGTCTAGAAAGGATGGCAATTATTCTTGAAATCATGTCCTCTAGCATGAGTACCATGCTGCACTTGCAATTTGCATTTTATCAATTGGAAGGCACCCATGCCCTACAGGTCACTGAAATTATCAGTTTCTTCTGCATCCACAGGTCTCATGCTCTGTATCAAACAACACTCCTTTTTGGCCCTCTGTGTCCTCGGGATCTCTCCTATAACTAAGACCTGGAAACACCCTGTTCATCCCACAATCCCCAGTCTTACAGTCCTCTGAGAAGGCTGCCTTTTAATAAGCTTGCCAGTTTTTGTATCCCCTGACCCTGTAGTGAAATTTCTGCCAATTTAATTATGAGGTGTTAGCAATTAGCAGGAATTAGCACCCATGATGACAAAAGTTCAGATTTCCTTCAGTGAAATCAACTTACACCCAGATATATTGATAGCCACTTGCCAAAACTGTCTAATATTCTTTTGCACCAGAGGTCATGAGCATCCATGGAAGTACTGAAGCCACTACTGGAAATGGGAATTTGGGAAGAGTGAGTAAATGAGAAGAGGCACTTGGTAGTATTTCAAAGGAGATCCCACAGGACTGGGCTGCTCCAGTCCAAAGAAAGGGGAAGCTTAGTAAGCATATATAGTTCCCGTGTAAAACCATGCTTTCACCCTTGACTTTATAATGAGTTTTAGGTTTCATATGCCTAGAATTTCTATTGCACCTCAGTTTGTAGGTTAATTGAAAAATGAAATCCTGTCTGTGTCTTCCCCAAGTCTGAAGTCAAAGTACAACTTAAAGTTTAGAGCTCAGATTTCTTGACCAGTTTTTGTCAGACACCCAGGACTTTCACTTTCTCATCTGTAAAACAAACGAATCTTGCCAGACTATTTGTAATCACTACTGTTTTCAATCAAAATGGAAAACCTGGAAGCTATAGGAAATTATAGGTCATAGAACAAAAGCCACATAGAATCTTAATCTCATTGCCTAAACATGACCATAAAAAGTATTTGGGCTCTTTTTCCAATCCTATGCCAATTTTCACAGTCATTATGTCACATTATAAAAATTGTTGTGACCATCAGCCAGGTGCAGTGACACATGCCTGTAATCCCAGGGACTTGGAAGGCTAAAGCGGGAGGATCACAAGTTCAAAGCCAGCCTCAGCAACTTAGCAAGAACCTAAGCAATTCAGTGAGACCCTGTCTCTAAATAAAATATAAAAAAGGACTGGGAATGTGGCTGAGTGGTTAAGCACCTCTGGGTTCAATCCCCAGTACCAAAAAAAAAAAAAATTGTTGTGACTTTCTTTCCCACTTGAGGAAACTCCCACAGCTCTAGAAAGTTATCAAGGACTTTTATAGCTCTATCATTTCAAGTATGTTTGGTTTCCCATGATCAATATAAAGACCACCAAAATTCGTGGTAACTAATAATTTCTTTTTACCAATAAACAACTCAAGATAAATTTTAATGGAAATTAAATATAGCAAGAATACAATTCAATCATTATAGACTTAGAAGGAGTAATTATAATCCTTTGTTCATATTTGTTGAACCTTTATTGTATTATAGTCTGAATAAAGTCTAGTGAGTGGAAGTGTCATTATTGTCATATCTCTCTTTTAGGAGAAGCATATAGATTTTAAGGCCAGAAGTTAGTCTATTCAACAAATTACTGAAAATGAACACAAATGAAATATTAAAAAACTGACTGGTCCTCTGACTAACCAGTTTAAAGTACACATTTTTATCACTTGGTAAATTAATGAAACAATATTAGTGCCATGTGGAAAAGAATGAAGATGGCTGCCTTTGAAAATGAATTATGGCAGGCTTTATGTGCCAATAGAACAGTATTTAAGAGCTCAGTAAAATGATATTGGAAGTTTGGGCATTGGCCGAATGTTGAATGAACACCTACTACATACAAGGCATTGGCCCTAGGCGAGTGGCCTGTCAGGAAGACCAAGACACTGTCATTAGTTGCAGGAACTTAAAACTGGCTAAGGGTTGCTGAGGATGGCACTTGGACGGAAGTGACTATAAAGTGAGGTGCAAAAGGGTGAGTGTTATAGCATATAGGTACCTGAAGGAATTCCTTTCTTCTGAGGACCTGGAGCAATGTTCCACATGGATCATTCCATCCCAGGTATGAGTCCCTGTGGTGAGCAGTGTCCCATATCAACACAGAACACACTGTAAGTTTTTCCATTCCATTTACTAGAGACCTGGAGTGAATTCCAAATGTAATTCAAAGATGGGGAGAGGAACATTCTCATAGTCCTTTAAACAAACATGAAACAAGCAAATAAACACAGATAAACAAAACCTCAGGAAAGCAGGTACAATCATACCTGCTAGGATATACTATCCAAGGTTTCAAAACTGCAAAAGGAAACTATTTCAAAGTCTCCAGGATTCAGTTCCAGAGAGGAAATTTAAAGGCCATTCACATGAAAGAGCTCAGAAATATTTACAAGAACATGCCCAAGAGAAAGTGTTTATTTCTGGATTATTATCACTGAAGTTCTCTTCCTCTTTAATTAAGTTGCTAGATCTTTGGAAACATAAAAAGGTTTCATTGCCTTCCTGGCAGCTTTTGGCTCTAATGCCTGGGAAAGCAACATGTGCATCTAAGTAGGACCACATGTCAGGATGAAAGGCAAGCAAATCTGCAACAGTCCACCTGTATGATTCTTAATATCTGGATGGCTAATGAAAATTTAGTTTGGTGCCAACATTACGACCCTGACTCCTCCGCTAGAGCTCCAGTTCACTTTCCTTGTGCTCACATTTATCCCTCTATGTTTTAATTATCTGGCCACTTCCATGTCTTCCACTGGGTCTAGTTTGGAAGGAGAGAAACTATATCCCTCTTGCTCACCAGTGTTTCCCCAGTGTCGAGCATGATGCCTGAGCATCACTGCACACTCAACACATGTTGGACAAATGAACAAGTGCACAGGCCACTTGTGGTGGCCATCACTCAGAAAAATGTGCTCTGGTGAAAGCAGCAGGGAAAGAGCTCTGCCAAAGGTCAGCCAGCCCCTTCGAGGTTTGCCTAAGCGGTGGCACCGTGGCCTCAGTGGTCCCAGCGTCCAAGCACTTACTTTCTCCTTATGTCAGATGAGGATGGTCATGAATGGGGCTGGGGAAGCCACTTGGTCTCTCAATACCATTTTAGTACTGAAGGGATGATGTTAGAACCCATCATCTGGTATGGAAGCCACACCTTAAAGTTGGAGAGGCCATGGAGCCTAAGGGAGCAGCTGTTGTCCCCAAGGCACAAACTGGCAGAGGAGAATTTAATACCCATGTCTCAGATGTCCTGCTCATTGCTCTTTCCTCTATGAACTGCTGCTTCTTCCTAGAGCTCTGGAACCCCACAGGCCAGGGTGTCAGTGGCAGCTCTTGGTGGGTCCCTTCCTCCTTTATGTACCTCACTTTCCCCACTGGGAAACTGGCCTATCTTATTCAGCCTTTATGAAACTGCTGCAACCAAAAGACCTGATAAGAACAATTTTGGAGGAGGAAGAGTTTATTTGGGGCTCATGGTTTCAGAGGTCTCAGCCCATAGATGGCCAACTCCATGGCTCTGGGCCTGAGGGAAGGCAGAACATCATGGCAGAAGGGCGTGGTGGAGGAAAGCAGCTCAGGACAGTCAGGAAGCAGAGAGAGTTCTCACTCACCAGGGAAAAAATATAAACCCCAAAGACATTTCCCCAGTAACCCACCTCCTCCAGCCACATCCTACCTGCTTAAAGCTACCATTTAGTTAATCCATTCAAGTGGATCAATGCATTGATTAGGTTAAGGCTCTCCTGACCCGATCATTTTACCTCTGAGCTTCCTGTCATTGTCACACACTGAAGGAGTTTTTGAGGGCCATCTCACCTCTAAACCATCACACAGCCTTCTAACAAACACATGACTCCCAAGGACATTGGACTAGCCTTAGAGAAAACAGTCCTTGGAAGGTGCTTTTTCCGAGTGCAGAGAGCACAGTTGGTTTCTACATCTTAACTCTTCTTCCCTCCCTCAAGGCACACCAAGCCATTCAGAACAATCAAAGATGAACAGAGCGTCCTTAGCGGCTGACCAGGAGGCATCTGGCTGTTCAGACCCCTATTTTCCCTCAGCAAGTGAGTTTGGAGCTCAACCCCTCATCCAAGTGGTCTTGCTCTAAAGAGACTCTCCTGCTCACTCCTAACCTCCCCCGAGGAAGCACAGCCTTCAAAACATAGGCTTTCCAATTTTCCTAGTAAAATGAATGAAAGAACCTTTTGGGGAATAAAGTGATTTCTTTTTAGCTCCACTTGTTTACTTTTCCATAAACTCCCAAGATGGCTTACATGTTAGCTGTTAATCACACCATCTGTTCAAACAGTACTCCAGTAAATGATTCGATTCATACTTTTCTTCCAAAAGAATCTTTTTAAGGACAATGTTTATGTCTCTGTTATCCTTCATTTGGCAATGTAGCATGAGATGAGCTATTTTAACTTTGCTATCATTGTAAACACATATTGAATTTCTCATTTCTTAACTCTGCAGAAAACATGGTAACTTCCCTGCAATTATTCCACTTGACTCTGGACTTGGGGTGGGGGTGGGAGTAGGAGTGTAATCAGGCAGAGGTTCTATTTGCTAAAAAGAAAAAGAGATGAAGACAAGAAGTCCTGGACAATATTTCCTCTGAAATGTTGAATTTAATGGCAATGAATAAATCCAGCTTCATGAGACCATTCAAGCCAGGCCAAGGGAACAGTGTCCTTAGTGGTTGGAAAGGGTTAGCTACGCTAGGGCCCCAGCTACTCAAACTCATCTCGTTACTCAGGAAGCAAAGCCACTGACATAAAGGGACTTCTGGGATGAACAGACTGGGTCCCCCAGCCAGACCAGGCCCAGAGCTTAGGTGATATCAGACCCAGAATGGAAGCAAAGGTATTGTTGTGATATTTGGAAGTAAGATCAGCCCCTGAATAATTAGAGTGAGAGGGATTAGAGAGTAGAGGTGGACTTTTCTCTTGAAGTTCTTCTGTGGACTTCTGAAGTCACTGAATTCATGTGAACATCTGAGGAAATTCACACAGCAGTATGACAGTATTCTAGTGATGGCCCATATGGATCCACTATTCTCTAATTTCCAAGACCTTTAGTGCTATGGAAAATGTTACATTTTTGAGTCATATACAAAATAAGCACATGTAAATGTGTGTGAGGACACTGGTGAAGAAAAAACTTGACTGTTGGCCTGGAGACATAAGATGGTTGAAGAAGACTCATTAGGAGAAACACTTGTGCTGATACTTGAGGGTGTGGGTCACTAGGTAAAAATCAAATGAATTTTTCAGAAACCAAATCAATCATGTGCATACAATTATAAATGAATGGCTTATGGGAATATTAATAAGTTTGTATTGCTGAATCAGCAAGAGTTAGAATAATCATGTGCACCAGGTTGGGATCTTGGAGGATCTTAAATATCACACTGAAGACTTGAGCTTTGCGTCTCTACATGACTGGTCATCACTGAAAACTTTTATTTATTAATTTTTGGTATTGGGGATTGAACCCAGGGACATCTTTTTATTGAGCTACATCCCCAACCCTTTTTAAACTTTTAAAAAATTTGAGACAGGATCCTGCTAAATTGCATAGGTTGGCCTAGAACTTGTCATCATCCTGCCTTAGTCTCTTGAGTATCTGGGATTACAGTTGTATACCATCATGCCTAGTACCAAGAACTTTCAAATAAAGTAGTGCCATGCTCTGACATGTCTCATAAGGATGAGTGACAGTATAATGTGTAGTCTGGATTAGAGTGTGTTGCTAAGGACAAGAGATCTCAAGTCACTGAAATTGTCAAAAGAAGAAATGATTAGGGCTAGATAGAGTTAAGGGAGAGTCACTGGGCTAAGAGTCTAGAGAAGGATAAGATATATCAAGGAATAGTATAGACAGTCCTTAGAGGATTATTGGAAGTTTCACTGAGAATGAAGGAGGAATAGAAGATATCTTCCAGGAGGATAGCGGCATCATTTGATGAGATCAGAAAAAAAGATTATAGAAGGAATATGAAGCCTTCTGTTTTGGAATTGTTCAATGTAGGCTGTCTGTGAAAATTTAAGACAAATTTAGATTTTACATGAATGTATGTGACTAGAGTTCCAAAGAGATGTGTGAGCTATAGATAGAACTTTAGTTGTCATTACTCTAATGATTTGATGGTGTTCATGAATTTGAACTCGCTGTGAATAATATGTTCTGCTTAAATCATCTTGGAGAAGCAAGTTTCATCCTCTGCATGGCATGTAGTCTCCCATCATAATTTGGAGTGAAGATTTAATTCAATTGTAAAGGAAAAAATCATCAAGAATATCATTCAGCTTTTCATTGCCATGACAGAAATACCTGGCAAGACAACTTAGAGGAGGATTAGATTAGTTTTGATTCATGGTTTTAGTCTGTGGTTGGCTGGCTCCATTGCTTTGAACCTGAAGTGAGACAGAGCATCACATTGAAAGGGTGTGGCATAGGAGACCTCCTTAGCTCCTGGTAGCGAGAGAGAGAGAGAGAGAGAGAGAGAGAGAGAGAGAGAGAGAGAGAGAGAGAGGGAGGGAGGAAGGGAGAGGGAGGGAGGGAGAGGGAGGGAGAGAGGAGGGTTCTTTGAGGCCAAAGAACAAGATATAATCTTTTACTTGTATATATATCTTGTTCTTGGTTTTACATGAATGTATGTGAGTGGAGTTCTTGGGCATGACCTCAGTGATCTACTTCCTCCAATCATGTCTCATATGCCTATAGTTTGCACCACCTCCCAGTAGTCCATTCAGCTATCAGTAGATTAATCCACTGATGATTAATCCTCATGATTCAGTCACCCCCAAATCCTCACCTCTGAACATTGCTGCATTGGAGACAAAGCCTTCAATACATGAGCTTTTTGGGGACACTCCAGACCCAAACCATAATACCAAGTATGCAATGCATAATAATAAGCTGATATGTAGATATTAAAAGAATGAAAAGTAGGATTAGAGTTTAAAATTCTGTTAATATCTGTATCCCCTACATAGGTAGGGAAATATTATTAGGTGTGTTGGATATTGAAATACTGTGGAACATAGTTTAGTTACTTTCAATGGAACATGAAAAATGAGCAGGAAAAATGTATCAGATAGAATCAATTTCAACTGCAAGAGAGAGAAAACCTAGTATAATCATGGCTTAATGGGTTGGGGATGTAGCTCAGTGGTAGAGCACTTACCCAGCATGCATGAAGCCCTGGATTTGATTCTTAACACTGTTAAAAAAATAGTAGGTCAGACAAGACAGATGGTTTTTGTACAACACACAAGAGATAACTCATATTCTTCCCAGCTAACCATTCTGCCCTCATTTTCACAAAGCAAGGAAGCTGGTAGAGCTGCAGATATCAATTTGCATTGTAAGCATCAGCATAGAGGAAGGGGAAAATAAGAAGGGCTCATTTGCTCCTTTTATGGACATTTTAGCAATTTCTTTCGTTTCTATTTATACAGTCTTGCATTGGTCACTTAATAATGGGGATACATCCTTCAAAATGCACCATTAGGCAATTGCTTCATTGTGTGAACACCACAGAGCATACTGGCATGTAACTAGATAGTACAGGTCAATTTTTCCACATAGCCTTTTGATGCAATCAACAAATGTGGTAAACACAGTATGAGGCTTCTGCCAGTGTGACACAGCATAGTGTTTGACAGAAAACATTTTTTTGGGGGGAGAGAGAGAGAGAGAGAGAGAGAGAGAGAGAGAGAGAGAGAGAGAGAGAGAGAGAGAGAGAGAGAGAATTTTAAAAAATATTTATTTATTTTTTTTAGTTTTTGGCGGACACAACATCTTTGTTTGTATGTGGTGCTGAGGATTGAACCCGGGCTGCACGCATGCCAGGCCAGCGCGCTACTGCTTGAGCCACATCCCCAGCCCCAGAAAACATTTTTATATATATAAAGAATGCACTCTAAAAGAATAATATAGTATAATAAACACATGAATCAGTAATTATCATTATTATGTATTATGTATTATGTGTAATTGCATGTGCTACATTTTTATAGGATTGGCAGGGCAGTAGGTTTGTTTATACCAGCAGCACTATGAGCACATGAGTAAGGTGTTATGCTATGATTTTATGATAGTGATAACATCACTGACAGAAGTTTTTCAGCTTCATTATAATCTTATGGGTCCACAGTTCAATATGCAGTCTGTCATTGACTAAAAACATCACTATGCAGCACGTGAAATGTATTTCATGGATTAAAATGTACTCACCTGAGCACATCTTGCTTTAAGATAGGCTGGAAGTAGTCTTTTAGCTGGATATGCCGCTATTTGGATAAAATTCAGTGATCTGTTACCAAAGAAGATTGGGAGAATGGATGATAGGGTAGATTACAAACAATTTCTGTTACAGGATATTATGTTAATATGGGCTATTTTGAATAAACAAAAAGTGAAAGGAGAAAAATAGTCACCTAAAAGATTAGTGAGAAAACTTCCAATCTAGCAAGGAGAATATATTTTAAGTGGGGTTGTCCAAGGCAAATCCTTGATATCAGAGAGATTTATCATTAATTTGCCAGGGAAACCCTTATAGGCACTTGGAGAAAAGTTAAGAAAAAATTCAGGAATAAGTAAGGTTTAGATGAAAGTAAAGTTTAAAAATTTATCTGTCTTTAGAAAAATATATATTCAAGTCTTTTGGCCATTTTTGTATCGAGTTATTTGGGTAGTTTTGCTTTTAAGTTGTAGGAGTTCCTAATATATTTCAGAAATTAACCTGTTAAAGATATATAGTTTGCAAATATTTTCTTCCATTTCATAGATTGCCTTTTATTCTTTTGATTATTTACTTTGCTGTAAAGAAGCTTTTTTTAAATGTAGCCTCATTTGTTTGTTTTTGTTTATGTCTGTGATTTTAGTGTCATATCCATGAAAACATGGTTTAAACTCATATCAAGTTTCCCTTATTTTTTTTAGATTTAGTTTCAGCTCTTACATTTAACTCTTTAATCTATTTTGTGTTAATTTTAGTATGGTGTAAGATAAGGATTCAATTTCATTTTTTTTTTGAATTGGATATCCAGTTTTCCCAGCACCATTTATTGAAGCACTACAATCCCTTCTCTATTATATATTCTTGACAACTTGTTTACAGTGTATGCATGGGATTATTTCTGTTCCTTTAGTCTATATGCCTCTATTTATGCCAGTACCTGGTACTCTAATTTCAGAAAATGGTTTATTTTGGTAAACATCAAAGAAATGCGATTCAAAACTACAATGAGATATCACCTCACATCTGTTGGGATGGGTATTACTGGAAGTCAAAAGATAGCAAGTATCGGTAAGGATGTGGAGAAAAGGGAAACATTGTACACTGTTGATGGGAATGATGCATGAAGGACCGGGTGATGCTAGAAACTGTCTATTGGGAGCTAGGAGATGGTGACTAAATCCATTACCTTTGTTGTGGTTTGGATAAGAGGTGTCCCCTCCCAAAGCTCCTGTGTTAATACAGGAAATGTTCAGAAGTGAATGACTGAATTGTGAGACCTATAACCTGATCAGTCCATCCTAGTTTGAATAGACTAACTGGGTGGTAACTGAGGCAGGTGGGGCATTGCTGGAGGAGGTTGAGCAATGAGTATATGCCCCAGAAGGGTGCATTTTCCCCTGTATTCCCTTCCTTCCTTCCTCTATCTCTATCTGCTTCCTGCACACCATGTCCTGAGAAGCTTCCATCCACTATGATGTTCTTTTTTTGAAATATTTATTTTTTAGTTATAGATGGACATAATGTATTTATTTTACTTTATGTGGTGCTCAGGATCAAACCCAGTGCCCCACTCATGCTAAGCGAGTGCTCTACCTCTGGAGCCACAACCCCAGCCCCACCATGATGTTCTGCCTCACTTTGGATCCAGAGCAATGGACTTGGTCAACCATGGACTGAACCTCTGGAACTGTGAGCCAAAATAAACTTTTCTTATTCTAAGTTATTCTAGTAGGGTATTTTTAAATAAGGTAATACACATTTTTGTTAAGAACATATGGAAACTTTACCAAAATTGATATGTATTGGCCCATAAAGCAATTCTCAACAAAGTTTAAAGAACTTATATTATTCAGACATTTTGTTTTTTTGACAGCAATACCATAAAGACAAGTTAAGCATTTCCATATAGAAGATTGAGTGACTATACCATATAGGAAGACTTTAAATATTAGAATTGAGCCATGACAATAATTTGCACCAGTGATTATGGGATGGGGCAAAAGCTGTCCTGGTGAGATAATTTATATCATTAAATGTATTACATCAAAAAAGAAACAAAGCTGAAAATTAATAGCTAAGCACTTAAGACATTGGAAAATAAAAAATAAATAGGTATTTTGCTTATAGCAACAAAACATCCTTTGTTACCATTCATTAATGGGCTTCAATGTTTATAACTTTTTGAAAAATTCAGTGAGATTAAGCAATCAGTCTAATTTAGCTGAGGTCAGCTAAATAACACATCCTCTAATTGGCTTTCCTTACTCCTTTTTTTTTTAAACTGGGGATTGAATGCAGGGCCTTGCACATGCTGGGTAAATGCTCCATCACGTAGCCACAGTCCCAGGCTTTCCTATTTCTTGATTCATTACCCATGTCCCTCATTCTTAACCCATAAAATTGTATTCCCACAAAATTGCATATAATTGCTGTACCTCAACTCCAGACTGTGACATAAGGTCTGATAGGCAAGACATGATTTAGGTAAAAATGATCAAAACAAACAAATAGAGGATTCAGATCAGCAGTTGTAATCAGAGGTTTAATAAAAATGAAAGTTTATTCAGACATGTTGATAACACATAGTAATGAGAAACCCAGTGTCTGGTGGATGCAGATCTGAGCCATCTATAGGGGCAGTCATCTTTCAGTAGTTTGTCTGGTAGAATGTTTTACTCCAGGTGAGGTAGAATTCTAATGTCTGGAAGGATGATGGCAATGTTTCTGGCAAGAAGAAATCTGCTTCTGAGTCCTAGAGAGTCTGGACTACTAGGCAATTGACCAAGTCCCAAAAAACTAGTTACAAAAAAGGCAATGAAGATAACTGGGACACAAGATCAAATATGGAATAGAAGTTGAATGTTCTAACACTGAACCTCGAAAACACTTACTGTTTCCTATATACCCCTTGCTTGAGTTTATGATTGACATTGGGGTGGAGCTTAATACATGGTGGGAAAAGTAATTCTTGCTACATGGAGAGAAATGTTTCAAAGACCAAAGGCTGGGAATCACACAGAAATCGATAAGAAAGGCAATATTCCTATACTCGATGAGTCCCTGAGTCGGAGAACAAACACTAAATACTTCTCATACAGACCCCAAGTTTCTTTTTTAAAATTTATTTTTAGTTGTAAATGGACAAAATACCTTTATTTTATTTATTTATATATGGTGCTGAGGATTGAACCCAGTGTCTCACATGTGCTAGGCAAGTGCTCTACCACTGAGCTACAATTCCAGCCCCAGACCTATGTTTCTTTATATAACATTTTACTTGTTGACTTATAAGATTTCTTCACCTGTTTAATGAGAATGTTTGAACATACCAGCAAACGGCATGGCAATCAAGCATTTACCTTGTAACAATTTACTTTTTTATTTTATTAGTTCTTTTAAGTTATACATGACAATTTACTTTAAGATAGAACCTCAGATGTATGGTGGAAACTACATTGGATTTATAGGCAGGACACTTGAATATAAGTTGTATCTTTTGGTAGGTCATTTGATTTCCCGGAGTCTCTTTTCTGTTCTGAATATGGGGCTGATATTTGCCCTACCTATGTCATAGACTTGTTGTGAGGGTGAAATGTGATAATACGTGTGAAAATAATTTGTAAATTCCTAAGTATTACAAAAATATTATTTTATAGTATTAAAAGAGTTTTTAGTGCTGAGGAAAACATAACTCTTTATATGATATGAGAGCAATAATGATGGTTTCAGAAATGGACAAATTTTTATAGATTTATGCTTTTAGGTTACTGGCCCACTACATTATCCTTTCCAGCCTAATGCCAAATATATGTCTTTCAAGTCTATGTCCATGTAGCAAATGTCTCATTATCCTCTGGGGGAAGTCCCAGGGTAGATGTCATTTTGTAAACAACATCATTAAGGATTAAGAAAAGCATCACTGATTCATTGTCAGTTAAGCTATAGGGTCCTGAATGATGTTCAAGGCAGAAATGTATTCTCTGTGGAAAACTTTATTCTTTATTCTCAGTGTTATAGAAAACCATTAGAATTATAAAATAAAATGTTTAAAAGTATCACACCATTAAACTGTTAGCTGAATAAGATATTTTTGTTTAATTTTTGATTGATGTATAATAATTGTACATAATTATGGAGTACAGTGTGATGTTTCAATTTGTGTATATATTATGTAATGATCATATTGTGAAGATTAGCATCTCCATCATCTCAAAAATTTATCATTTCTTTGTAATGAGAACATTCAAAGTGCTCCCTTGTAGTTATTTTGAAATTTAGAATGTTTACCACTTCAGTGCTTTCTATATGAGATTGTCCATATTCAAGATACTTAAAAAAAGTATGATCCACATACTAGATGCCTTGGACTCATCTAGGAGCTAGGTTAGAAACCCAGAATTTTTATATTTTCAGCCCAGCCTATTGGATCAGCATCTTCTTGTTATGGTTTATATGAGATATTGCCTGATAAGCTCATGTATCAGGCAATAAAGACTTGTTCAGAAATGAAATGATTAGATTATTAGAGCTGTAACCTCATCAGTATATTAATCCATTTGATGGATTAATAACTTAAATAGACTAGAGCCTGCAATAATGTGCCCTTTATTTGTCAACCTACTTTAATCTTTAGACTAGAGCCTGCAATAATGTGCCCTTTATTTGTCAACCTACTTTAATCTTCTTCAAATCTCTAGTCTCCTCCTATCCCCTACTCCACCTTCCTTTGATGATATTTTATATCACTTCTCATTTATGGCCATCTGGGTTTGCCATTTCTTTATATGTGTGTGAAATTTCTCATTTCATTATGGATGTTTATCTATCTATCTATATCTATATCTATCTCTATATCTATATCTGTATCTATATCTATATCTATATATCTCCACTTCCTCAAAACTCAATGCTACATCTGTATCACTTCTATTCATCCAGTTGTGGTGGGTCAGGCTAACTCTCTAGGAAGGAAGGAAGTTTAACAAACTGAATTTGGCAGTATGTTCCACAGAAATTGCCTAGATTAAGCAGGTTATGTGTATTAGACTCTTATTAAATTGCTCATACCCCTTAGTTTTTTTTTTTTTTTTTTAGCAGTCATCTGGCCGTTTTCAGAATATAAGCTCTTGGAAGATAAACAGAGCTTTCATGGACTCTCATTTCTGTATGTAGGCAGGGAGGTAATAGGGTGGCAAAACAAAGCAGTAGCGCATCCAAAAGTCATTCTGATCTGGCTCTGGAATGTAAAATCACAAACTTGTTGCAGCAAATATATTAATAATAAATTGGTTAGCTGAAGGTGTAGCTCAGTGGTAGAGTACTTGCCTAGCATCTCAGAACAGAGGTCCTGAGTCCAATCTTCAGACACACACACACACACACACACACACACACACACACACGGGCAGGGGAAAGAGAGAAGAAAGATGAGTGATATATCAAGGATGATGTAGAGCGTATGCCTTCTTGCCATATCTTTTTCTTCCATCAAGGAAATACCATAAATATCTAGCTGCTTCAGAGACAGTGTATGGAATTTGTTAATAGTGGGGTTGAGAACAAGTGTTTTTTTTTAAGAGAGAGAGAGAGAGAGAGAGAGAGAGAGATTTTTAATATTTATTTTTTAGTTATCGGTGGACACAACATCTTTGTTTGTATGAGGTGCTGAGGATCGAACCCGGGCTGCTCACATGCCAGGCGAGAGCGATACCACTTGAGCCACATCCCCATCCCGAGAACAAGTGTTTTGTTGTTCTCACTTCTGGGAAAGATGCGATTTATAAGGCCTATTGAAGGAACGTGTTTAGTCTATGTGTAGAAGTTCATTCTCATTTTTAATTTTTTTTAGTTATACATGGACACATACCTTTATTTATTTATTTATTTATTTATTTATTTATTTATATGTGGTGCTGAAGATGAAACCCAGTACCTCACATGTGCAAGGCAAGCACTCTGCCACTGAGCCACAATCCTAATCCCATTCTCTCTTTTTTTTTTTTTTTTTTTACGCAGAACCATTGAGTCTGGATTTTTTTATTCCCCCCCAAATCACCTGTTTCTTTCTTTGTACTATGCAATGTAGATACTTTATGAGGGTGATGAACTAAAGGCTTAGGGTGTCTAAGGTGTGTGTGTGTGTGTGTGTGTGTGAGAGAGAGAGAGAGAGAGAGAGGAGAGAGAGAGAGAGAGAGAGAGAGAGAGAGAGAGAGAGAGAGAGAGAGAGAGAGAGTTGTATTTTCTATAAAATCTATGCCAAGATCAAGTACCAGTTATGATTACAATCAGTGAGAAGTAAACTCATGCACTGGAGAATTATATGCAAGATCTATATCTGGAGTTTTCTTAAGGACAATTTCCCCCTAGGGTAATGGGGATGGAATCCAGGGCTCATGCATAGGGAAGCACTCTACTGCAGAGCTGTATCCCTAGTCCAAAGATGAAAAGTTTATGAAACATCTTTTAAAAATAAGTGATTCTCATTTGATGAGATCTGAAATAGATTTTTTTTTTGGTACCAGGGATTGAATTCAGGGGCACTCGACCACTGAGCCACATCCCAGCCCTATTTTGTATTTTATTTAGAGACAGGGTCTCACTGAGCTGGGTCTCACTCAGTTGCTTAGCAACACTCTTATGTTGAGGTTGGCTTTGAACTCACAGTCCTCCTGTCTTAGCCTCCTGTGCTGCTGGGATTACAGGCGTGCACCACCACGCCTGGCTGAAATAAAATTTTTTTAAGAGAGAGAGAGAGAGAGAGAGAGAGAGAGAATTTTTAAATATTTGTTTTTCAGTTTTCAGTGGACACAACATCTTTATTTTATTTTTATGTGGTGCTGAGGATTGAACCCAGTGCCGCGCACATGCCAGGTGAGCACACTACCACTTGAGCCACATCCCCAGCCCTGAAATAAATTTTTATCTTTTATTCAATTATGCTTTGTGAAAAAATTTGAGGGACCAGAGGACTCTTGACTCATTGAAAGGATATTGGGTAAAGATCAGTAAAGTTGAGGAAAGGGAACAGAGGGAGGGAGGGAGGAGGGAAGGATAAGGGGGAAGCAATGGAGACTAAATTAGAGCAAATTATATTCCATGCATTTATAATTATGTCACAACGAGTCCTAATGTTATGTATAACTAATATGAACCAATAAAAAGTGGGATCTTTTTTTCCAGGATGCTAGGCAAGACACCTAGGATCATCAGACCTATATCCTTCCTTTGACAAACTTCATTATGGTATCTTTCATTAAGGATTAAGAAACGCATTATTGAATTGTGGTCATATAAGCTATAGGGTCCTGAATTATGTTCAAGGCAGAAGTATATTTTCAGAATGCAAATGAGTGGGTTCAGCATGGATGTTATCTGTTCCATACAACACTGAAATTATCTTATCCTCATCCTGGGAAGGTCGAGAGTGTAGGTGCATGTATATAAAGATTGCTCTTTCATAGCAAGTGATGATCACAGTTTAGTGGGAACCAGAGGGAGAAAAAGCCTTGAGAGTGGCCTCTATGCAGTAGGTATTCAGGATAGCCATAGAATTTAGAAATAGGATAGTGCAAAGAATCTAAAAGTTCAGGACAGTACTAATGCACCTCCAGCAAGCACCAGGATCTCCTTGACTAGTACTGAGAGCAAGTGAGCTTAAAGATCATTTTGTGCTCACAGATAAAATGATTGACTACATTGTGGCCACAAAATTAGATTGTTTTGACTAGGACAGAAATCATAGCAATTAGTAAAGCACTGGCTCAAACTCCTGACACCATCCAGATGCAAGTAAAAAGAGATGGCCATTTGGAATAAACAGCCACTATAGGATATGGTGGGAAAGTCATTTTGGCATTTTACAAGAACCATAGGTGTGGAGCTTGTAGAGTAGCATATAACTAAGAGGGATAATTGGCTGAGAAAGAAGTACATGGGGGTGTGAAGACAGGATTCAATCTGGATAATAGCAATGATGAGAATATTACCCATCAGGGCGACAGAATAGATGAATAATATAGCTCAAAAGAAGAGGAGCTGAGTTGCAGGCTGCCTGGAGAGTCCCACCAAATGAATTCCATCACATTTGCATCATTTTCCTCACTTGTGGAAATCATCATCCCTTCTATGAAGAGAAAAAGAAGAAAGATGTGAAAAATGCAATGTAATCTCAAGAAGGGCTCTGGAGAAAGTTCAGGGATGAATGATGCAGGAGAAGTTCACCACAGGGGAGAAAATCCATGATTAATGCTATTCTAGCATATTCCTTTTGATCTTCTCACAGCCATGGTTAGGGAAAATTTCATTGTCAATGAGACATCATTTTTAGCTCCTCATATTGTCACTCATAGCAGTCACACCTGAAGAGGCAAAACCATACCCTCCTTATAGAGTATTTGTATTAAAAGGGGGCATTTTCATTTTTCTATACAGTTTTCTTTGGGTGGCTGTACTTGATTCCATGGCTGTGATGAGGGTTTTAATGGTGAAGCACAGTTCTCCAAAGAAATTTCCACACTTGTCAAGGCATTTATGTGGCCAGGTGATGTTACATGCTATCATACTCAAGGTGAACTAATTCAAATCCTAAACAAAACATTTCCCCTGTCTTTACCTAGGTAACAAAAATAAAATACAAATTAATTTGATTCCAGTCAGACTTCAGGTCTTGATCATTGGTTAATTATGGAAAAAATCTCCTTGACCCAAGCAGGTCATACCATAGAAACTAAAGGTCTAGTCACCAACATCAAGAAACTTAAGGGATTTGAATATGAAGAGAAGCCAACGATGTGCCAAGAACAGCTCTGTATCATCTTCAGATATTGCTTCCTATAAAATTGCATGCAATCTTTGCCCAGGATAACTGTGCTATAATGTAGCTGAATAATTATTATCTTATGAAGGTTATTGATGCATATTATTTATACAGAATAGTGAGTTTACTGTGGCATATTCGTACATACATATAATATGGTTTGATGAATTTCAGTTCTCAGTAAGTCCTCTTGCCCTTATCTTCTCTTTCCCCATGCTCCCCTGCCTCTATCCTAGTGGTTTCCCTTCTACTTTCATGAGACTCATTTTTTTTCTTTTTTTCCTCTAACTTTCACAAATGAGAGGAAAACATCATGACACTTGTCTTTCTGAATCTGTTAGTTACTTTCCCGTTCCATCCATTTTCCTGCAAATGCTATTATTTAATTTTTCTTTATGGCTGAATAAAACTCCATTGTGTATATGTACCACATTTTTTTCATTTTTCATCTGTTGATGGACACCTAGGCTGATTCCATAACTTGGCTATTTTGTTAATTGTGCTACAACAAACATGGGTATGCAAGTATCTCTCAAGCACATGTATCTAAAGCTTTGACCTTCTGAGGATAACTAATACAACTCTCACATATCTGTCAGGGGTCATATATGAGTAAAAAGTAACTTAAAAATATTAATGGCTTTGTCTGCAAAGAAAAGATGATTTTAAAATGATTTACCTAACTGTAAAGTTAAAAGTCCTTCTCTTTTTTAAAGAGGGAGATGAACACTTCTCTATATAAAATTTACTCCTCTCTGGAAATAGTTTAAAGTACATGTTAACCTATGTTGTTTCCATGGCTAGAAATGCAGTGTTCTGAATAAATACATCTGCTGATATATATATATATATATATATATATATATATATATATATATATATATTTACACACACATATATATACATATATATATGTATATATATGCATTTGTGTGGATTTTTAAAAACTTAAGGCCAATTTATTCATTTACTTGATGAAAATGAAGATATTAAGCATACAATTAATATTGTATTTTTAGTTGAAGGTTATCACTGACATAATAAAAATGAGAGATGACAATGAGGTATAGAAGAATAAAGCAGAGAGAAAAGAAGATGAATATCAAGTTGGGATATAGGAGAGAATAATATTTTTGGTGTGATATGTGAAGGTAGAATTATGACTGCAAGAAAATTAGAAGAAGGTAGAGATCAGCTGAGTAGGAGGGCCAATTTTCTGTGTTGATAACTAGAGTTATTCAACAATGATGGAATAGGAAGTTTCATGAATTAATGAAATCACTGGTGCCACATTTGATTTCAGCCTACTCAACAATAGAGTAGAAGGGTCTCTTGTATCAGACCAAAACCTGAATTAGGCTCAGTGGGTAAAACCATGAGAGTCTATGCTGTCATAATTATGGGAAGGAAGAAAAGACAGACAGACATAAGAGCACAGAAAAGGCAGTAGAAAAAAGAGGCAGACTAGAGTTAGACTAGGGGAATAACGAAGAAGCAAGTGAGCAAAGAGTGATGGAAAGAAAGAAGGAAACATGTTTATCTAAAGAGAGGCAGGGCACTGCTTAAGCAAAAGTTTTTTAATGCTTTACTAAAGGGTGTGTGTCAACTGATCCCATGACTCTGGAAAAGGGTCAGACCACACCTCTAGAAAACCAAAAATTCACATAGTTAATAATCTACTCCTTGGCAACCCAGCAGAAGAAGGTATTACATGCTTATTATAGAAACCACAAACAAACAAATTTATAACAGCACAGTTTATATTAGCAAGACCCTGAAACAAATAAAATGTCCTTTGATGGAGAGCAGACACATAAACACTAATGTATTCCCAGAATAAAATATTATATAGCTGTCAAAATAAATTTAACTGCAGAGATGCATATCTTTTTTCTTCCCTAGACACAAGTATTTGTGATCTTTTTCCCCACTGAAGGGATCTGCTACACACTCAAGATGACCCATACTATCAACATCTAATCATAGTATATAACTTTTCTCATTTGAGATAGTAAGACACACTTTCTTATGTTCTCTGAAACATAGCATAGAGCAAAAATAAAGATCAAGGATTAGTTTATACTTTTCCTCTCCTGGTCACAATATGTGAATTTTCTCATTGGATTTCTAAGACTTGCATTTTGCCAGATCATACTTATTAAATTTAAATTATTTACAAATGTAAGGCATTTTTTGTGATATAACAAATAGTCAGGAATTCCCTTAAAATTTCAGAGACAGGTATGTCCAAAGAAGTCTTAAATCACAGTATATCAATGATTGTCTTCAAATATGTCTGTCTGGGGCTAGGGGTATAGCTTACAGATAAAACACTTGCCTACCATGTGTGAGGCCCTATATTCCAACCTCCTGCATCACAAAACAATGTGTTACATCTGATAAGTCTGATAATTCTCCTTGCTGGACAGACATGAAATCAGCTAACTCTACAGACTGTACCAAAGTTTTAAATATGGTTACCCACATTAATTAGCTTCACTTCCACACCTCTATTAACTCCTCAACTTATTTCTGCTCTTTCCATGACACAACTGAACTTACCTGAAATAAAATTACTGACCAAAAAGATTACTAAATGACCAAAATTCAATATTCGTTCTCAGTTTTTGATTCATTTCACTGCTTGCCAGTATCACTTCTTGAAATGTTTTCTTTATCTTCTAAGATCCATTTTCTCTTGATTCACCTCTCACCTCTGTGAATATTCTTTTACTATAAGTTCCATAATTTTTAGTAAAATCACTAAGGGTCAGTGATTTTATTTTTTTTTACCACTGCATTCTCTTCAATGCAACTTCTCTGCTCCATCCCAGTTCAGTTTCCTTGTCAGCTTCCTTTGGTTTCTATCCTCTAAATGCATGCATCTGTACATTTTCAGTATCATTCATGATAAACTAGCTTACTCTATAGTAAGAAACAACCCCTGCATTTTGAGTAGGTTGAAACAAGATGGGTTTATGTTTTGCTCAAGCTACATATCCATTAGCAATGGGGGCTCTGCTCACCAAGGACCCAGATTGAATGGGGATTCTCCTTGACACATGCTTTATTTAAAAAAAAATTTAGTTGTTGATAGGGCTTTATTTTATTTATTTATATACAGTTCTGAGAATCGAACCCAGTGCCTCACACATGCCAGGCCAGTGTTCTACTGCTGAGCCCCAGCCCCAGCTACTTGACACATGATTTAATGATTACTAAGGCAAGACAAAAGAAGCATAGTAAAATCTATACTTCCTCTATAAGCTTCTGCCTGAAAATGACATAAGTCAATTTTAATAACATTTATTTGGTTAAAACAATCATGTGGCAATGCTGTCATGTATATGAAGTAGATGAGAACTAGAAAATTGCAAAAGATTCTAATGATCACCATATATCACTCACTAATCTCTGTAACTTTACTCTTTCTGTAGATGTCTTCATTCTTTTTTTATGTACTCATGGCTTTCAAAGCTTATAACTAGAAACCAGATATCTTTCTTTAGCTTAAGACTCACATGTCCATTTGGCTCTTTGAGCTCTAGACTGTTAGAAATTAAAACATTTAAAAATTAAAATGTACTTGTGAATATTCTATTCCACTTAAAACTGTCATCGATTCTTTTCTACATTTGCTAATGACACCTTAATTTTCCCATAAATTATGCCATGAAATTTAGTCATCATTCCCCTTTCCTTTAGTGTTGCACTTCACTCACTAAAGTTCGGTGATTTTAGTAATGCACTGTCTCTTCAATATGGTATCTCTGTTCTGTCCCTGTCATAACTTTCCTTATTAATGTCTCCTGAATAATTTTTGCATGGGCTTTTACAATAAGTTCCCAACTAATTTTTTTTTTACTATTTTAATCTGTTCTGGACTTTTTTTTTTTTTTTGGCCATAGTAATCTTATGTTTTGACTATGTCACTCTTCTACTCCCAAAGCCTGTTTCATTCTCTACTTCTTACCAAGCTAAGCCCTTCTCTTAGAGTAAATTAAATTAACAAATGGATATAAAGCCCCTGCATGTGCATGCTATTGTGCTAATTGCTGTTCTAACAGCACTCTGTGCATACTTTTATTAGAGCACTTTTTATTAAATTGTAGCTATTGGTTTAGAGTTCTTTTTCATCACAAGACTGAGAGACTATCTTTTTTTCATGTCTATCCAGTTCTTATTACATTATTAAGGACAAAAAGGACACTAATAAACATATAGATACTTTAGAGGAAACAGACATAAATGAAAGACATAATACCTGCCCTGGAAGAAGTCACCATCCAGCAGGTAGAAGGGGGAGATGAGCTCTGCAGAGATAACTTTAAATAAGCCAAACAACCTTGCTACTCCATTGTAGAACCCCATGAGCAACAAAGATGCATTTTGACCAGGGGATCTTTAGTCTACTTAAATTTGAACTCAATGAAACTTTGGGGATTGACTTATTAATACCTATGACAGATCTCTTTGGTTCCAAATTTTCTCTGTGGCCTTTGAGGGAGGCTTTTAACTTAGAATTTCATGGTATTATGACCAGATTTATGTTTCAGCTAACCAATATTTTTTCTTGCCATGGAATGAAGGACTAATACTAAAAATAAAAGTAGGTTTGCTGTTGTTGTTGGGAAAGGAAGAGAAATAACAAGAAGGTAGACACTGCTAATCAAAAGTTCTGAATCCAACACTGCTATGGACAGTGTGTCAAGTATGAATCAACTTTCATAAAAAATGATGGAATATTAGAAGTTGGAGTTATCTCAGATATTTGAGTTATGAGGAACAATATGGTGCATATCACTGGGATCTGCAGACAGACCTGGGTTTGAATCTTGGCCTTGCCACTTTCAAGTGAACTTCCAAGTGAACGTAACCTCTCTGAACTTTAGTTTTGTCATTTGTAAATAATTTCTAACTCAGAGTTGTGTTATAAATATTAAATGAGCTTATACATAAAACATTGCCCCTGGTATACAGTAAGCACTCAAATTTATTTCTATTCTACTATTATTATAGGAGCCCAAATGTGCTGCTTAAGATGCAGGCATTGACTGGAAGGTAGACAAGATGACCTTTTAGGTTATTACAGACCTATGATTCTGAGTTTATAATTCTTTAGCTGGCTGGGGGAAAAATAAACTTTACTCACTGATGCCTGTGCTGATCAGATAACCCCAAAGCCCAGACACACTGCATAATTCTCCGACAGCAATAACTCAGCTGGCAGTTCCCAGGCAGAGATGTGGGAGAAAGTCCAATATCCGGGCAGCGCTAGGATCTACAACTTCCTGTGGTCTGCCTAGTGAAATTTGACCAGATAAGAACAGTTAATAAGAAGCTCTCTAGATAGAAAAGCTCCTTTTATCTCTGAATGAGAATATATTGATGTTAAATACCTGAATGGATGAGGTTAATTTGAATAGTGTTCTATTATTGCAAGAAATATGGAAAAAACTCTTCATAATCGTGGCTCAAACTGAAAGAAATTTCTTCTTATCCTGTAAAAGTGATGGCTCTACTGCCTATGTGAAAGGAAAACATCAACTTTAATTTATTTATTTATTTTAGTACAGGGGATTAAATTCAGGGGCACTCGACCACTGAGCCACATCCTCAGCTCTATTTTGTAATTTTTATTTGGAGACAGGGTCTCACTGAGTTGCTTAGCGCCTCACTTTTGCTGAGGCTGGCTTTGAACTCACAGTCCTCCTGTCTCAGCCTCCTCAAGCTGCTGGGATTACAGACATATACCACGGTGCTCAGCTAAGCATCAACTTTTTTTTTTAATTTTTAATTTTTTATTTTTAGTTGCTGATGGACCTTTATTTTATTCATTTATTTATTTATTTTATTTTATTTTTTTGTAGTTTTTTTTTTATTGTTGGTCGTTCAAATTAAGAGCTGAACTCAGAGGCATCTCAGTGTGGTGTATAAGAAAAAACCAAGTCTCATACCCTGGACTTGCTTTCTGTAACACATTTGCAAGTCATGCCACATTCCCATCAAGGCTTTCCTTGCAGTTCCAGATATTTCCAATTGGACTACAATATTTGAATAAGAAAACAAGCATCGCAATGAAAATATTTAGTGGCTATAAATTCAATTGCCAAGAAGTTCTTGTCTTTGGGATAATCAAGGGACACAGTCCCTGGGAAATAAATTATTATTTCCCTTGTTTGCTCTACTATGATTACAAACTATCCAGGTAAATATTTTGATAAGTAGGTTCTCCTAGTGAGTCATTCCCTTTCTTTTCTTGAAATAATTTCCTAAGCGTGATCACATGCTTCTTTTGCTCCTAATGTCATGGAAAGGTAAATTTTATAGTGTTTTTACTATAAAATGTTAGGGGCTGCAATCATGGCTCAGTCTCCTTTTCTAAGTGAGCCCAATCTCTGGACATGATAAAACTTAGAATGGTGTGACTTTACTTTGTGTACAACCAGAGATATAAAAACTTGTGTTCTATATGTGTAATATGAATTATAATGCATTCTGCTGTCATATCTAACAAATTAGAATAAATAAAATAAAAAAGATTATCAAAAAATAGAGTAGCTTAATATTTGAGTGAGCTTTGCTATGACACAATTTTCAGTTGGAATCAGAACTGCTGCTTGCTAATTTTGTGAACTGGAACTTCTCTGTATCTCAGTTTTTCATCTGGAAAATGGATGTGATAATGGGAAAATGTATAAAATAGGGTTGTTTGGATAATACAATAAAATAATGTACAGCAGTGCCTTATTCAAATGTTCAGTAAATGATCATAGCTATTATTAATAAGAAGATTCTTCAATGATTCATAAGCCAAGAGGATGTAGCTGAAGTGGCAAGTGTGCATGTAAGCACTTTATGAAGTTTGAGGTAAACCTGAGTGTATACCATCAATCATTCCATAGAGTTGAAGTATTCTAGGATTAGAAGTATTTATGTGTGTGTGTCGTGTGGGGGTGCTGCAGTGTAGTTCTTCAGGACTCCTGCGGCTTCTTGGACTACAGTTCTAACAGGGAATCCTTGGGCAGTAGCAATTTGAAATGCCAAAAATCCTTGATCATTAAAGTAAAGCAGATGAAAACAGTCTTTAGTTATGTCATATATGACAGGACAAGCATTTAGGTACACCATCTAGTGCCTACTGTTTTACTTTTCCAGCAAAAGGTTGACAATTAGTCTGTGGGCTAGCTGGGAGGCGGTGGAGGTCACCGCGGGGAGGCGGGGCTGGGGCAGCATGGCAGCTTCCTAGCGGCTCCAAGGAGCCACCTCTAGCCTCCGGTACTGGAGCCACAGGCAGCGGCCGGCAGCAGCCAGCCTTGCAGCGGTGTGTTCTAGGTCAATGGCTTCTAAGACTCCAGTTGGATTCATTGGACTGGGCAACATGGGGAATCCAATGGCAAAAAAACTTCATGAAACATGCTTATCCGCTCATTATTTGTGATGTATTCCCTGATGCATGCAAAGAGTTTCAAGAGGCAGGTGAACAGGTAGTGTCTTCCCCAGCAGATGTAGCTGAAAAGGCTCACAGGATTATTACAATGCTGCCTACCAGTATCAATGCTGTAGAAGCTTATTCTGGAACAAACGGAATTCTAAAAAAAGTGAAGAAAGGCTCATTATTAATAGATTCCAGTACTATTGATCCTTCAGTTTCAAAAGAATTGGCCAAAGAAGTTGAGAAAATGGGAGCAGTTTTCATGGATGCCCCTGTTTCTGGTGGTGTGGGAGCTGCTTGGTCTGGGAACCTAATGTTTATGGTAGGAGGAGTCGAAGAGGAATTTGCTGCTGCCCAAGAGCTGCTGGGGTGCATGGGCTCCAATGTGCTGTTTTGTGGAGCTGTTGGGACCGGGCAGGCTGCAAAGATCTGCGACAACATGCAGTTAGCTATTAGTATGATTGGAACCGCTGAAGCTATGAATCTTGGAATCAGGTTAGGGCTTGACCCAAAACTATTGGCTAAAATCCTAAATATGAGTTCAGGACGGTGTTGGTCAAGCGACACTTATAATCCTGTTCCTGCAGTGATGGATGGAGTTCCCTCTGCTAATAACTATCAGGGTGGATTTGGAACAACACTCATGGCTAAGGATCTGGGATTGGCACAAGACTCTGCTACCAGCACAAAGAGCCCAATCCTTCTGGGCAGTCTAGCCCATCAGATCTACAGAATGATGTGTGCAAAGGGCTATTCCAAAAAAGACTTCTCATCTGTGTTCCAGTTTCTACGGGAGGAGGAGAACTTCTGAACATGCCCTTTGGCCGAGGACATTGTTGGGAACCAGACTATCTTGAAGCCACCTCCTAGCTCATCCACAAGTAAATGGGTTTAATCAAAGGTCATCAGTCTCTTTTGATTATCTGTGTTAAGTACTCCCTAGGATTTTCCACCCATTTTTAACTGCTTATTCTTTTTGTCTATTTAGCAAACATATTACTGGGGGGAAAACTTTTTTTTTTTTCCTGCTGGCCACTGATGGTTTCCGCTAACTAGCTGAATTAACCTTTTTAAAAAAGTTTGATCTTTGAGTATCTTCTACTAACTCGTTGAATACTTTGAACAGAAAATTTACTTAGCAAATAAAATAAAATATTGCCAAATGTTTTGTTAATAGGGTGAAACCCATCTTAAAGGAAAGAAAAGAAATTGCTGTGAGGAAAGGAGTTAGAGAAAGGAAGTATAGTGAATTACTACCTGTGTTCCTCAGGAAGTTTGTCCTGTTAACCACGAGCTGGTATCTTGCATTCCTGAGGTTACAGATTTATTTTCCAGGGAGTTGATAAAGCCAGAGGACTTGTTGCTGCTTGTTTTATAATTCGAACTCTGTTACAATGTCTCAGTGTTCCCCTCTTGTCACAACTCCTAGTACTCAGCAGATTTATTTCTATATTTTTTTTGCTTCTGTATACATTCTTATTATATATTTTTGACTTCAAAGAATGATATCTTTAGACTGTTTCAGAGCCAGTGATGATATTTGCTTTAGAAATATTACATTATTCTAAAAATAATCATATTATTTTGAATTTAAATAAATTTATATGATGATAAAAAAGGTTGACAATTCCCTATTTGGCTTTTTCCTCAAATGTTATAAATTCAACAAAGGAGTTGCAATGCATTTACAATTCTTGCCATTGAGGATGTAGTCTGGATAAGTTAGAGAGCCAAATTGAGAAGTTCTGTGAAAGGCTTCCTATCTGTTATGAGTTGGAAACATATCTGAGATCTGCACTTAAAGAGAGAAGGAAAACTGGAAGATATGGTGGGTTGGTATTTTGTATATTTAACATTGGACTTGAAGTGCCAGGAGTATGGACTTGTTCATTTTTATTATTTTTATTGTTCACCATATGTTAGAGGTGTTTGTTGCACCAGGGGGATCTAGGTCTCACTGTAACTGCATGAACTTGAAACACAACTTAGGGCAATACATTTTGCCTCTCTGAGACTTAGATTTTCTTTCTTTCAAATATTGAAGTGAAATTTATATATGATAAAAGAAAGTATAAAATATGAATTTATATATGCATATATACACACATGCACACCTATGCAACCACAACTTCAGTAAAATATACAATATCTCTACAATACCCAAGGATTCTATTATATCCCCTGCCAATCCCTACTTCGAACAACATCAACTGTTCTGTTTCTATTTTCCCACACTGATCTTGCCAGTTCTTGAACTTCCTATGCATGAAGTTGCAACTACTTCCAATGACTATATACATGTTTTTGCATCTAGCTTCTTTTACTTACTTAACTTACTTAACATAACACTTTTTTTTTTAAATTTGGTACTAGGGATTGAACTCAGGGGTACTCAACCACTGAGTCATATTCCTATCCCTATTTTGAATTTTATTTAGAGACAGGGTCTCACTGAGTTGCTTAGAGCCTCACCATTGTTGAGGCTGGCTTTTGAATTCAAAATCCTCCTGTCTCAGCTTCCCAAACCACTGGGATCACAGGTGTGCACCATAGTGCCTGGCTTAACATAAAACTTTGGAGATTTATACATGTTGTTGCATGTATTAGTCATTTATTGTTTCTTATGTCTAAGTAATATCCCATCGCATGGATATGTCACACTTTGTTTAACTATCCTCTTATTGATGAACTTTAGGCTCTTTGTAAATTGGGGGCTATTTTGAATACCCACTACTGTGAGCATTCAAGTACAAATCATTTTGTGGTTATATGTTTTCAGTTCTTTTGATTGAATACCTAAAAGTGTAGTGGCTGGTTCATATAGTTTTGATTCTTAAGATGTTTTCAGAAGTTGTTTGTTGTCTTTTGTTGTTCTTCTAGTGACAGTTCTCACTATTGTGCTCAGGGTTGTTTCGAAATCCTAGGCTCAAGCAATCCTGCCACTTCTGCTTCCTGAATATACATGTTCGTACCATTTTACATGCCCAGCAACAATATATGAGAGTTAAGATCAAGTTGCTCTACATCCTTGCCAGTATTTGGTACAGTTTGCCTTTAAAATTTTAGCCATTCTGGTAGATGTATGGTAGACTCATTTTTTAAAAGCTATTTTGATATAAATTTAGATTCAGAGAAAAGTTGTAAAATTAGCAGTTTCCATTTTCACCATATCATCTTGTGATTTTAATTTTCAATTCCTTGATGACAAATAATGGCAATTCACATATTTTCCTGAATGAAGTATATGCTCCATTCTTTTTAAAATATTTATCTTTTAGATGTAGATGGACACAACACAATGCCTTTATTATTATTTTTATGTGGTGCTGAGGACTGAACCTGGGTCCTGCATGTGCTCTACCGCTGAGCCACAATCCCAGCCTTCCATTCATTTTTATACACTTCTTATTGGTTCTTTTTAGTTTTACATGACAGAATTAATTTTGATATAATTATGCAAGCATAGAATATATCTTATTTTAGTTTGGACCCCATTCCTAAGAATGTACATCCTAAGGAAGTACATGATGGTGAGATTCAATATGGTGTATTCATATAAGTACATAGGAAAATTATTTCAGATTCATTCCACTGTATGTTCCATTCTTTCCCCTGTATTAATTAGATTGTCTTTTGTTACTGAGTTTTAGCTCTTTAAATATCCCAAATAGAAAATTCTATCAAATATAAACATTGTGAATATTTTCTCCCAGTCTGTGATTTGCCTTTTCATTTCCTGAATGATGTTTTTGAAGAGCAGAAGTTTTTAATTTTGATGAATTTTAGTTTATCCATTTTTAAATTCTTAGTTCATTTTTTAGGTTCTTTTCAGGAAATCTTTGTCATTGCCAATGTCATGAAGATATTTCCCTATATTTTCTCTGAGAAATTTTATTGTTTTAGCATTTACTTTACTTTATGATCCATTTTCAATTAATTTTTGAGCAAGGTGTAAGGTAAGAGTAGAGGCTTATTTTGTTTTTCTATATGAGTATCTGCCAGGGTTTGGCAAACTGTAGCCCATGGATCAAATCTGTCTTGCAGCTTGCATTTGTATGGTCCTCAAGTCAGAGTGTTTACACATTTTTAAATGATACCTGATTTATTTATTTACTTATTTATTTGTCTATTTATTTATTTATTTTTGGTGCTGGGGATTTTACTCAAGGGTGTTTCACCACTGAGCCACATGCCCAAATCTTTATGTTTTATATTTTGAGCTGTCCCCAGCAGTTTACACATTTCTTTACACATGTTCAGAATCTCAATGACTAGAGAGGCTGAGGTAAAAATATTGCAAGTTCAAGGCCAGCCTCACCAACTTAGCAAGACTCTTTCTCAAAAAAGAAAAAAAAAAAAGCTGGATGTGATGGCGTAATTTCAGCAGCTGGGCGGGGGGGGGGGGCGGCTGAGGTAGGAAGATCATAAATTCAAAGCCAGACTCAGCATAAGCAAGGTGCTAAGCAACTCAGTAAGACCCAACTCAGTGAGACCCTGTCTCTAAATAAAAAGCACAAAATAGGGCTGGGATGTGTCTCAGTGGTTGAGTGTCCCTGAGTTCATTCTCTGGTACCAATAAATAAATAAATAAAATATACAATAAAAAAGTGAGATGATGTGACAGTGATACCATATGACTTGCAAAATCTAAAATAGTTCTTAATTTCTCATCTGGTCCTTTATACATGAAGTTTGCCTAGCCCTGCTTTGTACTATTATTATTACATGTATTACATCTACATATGATAAAAGTCCTATAGACAATGCCATACTTTTTACTTTTGCAAACACATGAGTTATAACGAAGATGAAAAGAGCAAAAAAGGTTTAATATTTACTCAAATATTTATAATTCCCAGAACTTTTTACTCCATTCTGAGAATCTCATTTTCCTTCTGTCAAAATTTCCCTTTGACCTAAAGAACTTACTTATCATTTCTTTTAGTGTAGTTCTGCAGGTGACAAATTTTGTCACTTCAGTTTCTTTTATTTGAAAATGATTTCATTCTCAAAGAATATTTTCACTGGATACAGAAGGCTGGAGTGATGATTTGTTTTATTATTTCAGCACTTTAAAGGTATTGTTTTGCTCTATTTTAATCTCTCCATTTTTCTGATGAGAATTTGACCATTAATTATTTTCCCTTTTTAATATGTATATATAATGTTGCTTTTCCTCTACTGATTTTTATATTTGCTTTATCTTTGGATGACAAAAATTTGATTATAATTTTTTTGTGCTTGCTATACTTGATGATTTCAGACACACTGCATCTGCAAATTTATGCTTTTGTTTAAATTTAAAACAATTTTAGCCATTTATCTTCAAATATTTATCTCTTTAATTTTCTGTTTTTTTATTATATCAGAACTGTTGGATATTCTCTAATGGGTCACTGAAACTTTATTAATTTTTATCTGAATTATTTTTTCTCTGTGTTCTTCACACTGGTGAATCTTCAATTTCAATTTGACTTTCATCCATCATCTCCATTCTGCCTTCAAGTACATACAATAAATTTAATTTCAGATATTGTATTTCAGTTCTGTAATTACATTTAAACTTTTTTTTGGTTTATTTTTTTTCCTGGGACTTTCTGCCTTTTCATTCATTTCAAGTCCTTCCCCCATCCTTCATTGAGAATAGTAAGAAAAATACTTTAAATACAATCTGCCAATTGTGCCATTTGTGTCAGCTAGTGATATGTCTCAGTTGATTTTCTTTTGTATAACATTTTTCTGTTATTCTCTATATTGGTTGATTTTTGGATTGTGTCACACATATTAATATAAATTCTAAATTGTGGAGGTTCTAAATTATGCTATTGCTCTCTAATGAGTGTGTCTTTTGTTTGAACTGACAATTGTCTTAATTAAACTGAAATTGTAAGCTCTGCTTTTTGGATGGCAGTGCCAATCTTCTTTCATATCTTTTGCATTTAAGTGAGCTTCTTTGAACTTTCTGTATGGTTCAGTAGTCTGCCAGATATGTGGTCAAGCAGAACTTGGGGATTTATTTCCTTAATATTTTCCTTCTGGAGTATCCTCTCTTTCTCCAGCACTGTGATTTCTGTAAATTCAAGTTTTTCATCCCCAGAAGAGAAATATAAACCACTCTGCACATGGCACTGCCTGCACATGGCCTTAAGTTAAAACCCACAAAAATGGGAATGCATTCTGTGTAACTCCTTTCTTCCAAGTGTGGACTCCTTGCCAGTTTCTGCCCTTCTGTTTCTTCCCCAGTGTTTCCACATAGCAGCATTTTTTGTATTATGCCTGGAAATTGTGGTTGTTGTTTTGCAGGAGTGTTGATCTAGTAAGAGTTTACCAAACTACTACCAGAAGTGGTAATCATCTCTATTTTTTCCTGATCAGATATGGTAAGGGCTTACTCTTTTTATTAGTGTGTTCAAAGAACAAACTTTAATTTTTATTAGCCTATTTTCTAGTTTATTTGTTACTGCTCTTATTTCTATTATTGATTCTGTTCTTACTCTATATTAAATCTGCTCGTTGTTTCCTAGCTTTTTACAGATGAAGTATAGATGATTGACTTTAAATCTTTTTAAAAATATAAGTATTTAAAGCTATAAATATCTCCTAAGGCATAGCTTTAGCTGTTTACTATGAATTTTTACATCATATGTTATTTTTATTCAATTTGATGTAGTCTCTAATTTTTCCTTTGAGTTCTTCCTTTATCCATTTTACTTGATATTATGTTACATAAAATTTCAAAGGGTGTGGAATTATTATTATTATTGGAGCTTTATAGTTATACATAGTGACTGTGTTCATCCTCACAAACTCATACATGCATGGAAATCTATTTCAGTTCATGATCCCCTCTTTTCCCTCCCCCCTTTACTTCCTGTCTTCCCTCCCCTCTTACATTCTTCTTCCTCTACAAGACTTCCTTTCCCTTGTCTATTAATTTGCATTTGATTGATTCTTTAGGTAATATTAGCTTTCCCTCCTCTTTCCTTTATTTTCCTCTAGCTTCTGCATATGAGAGAAAACATTTGACCTTAGAGTTTCTGACTTTGGCTTATTCACCTAGCATAATATTCTCCATTTCTATCCATTTACCCGAAAATACCATAATTTCATTCTGTTTAATGCCTGAGTAGAATTCCATTTTATATATATATATATATATATATATATATATATATATATATATATGATTTCTTAATCTATTTGTCTATTGACAGGCATTTGGATTGATTCCATAATTTAGCTATTGTGAATTGTACTGCTGTGGCTGTGATTTTTTAAAGATAGTTGGTTTTTATTTGTTTCAAATCTATTTTCTTTGTGGCTAGAATACATATTCTGCTAAATTTCAATAGCTGAAGTTTATTAAGACTTTTTAATGGAATACTAGTGTTTTAACAATATGAATTCAGGCAATATTATTGACAGTGTTGTAAAAATCTTTTATTTTTTCCAATTTGTAACATGTTATCTCCATGTTTGTTAATAATCTTTTTCTATCATCTCCAAGCCAGTGAAATGTCATTTCAAATATACTTTTTTTAGTCTTTAGATTTACATTTGTTTTTTTTTTTAGAATTTCAACTTCTATATTGAATATTCACTTGTCCACTTATTTGGCCACCTGTTTTAAGTCCTTGAGCATATTTATAATAGCTTTTAAACTATTATCTATTAATTCAGCATGGATCATTATGGCTTCTATTTTTATTCACTTTTTTCTTATTACTTTGTGTTATATTTTTCTTTCTAATCATGTCTTTTAATATTTGATTATATAATAAAGTATTGATGGTATTTTGTAGAAATTATTAATTTTCATATCTTCCTCCTAACGGTATTTTGCTTTTTATTCTAGCTGAATTTTAAATTATAGGCTGATTATCTTGAGTTTTTGGAGCCTAAATATTATACTTCCTTCAGCACGTTTGCATTTTCCCCTTCATTCTAGTACATTCATCTTCTCACTCTTTGAACTTAACACTAAGCATTTAATGTGACTGTTTCATTCTCGGTATAAGTATCACTTCTTTGGAGAGATTTTTTACCTTACAATTCTATTTTAAATAGACTCTACCCTTTACTCCTTGTTCCAGGTTCCTGTTTGTTTCCTTCAAGAATACTTATACTTTTCAAATTATTTTATTTACATATAAGATAATCTGGTTAATATCTCTCTTTCTGTAAAAATGTTTAATCCCTAAGGTCAGGAACTTTGTCTTTTTCCATGTAGATCCCCAGTACTAGTAAATTACCTAAAAAATGGGAGATACTTAATAATTGGTTGAATAAATAAGGAATAAAAAAAGACAGAGTGTAAAATATTCTCCAACACCTACACTCAGATACCCACATACACCTATGTATCTTCTCCACAATACTAGCTATGGGCTTTTGTAAAAAAAAAAAAGTGTGATAAGTTTGCTATACACTGAATAAACTAGGTCTTTCAATATATACTCATTTGAAATATCAGAGTTATATGTTAATGATGATGATAAGAATGGTAATTATGGCTAGTGTAGTAAGGTGTTTATTATTTGCTAAGAACTGGACTAAGCTTTTTATATGGTTTACCTTTTCAATCCTCATAACAACACTATGAAATAGAGATTATTACATTCTCCTACACACAGATAAGCATGAGGTTTCAGTGGTTAAGGTAAATTGCTCAAGATTGCACAGCTGGAAAATAGATTTTTGAATCTAAAAATCTAGCCTCAGAGCCAGGTCTTTCTGCTAATAAAGCCTGTATATATGTGTCTATGTGCACATGTGGGCAGGCACATATGGACATATAGGACTATGACTCAAATATGTTAGTGGAAAACTTTATTTGAGGATAATTTTAACTGAACCAACAACAAAATAATTTCAGGAGCAAATGAAAAATTTTCTGCATGTTTCTTTCCATGTGTTGAAATAGTAGATTTCATAGTTCTAATTTCATGACATGTTAAAACTCAGAAATATTTCAGATGTAATACATTAATTTTTTTTAAGTACAGACATTGTGGACAAATTCACTAAAAATCCAATGATATATTCTCAGCCTTTTTCAAATTTTAAATTTCTTTCTTCAAAAAATTTCCAGAAAAAGTTGTGGTTATGGTTCTTGAGTGCATTTTCTTCACTCTGCTACTACCAGTCCCCAGCATGAAGCTCTTTGCTCCGTGATGTCGATTTTTGAGGGGTCATTTCAACCTTCTAAAATGTTGCCTTGTGATTTTGGCACATGTTATGAAGAGATGGTGTGCAGAGAGGCAGAGTTGCTCATTATCAACTGCAAGTCATAAGTGCTGTTTGGCAGAGATAAGAAATTTAAACAAGTTTCCTGAGGTGTAAGGTAGTTCCAAAGTACTGCCTATTTAATATAATTTGAACTTGTTCATTTGGCAATAAAAGGAAGATTTGAAGAAGGCCACTTTCACAGTAAACATTTAACATAAATGCACCTGAGACACAAATCTTTAACTGATTAGTTGTTCTTATAATCCTTTATACTTTGTATTCATCCGGAGTCTTGACTTCATGTCAGGAGCCTTCTTGTAGCTTGTTCTCCACTTCCAGATGTAACATATTTCTCTCTAGAGAAAAACCTTGTCTAACGTCTCCCTGAGGTAATCAAAACGAAAGACATTAGTTTACCTGTCTAATTTTCTCTCACAGCTAAAAAGGTCCCTGCCTCTCCCCAATAAATTTCTCTTTGTCAGCACAAGGCACATCTCATTGCTCGTTCTTCTCAACCTCCTCTTAGTCTCTAATGAAAATGATCAAACTTCAATAAGTATTAGGCTTGTAGTTTTACTCCTTTTTTTCCCCTTCCAATCACGTTTGTCAACCTCCTCCCCACTGCCACCTCCACAATTGACTTTATCTGCTTGCTGTGTCTTGTTAGCTAGTTCATAGTAACTCTCCTCTAGTTTCAGAAGTGGTTTAGGTTAAGTCAGAAAGATTAGAAAACACCAGAAATTAAATTTATGCAAGAATTTGTTCAATTTGTGAATTGGTAATGTCAAATATAATTTGCATCACACCATAGATTCCCTTTCAAAAGAGATTTCACTTGGGATTCCTATGTTTTCTCATTTCCATTCACATTTACAACAGTATCCAGTGAGTTTGTGGTTGATCAATAAAGTATTAATCCCAGGAGTGCTTGGCAGAGTGAAACAGAAATGATCAAACTGGGGGTCTGCTTGTCAGGATGTACCTAGAAGCAGTGGTGGAGTCAATTGAGGTTGATACAAGTGCGGAGACTTTTTATTAGTCATATATCACTGAGTTTAGCATTTTCTTTTTCCAGAATTGAGCTGGTTCATTGTTATTTTGACCTAACTTCAAACACTTTTGAAATACAAATGACCCGTGAACACAAGGAAACACATTTAATCTCATCTCTCTGTCTCTGACTCTGTCTCTCTTTTTTTGTGGAGTTGGGGGTCAAATGCAGGGCCTTTCTCATGTTACACCTCCAACCCATCAACCTCATTTCTAATGAGATAAATTCAAATTAGGATAACAATGAGAATATATTTTTTTCAGTGTGTCATGTCATAAATTATTTCTAAATGATTCAGTCCTTACTGGTATAGGCATAGTCAACGACCATTTATACAATAGGTATGGATATTAAAGAACCAACTGACAGGATTTTTTTCCTTTTTGGCTCACATGTATTTAGTATCAATCATGAGCTAGACATTGTAATGAAAAGTTAACATTCATTATCTCTATTACTTCATTTAATTTTCAAGACAACCTTGTGAGGTAGGTACTCTTATAATCCTTATTTTACAATGAGAAAAATGAGGCTTAGAGATGGAAATTAGCTAAATTCCACACAATTGTGAGTCGTAGACTCAAATATATGTCTGTCTGATTCTAAAACCTATGCAAGCCTTGTTGAATATAAGGATTATAAGTGATTTTCCATTTCTTCTCTACTCTAACCTATTTTACAATAATGAACATTATAGTTTTCATAACCCTCAAATAAAGTACATATTTACTTGTGTGGCAAGTCATTAACCCTGAGGCAAATTTGTTCTTTTTATGAGGGCAACACCTTTGGAAGTTGGAAAGAGTATTGTACACTGTTAGAGAAAACACATTCCTATCTTATGACCAAGACATGTAATTTCAGGTTCCATAGGTCCATATAGTCATTGGGTTCAGTTCTCATTTTGTACAAAGTCTTAAAGGGTTCCTTGCTTCAGCAGAGGCCCCTCCATGTGGAATCTTATATACTAATTGAGTAATTGTTCTCTTTCTACCCACTAATATCCATCACTTTAAAGCGTGGGTCATGGCATATCTCATACAAAAATCATTGGTATAAGAGATTGTATACTTTGCAACTTTACTCTCTATCACCTATAAAAGAGAATATTTGAATATTTCCTATTTACTAAAATGAGTTAGGCCACTCAGGATTAAAATGTACTAATAATTATTTCATTAAAAAACTGTCCCTCAGACTGGGATTGTGCCTCCATAGTAGAGTGCTGGCTTAGCGTATGTGAAGCCCTGGGTTTGATCCTCAGCACCATATAAAAATAAATAAATAAAATAAAGGTATTGTGTTCATCTACATCTAAAAATTAAATATTTTAAAAAACCCTTCCTCAAAATTTTCCCATGTTATTTACTACTTAAAAAGATGGCATCATAAAAATTATGTTTTTCTCAGTGAAAGGATTTTCTATTTTACCTGCCTGTTAGAAACAGAAAAAATACATTTGAAACTAAATGCATTTGAAATAAACTTACTAAAATATTGTTTAGTATTTCTACCTTATAATTTTTGCAAGTCAAGAGCAAATTGTAAATTTCTAGTAGAGTAAGGAGAATGGAGAAGGGAGGGAGGATGGAAAGGGTGGATCATGAACTGAAATTCAATTGCAAGCATGTATGAGTTTGTCAGGATGAACCCAACTGCTATGAATAACTATAGAGCTCTAATACAAAAAAAAAAAGAAAAACAAACAAACAAAAAGCAAATTGTTGGTTATGAGGTCCATGGGATATTCACATCCTTTTAGAACTTTTTCTTCCTATTTTTCTTAGAGCATTTTGTACACTCTTTTTCCTCAAGGTATAAATAAGAGATTAATATAGGTGTCACAACACCATAAAATGTACAGATAATTTTACCCTCATCCTAGGTACTCCTTTGACTGGGATTTCAAGTACATGTGGATGACTATCCCATAAAATATGGTGACCACAGTCAGAAGGGATCCACAGGTGGAGAAAACCTTGTGCCTGGCTCCCACAGAGTGGATTCTCAGCAGGGCAACCATAAGCTAGTATAAGACATGAGGATGAAGTTGAAGGGCAGGGGCAGTATAATTATGCCTATGACCAGACAAGAAATAAGCCTGACTGGGGTGTGTAACAGAAGTGCTTCAATAAGACCTGTACCTCACAGGTAAAATGATTGACAATGTTATGTCCACAACAAAGAGCAGGAATTGCAATGATTAGTATTATTGCCAAAGGAAGATACTGGACCAGGTCACCATTGCCACTGTATGCAGACCTGGTTATTCATAATGATGGTATATAGCACAAGGGATTGGAGATTACAACAAAAATCTGTCATAAGCCATAACTGCAAGGAGGGGACACTGTCATCCCCAGAAAAAGCACAATGGTCTTCTGGGTGTAACAGCTACTATTGGAAATTGTGGAATAATCTGTTAATCCATTGAATAATAACAACAACAACAAGACTGAATTCCTGGAGTAGCAGATATTCGGAAAGGACAGATCATTTATGTAAAAATACATGGGGGCGTATAAAGCTGTCCACCAACTCTAACCACAATGATAATGAAATTGTTACCCATCACTGTGATCACTCCACCATCATGGTACAATAAAAGGTAATCTGGAATTTTGGATGATTGGGGAAAACCACCAGGATGAATGCTGCCACTTTGCTGCCATTATCAGTAATCAGAATATCTGTTTTGTTCTGTTTGCTGAGAAAGAAGAAGAAATTTAGTTTATTTTAATTTGGGAAGTGTTTGATGAGTCTGCTATGTTCTCAGTTCCTGTATCAGGTGATGTTAGGAAGATGTGTGTACAAAACAAGTGCTGCCATTTGGAAGTTTATGTTCTAATTTGGGAGATAAAGCACTCTTATACAGTACAAGATTAATTTGCAAAGTAGCACAATCCATTGTGAGTCGTAATTCCTTTATCCATAAAATGAGTGGGGGTGGACTCCACCTGAAACATGTTTTGAACACTCCCCTTAAAGAAGATGCACTATTTTGCTGTTCAGATGTAATCAGATTCCCCAAGTCACCAAGTTGCTAATTGTCCTTTCCTGTTATGGATATTTAGCTAGTTCATATCTACAACATAAAATGAATGCCTAACTCATTCTCATTTTTTGTTACCCTGCACATCTAATCAATCACCAAGTGCTATTGGCTCTTCTTTCTACATATATTTCAAGCCTATTTACAAATGTTATCTAGTCAGAGCCACCATCATTTCTCATCTGGACTAATACACAAATTGTCTAATAGGTCTCCCTATTTTCATGTTTTGCCTTTCTATAGTCTATTTTAGACAAAGCAGCCAGAATCACATTATGACCACATCCTTTCTGTGCTTAAAACTCTGAGGCTTCAATTACTCTTGGAATGAAATCTAACATATATACCATGACATACAAGACTCTAAATGATCAGACAGTAAACTAATCTTGCATGTTGTCCTCTTGGGCTCACCATATTTGAGCCATGCTGTCTTTATGAAATATTGTAAGCTTGTCCTCTTCTCAGGGGTTTTTGCACATTGTTTTCTCTCTTCTGGGAATATTCTTCCTATTCTTCTTTGCTCATGGTCATCCTTGATATTTCAGCGTAAAAGGATTTATTAAGAATAGACTTTGCTAGTCTGTAATCTTAGCAGCTTTGGAGGCTGAGGCAGGAGGATTGTGAGTTGAAAGCCTGCCTCAGCAACTTAGTGAGGCCCTAAGCAACTTAGTGAGACCCTATCTTAAGAGAAAATGTTTTAAAAGGGCTGGGGAATGTGGTTTAGTGGGTAAGTGCTCCTGGGTTCAAACCCTGGTACCAAAAAAAAAAAAAAAAAAAAAGGACTTCTATAACATCTCAGTTGAAATCAAGTTTCTTTATTGCAAACATTCACAGTACCCAAAATTTCACTTTCATGGCCTTCATCACAATTTATATTCATATACTTGTATGACTATTTAATTTCTGCACTCTTGTTAAATTGTAAGCTATGGAAGGGATAGGTCCTCACTGTTCTTATGCAGGGGCTTATTTTCATCACCTCACACAGGGTGTGGCACAAAATATGAGTTTAATACACATGTTTATTGAATGAATCAACTCCATTTATATGGCTCTTCTGCCATACCATCTGTCCAGAAATTAATATGACTGGAACTACATTGAATTGACTGAAGGAAATAAATATTTGTTGGTGAAAAGCCTATGATGAGAAATGGTCACTATCTCATGGTATTTAGTGTTATTAATGCTCTGTACCTCAGAAATGAGCACCAATGTCTCACATTTTTTAGCACTATAATCTACTTTTTGAATAGAAGGAAGGTGATCTGGTGAAGAAAGGAAATGGAGGTTATTCTAGAATCAAAACATAATATTTTCACCCATCCAAATTTTATTTACTTTGTTTGGTCCAGTTCTGTCAAGTATGAATGCTATCACAGACCTGCTCATTTTTCTAGTCAAGATCTTTCCCCAGATATTCTGTAATATCCCCATCAAGTTTTAGTCACGAATCAAGATTTGGGGGATTTATAGAATATAGTTGTAAACTTACAAGTCAGGTATTAGGGCTTGCTGAGAGCAGGCTGTAGTTGTGAAGGTTTGTCTTAGGAGTTGGGCAGCCACAAGGATGACCAGGCTAATTGTGTAGGTAAACTCTCTGGACTCTGTACCTAGGACAGACTCTAAATCTCAGAAAGCAGAAGACCTTTGTAGATAAGTAGTTCAGGAAGTAGAGCAAGATAAAGGCATCCTCAATAAGACCTGATGCAGAATGAAGGGACTCTGAATCTGAACCAGAACCAAGAGCAGATAATCGGAAACACTATTTACTTGCTATGCAACTTCTAAGGATTCTTCTACTTATTATAGAGCATGATACTACAAAGAGACCCTTGTCTACATTTAGTGAGAATTATGATGCTCCTTTTTTTGTTCTATTGATACTCTCAGGTTTTGAATCAGAAAACAGATTTAATCTGAAGGGGAAAGAGATTCTTGGAATAGCATGTAGAGGGAGATGGAGGCTGAAGCCAGCTGATATGGCCTTTATATATCAATGACACCATGATCCTACTTTCCTAAGAGTATTACAAGAAAAGGATTTTCAGGCACAGACTTTATCAGGGGCATTAAAGTACTATATTTACCATATTGTAGTCTTAAAGATCTCATAAAAATGCCAGGTATCTGGAAAACAACATGTTTTTAGAACACATTTTTTTGTTTATATAATTTGAATGAGTCTCACCACACCAACCGTATATTTTTATTAAATAATTCAGTGTTTTATCACTGTGTAAGCCAGAATCTTCCTAACCTATCTATACATATGTAGAGATACCCACACATATACCCACAGCTTTTTGATCCTTTTAGAAATATTTTAGGCACACTTCATGTCTTTTCTTCACATTAGTTTCTCAAAGAAGGTTTTCCTAGTCCAACCTACCAGGCAAGAGCCTATTTCTCAGGAAGATTCATTTTATTTTCAACATTAAAATTAAGGGACACTTGAAATATCATTCTTTCCCCCTGAGCTTTTCAAAAAAGCTCCCATAAGTTCAAAATATACTTTATGGAATGGGTAGTGCTGACAGACATGAATTTCTTATCCATACCAGATTGTTAAGAGCATGGGGCTGAGTTTGAATTCTGGATTCAACACTATCCACTGTGTGACATTGGTAGTTTGCTTGAAGTGTTTGTATCTGTTTCAGTCAACTTTTTGTCACTGGAACCAAAAGATTTAACAAGAGCAACATGATGGAGGAAAGGTTTATTTGGGCTCATGGTTTCAGAGGTTCAGTTCATGATTAGCCAACTCCATAGCTCTGTATCTGAGGTGAAGCAGAACATTGTGGTGGAGCAAAGCAGCTCAGGATGTGACAACTAGAAAGCAGAGAGGAAGAGGGTGCTCCACTCACCAGGAGCAAGGTAGAAATCTCAAAAGCAAATCTCAAACTGTAAACTCTGTTTACAGTTATACCACCCAGTTGATCCATTCAAATAGATCAGCACACTGATTAGGTTAAGGGTCATATAACCTGGTTATTTCACTTCTGAACATTCTCATATATGAGCTTTCAGGAGACAATACATATCCAACCCATAACAACATCTTAGTTTCCTCAGTTGTAAAACTGAGATGATTGATGATTATGGTATCTATGTTATAGAGGTTTAGTGCTATAAATTTATGAGCTTCTATTATTTTAAAATGAGACCTCATTTGGAAAGTAGCACTTATGACAAGTGGCCACATTGATTGTCTTTTTTCTGAAGGGTGGAAATAAGAATTCAATAAATGAAGACAGAAATAAGGCAGTATAATCGGATTATATTCTGAGTCCTCCCAAAGCTGAATTTACATTTTACCTATTTCTGTAACTCTAGTATGCAGCTCATTTCTCACACATGGCAGGAAATCACTGAAGTTTTTGTATTGAATTGGTTTTATTCACCTGAATAGTAAAAAATGAAAAAAAAAACATGTCAAATCCCTCTTCTCCAAAAACCCCACTAAACTCTGAGTTGTGTTGACATAGTCTCTTGTGTGTTGTAGCATCATCAGCTCCTGAGGTGTTAGATGCTTTCAAGGGGAATGAGTTGCAGTGTATCTTGGGAGATCCATATTAAGACTGACCATTCCACATATGTATAGATAAATATGGCTTATTTATTTATTGCAAAAATATGGCTCTTCACTGGCTCTTTTGATGGATTGTGTCTGGATTCTACTCAGCATTTTAGAAACCAAAATCCTAAATGGTTAAAAATATGAACAACAGAAGATGGCAAGGACGATCTTAAAAAGTTTTCTGATGCCATTTTCACAGTTTATTCATTTTAGTTAAATCCCACTACTGAGTTGATGCCATGTATTCATTTGAGAGTGTTATTTCTAAGTCATTAAAATATACATTGCTTTTCCCACTAATTCCAAGATTTCATTAGTGACAACATCATAAAAATTTTGAATAACATCATTAATTTAATTTCCACTCTTATCAGGGAGTATAGCCATTCCTAGAATAATTACTCAGAAAGCCCAATTTCTTGGTAAAGTTCCCAACATAGTGACTGCATGAATGCATAGGGCAGGAGGAGTTGCTGCAATCTATTGGAACTCAATGGAAGCTATGAGTTAAACATTCAAATAAATGAAATTATATTAAAACAGGATTTACTGGACATAGCCTCTTCCTCTTAACTTTTCCCTTCTTTCTTCCACCCACATCAGCTATCTTGATTTGTATAATTTCTAGAAATCTCAATTTTCCTAAAGATTTACTAGATTGGTTTTGACATGCTATACAAACTTTTATTATCTAAATATAGTTCTGCACCTAGTCCTCCATTGCCCCCTTAATTTACTTCACCTGAATATGTACCTACTTAGAAAATTTTTATTTTATTGATTTCTTGCCTAGTTGTGTTCTGAATACATGATGCACTTGTTTATTATTTTTATGAGTAGCCTTATTAGCATTTCCAACTTAAATATAAAATTTTAGGAGGCAGGAATAAGAAGACATCTTTGCAAAGAGTGTAGCTAAATGCTACTCAAAATGTTTGCAGTGAGATAAAGACAGCATCCAGAGTAAACTTTAGTAACTTTTAAAGTGATTTGACATTGCTACAATATTTTTGTTGTATTTTATAAACTACCAGTCTACGACAGCTTGGAGATGTTTTTTAAAAATGTGTGTAACCACAGCTAGTCTAAGAAACATTGCTTTACCACTTATTCATTTAATCAATTCTTATTATGCATACACTCTGTGCCAGGAACTAGGGAGATAGATTTGAATAAAGCAAAGTTCCTGCTCTCAATGAACTTGTGATCTAAATGGGGATAAACACTCCAAAACAACTAATTATAAAATAGTGTGAAAGGTGTTAAATTGAGGATCAAGCAAAATGCTCTTAAGAAAAAAAAGAATGAAATCACCCATCTGGGGTTAAGTGAGTTGGGATGAACTCTGGGGAGGGTTCATTGAAAAAATGACATTTGAACTGGTTCTTGAAGGATGACTGGAATTTAGCTAAGCATAGAAGATGGGAAGGGCACAGCAGACAGAGAATGGTGTATGCAGTAGCAAATTACATTTGGAGAAAAAAAGTATTATTTTCCTGGAGTGTAAAGTTTGTGGAGATGGAGTGAGTGAAAAGGATGGACTGATTAACAGGGGTTGCAATAAGTGTTGCATATCCTATAGGCAATAAGGAGTCACTAGAACTTTGTAATCTGGGAGTATGATTATAGGGGGGGTGGAAGTAACATGATCAGATTGTCCCTTAAAAATTCACTCTGGAGACATCGTTTGAATGGCTACTTTAGAGAGAGGTAGGACCAGATTAGAGAGAAATAGTTAGGAGCCTGTTATAGTCACCAAGTAAGTATTGATGGAGCCATGAACTAGGACATGAGTGAATGAATTTGGGAGATGTTTTATATCAAGACTCAATAAAATTCATTAAGTGAATGATTGTCAAGGGTAAACCAGAAGGAGATGTAGAGTCTAAATCTGAGGATAATGATAATACCATCATGTAGCATTTGTAATGTGCTTTGAACTTTTTAACATCCTAACGTCTATGATCTCATTTGATCTTTCAACTGTTCTGTGAGGTAGGTTAAGGAATATATTTTCCCCTATTTGACAGATGCAGTCCAGAGAGGTTAAGTGATTTGCCCAGAGTTTCATAGCTCACTAATGGCAGAACCCAGACTAAAACCCAGACTTGCTGACGCCTAAGCATGTGTTTTTTTCCCAACCACTCCATCATGATGTTGCATTGGAAATGTTTGACCTGCTGCCCGAACTTCTAGAAAGAGTTACTATGCTCATTGCTAGTGGAAAAAAAGAGGAAAGGGAGAAGCCATCCAGCAAGATGAGTGCCAACAATTTTAGAGTCCATCAAGAATTCAATAATAGTATTAACTGTAATTTTAATAACAATGTGAATAATTGGTAACATTTATTGAGGACTTACTATGTCTCAATAGTAAATATTTTATATAAATTAACAGATATAATCTTCTCAGCATTTTATATAATAGTTCTCAGTATGTTACATAAATAAAGTGATACAATCTTAACAACTTGATGAGGTCTACCCTATATTTGTTTTCCTGTTACAGATAAAGAAACGGAGGTAGAAATTTGTCCAGGATCATATAGCTAGTGTCAAGGTAATACTTTGAATCCAGACAATGTGAAAACAGGATTTTTTTTCTTTCTTTGCTCAGCATCAATCTTCTAAAACATTTTTTGGTGCATTGTAATTGTGACATATTGGTGTATGCATAAACATAATTTGGTCAATTTCATTCCTCAGTACTTCCTCTTTCCTTTCCCTCTTCTCTCTCTTTGGTCCCCTTCCTCTATCCTTCTGGTCTCCTTTCTAATTTCAAGAGATTCCCCCCAATTTTTCACCTTTTTTCTCTCTAGTTTCCACATATGAGAGAAAACATATCTTGTCTATTTACATGAGGCTTATTTCATTTAACATGGTCAGCAACAATCTTCTCTTCTTTCTATGCCTCTTTTCCAATGATTCCCTAAATCCATTAAGCATCCTTCAGAAATATCATTAATCTAGAAAGATCAGAAGAATGCATTCCAATCCCAATTCTGTCACTAACATTTTTATTTTATTATATATATATATTTGGTACTGGGGATTGAACTCAGGAACACTCAACTCATGAGCCACTTCCCCAGCCCTATTTTGTATTTTATTTAGAGATTGGGTCTCACTGAATTGCTTAGCACCTCGCATTTGCCAAGGCTAGCTTTGAACTCGTGATCCTTCTGCCTCAGCATCCTGAGCTGCTAGGACTACAGGTGTGTGCCACCACACCTAGCTGTCACTAATTTTTGACCTTGATAAATTCACAGACTCTTTAAATATTTTTATCCTTTGTAAATGGCAATTAGTAATAATTATAATATACTTGTTCTGCTTATGTCATTAAATTGTTTTGAGGATGCTCAAGAATAACATAAACCATAAGGTATGTAAAGTACTTTACAAACCAAAGAACTAGGAAGATACAAATTCATGCAGCAACACTGCCTGCATATGTGGCTTTCTCCCCACTTAGACAATGAACTCTTTGACTGGAGGCAACAAGTAATGGTACATTCACCACTGCATCCCTAGCAGAGAGCATAGAATCTGCTATATAATAGGTGATTAATAATCACGTACTGAATAGATGATATGTGTATGGATGCTTGAATGTTCAAGTGGAGGAACAGCACTGGGATGTAGCATTTAGGATGCAATTAAGTACTTCGATTCTTAGCATATCTTGGGCTCATGTGACCCAGACAACCCAATGACAGCTAACATTTCTTAAACTCTAACTATAGGACAGATATTGTTTTAAGTGCTTTATACTATTGATTCATATTAATCTATGAAGTCATATTCAATACCATCAATATCATCCCTAATATTTTCAGCTCTCACCTGCATTGTAAAGTTCAGAAACTACATTTCCCACAATCCTTTGGCAGCAGAGTTTAATTTTCGATTGACCCCTGGGAGGTGCCTGCAGGAAATTTGGCAAACAGAAGCAGATGCCACTATTGCTCTTCCTGACATCACATTTAGGTGGTGGACTTTGTCAGAAGAGTTTTAAGTAACTCCTGAGCATTCCTGTGAAATTGCTGCTTCAGAAACATCATTGGCAGCAGTTTCCCAACATCTTTAAAAATCTCCCAAGATTCCTGCAATTCCTCCAGTTTTCTGAAATTGATGGCAGCAATCCCTCACAGTACCTCCCATAGGCCTTCTGAAGGATCTGTAATCCATTAATTCTCTTTATTAAAATCTTTTCCTGCCTGAAACAATTAGAGTAGTGTTTGTTTACCTGGCCAAACTCTGAGTGCTACAGGAAGGTCTTACTATTAGCTTCACTTTACAGGTAAAGAGACCAAAGCACGGAGAGTGTCTTGAGTGAACAAGTGGAAAAATCAATGAAGGAATTCAACAATTTTTCTCCAGGGCTTATACTCTAAATACTTATGTTCTGCCTATTTTCAACTAAAAACCCAAATCCTATGTATGGGACACTGTTTTTTTCCCTTCAATCTCCTTGAATATTTCAGTGTCAAATATCATTTGAAGCCTGTTTTTCAGTTTGCAAACTTTCTCAATTTTTGATAAAACCATCCAAGTTTCAATCAAATCTTCCTGTTTTACTTTTCAGGGTGAAGAAAAGTAAGCTTCACTACCCAGCTTCCTGTGGAGGATGGAGTGGGCACTGTGGAGGACTTCTTGGTATGCTTGCAATTGATCAATGGGAGAAGTAATATTCAACCTTAGGGGTTTTCAAAAATTCATCATTGATTTCATTTCAGAACACCCCCATAGAGTTCATTTTTACATTTAAAATAAATTGATGTCAATGTCAAATTAGATAGCTTTTAGAGTTTAAATGCCTAGAAACAGGATGTTAGTGCTGGAAGGGCCAGAGCCATACTAATTAGCTGCTGTATTTGTCTGCTTTTTTTTTTTTTTCAGTCAACGCTAACATTTAACGTCACGGAGATAGATCTATATATATTGATCTCGAAGAATGTGCATGATATATTGTCAAGGGGAAAAAGCAAGTTGCAGAGTAAATTGATGATATGATTCCATTTTTATAAGAAAAGAAAGGAAACATGTAAAATAACACATAGACACAGAATGTTAGAGAGGTCCTTAGCTAACTAAACACAACCTTCCTGGTATATTGATGGGTAAATTTGAAGGCCAGAAAGTGATATAACTAAGGTCACACAGTTAGTAGCAGAATCAATTCCACAGTCCCCATTTCCAGACTCCACTATGTCACTTTGTCTGCAAGCTGCACCTGTACCAGCAAGTCAATAAAAAGAGAAGGAATCTAGTGACATTGCTGTGATTTTTGTCCTGGGGCACCATTAGTGAAAATATCATTTCATCTTGAACTCTAAACCAACCTTAATGGAAAGGGGAGTATTTGTCCCCCACAAAAGCAGGATCATTAAAATAAATACTGTTTTCCTTTTTCTTAATTTCTGAATTTCTCTCTATCTGAAGGCGCTTTCATTTTTTCACTTTAAAATTTTACTGATTTCACCAGTTTGACATTTCACAATGTTAATTTGAAATGTTTATCTCAATACTAAGGGAAATTTTGCAAGTATGAAACTTGCCCCAGCACTAGCACAGTACTTGGCTGAAAGTAGAAAACTTATAGTTTCCTTAATGAATAAATTAAAGATTCAATTTACTTGCCTTTTTCCTAAATAGTTTTTCTTTACTGATATTCAAACATGGTCTCAGTGGCTAATAGTACTATATGTAGTTGGTTCTCCGTATTCATGGGTTCCTTATTTGTGAATTCAACCATCCACAGGTTGAAAATGTGTCTATACTGAACATGTACAGACTTTCTTTTCTTGTCATTGTTCCCTAAACAATACAGTGTAGTAATTATTAATAAATCATTTACACTCTATTAGGCATTATAAGTCACCTGGAGATGATTTGTAGTATATAGGAGGATATTGTGGATTATAGGCAAACACTATACCATTTTATATAGGGAACTTGAGCATCTGCCAATACTGTTATCTACAAGCTTCCTGAAACAAATACTCCACAGATACGGAGGGATGACTGTACCTTTAAAAATGTATTATAGACTTCTTTTTAAATGTTGATCTAAATGTATAGTAGTGATTAGTAGAGGCTGGGAAGAGTAGGGGTGAGGGGAGACAGGCAGAGGTTGGATAATGGGCACTGAAACAATTATATAGAAGTAATGAGTTCTAGTGTTCCACAGCACAGTGGAAGGACTATAGTTCATGATAACCAATTATATTATATTTATAAATAAGTAGAAGACATGAGCTTGAAGCCTCTAAAGAGAAAGTAATGATAACGACGTGGAAATGTTAATTACCCTGATTTGATCATCATACACTAAATACATGTGTCAAATTATCACACTGTACCTCATAAATGACACAATTATTAAGTGATGTTAACACAATCAGTAAGTGTTAATAAAAGATTTAAAGATATATTTAAGGAGAGGGAAATGTTAACTACACAGATGTGATCATTATACACTATGTACAAGTATCAAACTATCACACTATACCCCACAAATGTGTATAATTAAGATAACAATCAGTAAAAAATTACTAATAAAAATGTATAATATGTGAAATTTGAATGAATTTTGCATTGATTTTGAAATTAAGCTATTTAGAGAAACTGTTAATTAATCTTCATTTTAAAAAATTCAATGAGTAAGCACATGGCAAACGATTACTCCCTTTGCAGAAGCACCCAAAGTCATGTGGACCCCTGCAGTGGGATGAAAGGAGTGCATTGAGTTTTGCTCAGTAATGCCTTGCTTCACATTTAGTTGCTTTGGTCATATTTTTTCTATCTATTCATCTCTGGTTCCCCATTAGGCTGCTTGGGAGTTGACTTCATCAGGTTTGGTGGAATTAACTGAAATAAGGTGAGACAAGGAGAAAAGATATCTGAATCTTAGCCCTAGATCTACTTCTCAATAGTTTCATGATCTCAAGAATGTCGTTTGTTGCTAAACCATTTTCTTTTAGTTTTAGAACTCCCTTTTCAAATGAAATTATTCCCAGAAAAGTTCATCCCCATGAACAGATTCCAGGCACCACAACTGAACTTGTACAACTATGAAAATTAAAATTTGAAAACCACTGCATTATGTCCATGTAGAGAAATGGATTTTTTAAAAAAAAAGATGTGGTGAATTTGTACAATGGAATATTATTCAGAAATAAAAAGGAATACATTTCTGATTCCTGCAATGACATGAATGAATCTCAACAGCAGGCTGAATGAGAGAAGCCACATACAAAAGAGTACATGTTGTATGATTCCATTTATTGATGAGTTTAGAAAATGAAAACTAACATATAGCCAAATAAAGATCAGGGTTGACAGGAGTTGGGAATGGAAGAAGGGATGTACTATAAAAGGGCACAAGAAACTTTCAGAAGTGATGGAATTTTTAGGTAGCTGGATTGCAGTGGTTATTATACAGGCATCTGTCAAATCTCATACAATTGCACACTGTAATTTCATAGTTTATTATATATAAATTATATCATAATAAAGTTGATTAAAATCCCTGCATAAATCATCTCTAGGGTCCCTTATAGTTCAGATAGAGTAATTGGGACCTGAAGCCAACCAGACTTGGATTTAAACACTGGCTTTTCTAATTTGTTGGCTGTGTGGTTATGGATAAATTGTATAACCTCTATAGACCTCTGTTTCCTTATTTCTAATATGTGTTGAAAATAGCCCTAGTTCATTGAGGTGTTGTAAGCATTCTAAGTGATAATGGACATAAAAAGCTTAGCTTAGTGCTTGGCATGTAGTAAGTATTCAATAACTGTTAGCTGCCTTTCTAATTCTACAATTTTAAATAATTTCATAGGCCCAGTTGAGAAAGTTCAAAGGTGGCATTTATGTGATCTGAATTCTAATTTTGATTTCAGTACCAATTGTGTATGACTTTAGACAAGTTTTGAACACCTTCTCTGGCCCCTATTTCCTCATTGTTAATATAAAGGAGAATTGTACTATTTTTCTTATCAATTGATAGAGATATTAGGAATATAAAATCAACTAATAGATTAGAAGTTTGAAAAAACAAAAAGAAAAAATAAAACATTATACAAAATTATAGGAAGTAACTATGATAGAATTTTCTCATGATTTTGAGTTAAGTAGAACAAGGAGATTGTGCTTACACTAGAGGACTTGCCTTCAATAAAGTTGCAAAGTTTCTGAAATTTGTCTTCTGGCCTTTTGTTATGCTATTCTCTGTCCCATTTTACAATTTCAGTTATGCTTTGTTTGCTGCCAACAGTCAAAAGAGATTCTTTTACTACTTAGGTTCTTTCTGTCAGTAAGAAATTGATTCTGATTAGCTCATTTACCTGAAGGTGAGTAACCTAATACATGACCACTATCAGAGTTATATGTAAAGAGAGAGCAAAAGTAATGTCTCAAATGGGAATTCAAATCTCAATGGGGTTGTAGCTCAGTAGTAGAATGATTGCCTAGCACATGTAAGGTACAGAGTTTGATCCTCAGCACCACATAAAAATAAATAAAGTTATTATGTCCATCTACTATTAAAAACTTTTAAAAAATCTCAATAGGGATAATATTTTTGGGCAGGAACACTTGATGAGACTTTTCACATGTCAATTATCTACAGTTCCAAAGTTAAAGTTAGATTCCTTTAAACAACTTTCCCCATCAGTGAATACATATCTGAGTGTTATTTTAAAAGTTTAGAAGCAAAGCAAGGTTATGCCATTTTTGCCATAACTTTCCTCATTGCCCCTTTAACATCCTTGTTCCTCAGGCTATATATCAGAGGATTCAGCATAGGTGTCAAAGCCCCATAAAACACTGAGATAAATTTGTCCTGGTCAGGGGAGGACTTGGACTGAGGTTTTATATACATGGAGATGGTTGTGCCATAGAAGATTGTCACCACAGTCAGGTGAGAACCACAAGTAGAAAAGGCCTTGAACTTTCCCTGGGATGAGCGAATCCTCAGGACAGCAGCAGCAATTCGGACATAGGAGAGGAGGACAAACCCAAAGGGTAGAAGCAGAGTGAAGATACCAGTGATGAGGATCATAAGCTCATTGACGCTGGTATCAGAACATGCCAGCTTAAGGAGGGAGAGAATCTCACAGACAAAATGGTTGATGACTTTAGCCCCACAGAAGCGAAGCCTCAGGGATAAGACGAGCATGGCACTGAGTACCACTGATATCCCCCACAAGCTCACAGCCAGCCAAAGGCACACTGGGCCATTCATGACCATGGAATAGTGCAGGGGATTACTGATAGCAACCACACGGTCATAGGCCATGACAGCCAGTAGGAGACATTCTGCTGTGGCTAAGGCTAAGGAGACACTCATTTGGGTGAAACATTGTGAGTAAGAGAGGTAGGGATGGATAGAGAAACAATGCACTAAGGCCTGAGGCATGGAGGCTGTGCCATAGCAAAGGTCTAAGAAAGACAGGTTACTAAGGAAGAAATACATTGGAGTGTGGAGGTGAGGATCAAAGAGGATTAGAAAGATGATCAGTCCATTCCCCAATAACGTGCAGAGGTAAGTTATCAGCAGCATGGTGAAAAATGTGTCTCTCCACTCAGGATAGTTAGAGATGCCAATGAGAAAAAACCCAAACTCCGCTGTGTCATTGTCCTTGGCCATCTGTCCCTTTTGCTACTCTTCATTGAATGGGTGCCAATGGAGCTGCTTAGTTTCACCTAAAAGAATGAGAATAAAAATGGAGGGTATGAGAAAGGTGGAAAGAACTATGGTGTGCAAGGTCATTATCTTTGCCCTAGTCAGAGAGATGGAACATAAATGTGATATCTATATTGGGAACAGAGGCAAAACTAAAAATTCCCTCCTTGACTCCAAGAAAATGGAAAGTTCCTCACCCATTTGAAAATAGTTATATGACAATATCCTCAGCCAGATGCCTTCTTGGATATTTTTTTTCCCAAAAAAGAGAAGGAGGGCCATCTTCCTGGCTTTCTCACTCATTCTCCATTTTCCAAGTCAAATCTAATGAATAGACACAATAGCACCTCAGTCATCTTGAGTTACTGATCTTAATCAAAAGGGGATCTTCTGATGGATGATATGTCTAGGTAAAATTTTGTCTATTCTTATGAACAGACTCACTCCTGATTATGCAATCTCCATTTCCCATCATGCCAGGATTTACCATGATGCCTGACAGAGTATTTCTTTGGCTTGAACAAATATTATATAAAGGGGGAAGTTCCTGGATTCCCTGAGGTCTTTGAGAACCCTCTGCTAACACCCTCAGTTGAAGTTACATTTCTAGGATCTCCTATGTTTTCTACACTGTGATTGTTGAGCCCTAAGGAATGTGAAAAATGTGATATTTCCAAAAGAATGGGTGTGTGGTGAGAGGAAGGCTTGAGTGATAGCTTACAAGATAAGACTTTCCTTTCCCACTATAATCAATGTCTTTTCCACATCTCTCTTTATTTTTCTTATAGCATTTCCAAATATCAAAATTACATTAGTAATTTGATTATTATTTATCTCCCACTCAAATGTAAATCAATTGAGGACAAAGACCTCATTTATTTTGTTTGCTGATATATCCCTGGCACCTAGAACAGTACTTGGGGACATCACAGGGATCAAACAGATATTAAATGAATATATAAATTACTAAGCACTCTTTAGGATTATCCACAACCTAACTACTACTCTTGCCATCTTTATTGCCATCCTTTATTGTAAGATATTGTCATTACTCACCTGGATATTGTCATTACATCTTTATTGGTTTCCCTGTTTCTGGTTTTGTCCCCATTCAGTTAAAAATGAATTAGTTAAACTATAAATCTAATCATGTCTCTCCTCTATTCAAAATATATTTTTTCTATTGAGGTATGACTTACATACAAAATGTATACATTTTTAATGCGAACATCTTCATAAGTTTGAAGATAGGTACACATTCATAAAACAGCCAACATAAATAATGTTATAAGTCTAGAGGTATAGTTCAGTGATAGAGCTATTGCCTAGCATTGATGAGGTCCTGGTTCTGTCCCCAAAACCACAGAGAGAAAAAAGAGAGAAGAAAGAAGAGAGAAAGCCATAAGTATAACCATCACCTCTAAAAGTTTCCCCTCTCTCTTCTTATAAGAACATTTATCAGATCTACTTACTAACAAAAATTTTAAGTTGCAATACCATATTGTTAACTACAGCTTTCCATTTCAATCTCATTAAACACCAGTCTCTTTACTATGACCCATTTAGCCTTACATGGTTTGCCTCTCCCTCAACTCTTTTACCCCAATTCATAGTATCCTTTCTTTGGTCAACTTTGCTCTGGTCACAATGGCCACCTCAGTATTCCCCACTCAACCTATATCTATTTCTCAGAATTTTTTAGTATTTATTTTTTTATTTGTAGTTGGACACAATACCTTTATTCCATTCATTTATTTTTTTTTATGTGGGGCTGGAATTGTGACTCAGCGGTAGAGCACTTGCCTAGCATGTGCAGGGCCCTGGGTTTGATCCTCAGCACCTTTATTTTATTTTTATGTGGTGCTGAGGATCAAACCCAGTGCCCAACCCGCACTAGGCAAGCACTCTACTGCTGAGCTACAACCCCAGCCCTCAGAATTTTTGATCTTGCTGCTCCAGTTATGAAAGAACTGTTTCTCCATATTTATGAAACCCAACATTTTTACATTGCTTACTTTTTGACTCTTTATTCAGGAGGCATTTTTTTCAGTGAGCTCTTACTGGGCTACTCTGTCTAGAAGTTCATATCTATTGTCTGATATTTTATATCCCTCATTTCTACATTATTTTCTTCACAGAACTACCTTTAGCATGTTGTATACCTTATCTATTAAGTATTTGTATTGATCATTTCTCTCAACTAGAATGTATGCTCAATGACCTTAGAAAATGTGTTCGTTTTGTTCATTGCTGTATACCCTGAACCTAGAATGGTGCCTGATACAAAATAGGTGACCAGTAGGTATTTGCCAAATAAGTATGTGAATGGAGTATTTTAACAGTTCCATATTGAAAGAAAACCTCTCTTTCTTTTTCCTTTGACATTGTTGTTTATATGCCAAGAACCCCTGAAAAAATATATGCACACACATATATACCTTCATAAAACTAATTCTCTTTTCTCTTTCTAACCCCCGCTCCTTGAAGCCTCCAGTACTCACTGACTATGTCTGTAGGCAAGTTTATTCCCCTCACTTGGCCTAAATTTTTATTTGCAATCTGGCTCAACCAGATTAGTCCTTCTAACTCTAACAATGTAGGATTCTCTCACTTCTCTCAGATGAAATGGGGAAAACCCTCTTTACTTCTCAGAGCAAAGGAATGCATTACATTCTCCTCCTTTGTTGGAGAGGCATATGGGCTGTAAAAGAGTGTGTTAGGGAATGGAGCTTCTCTAACCACCTCTGAGGTGGTACACTCACTTGTCTTTATAAGTCTTTAGGAAACAGTAACAGAGCTTGTGGCATACACAGAGGGAAATAAGAAAAAAGTCTTTAGGAAAGATCTCATAAGTGCCCCCTGCTATGCCTTGGCCTCCCACTAAACTTGTACCTATGTCTCATTCTCTATCTTGCTCAGCTTCTCAGACAAGCTAAATACATAAGAAAGTTAGGTCCATGAAATGAAGGTGTTTGCCAATAGTGAAGAAGAAAACAAGTACAAGAAATGGAGGAGGTGTTGACTTGCCCTCACAGGAGTGTCCTCAGAGCTTAGGAGCCTTACTGCTGCTTTTGCCTTCATTTATCAGAGAACCTTGAGAAAGAGGTTTTGCCTTGCACTGCTACTATCTTTGCAAGTAAAGATTGAGAAAATCATCTTTACAGAACAAAAATGCAGAAAGATATGAATCAAATGGCTACATGAAACAATGCTTTGCTACCTATATTTTAAGTTGGTACAGTCATATCTTCATATTTAAAAAAAATAATTGGCAGTATGTTTATCTACCAATTATATACACATTGGCTATTTACAGTTCAATATCTAAAAAGTGATTGGCAGGCTACAGATGGGAGGATGAACTGGTTTTTCCATAGATGTGGACAGCAGATTATTATGCTATAGTTCTCTTGGAACTCCATAAAATACACTGATTCTGATGTTAAATATTAAATATTGATAGATATATGTTTTTCCTTCCTCATGTGAATCTATCATTTCCAATAAACCACAGTATGTATTTTTTTCCAATATTGAAGGAGGGCTTACAAAGAATATATTGCTCAGTCTCTCATGAACCTAATAGAAAGAATTGATGAGCCATTTGACTATGGCTGTGAGACGGACTTGTTTTTAAATGGTGTTAAGATTACTGGCAGAGGTTGGGATTGAACCCATGACCTTGCCCCCATTAATACAATGCTTGGACCTATGGAACTAAAACTAATGACAATTTTTCTCTCACACTTAACGACTACTCAGTATCTAAATTGAGGAACATATTTTTCATTAAGTCTAGACCTGCCTTCCAAAGACAGTGCTGAGTGTCTCATCCCAGAATGACCATTAAAATATTCCTGGAAACTGGGTGCAATATGTTTCCTGTCTTAATACTATTACCTGCAATTCTTTAAACAGGTTAATTTCCTTTAACTAATGGCTTCCATTTGCCTCCATAGAGATTGCCCATGCCAGATAGATGGTTAGAGACCCCACAAAAAGGAGAAAGGGAGAAAAAGAAAAGAAACAATCTACTCACCATTGAAGGTCTCTCTCAAGTGCTAGTACATGGATTAGAATAGAACTGCTCAGAAGAATAATTCTCCAAGACTTGCCAGGTTTGGTACTCTCACAATCTCCCTGAAAACTCCCAAATGCCTGTAAATCTCTGAGGATAGAAAATTCTTTTAGATTAGGTCAAATCTCTAACCCTTTGATCTCCTGCCCTTGGTAATGGTGTCTAATTAAATTATTTAAGTTCTTGGGCAAACATTTCTTTCAATGACATTTGACTCATATACAGCCTCATTCAATCTCCCCTAAAAAGTTATAATATGTAGAGAAGATGGAGGTCACTTGAATGCTCTGCATTAAGCCTTTAGATTAAGATATCTTTTACCTCTTGACAATGTTTATATATTATTTTGTCTTGGTGACCTGGAGCCCAACTAAACCCAATTGTCACTTTCTTTATAAAGCATGGAGACAATAAACCAAATATTTTGCACCCAGGTCTTTAAGCCAAATTAGATGACTTCCAGGAGAAGTGCTAGGCTCCATACATAACCAACCCAGTTTCCTACTTTTTTCTTCCCCCACTGTGCTGGACAGTGAAAATATACAATCTGATATCCCAAGTTCCTGCTATTCCATGGTCAGAAAAAAAGATCTAATGGTAGTCTGTCTGCCCACCAACACTGGGAAGTGGTCTGAAGCATTTTAAAAACATGACACAAATACTGAAACCAAAAATGTCTTTTGGTTATTGCTCAATTTTCCAGAATATATAACTGACTAGAACCTGCCCTTCATTGAGCAGTTTGATTTATAGAAACTGGGCCATATCTCCTCTTTTCTCCATTGATTCCCAAATCCATGGATCTATATGCTTATCTACAGGCTGTCACCAAGCCTCTATCTCTGGAAGCATGTTTGGCTCAGCACTAAATCTATAAATCTTACATCTTTGGCTTTCACATAATGTCTGGGGTCCAATTCTCTTCCAGATTCAATTCCGAATGTAGGGAGTAAGTTGATGAGCTGCACAGTAACTTAAATAAGTTGAAGTTCCAAAGTGCTACCAGATCATTTATCTCATGAGTAGAGTTCAAAGTTTCTGATCTTCACCAGAAAGAAATAATTAACATTGAAGAGCTTCAGGGACCTCATCCCAAACAGGCAATTAAAATTTGCCAAATCAGAACTGTTTGGAAAAAAAGTGGCACTTTGTTAGGGAAAGCAAATATAGAGAAAAGAGACCTTTGAGACCATGGGACTTTCATATATCACTGCTAGGTTTGCCAGAGAACTGAGAAATAATTCTTTTTTATTTTGGTCCATAGTTTTTTCACATTCTTTCTGTATGAAATTGGTGTCATGACAGAGCCTGCAGCTGGTGGAGAAATGTCTATCAGGGGACAGCTGGAATAGAGAGTGCACAACATGTGTTATTGATCTCCACGTTGAAATAGCCCTTATGTTTGCCTTTCTGGCCCCACTTTCTCTACCCCAGCCTGCTCAAACTGCCTCTATGGGCTCTTTTTTCAACTGTATCAAGACTATGTTTCCTTACCTGACATGCAAGGTCAACTATAGCAATGCTTCATCTGTTAGTTAACATTTGTTCATCCATTCATATATGAATACATTTACTCAACAAATATTTTAGGAGCACCCATGATATGTCAGGCAATGTGTTTGACACTGAAGATACAATGGCACAAAAAAGATTCTAGACATGCTTTCTACTTTCAGGGAGCTTACTGTTTGGTGCAGGAAACTTATATTAACAGAAAAAGATTATAAATATGCACCTGTGGTAAGTACTATGCAGTACTGCAGGATTTGTTATTGATTCACATATCCTCCTCTGTCTACATGGCTCCTCAACATGAACTCTCCATTAAAGTGAAGGTAGTTCCTATGTGGCTTCATGAATACCCTTGTTCTCACTCCTAGTCCTTCTGAACCAATACTTCTGATGCTCTAATAATTTGTAAAACAAAACCTACCAATCAAGTTTTAAGGCTCAGCCTAGTTCACAATTTTTTAGTATTTCTATGTTATCTGATGCTTGAGTTATACCACAGGTATCCTGAGGACAGATCATTGTTTTACTTCTTTAATATTTAGTGATAGTGGCAGTATATGCAATATAAGGTAATGGGAGGCAGTTGGGGGAGTAATTAAGGAGCCTTACTACTTCTGTAAACTTTCTCAAGTAATCTGAAGAGTCTGGACCTAATTTTTCTTGTTTATAAAGTGAGTAAATACACGTAAAATGCTCAGAGCAGTGAGGGCATGCAAAATCTCAATAAGTATTAGTATGATAGTTATTTTTACTTTCCCAAAAGCCTTCACATAAATTGGTATCTACATTTTATAGATGAGAAAATGGAGGCCTAAAGCAATCAAGTTAATTTGTCAAAGATCACAAATTAATTAGAAACAGAGATGGCTAGAAAACTTAGATCTTCTCAATTCCAAACCAATGCCTTTTGAGAAATTATCCATATGATCTTTTGCTTGATGCTTGCCTTGAGGACTATGGTTCAGTTATTCTATGTAGTAAGATTTTGTCCAGGTCTAACTCAAAGTGGCATGATACGGGTATCTATCTTTAGATGAAGCTCAGTTCACTGTCAATGAAAATACATTAATATGTACGATATCATATCAGTTCTTCTGAGGATAATTTAGCTTTAGTTAGCATCATGGCCACTAAATGCATCTGTAATATGTCATTTTTTAAAAAATTGGCCAGAAGCCACTTTGGAAAGCAGTATGGAGATTCCCGGGAAAGCTGGGAATGGAACCACCGTTTGACCCAGCTATTCCCCTTCTCAGACTATTCCCTAAAGATCTTAAAAGAGTGTACTATAGGGATACTGCTACATCCATGTTCGTAGCAACACAATTCACAATAGCTAGACTGTGGAACCAACCTAGGTGCCCTTCAATAGATGAATGGATAAAAAAAATGTGGCATTTATACACCATGGAGTATTACTCTGCACTAAAAAATGTCAAAATCACAGCATTTGCAGGGAAATGGATGGCATTAGAGCAGATTATGCTAAGTGAAGCCAGTCAATCCCTAAAAAACAAATGCCAAATGTCTTCTTTGATATAAGGAGGGCAACTAAGAACAGAGCAGGGAGGAAGAGCATGAGAAGAAGATCACCATTAAACAGGGATGAGATGGGGGAGGGAAAGGGAGAGAGAAGGGAAAATGCATGGTAAAGGAAGGAGACCCTCATAGTTATACAAAATTACATATAAGAAGAGCTGAAGGGAAAGGGGGAAAACAAGAGAGAGAAATGAATTACAGTAGATAGGGTAGAGAGAGAAGATGGGAGGGGAGGGGAGACAGTAGAGGATAGGAAGGGCAGCAGAATACAACAGACACTAGTATGGCAGTATGTAAAAACGTGGATGTGTAACTGATGTGAATCTGCAATCTGTATATGGGGTAAAAATGGGAGTTCATAATCCGCTTGAATCAAATGTATGAAATATGATATGTCAAGGGCTTTGCAATGTTTTGAACAACTAATAATAATAAAAAAAATAAAATAAAATTGGCCAGAAGGGAGAACCTAACACAAGGTGTCTGGCTTTGAGCAAGTCATTACAATTTTCTGAGCCTGTTTCTTTTGCCATACAGACCATTTCTGAAGCCCATTCTAGTTATGGCATTCTTGAATCTAGATAAACTGTTTCTAGCATTTCTTTTGTAAGGAGGTCATAAAAATCATTCTTATATATGGATAACAACTAAAGAAATTATCTTAAACCTAGTGAAAAAATGTGCCTGGGCAAATCTGGGTTAAGGTGAAAAGAGAAACATTAATGAGTTCTGTAACCTAGTGAAAGGATGGACCTTAATAGTCAAATGAAGGTCTTAGGACACTGAGTAGCAGGAATTGAGGTCAAAAGGAAAGATTCAGCACTTGGGGACTGAGCTAATGGAAATACATTTCACTTCTATGGAAAGATTGTGATTAGCGGAAGACCCCATTTAGAAACTCTTGTTTCCAGTGCACTTTAAAAAAATTCATAGATGACAAGCAAAACAGAGAGCACATAGTTTATTTCAGAGGTTTACATATGATCTAAGTAATTCCTTTTCATCCCTTGTCTTTGAGTACATGTATGGAGTTATGCATAAATTCACAATATTAATATAGTAAGTGAAAATTCTGCCATCTTGCTTTCCATTGTATTATGAGGTAGGCCTGGGCCATGTATTAAGAGCCACAGATTAACAGAAAAAAAGAAGTGATGGGGTATTGGAGAGGACTGACCAGCCGAACATTTCATAATAGCCTTTAAGAAAATTTCTTAGGAAATTTGTCTCGACATTGAAAAATGGTGTTCCTATCTTAAGTTGGGAAAATGTTCTTTCTCCCTGTGTTGCTTTGAGTTGGTCCCAGACAAGCAGAACATTTCTAATAGCTTTGTATCTCAGAGATTCCTCCAGGCTCTAGGGGCATGATTAGTCTCAGTGTACTGCTCAAAGTTGAGCAATTAAAAACTATTTCTTGCCAACCCTCAAAGATGCCACACTGGGCATTGTTAAGAAGTTGGCCGATTTGGCAGTTAACTTCACCTGAAACTTCTGGCCCCATAATGACATAATAATTGTAAACAGTGGGGAAAATGTAGAATACTTGCTCAAGATGAGAGTGGAAAAACTTTGAAGGCTTGTAAACAATGGGGAAAAAAGGTTCTAAGCAAACAGGAGATGAGCCATGGGAATTAGGTTCAAAAACTTTTTGAGTTTGACACAAGAGAGTTATAAGAAATGTGCTCACCTATTTTAAATGATACTGTTTTAGAATATGAGATGATCCCAGATGACCTCAACCTAAAAATGCAAAAGCCCTACAGGGAGATCTGGGTTCTAGTCTTGGCTCTGTCACAAACTTGCCTATGATTATAGTTAAGTTCATCCATCAATTTCTTCCTGTTTATGAAATAGTGAACAGTAATCTCTATCTTAAATACTGCCCATGAGTGATGTAAGGACCAAATTTTATGTTCAGTGTAAAAGATGCTTGAAGATATAAAAAAACTTACCAGTTCATGGTATTATGTTAAACACACAGTCTTAATGGAACCATAGCAAATCTATAGAACTCATGATTAGATCTAAATTTTAGATTGAACATATTGTGCCTTATTTCATTATTTTGGAGAATGAAAATTCATAGATGTACATGTTACCTCACTTAATTTCACATCAGACCTATGAAATAGGCAATAGCACCTTCATATGATCAGATTAGGAAACAATCTTGAAAAATGAAATGACTTACAAGGAAAGTGATAAGTAATGTGCCTAGAACATAATAAACACAACAAATAGCAATTAATATTATGGACATTATTTGTCATGTAGTTATTTGATGTATTCAGTTCAGGGACATTATTATGTTATTATTCCTGAGGAGGAACATGACTTGATAAAAACCTATGGACTCAGCACAGCTTGTAGAGATGTGGGACAGTGAACACTACATAGAGCTCAGGTTTCCAGAAAATTCAAATTACTTGATCTAGGGCTGGGGATGTGGCTCAGCGGTAGCGCGTTCGCCTGGCATGCGTGCAGCCCGGGTTCGATCCTCAGCACCACATACCAACAAAGATGTTGTGTCCACCGAGAACTAAAAAATAAATATTAAAAATTCTCTCTCTCTCTATCTCTCTCTCTCCTCTCTCACTCTCTCTTTAAAAAAAATTACTTGATCTATTCATTCATTTATTCATGTACTCACTTAGTAAATAAATATACATTGACTATATACTGTCAGAATATACCCTACTGTCATGTCTATCTAAAAACAACAAATAAAAAATAAATTTAAAATATGTCAGTAGTTCAATATTCAGAAATAATTAAGTCTAGGTTCCTAACTTCAATGTTATTATGACTTATTCAGGAAATACAGGCATTTAAAAGAGCTCATGGAAAAAAAGTGTTAAGGTACTTTGATAAGAATATCAGTGTTATGGTTTGGATATAAGCTTTCTCCCGAAAGCTCATGTCAGAAAATGCAGGAATATTCAGTGCTGAAATGATTAGATTATGAGAGTTATGACCTTACCAGTGGATTAATGTGATAGATTAATAATTTGAAAGGACTACTGGGTGGTAACTAAGCAGGTAGGGTGTGGCTGAAGGGTGTAGATCATGGGGGAAAGGAGAGGTCTACCCTTGGGGATTATACTTTGTTCCTGGCTCATCATGTGTTCTCTTGATGTGCTTCCTGGCTGCTATGAGCTGAGAAGCTTTCCTCTGCCATATGCTTTTGCCATGATGTTCTGCCTCAACTCAATTCCAGAGCAATGGAATTGGCTGACCATGGACTGAATTTATGCTAACTTGAGCAAGACCTTCTAAGGTCTTACGGAGTACAGCAGCAAAAACAACAACAACAACAAAAAACTTACTAACACACCAACAATAATCAGAGATAGAGGAGAGACTGATCAGTTCTACTAGAGATGACAGGTTATCAAGTAAGGGCAGTCAAGGAGGTAATGATTGAGCTAAGTATTTAAGATAAGTGGGTTATTATCAGGAAGCATGTTAGAAGGTAGGAAAGAAAGTAATAGAGAAGTAGAAGTATTACTAAGAGATATGAAATTACCTTCTTAGTTTGGGAAACCATAAGCAGCTCAGCACTGCTTCAGCCCCTGAGGTATAGACAATGGGTTAAATAATTAGGTCACAGATTTAGGCATAGGTTACATAATGAAAAGCCTTGGTCACTATACTAAGAACTTAGACTTTGTGGTAATAGTAGTGAATAGCCTCTAATTTTGTTTTGAGAAAGATCATTCTGGTAGTGTTGTGTAAACTGTGTTGGGAGACAGTGAGACTCATTGGAAGACTGCTGAAGTAGACTAGATGACATGGAAATCTAGGCATATCAGTAAAGATAGATAAGACTAAACAGATCTGAGATATTGAAAGACATAGTGCCACACTTGACACTTAATTGTCTTGAGTGGTAATAATGATACAGACATGGAGCAAGAAGTGTGAAATACAAGGTGGAGGTGAAAGTGCCTAAATGGTTATGTTCACTAATGTTCACAATATGAGAGGAAAAGCAGGTAGGAAGGAGAGCTAACAGTTCAGTTTGGGGAGTGTTGAGTTTGAGAGATATTTGAGTGAAGATGTCTAAATCTGGAATGCAAAGAGAGATGTGACAATATTATATGAAGCAAGAACCATTGGTAAAATCAAAGCTATGACATAGATGATATCATCCAGAAATAATTAGCTTTAGGAACGTGGGTGCATTACCTTTCCATACTTCAGCTGCATTATCGTATGTAAAATGGGAACAATAATAGTTCATAGGATTTTGTGATATTAAAGGAGTTAATATTTGTTTTTAGAACAGTGCTTGGCACTTAGGAAACAATATAAAAGATCATGCTAGACAAACAAAAGGAATGCAGACTCCTTGAGAGCAGGATTTTCATTGCCATGTTTATTAATTTTCTAGCTGGTATATACGATTCTGAATGCTTTTTGTAAAATTAATGAATAAATTTTAAATTATTCCTGTGTCTCTTCAACTTTTTTTAACTCCATAGAAAAGGCTGTTCTTAGAGAATCTATTTAGAATGTGAACAGTTAATTCAACAAAGAGAAATTTATAAGACCGAATTTTCTTTCTGTTTTCTTCTAAACAGCTTTATCAAGATACAACTTACATATCATACAATCCACCCATTTAAAGTATACAAGCAATACATTTTAGTATAGTCATAGACACGTACAACTAACACCATATTCAATTTTAGAATATTTTTATTACAAAAAAATATATAGCCTTTACCTATACCTACCACATTCCTCCAGCCCTGTTTTAAGCAATTCCTTATCTTTCCTTTATTTGTTCTAATCAGTTATACATGGCAGTATAATGCATTTGATACATCATAGATAAATGGAGTATAACTTCTCATTCTTCTGGTTTTACATGATATAGAAATTGTCATGTAGTCATACATGGCAACTCCTAATCTTATGGAGAGAAATTACTTGGATCATGGTCTTTGACTGCCTTGGAGATGTGGCTGTGCTTTGTCCTGAGAACTTTCTGGGCAAAGATACAGGATGAGATTGCCCAGGAGCTGTGGTAATGTCCTGCCTGAGGAAGTTCTGTGCAAAGGTACAGAACAATAACAGTTTTGATCTTGAGCCCAGACACCAGCTGCTGGGGATAGAGAATTCTGAGCATAACAAGATAACCACAATATCTTGCAAGCACTGCAACCCTCAAGTCTGTCTGCTTTGCAGAAACTCTGGACAATGGGCTTCCTGGGCACAGTAGGATAATAACATGTTGTTCCTAGCACACAGTAAAAGAGCTACAAAAATGTTTCTAGTTCTGTAACTTTTTAGTGTACAAACAACAGTGTGTGCTAACTTCCTGACTGTGAGACCCTACATAATAAACATGCTACCCTAGCTCTGGGTCACTGTTGCTCCATTAGAATTTGGTCTCCCACCTGGTTCCAGCTTTCTCTCTATTAGTGTTTGTGTGTCTTTCTAAATCCCCCATTGCTGCTCACTGGTTTCTACGGTTCAGTTGTTCAGGTCACAGCATAATCTACTTGCTGTTTCTCTATATTTACCTATTCTGAACTTTCATATGAATGGAATTACATAATATGTGGACTTCCCTGACTGGCCTCTTTCACATAGCCTAATATGTTTAGGTTCATCCAAGTTGCAGCATGTATCAGCATTCCATTCCTTTACATAACTGAATAATATTCAATTGAATGGATACAACACATTGTGTTTATTCATTCATTTACTTATTGATGGATCTTTACATTGGCTCCATCTTTTGGATATTATGAAAAATGCCGCTATAACCATTGTGTACACATTTTTATGTGGAACTATATTTTCATTTCTCTTGAATATATACCTATGAGTAGAATTGCTGAGTAACAAATATGACTCTATATTTAATCATTTGAGGAATTAGCAGACTGTTTTTCAAAGTGGTTGCATCATTTTAAATCCCCACCAGCATTGTATGAAGGTTCTGATTTCTCCAAATCCCCACCAACACATACTATTATCTTGTGTTTGATTCTATATATAATAGTGATTGTGAAGTAATGGCTTCACAACCACCAGGATTGCTTTGATTTGTGTTTTACTGATGACTAATTATGGAGTGCACCTTTTTTATAGGCTTCTTACCAATTTTTAAATCTATCTTGAAGAAATATCTAGTCACATAATTTAAGCATTTAAAAACTTAATTTTCTTTTAATTCTTAAAATGACTTTATTGGAGAGGAATTGATATGCAAGAACCAAATATTTGCATTTTAGTTATTAATACATAATAATTGTACAGATTAGTGGGATTCACTGTGTTATTCCCATACATTCCCATATCGTGTGCTGATCATGTCGTCTACGCTCTCCATCTTTCCCCTTTACCCCTCCTTTTGGCCCCCTTCCCAGTCCCTAATAATTCCTCTTGTACTTTCAGACTATTTTTTTAGCTTCCACTTATGAGAGAAAATATGTGATACTTGTTTTTCTTTGTCTAGCTTATTTAGCTTAACATGATGCCCTCCAGTTCCATCCATTTTCAACCACCTAAGAATGACTGGATTTCATTCTTTGTATCTGAGTATGCTGACTTCATTTCCTTTGCTTATATACCAGGAGTGGTATAACTGGGTCATATTGTAATTCTATATTCAGGTTTTTGAGGAACTTCCTTACTGTTTTCCATAGTGGAAATTTACATTCCAACCAACAGTGGACAAGAGCTACTCTTTGTTTCACATCCAAGGATTTGCTATTTTTTATTTTGATAATAGCCATTCTAACTCTTCTATTTTGGGTATGCTGATCATGCAGACATTTGATCTTTTAATGGTGTCCCAGAGATCTTGAATGCTCCCTTCATTTCTTGTTATTTTCTTTTTTTTCTGCCTGAATGTAATATTTCAAAAGATCTATCTTTAAAATCTGATATTCTTTCTTTCACTTCATCTAGTCTATTGTTGAAGCTTTACTGAATTTCTTGTTGAACTTTTCATTTCCAAGATTTCTGTTTGGTCTTTTTCAATATCTCTATCTCTTGGTTGAATTTCTCATTCATATCCCACATTATCTTCCTTATTTCATTCAACTGTTTATCTGTACTCTCTTGGATATCATTCCTTTGAGCTGGGCATAGTGGTGCATACCTGTAAACCCAGTGGTTCAGGAGGATGAGGCAGGAGGATCTCAGGTTTAAAGCCATCCTCAGCAAAAGCAAGGCACTAAGCAACTCAGTGAGATCCTGTGTCTAAATAAAATACAAATAGGGCTGGGGATGTGGCTCAGTGGTCAAGTGCCCCTGGGTTCAATCCCCAGTACCCCCCCAATCATTCTTTTGAGTTCTTTATCAGGCATTTCATTCACTTTGATATCTTTAGAATGTTACTACAGTTATGAACATCATGAAGTGTCATATTATCTTTTTTTCCTTGTTTTTCTTTGTTGAGATTAGTCCACTCATCACAATGAACCTCTCTGATTTCATGTGATGACCTTCTTAGTAAGTGGTTTCTCTTGATGATATATCTTCTGATCCTGGTTTGTTGTATAATGTTAAACTTATTTCCAACTTAACAGTATAGTGTAATCATGCAGAAGCATCGTTGGCTAGATTAGAGGGATTAGGCATAGTACATATTGTATTGGAGTCACAGAGACCAACTGTCACTGCGGGTCTCACAAGAGTGAGAAAACTCTGGTAATTTAGGAAGGTGTGATGTAATCAGCATGGAATATGAGGTTTATCCCCTGTCATTACTCCTATGGGAATGGTAGCTTCTATTAGGTGATGGGGGTTTCCATCAATATTTGCTCTGCTGATTTTTCAAGAGCCTGAAGCTCCTGTCCTTTGATTAGACAATTGTGAGCATCCAGATGTTTCATGGAGAGATGTAGGAATTAGATTCATAGGCCCCCTCTGTGGCACACACATCCAATGTTGTCACAATGCACAATCTGACAGGGAGCTGATGCAAATGATGTAGAGGATCCACATAGGTATGTTTTCAACTAAAGTTGTGTTATTTCTCTCTGCTGATACTGTGAAGGTGTGTGTCCAGGTGTGGAACCTCAGACTCCCGTTAAATGTGCCTGCCTGGGAACAGGTCAAAAACTGGGAGCTTTTATACACCTACTGTTTAAATTGAAGTGCCCATCAAGGTTCAAGCAAGACTGTGTCATGACTGGAACTGGCTATAATTCTTTCAGCTGGGCTGGAAATGTAGTTCAGTGGTAGAGTACCTGCCCAACACACGTGAAGCCTTGACTTTGATTTCCAGTATTGCAAAAAGAAAAAAACCCCACAATAACAGGAAAAAGAAAAGAATAAAAAAAGAAAAACAATTGTTTTAAAATTAAAAAAAAACAAAAATATTTTTCCTTTCAGTTGAGATTTTCTGCTTTTTTATTGTTTGTATTAATTATACAGAGTGGTGAATTTCATCTGACATACTCGTACATGCACATAACACAATTGATCAGCGTCACTCCCTATTATCTTCCTTTATCCTCCCACATATACCTATCGTATCCCTCAATGGTCTTTCCTCTACTTTCATGACATCTTTATTTTTATTTCTCTCCAGCTTCCACATACGAAAGAAAACATGTGTCACTTGTTTTTCTGAGACTGGATGATTTTACTTAACATATGGTCTCTAGTTCCATCCATTTTCCTGCAAATGGCATGAATTCATTCTTCTTTATGGCTCAATAAAACTCCTTTGTGGATATACACCACATTTCTTTTAATTAACTTTTAATGGTATATTATAATTATACATAATAGTGGGATCCATTGTGATATATTTGTACATACACATAACATAATTTGGTCAATTTCATTCCCATTTGACAAATTCTTTCCATCCATTTCTCCCATTCCCTGCTCTTCTTCCTGTTCTCTACTGATTTCCCTTCTAATTTCATCAGGTCCCCTTTTTATTTATTTATTTTTCTTCTATAGTTTCTGCATATGAAAGAAAACATGACCCTTGACTTTCTGAATTCAGCTTATTTCACTTAATATAATGCTCTCAAGTTCCATCCATTTTCCTGTGGAGGACATAATTTTGTGTTCATTATGACTGATTAAAAAGTCTATTGTATGTATTCCATATTTTCTTTATTCATTAATCTGCTGACAGACACTTAGGCTGATTCACAATTTGAATATTATGAATTGTGTACTCTACATGGGTATGCATGTATCTCTAAAATATGATTACTTTAATTCTTTTGGAGAAATACTAAGGAGTGGTATAGCTGCTTCACATGGTAGTTCAATTTTTAGTTTTTTGAGGAACCTCATACTAATTTTCATAATGGCCATACTAATTTATATTTCCCCAATGGTGTATAAGGCTTTCTTTTTCCTGCATCCTTATCAGCAATTATTATTATTTGTATTCTTGATAATTGCCTTTCTAACTGGAATCAGATGAATTCTCAGTGTAGTTTTGATTCACAAGTCGCTGATTGGTAAGAATGCTGAACATTTTTCACATTTTTTGTCCATTTGTGTTTCTTCTTTCAAGAAATGCCTTTTAAGATAATTTGCCTACTTATTTTAAAAATTGTTCTTTAAAATTCTTTATATATACTGGGTATTAATCTTTTGCCAGAAGACTATCAGGCAAATATTTTCTCCCACTTGGTAAGCTATCTCTTCACTCTTTGATTGTTTCCTTTTCTGTATAGAAACTTTTTAATCTCATTTATCAATTATTTCCTGAGCTATAAGAATCATGGGGAAGACATCATCTGTGCTTATATGTTGGAGTGTTTCCACTGTTTTTTTTTTTCAAGTAAGTTTCCAGGTTTTCTAGTCTCATGCTGAGATCCATTTTTTAGGTGACTTTTATTTTTTTTTTTTTTTTTTTTTTTTAAAGAGAGAGTGAGAGAGAGGGACAGAGAGAGAGAGAGAGAGAGAGAGAGAGAGAGAGAGAGAATTTTAACATTTATTTATTTATTTTTTTTTTTAGTTCTCGGCGGACACAACATCTTTGTTGGTATATGGTGCTGCTGAGGATCGAACCCGGGCCGCACGCATGCTAGGCGAGCGCGCTACCGCTTGAGCCACCTCCCCAGCCCCTAGGTGACTTTTATACTAGTTTCATTCTTCTACATATGGATATCCAATTTTTCAAGCAGCATTTGTTAAAGCGGCTGTCTTCTGCCAAGTGTGTTTTTCACACCTTTGTCAAAGATCAAATGACTGTATCTAAATGGGTTTGTCTCTGTGTCTTCTATGCTATTCCAATTATCTATATGTTTGTTTTTATGCCAGTTCCATACTGTTTTGCTTACTATGGATCTGTAGTATACTTTGAAATTGGATATAAGCATGTCTCCAGCATTCCTTTTTTTTTTTTTTGCTCAAGATTGTTTGAAATATTCTGGATTTTTTGTTGTTCTACATGAATTTTGGGATTGCCTTTTCTAGTTTTGTGAAGAATGTCATTGGAATTTTGATGGAGATTGCACTAGTCAATGTATTGTTTTTGGTAATATGGCTATTTTAATAGTATTAATTCTACATATCCATCAATACAGGAGGGCTGTCCATTATCTAGTATCTTCTTCAATTTCTTTCTTCAGTGTTGTAATTTTCATTGCAGAGATCTTTAACCTCCTTGGTTAGCTTTATTCCTAGGTGTTTTTTAAACCACTGCAAATTGAATTGTTTTCCTAATATTTTTGTTTTTCTGTGGAATCATTATTGGCATACAGAAAAGTTATTGATTTTTGTATGTTAATTTTGTATCCTGCTACTTTCCAGCTGAGGTTCTTAAATGAGATGGCACCTAAGTTGAATAAAGCTTTTCTCCAGGTCTTTTTAGGTTGTGATCCCTATGGGTGAGGCAATTGTGAGGGGTTTTTTTCACCTTGCCCCCAGATTCCTAGTTGTGATACCTGACAAGTATCTACTGGCTGAAGCTACTTGCAATTTGTCTCAGCTGTTGAAAGGAGATAGCATGAAATTTAGGAAGTACTTGGCAAAAATTCTCTCCAGAGGTTTTTAAGTAAACATCCGTATTGCAGTGAGTCCATGGATGCTTCTGAAGGTGTGAGGGACAACTGAACTGCAAAGTAGGAACAGCATGTGATCTGCCTTCCTCAGTTCTGGTTTGCTCAGTCGTGGCAACTGTAGGAAAGCACATGCAACTGATGTAATGATCATGGTCTCAGAGGAAAGGTTCCTTGAGCCCCAGATTCTAGGCAGTGGAACTTTCCACTCCCATACGTGTCGCAGCTCACATTTCCCACAGCATAGAGCTCTCAGAACATTTGCATCAGAGTCAATCCCCCCGCCAAGATTTCATTGTGAGGCAGCCACATGTTCAAACAGTGGAGTGTTTCTAGGAGATGAGAAAATGATGCAAATGTTCCTGATCCTGCAAAAAGCACAAATTCAGACAATAGGAACCTTCACAAGATGGCTCCTGGCCATCAGGTGTCTGAGAATTTGCTGGGAACTCCCCTGAATCCAATTTGCTGTGCAGACCATGTATTTCATATCTATTTGGACTGTATATCTAAAACTTTTGTGCAAAAAGTACTGACTGGGACTCTCACTCTTTCTTTTATACCCCTGCCAAGAGGAAACTGCCCCTCATCAAAACATAGTGCTCCATAATAGGTGCTGGTTTACTCTGTTTCCCTTACTCTCCCGTTATCCCAAGTCTCTGGATTTTACCAGGTCTCAACTCTTTGCTGTCAAATTCCAGTGCTGTTCCATGCACCTGTTGTTTTTGGTTCTATCCCATGAAGGAGCAGGCAGTTACCTCTGTCTCATCATCTGGGATTCTCAATTACACATATTTAATGTGTATGATTTTGTATGTTTGGATATAACATAAACACCTGTGATAGCATCTCCATAATCAAGGCAATAGATTAATGTTATAGGCATATCCACAATCATAAATTTCCTATGTCTCTTTATTTTTGTTTTGTGATAAGAACACTTACTAGTGTCAGTGAGGATGTACATAAATTAGAACAGTTCTTCACTGTTGGTAGGAATGTAAAATGGTACAGCCACTAGGGAAAACAGTATGGAGGTTCCTCAAAAAATTAAAAATAGAACTACCATATGTTGCAGCAATACCACACTGCCAATTTTTGAGTTGTTTTCATATTCTATATAGAAGCCCTTATTGGAAATATTATTTGTAAATATTTTCTCCTCTTGTTTGGGTTGTATTTATACTTTCTTATTAGTCTTTACTTTAGGACAAGACATTTTAAATTTTGAGAAAGTCCAATTTATCTACATTTTGGCTATATTATCAAAGAATTCTTTGCTAAATTCAAGATCATGAATATGTACCTATATATCTTCTCATTTTAATTCTTATATTTAAAATTTTTAAAATCTATATTAAGTTACTTTTTGTGTCTGTAGTGAGGATTAAACTACATTATTTTGCATATAGTATCCAGTTTTCCCAGAACCATTTGCTTAAAGAAATTTTCTCCCCCATTCAATGGTATAGGCATCCATGTTTAAAAAAATTGATTGATCATATGTACGTGGGTTTCTTTTTTGGCTTTGAATTCTATTCGAGATATACACAAAGCCTGTCTTTGTGTCAGTAAGACAGTATCTTGTTTACTGTTGTTCTGTAAATCTTGTAATTCAAAAGTTGAATCTTTCTACTGTTTTCTTTATTATAGAGTTATTTTAGCAATTTTGGGTCCCCATGACACATAAAATCCCCAAATTTCAACATTTCAGCTGAATTTTAGAATGTTTGTCAATTTCTATAAAGAGTTAAGCTGTAACACACAAGTATCATGTTGAATTTGTAGATTATTTTGGGTAGTATTGTCATTTTAACAGTATTAATTTTTCCAATCTGTGAATATGGGGTTTTCTCCACTTATTTAGATCTTTTCTAACTTATTTTATCACTATTTTGAAGCATTTCATTGTACAAATTTTGTACTTTTTTGTTGAATTTACTTTTTGGTGTTATTGTTAATACAATTGTGTTTTTGTTTTTTTTTAATTTTTTTATTTTTATTATTTTTTTTATTGTTGGTCGTTCAAAACATTACACAGTTCTTAATACATCATCTTTCACAGTTTGATTCAAGTGGGTTATGAACTCCCAACTTTACCCTGTAAACAGATTGCTGTTTCACATCAGTTACCCTACAATTGTGTTTTAATTACATTTTGTATTGTTTATTGCAAGTAACTTTTGCATATTAATCTTGTAATCCTGCAACTTTGTTGTTCCAATAGTTTTATTTTATGTGTGTGTGTGTGTGTGTGTGTGTGTGTGTATTCCTTAGAATCTCCTATATAGAAGATAGCATCATTGGAAAATAGAGATAAGTTTATTAATTACTTTCCAATCTGGAAGTCTTTAAGTTGTTTATTGTTTAATATTCCTGTCTAGAATCTTCAGTGCAATGTTGAATAGAATCGGTCAGAGTGGACATCCTTATCTTATTAATGATTTAGGAGGAAAATATTTACCCCTTAGTGACTAAGTATGATGTTATATGTGGGTTTTTTTATGGATTCCATTTATCAAGTTTGAGAAAGTTCCCATTTATTCCTAGATGAATTTTTTTGTCATGTAAGGGAAGTTTGAGCTTCCAATAAAGGAATTTTAGGGGATTTTAAAGAAATTCCTATCATTGTTGCTATTTTCACATAGCTTGGATGAGCACATTTTCTCCCCCCACTATTTTTCAATGCAAGGGACATGAAATAATGTGATTCTCTAATCTTCTTATAATGAACATGAGAGATGGTGTTTAAAATCCCAGTTTTGTTAGGGATATTGAGTCAGATATTGCTGAAATTATTTGGCCCTTTCCTAGACATTGACAAATATTTTGATGTGTAAAGCTCTTTGCTGCAATATTTCTTCCAGTGGACTTTGACCACAACAAAATTAACTCTAGCATGATCAAATATTTGTGTGAATGTAATCATCAATTCCTCATTCTCCATGCTTGCTAAGGGATGGCCACAGGGACAAATTGAGTTAAATGTAGAGTGTCTTAAATTATTAAATCTCTGTCCCACAGATCTTGGAGATCTTTTCTTATATTCTCCTTCTTGACAGCTTCACTGGAAAGAAGCAAGGGGGTCAATATTATCATCCCTAAGGTACCGATAGAGATGTGTCAAGGAGCTTAGTCATCCTATCCATCATTTTTTCACTGAATTCTCATCACTCCAGTGGAAAAGATAGGAAGCACTTAAGGTGAAGCTTCCAGAAAATTGCTTGAGCTGAAAATTTAAAAAGAAAAACATTTGTAATTTACATGTTGTTTCCCTCAAAGATTTCAGATTGTAGCTCAGCTATGAGAAGAATTGGAGGATAGGGAGCCCAGTTTTTCTTTAGATAACCTTTATTCCCCTATTAACATCAGAGTATAAGAATACCAACAATAAGGACAACTAACACTAATATCACTTTGTGTTATTTATAGGGCATTATTATATTTATCAAAACACAGTCAATACCAAAGTTTTGAAACATCTATTTCAGAATATAGTAGGAGAATCACCTTGAGGACTCAGAGGAAATCAAGTAAGTTCCCATATTAGAAATTGTGATGAAAGATTTTGATATTTGTTAACAGAGCCATTAGATTTCCATAGTGGCTTTTAGGATCTTCTAAAAAGGAGGTATATTTAATGTCCAGGCACTTGTTATCATTGGTTGTGTTTTAGTATCTATACAAAGTCTTTTTGAACTTGGAGTAATAAAATTATGACATTTAGGGAAGTCATGGATTTTCCTTTTGTCTAAAGATGTGGATCTTCCCTTTTACCAAGACTCTCAGTGAAAAATTGATTTAATTTCGTATTTTGGGTCTCCCTCAAAGGCATGTGGGTTTTATAGCTTTTCATAGGAAGAAACCATGTGAAATTCAACTGAAACATCCTCAAATGGCTCTAACACTGAGCATAAAATCTAGTGTATATACACAATGGTGTATTACTCAGCCATAAAGAAGGATGATTTTATGGCATTTACCAGTAAATGAAGGGAACTGGAGAATATCATGCTAAGTGAAATAAGCCAGTCCCCAAAACCAAAGGTTGAATATTTTCTTTGATATGTGGAAGCTAATCCAAAATAAGGTGGCAACGAGTGGGGAGAATAGAGGAAAGATCATTGGAGTAGAAAAGGGGGAATGAAGAGAAGGGAAGCAGGATAGGATAGGGAAAGACAGTGGAATAAAACTGACCTAACTTTCCTATGTACATATATAAATATACCACAGAGAATCTTACCATCATATACATTCACAAGACACTAATTAAAAAAAAAACTAAAAGTAAACAGCAGAAAGATTGGTAGAATAGAGGGAAGGGACCAGGGGGAGGAAGGATGGGATCAGAAGAGGAAGTACTGGGGACTAAATTAGAGCAAATTGTATTCCATACTTTTATAATTATATAAAAATGAATTCTATTGTCATGTATCACTAAAAAGAACCAATAAAGACAAAAAAGGTAATGAAGTTTGAGATCCTCATTTGAACCATAGAAATTCAATGACTTAAGCAGAACACATGAAAAACATCATCAGTCTTTACTTTTTACAATGATAGGTTTTGTGTGGAAATAGATTTTTTATGAACATGAGATGACTGAATGGTACAATATATTATATAGACTCTCTTAGGCCACAAATAAGTATTTCCAAATTGAGATGAAATAGTTCCTGCAGGAAATGTAGTTTCCTGGTCATTTACAGATTTAGACTCTGGAGTTTGTGGGCTTTTCATTCACTCCCTCACACATTCATTCATTTCACTCACTCATTCATGGAAGCATTTATCGAGTGCCTGCTGTTTTCTCAGCCTGCCTCCAATTATTTCTTTGAAAGGCAACTCATTTGGAAGGCTACTGAAAAGAGTGGTTGTTGCTCACTATTTCTAAGTGCAAGCTGAATGCCGAAAATGTGAGGCTGCTGGGAAGGCCTTTGGAAATGGGCTCATCATTCCTGCCATTTCCACTGCTGAGAGTTTGCAGGGAGCTTTCTGAAAACTAAGGGCAGAGGGAAATGTCACCTGTGAGGCTCTGTGTGTTCTCTTGCAAAATCATAATGCATGCCTGGGGTGGGGCTCACACTGCCCTTGTGTGCTTATCCACATGGAGCCTCTTTTTGCCCTTGATTTTAGCTTTTTTGTCACGCAGGTCCTTGGCAGTTAACATCCCAGCTTCCCAGGTGACCGAGTGGGGAAGATTTGATGTTTCTTGCAAAAGTCAGCATCAAATAGAGATTTCAGAGACCATTGAAAGAGACATTTCCACAGCAGGTGCTTTGGCTGTTTTGATGTCCTTTCTTTTGGATGGCAGAGAGACCAACTTCTTTGAGAGAAGAAAATGCATAATTTCCCTGAGAAGTTGTGCCTGGTCAAGAGTTCCTGTTCTATCAAAGTACCTTCTCTGTCCCTTTAATAAGATCTGTATATCTCTTTACATATGTATAAGGCTAACTGAAGTTTTTAGAAAATATGTAAGTGATCTAGACAGTCTTTTTATTTAAGATGGTCAATTGAGTCTTTCATGACACTTTACCATGTTTTTCAAATACTATCTAAATGTCAGAATAACTGTGTGGGGGGAATAGAAAATAAAGCTTTCAGAAGTAAAAACTAGTGGAAGACCAAACAAGTTTTTAAAAAATGTTTTCTTAGTACATCATAATCATACAAGATAGTGGCATTCATTATTCCATATTTGTACATGCATATATCACGATTTGATAATTTTCATTCTCTAGTATTTTCCCTTTCCCTCCTCTCCTTCCATCTGCTTGCTGAACTCTACTGTTCTCCCTTCTATTATTATTATTATAATATTATTTCATTTAGGTATATTATAGTCATATGTAAAAGCAGGAATTATTGTGGTGTAATAAAAAATGGACATAACATAATTTAGTAGAAGTTGTTCCCTAGTACATCCTCATCCCTCCCTCTTCCCTCCCTCTTATTTCCCTTCCTCTCCTCTATTATTGACCAACCGACTTTAATATAATTAGGGAAAATAAAAACATCTGAACTGGTGAACATTATGTAAATAAACAGAGACAAGGAAAGGATAATGCTACTGGCATAATAATTATTGTTTTATATTTTTTGAAACTGTGGAAAAATTTGATGTTCAGAATTAACAGAGGCTTATGTATGTTTATTGATTTTCTTGCAATCTACCCTGTGACCTACGCAAATTTAAAGAAGAGATAACAATAAGACATTGGAAATGACAAACTGGTAGAGCTTTAAAAGATGAAAGAGTAAAGAATTTTAGAAATACATGGGAGAAACAAAAAGTACAGTAAGAGTAGCAGAAATGGGAAGCTAGCTACTACTGAATACACAAGTAGCATCATTATATATACATCCACATCAGTGGGTTGAAAAATGATCAAGCTGAAATGTAAAAGAAACAGATACTGAAAAAAATTGGGTAATAATAATATGAAAAATAATAGAGATCTGACAGATACATAATTGACATTTCTGAAGAGAATGAAAAAGAAAACAAAAGGTAGCTATAAAAGAAGATCCTAACCAACATAATTAAAGTACACAGCCTGTCTATGCTCAAAAATTTCAGCCAGCTTCCTGACAGTTAATGTCCAGAAGAACTGCCATTTACAAGTTCTACATTTCCTTTTGGGAATTTGTGATGCATGCCTGAAATGTAGTATACTCTGTCTATATGTGCTTATCTATGTAGACCCTTTTCTCATCCTTTGGTTTCAGCTTTTGTGCCATATAAAAATATCAATACCAAGACACAGTTGGCTAAAATTACTGTTCTTCAAGTATAAATTTTAAAATCTTTTGGGTTCCCAGGCCACCTTCCAGTCCACCAAATCAATTGTAAAGGCAAAGGACTCTGACAGTTATTTTTTTTTTAAATTTTGATCCAGGATCTCGATAATTTGCTTAAGATCTCATTAAGTTACTGAGGCTGGATTTGAACTTGAAACCCTCCTACCTCAGTCTCCTGAGTTGCTGGGATTACAGGCATGTGTCACCATACCAGGCTTAGATTTTACATAATGATACTGAATGCTAGGAACAGAGTGAAATAATTCTTAATAGGTTCTTAAGGGGAAGAAATAAGACCAAAATAATTATACAAAGCCAAACTGTCACCCAAGCATCATGATCAAAGACATGTACAAATATGCATATGCCAATTACAACTATAACAATTTCCCATGAACTTCAAGACTTAAAACTATATACATATGTATGTATATGTATTCTTATGGCTTCTATAGTAAGAATATATATATTATATTATATTATATTATATTATATTATATTATATTATATTATATTATATTATATTATATATTCTTATAGTTTCTATAGTTTGGAAGTTCAGACATAAAATATTCTGGCTAGTTTCTCTGCTTAGAGTCTCACAAGCCTGATTACATTAGTCCTTTGTGAATAACTAGGATCATCTCCCTGTCCAGTGCAGCTGATTAGTTACCTTAATTCCATCAGCTAAGTCTGTCCTGTGCATTCTCAGGATCTTTGAGTTAAAATATGGGCATCTTTGAGGGGGAGGGAGATTATCTGTTCTACCAGAGTAGTTAATAAAATCCCTATAAATCTTTTTGTTCCCTTTCTTTTCTCCTCCTTCTCCTCCTTCTTTTTGTGTTATCAGGGATTAAACTCAGGTATACTGTACCACCGAACTACACCCCCAACTCTTTTTAGTTTTTATTTTGATACAGGTTCTCATAAAGTTGCTGAGGCTGGCTTCAAACTTGGGATCTTCCTGCCCTGACCTCTTGAGTTGCTAGGATTACAAGTGTGCACTGCTGCACCTGGCCATAAATCTTTTTTTATGAAAAATTCAACCAATAAGATACATAAAAGAAGGGTTTTTCTCTTTAAAAATTGATATATAATAATTATACACACTAAAAAATAGTTATATACATTAATGGGTTACAATGTGATATTTTCACATATGTGTTTTACAATGTACAATGATCAGATCAGGGTAATTAGCATATCCATTACCTCAAATATTTATTTTTTGTGTCATGAACTTTCAAAATCATCTCTTCTGCCATTCAAAAATATACAAGAAATTATTTACTGCGGGCATTTCCTGTGTTACGGAATGCTAAAACTTAATTCTCCTATCTAAATGTAACTTTGTACCCACTAACCAACCTTTCTTTATCCTCTTCTCCTCGCTCCCTTTCCTAGTCTCTGGTAACTACTATTCTTCTCTCAGACTCCTATGGGAACAACTTTTTTTCAGTTTCCACATATGAACAAGAACTGTTATATTTTTCTTTCTGTACCTGACTTATTCATATAAAGACATTTTAAAAGCAGGATTGGTGATGAACATTGTATTCATTTGAAAATAGAATTATATATATATGGTTATATGCCAGAATATGAAAACAATTATACTATTTAGGAAGATATTTAGCATCTACTAATAATATGCAACATAAAAATATCAGACTCATTAAAGGATTATTTCTTCTTACCATGAGTATTGCTGAAAGATGTGTGACTCTTTTAAAAGTGGGTAGTTTCCATATAATGATTCAAGAGTTCAAGGTTCTCTCCAATGTACTATTCCATTGTCTTGGAGTCCTTCAATTTCAAGTGCATGAGGAAAGTATGGAAGGAGGAATGGGGAGAGAGAGGTGGGGACAGAGAGAAAGAGAGAGGGAGGGGGAGAGAGGGAGAGAGAGGAGAAAGAAGACTCTCATAGCACATTCTAGATACTAAACCTGCATGTTTGCATTGTTTCTGCTCACATTCCTTTAGCAGAGTTTATCTCATGACCAACCTAATTGCGAAGGAGGCTTGGAAATATACACTTTCTCTATTCCTAGGATGAAGACATGTATTGTTGGTATATTCACTTTCTGCTATAATAACCTTTAATGATACAGAAAAAATGTTAATACTCCTTCTGACCTAAATCAGCAGGTATAAACAGGAAGATAATTTGGGAGAATATTTAAGTACATTATTCCTTTACCTTTCATAGTGGCTGCTTAAAAAACTGATGAAATGAGATTGTTTTAACCACACCATTTGTGTATATAAAAGTAACCATTAAAAGTTCTCAAATATTAATATAAACAACTGAAATCAGGAGGTGGAGGTGGGTCTGGAGTGGGAATAAATATTATGCAGTAATTTTCTCATTACCATAGTGGTTAGCCGGTAATACATTTTCTACAGTTGATAAAGTAATCACCATTTAAGTTTATTATATAAATCCATAGTTATTAAGGTAGCATTTCAAACTAAATACTATAAACTTGAGAAGGCACACTTGAATTAAAATAAAGCAAAAATAGATAATATATAAAAAGACAAAACACAAAGGAACCATTAGAAGCAAAGTGTAATATGAAATAGCAGAAATAAAAGCAAAAACTGGCACACAAATAAGTAGAGAGAGGAATTTACTTATTAAAATACATTTTCTGAATATGAATGTGTACATTCATCTACACGTATGTGTGTGTGCATTAGAGACACACTCAAAATAAGATGGAGTATCAGATACTAGATTTATTCTCCTTCCTGAAACAACAAAAAACTGGATACAACGTGTAACATAGTATTTTTCAAAGCTGTGGATCTTAGGCAATATCTTAGTTTATTTTGGATGCTATAAAACTACATAAATGGGGTACCTTATAAATAACAATTTTTTTTCTCATTATTATTCCTGAGACTGGGAATTCTGAGATCAAGGCACGTACATTCTGTGTTTGGTGAGGGTTCAGTTTCTGGTGCCTGGACAGTCCTTTCTCACTGTACCCTCACATAGTAGAAGGTGAGGAATCTCTCTTAGGCTTCTTTTACAAGGCACTAGTCACACTCTTGAGGGCTCCATGCTCATGACTTAATGACTTCTCAAAGTTCTTCCCTCCAAATAAAATATATTGGGGATTAAGTTTCAACATGGGAATCTGGGAAGAGGGCACAAACAATTAGACTATAACAGGAAAGTAAAGGATAGTTATCTTTGAAAGATAAGAAACAAGTGGGTTGAATTCTCTAAGTTCTCCAGTTTACTGACTTTAGGAGTAATAGCAAGAACCTCACAGATACTTGCACTGTGGAGAGGTAGTGGGTTCAGGGAGACCAAAACAGCTAGAGTAAGCAGGGCAGAGTACAGAAGATAGAGATGCACAGATAGAACTCTGAAGAACTACAGAAGATTCTTTTTGAATGTTCAGGAGATATATGATCAGCATATGCATGTAAGTGAATTACCTAAAGCTGGGGAAAGAGAGCCATCTGAAAAGATCTGGTTAAACTATCTCTGGAGTTAATACAGAGGAATAACTCCTATCCTCACCAGCTAAACTGAAAAACTTCATAATCCATGAGATTTTATATAGAGTACTCAATAGATTTGCCTTGTTTGTGAGACAAAATACGCCCTAGATTAAATATTGTTTTATCTTGCCTAACAAAGTTATAAGTCAAAAAAGATTAAACTTTTTCCAAGAAACTTAATTGTATCCCAGAACAAAACTCAAGAATATTGAAAGGAGTACAAAAGTATTTCACACTCAAGGTAAAATCTATTGGTAGCTGGAATGTAAAATAGTATATCAACTTTAGAAAACTATTTGGCAATCTCTTTAAAAGGTAAAAATACACCTACAATATGACTCAGTCTTTTCATACCTAGATAGTCACCCCAAAATTAAAAAAGGCATGTTTGTATGAATACTCACACACTAATATTCATAGTAGGTTGTTTATAATGAACAAAAGGTGGAAACACGCTAAATGTTCATAAACAAATGAACATACAAACAAAATGTACTGTATCCATATAATGGACTCCTACTCAGCAATAAAAAGGAATGAAATAAAAGAAGTGATGGCAAATGTAACAACATAGATGCATCTCAAAATAATTATGCCAAATGGGAAAAGTCAAGCAACAAAAATCTCACATCATATAATTCAATATATATAAAATTCTAGAAAATTCCAATTAGTCTTTAGTGAAATAATGCAAACCAGTGATTACCTGTCACAGGATCAGGAAGATTTGGGACTGGAGGGATGAATTTCAAAGGGGAATGACAAAGCTTTGGGGGATGATGATGGATGTGTATGATGGATGGATTGCTTTGATGATTTCACAAATGTATAAATATTTTAAGATTATTAAATTATAAACTTTAAATATGTCCAGCTTGTTTTGTATTGATTGTGCCTCAACAATGCTGATATAAACAACAAATATGAAACTAAAAAAGATGAATGAAAACAGTAGTCAAATACAAATTTGAAAGGAAAGCCCAGGCCATTAACATCATAGACATTCGAAATCAACACAAAAAGCTCTAAAAAAGAAAATGTGGCTTAAATTTTCATGAATCTTTATGCACAAAATATACTATCAATGGAATGCACAAAATAAACATTATAGGGAACCTGGAGTAAAATATAAATGCAATAAATACTCAGACTATTTAACACATTTCCTTCAGCTTATTATAGACCAAAGAGGCAAAAGTTAAGAATACAGAGGACCTATATAATCTCAAATTTTAAGATTTAAGTTTAATGAAATAAACATTGAAGTATATGCCCTGAAAATAGGGAATGCAGCTTCCTTTCAGGTGGTTTTGGTAAATTTGCAATAACTACTTTAAGAAAAAGCTCAGTAACTTCAAAATAGTAGAAATGATATAGATTGTATTCTGATTAGAGAAATGTAAGAATAAACATTCAGAAAACAGAAAGCAAAAATTCAGTTGGATATATTAGAAATAAAATATATTTCATACAATATATAATAGTAGGAATTACAATATTGCTATATACAAGTGTGTGGATGAGCCTCAAAAACAAAATGCTGAATAAAATAAACAAAAGAGTAGACACATATGAGGTGTTAAGGATCAGGATAGAGATTACCTCTGGGTGAGGATATACTGATTGGGAAGGGACATAGAGGGCCATTTAGGGTACGGACAATATTCTATTTCTTGATTTAAAATGGGTTAATGAGTTTATTCACTTTGTGAAAATTTATTGAAACGGGTACTTTCAAGTCTTTAAATTTCCTGTATATGTTATACTTCATTGTAAATGTGTATTTAATTTTAAATAATAGACTTAAAATTTTTGACTGAAAGAGGAAAAGCCCAAATCTTATAACACCTGGAAATAAACAGGAGCAAGATCACACAAAAGTAGGAACCTAAAATAAAAAAAAAATAGCTACAAATATTGGTGAGATCAAAATAATAGTAAAACTTAGTTCCAGTCTTAGAAAACACAGTTGAGGACCTGAATGCAACAGATGATTTTCTTAGAAAATAGACATTAATAAAATTAAGTTCATTAAGCATAAGTGATTGAAAGAGAAAAATCACCACAGAAACAAAGTTGACCTGTCAAACAGCTCACCTCCTAAAAGCCTAACTGCTTTTTACAAATGAATTATTTGAATCTTTTAAGGAAAAAGTAATCCCATTTTTTTTTTTTGGTACCAGGGATTGAACTCAGGGGCATTGGACCACTGAGCCACATCCCCAGCCTTACAGGGTCTCACTGAGTTGCTTAGTGCCTTGCCATTGCTGAGGTTGACTTTGAACTTGCAATCCTCCTGTCTCAGCCTCCTGAGCCACTGGGATTCTGGGATTATAGGTGTGCACCACTGTTTCCAGCACTTTACCACTGAGCCACATCCCCAGCCGTTCTTACTTTTTTTATCTTGAGATACAGGGACTTGCTAAGTTGCTTAGGTCCTCTCTAAGTTGCCAAGGCTAGCCTTTAACTTGTGATCCTCCTGCCTCAGCTTTTTGAGCTGCTGGGATTACAGTGTGCACCATCACACCCAACCCAACTAATTCTTACACATTGAACGTTTGAGAACTACCCACATAGATGAAAAGAAAGTTTTCAACATATTACTAAGCTAGAATATCACCAATACCCAAACCTGACAAAGATATAAAAGGAAAAATATGCCACAGGTTAATCTTATATAAGAACATTCATGCAAATATTCTAAATGAAATTTTAGCAGATAGAATAAAGCAGTACAAGTGGAGCTCATTCCCAGAAAGTAATGATACTTAAGCATTTAAGAAATGTATTAATATGATTCATAGTATTAGTAGAATGAATTCCAAATTTCTCAATATTACCCAACAGGCCCCCCAGGAGCTGCTTCCGATTACTTCTCCAGACAAAACTTTCACCACTTAGTGAGTCACACTTGGAACTTCAACAGTAATGAATGGTTTTATCATTCTTCCCTCTCATATACCATATGGTTTCTCACTACACTGAGCTCTTCATGCTGTTCTCCACCCTGCACACACACACACACACACACACACACACACACACACACACACATATTTCAATTTAGGCACCATGGATTAAACTTGGCTTCCTTTACTTTATGCTTTTGCTTCCAGACTATGTTAGGTGTCCTGCTCTGTTTATTAGAATATTCTATGCATATTTCTAACGTATATAAGACATTGTATTGTAGCATAATATAAAGGTTTCCTCAAAGAAATTGAATGTGGTCAGATTGCACAATCCTTAGAATAGAATATGAATGCACAAAATATATTTGAATGTTGAATGCACTAACGTCAATGGGAGCCAAATTTGTTCCACGTGGGGCCACATGCATGCTCACAATGGATTTTTCATTTTCCACCTGGTGGTTATGGTACATTGGACACTTGCATTCCTGTTGTGAAATGAACCATTTAAGCACATAAAAAATGTGAGAAGAATGGGAGGAAAACAGCTTTCGCACAACAGGAAGGCAAATTGGTTGACTAGAATTTTAAAAAACGGATGTGGGGAGTTAGAGACATTTATCAAATAGGTCAATTGACAGGAATGCCATTTGCTTTAAACGTCCAGTTAAATGGGAAGGCTGGTTGCTATCTGCTTAAATTATTTTTATCCTATTTCAAGAGTTGCTGAAATGTGTTTCATTGCATCTATCTAGCCAAAATAAATAAACAAAAGTGATGTCATCACTCAGTAAACTATTGGGTAATTCTGGAAATGAAACATTACTTGATTGATTGATTTCCATTTTTATTGTTTTGGTGTCATTGCAATGTAAGTTTTCTCTCTCAAGAAAGAATTGGAACATGATATTTTTAGTGCATTTCTTCAAGAATGACAGCATCAACACATCTTTCTTTGATATAGGAAAGTCTAGAATATGTCCAGATGCCAGAGGTACTTGCAGGTAAAGTAGGTGTTAAAAGGTCTTTACATCATGGTTGTCTTTGTGTAGTTTTTCACATATAGGAGATTTGCAACTTAAGTTTTTTTTTTTTAAGTTTGTTTTTAAAACTTAAACCCACGACACAATTTTTTTCAGAAATGTATAAGTAACAGTTTTGCAAACCATTCCACAAACACTAGAGTAGTCTATGATACAGATAATCTATTAGAAAATGATAATCATAAGAACTTAATTGATAGTCAACTCAATTATAAGAACCTATCTTTCATACAACCCTTACTTCAACCAATATTTTCCAGTGTCAGGCACTGTGAAATCTCTTGAGATGTGAAGATTTTAAAATATCTTTCATCCTTGAAAATCTCACAATCTAGTTGAACAAAAATATATTTAAACAATTAGTTAAAACACACTATGATGACATATGTACAGAGTATTGCTTTGTAGGATTAAAAACTCATTTTTAGCTCCAAATCTAATGCCAGAAATACATATTTCCTTATAAAAGGAAATACAAATTTGCAGATGTGTACATAAAAATTCTCATGTTATACACAAAATGCTATTTATTGTATACTATCTGATAATTTCTCATAAAACTTGGAGAAATAGTTGATTGTTAATGATTAAAAACAATTATTGGGGCTGGGGATGTGGCTCAAGCGGTAGTGCACTCACCTGGCATGCATGTGGCCCGGGTTCGATCCTCAGCACCACATACAAACAAAGATGTTGTGTCTGCCGAAAACTAAAATAAATAAATAAATAAATATTAAAATTTTTAAAAATTATAATAAAGCCACTTAAAAATATTATTCTTAACAGTAATAACTTCTTTCTTAAGCAAATTTTGTCTTAAAGAAAATGAAAGTGATTGCTGTATCAGTCCACTGAACATTGAAGGGGAAATTTTACTCTAAATAAATTTTATTTCATTGAAATAATGATAGACCTTTCTGATGCAGAAAAAAAGGTCTTTACATGATCATTCAGTTTGTTTTTCCTCTTTAGATTGTGCAATTATCATCCCCTTTGCTTATTCAAATTTAGTTTTATCACATGTACATGTATTTCTAAATAATATATATATTTTGCTCTTTTCTAAGCTTTCTGAAAATGGCAGTTCACTGTAAACAGTCTTCTAGGAATTTCTTTTCTTACTTAACATTATGTTTTTAAGATTTATCTCTTATTACATATTTGCTATCATTTTGCTGTTATGCAATATTCTCTCATATGTCAAACAATTTCTCCATTTTCTGATAATAGATATTTGATTTGCAAATTTTTGATGTTATGAACAGTGCTTGTCTATGTTTCCAGGTGAAGATATACAAGTTTCTTAATTATGTGATCCAGAAGTGTAATTATCCAGTTGCAGGGAAGAAAGAACATTTAACTTTAGCTGATAATGCCAAATTGTTTTTCAAAACCTTCCTATTAATTATATTCACATTTTCTCCAATACTTGGTATTATAATACTTCTAAAGTTTGGTATTAAAAATAACATTTATTGTAGTTATACAGTTTGGATTCCCATAATCATTTTATATATCTGAAATCTGTGCATAATTTTATAAATTTTGGAAATTCAGTTTTCTTTAAAGAGCCTACTGAAATCTTTTGTCTATTTACTGTTGAATTGTCTTTTTCTTATTGATATGTGGAAATTATTTGTGTACTTTTAATACCAATATTGTATTGGTTGGATGTATTACAAATATCCCTTTCCAATTGTGGTTTATGTTTATGATGTCTTCAGATAAACATAAGCTCTTAATTTTAATATAGCTGCCTGTGTTCATATATTATTGCATGGCTAATATTTTTTTGTGCTGCTTTAAAGAAAATATTTTACCTCTGTATCAGAAAAGTATTCTCTTATATTTTATCTCAAATTTTATGATCTTTGCTTTATTTGAAAGTTATACTCTGCCTGGAATTAAATATTAGGTTTTGTGAGAAAGATCCAACTTCATTTATAATACAAAAGCTAATTAATGAGAGAAAAGCATAAAAATTTTATTAATTTTATAAGTACATGGAGATCTATGTAGAGAGTGAATTCTAAATAAATCACCAAATCATAATGCTATTAAACTTTCTTAACAAAAAATAATAAATGTATGTAAGAATAACAGGACAAATGGATATCTAAATTAAAGAAGTCAATTCTAGGGATGTCATTAAGTGATATATGGTACTGGTGTCTTCCTAGTGGAAGACAGGATTACATAAATGAGTCTGTGTATTCAGGTTCACTGCAGCCCTAATGACCAGTCCATGGTAATTAAAGGTATTTTGCAGCCTTGGTATATGAAGGACATACTTCCCCCCAAAATGTTTATGTTTTGCCACATGTGGGGAAAGATAAGCACATGACCCTTTCTGAAGTTACAGTTCCTCAAATGATTTCAGCTTGAAATAATCAATACACAAATCTGGCATATTTTGTTTAATTCCTTCAGATCCATGGATCAGTTTAGGAAGATTTCACCTTTTGGATACTGACATTTCCTGTCCATAGACATGGAGGTACGCAACCATTTATCTTAATATCTAACTATAAATTTTTATAATTTTCTATTTATATATTTCTTACTTTTTTATTTTTTTATTTTGAAACAAGATCTCATTAAGTTGCTGAGGCTGCCTTGAATTGGTGATCCACCTTCTTCAGTGTCTTGAGTCACTGGAATTACAACTGCATGCCACAGTGGTCTGTTTACACATCATGAACATTTTTCCATGTTTTTTTTTCTTTTGTACCTTAAAGTTTGCTTCTGTTTTAGTTTACTTTTTCTCTTCTTTTGCAGTGATGAGAATCAAACCCAGGCTTTTGTTCATGCTAGGTAAGTGCTTACTACTAAGCTATATTCCTTGCCTTCATTTTGATTCATAAACCTTTTGTTTCTTTCTCTTGTCTTACTGAAAATACCAGGGCTTTTAGGAAAATGTCGAATAGAGGCAGTTATAATATCATTTTAGTATTTCTGATAGTAAAGAAAATAATTTCAACGTTTTTCCATTAAGTATAATATTTGCTCCAGGGTGTTGGTAGATATATTTTATCAGATTAGGGAATTTCTATTCCAGCACTAATTTGCTAAAAGTTTATATCATGAACTGGTGTTGAATTGTGCCAAATGTGTTTTCTGTGTCTAGTGAGGTTATTAAATTTTCCCTTTAATATGTTAATATAATAAATAATGTTTACTCAGTTTTACTCATATTTGAAGGCCAGCCACTCTTGACTTCTTAGGGTAAATTCAGCTCAGTCATTTCATATTTATCTTTATGTATTCTTGGACTCAATTAATTATTTGTTGAATTTCAGGGATTTTGTTTTATCTAGATTATGAGTGTGTATGGCTTATGATTTTCCCTTCTCATATTGTCTTTTCTGGTTTGGATAATAAGATTATAATGACTTCATAGAATGAGTTAGAAAATATTCCCCTCTTTGTTTTCTAGAAATTTTTACTTAATATGAAAATAATTTCATTATTGATATTTTGGTAGAAAATATGGGCAAAAATATTTGCATCTCATTCTCTCTCTCTCTCTCTCTCTCTCTCTCTCTCTCTCTCTCTCTCTCTCTCTCTCTCTCTCCCAGTACTGGGTATTAAACCCAAGGTTCACATGTGCTATGCTTATTATGCAGAGCACTCTTCTACTGAGCTACACCCCCAGCACGTTTTAAAATTTTTATTTTAAGACAGGGTCTTGCTAGGTGGCTTGGACTAACCTTGAATTTGCAATCCTTCCTACTCAGGCTACCAAATAGCTGAGATTAGAGGAGATCTAGCATTTTCTTTGTGGAAAAGTTTTTAATAACTGCTTCAATTTTATTGATAGTTATTAGACATTTTACTAATTCATATGTGAGTAGAAATTTGTCTATTGGTCTCTGTTGGAATTTTTATTGGAATAAATATATTGCTTCATTCCATTTAATTTGGTATCTCATTATTATCAACTTTTTTATTATTCATTTTAGACCCACATGGCATTTTTTACATGAAATTGTTCATAGTATCATCTTTTTTTTTTAAAAGAGAGAGAGAGAGAGAGAGAGAGAGAGAGAGAGAGAGAGAGAGAGAGAATTTTTTAATATTTATTTTTTAGTTTTTGGCGGACACAACATCTTTGTTTGTATGTGGTGCTGAGGATCGAACCTGGGCCACACGCATGCCAGGCGAGCGCGCTACCACTTGAGCCACATCCCCAGCCCATAGTATTATCTTATTATACTTTTTTTTGGGGGGGGAGTACTGGGGATTGAACTCAGGGACATTTGATCACTGAGCCACATGCTTAACCCTATTTTGTATTTTATTAAGAGACAGGGTCTTACTGAATTGTTTAGCACCTCACTTTTTGCTGACGCTGGCTTTGAACTCGTCATCCTCCTGTCTCAGCCTCAAAAACCGCTGGGATTATAGGCATGCGCCACCGCACCTAGCTTTTATTATACATTTAATAGTTCTATATCTTTAATGATGACTCTATTTCCATTTGCAGAATTATTATTTTTTTACCTTTTCTCTTTCTTTGGATAAGTTTTGCCAAAAGATTCACCAATTCTATTATCTTTCCAAAGAAGCGACCTTTGGTTTTGTATATTTTCTGCTTTTTTTCTTTGTTTTCTGTTTATTAATTGCTGTTCTTATCATTACCCCCTTTCTTCATTTAAAAATAAAGTTTAAAACCACTTTATTGAGATGTGATTGACACACAAAAAGCTATATCTCCTTCCTTCTATTTTTTTACTTTTTCCTTATATAATTTTTATGCTTATCATATTAATCTTGAATTATATTAATTAATTTTAATTTTCTAATAAAAAATCAAGGTGATACTTTCCCTTCTAAGTAGCAGTTTACCTACATCTGTTTTCATATAAAGCACTTTTTACTATTTACTTCTGGGCATTTTTTTTACTTTTTATTCTAATTTGTTATATATGACAGCAGAATGCATTATGAGTCATATTACACATATAAAGCACAATTTTTCTTATGTCTGGTTGTATACAAAGTATATTCACATCATTCGTGTCTTCATCCATGTTCTTAGGGTAATGATGTCCTTCTCATTCCACCTTCATATCTACCTTCATGTCCCCTCCCTTTCCCTCCCACCCCTTTGTACTCTGGGCATTTTAAAACTTCCATTTTTACTTCTTTAATCCATGACTTAGAGCTTTCCTTTTATATTTTCAAGTGTAAAAATTTAATATTTCTCTTTTTATTATTGACATCTAACTTAATTATGTTTTAAATATCAATTCTCAAAAACTTGACTTCCTTTACTCTTTAATATGGTCAATGTGAGTAAATGTTCCATGTATGTATGAGAATAATTGATATTCCTTAATGGTTGGGTACAGAATTCAATTTATGCCCATTTAGAGCTTGTTAATTGCATTTCACAAATCATTAATGATTAATTTGTGTCTGAATGGCCTGTCAATAATCAAGAAAATTTGTGTTGAAATCTCATCAGTAAAATATCAGGATTGGTAATTTCTCCTGTAAATCTATTCATTACTGCTTTATACATTTTGAAGTTAATTTCTTAGTTCTATAAAGGCTCCACATTGTATATTGGGCTGTTAGACTAGACCTTTTATTATGAGGCAACATTTCCTTTTCTTAAGATGATTCTTTTGTCTTAAAGTTTAATTTTCTAATGCTAAAATAGATATATAAGTTTTCTTTTGGTTAATTTGTCTGGTATATAGTTTCTCATTATTTTCCTTTCAACCTGTTCATGGGTTTACACTTTAGGTGTGTAACTCAAAACAACATATATTTGGACTTTATTGTTTTCTTTAGAGCTAATGTAAAAAGTGTCTTATCTGTTATATTTTTTCCACTTAAAATTTTTTGTTATTATTGATAACAAATGAATTTATTCATATAGCATCAGTTTTTAACTTCAGTTTGTTTTACATTTCACATTATCTTTTTATTGCTATGTATGCATATGTGTTTATTGAGTGTTTCTTTGTGTTCATTTTATTCCATTTTATTCTCTCCTTTTGTAAGTTGTCTATACCCATCAATTAATTAAATTTTCTCATTTCTATTTATCTTAACAAAATCTGACATTAAAATCACATTTCTTATTTAATTTAGAAGATTGTAGTGCATTATAATTATGCATATATTGAGATCCCTTTCACATATTAATACACACACTCAACATAATTTGTTCAATTTCTTTCCCCAGTACCTTCACCTTCCCTTAAAAATCCAAGTCCTTCTAAGTGATACATTTTATTCTGATTATCTCTTCTCCAACTTACTAATATTGTTTTCAAGTAATTTTTTATCTGTGATCTCATGATCTACTACTAATGATAATCATATATAAAGATACTGCTTGCTGGTATTTCACATAGAATTACCATTTTGTTTGCTCACCATTATTTCTTGCATCTCATATATTCCTTCTAGAATAATTTTTCTTCTTGTAATATATCTACCTTAAAATAATGAGACTGACCATTACTCAAATGTATTTATGAGTATAATTCTTATGCATCTGGACAACAAGTGCTTTAGAGCACCTAATCAGACATAATGAGGGTCTCATAAGCCATTTTGTTGGTGTTTTAGAAGTTTCTTTAGGTCTTCATAGTGATAAACTCCCAAGTTTTTGTATATGTAAATCCCTTTATTTTACCCTTTTTAAAAAATTGACTTTTTGGTTATATAACTTGCAATTGACAATCAATCATGTTCCATCCTCTTCCTTTCATTAGGTCTATTGTAAAGTGCTGGTACTCTAATTGTTCTTAACAGCAACAAACATTGGATAAAATACTAATTGCAGTATCTTCAGGCCTGAGGTATGTAAATCCTATTTGCTGTTTACTTTTTTTTCTACAGTGGTCAGTGTCATTGTCTTCTTCTTCTTCTGTTCTTCTTGTTCTTCTTTTTTTTTTAGTTGTAGTTGGACACAATACCTTTGTTTTATTTATTTATTTTTATGTGCTGCTGAGGATCAAACCCAGGGCCTCGCATGTGCTAGGCAAGCGCTCTAACGGTGAGCCACAACCCCAGTCCCACACAGTGGTCTTCTTTCATATTTGATATTTGATTGTGAACTTGTTTTGTCATCATATTTCATGCCAATTATGTGCTCCAAAGATTTATGATTTTATTTTTTCTACTGTTGGTAGCTGAGGGATATCACTGTCCATGATCCATGTTATCCCTCTGCAAACTTCTCGGCTCAATGATTCAGCTGAGGCTTATATTGGCCATCATGCAATTAGCTCAAAACTCAGAATTCTAACAGTGATAGTGCTAAAGGAATCATTCCACAAAGCCTTCTGCCCTTCTAGGCATCCTACTGCTCAGATCAAAGCACAAAGTATTTCTTTTGGGAAAGATTGGTTCTTGGAAAACTAGCTTAAAAATTCAAGACTATCCTTGCTTCAAGTGCTGCCTAGAGCATAAATTTTATGCATCTGGAGAATATCTGCCTTAGAGCACCTAGTCAGATGTAATGATGGACTCAGAAATCATTTAGTTACTGTTACCTTCTGCTTAACTTTTGGGGCTTGGCCAAGATGTCATGAGGCCTATGGCACATTACACAAATAGCAAAAATTGCATGACAATATATGCAACCAAACAACATATCATAGAAAAAATGATACAAAATAATATGAATCAGAAAAGATCAGAGCGATGCTTATATGGTAAGAATGCTTTCTGCATGCAGTATGAAAAAAAGATTATCCAAGTAAGAGTGTGGCTATGAGGTGTGCGTGGGGGCTTCTCCTTACTCATCTATTGTGGATCTTCATCTTGGGGGGTGACATGATTGCTCATGATGCCAGATGATGCCAATGAGTCATCTTTAGAATGCTGATCCTGAATTGATGAGAAGAAGATTGCACTGAGATATGAAAACTACCACACTGGGTTGTTGTTTGGAAGAGAGAAGAGGAGGGTCTAAGTGAGAGGCCCGGTCTGTGACCAGTGCAGTGGTCAGAAAAACAGGGTCATGCATCATCCTTGGGTCGGGGCAGGGGGGAAATGACCACGGTGGCCAACTTTGCTTCACAGACGACTGGCTGAGTCACCTGCCCAAAGCCAAGGAGCTCAATATCAGTGCAGGTGGATCAGCAGGTGCTTTTCCTTCCCCATGATGGCAGGCAAGTGCTGTGGCTAAGCAGATCCAAACTGTGAGGTTTCTGGGGCAGAGGAGCCCCAGACCTGTCTCAAGGTAGAGCAGCCAGGAGGGCCTGGAGCCATGTGGTCTGAGTGGGCTCTGGCCACTGGCAAACGGGGTGGGCTCTGCCTGAATCGCTCACTTTCTTCTCTGCAGCGGTTCGCCTTGGTGCAATGAGCATGCAAGTGGCAATGAGTCAGTGCTGTCTAATTACCTCTGCCCTCAGTGACCCCGGCTCCCGAGGGCTGAGGACCCGGGGGGCCAGCCTCCCACCCCCAGGTCAGACAAGGTCACTCATTGGCGTCGTTCAAAAGAAGACGAGGCCGTTTTAATAGGGTCCTCTCATCTCTAGGTGAGTGTGGAAACACTGTGGCAGGAAGGAAAATAATTGCATTTTCTCCCGAAGCCGCCAGAAATAATTTCTACTTTAATGGTGAAAACAGGTCTCCTTGCATCTCTGGACGTTTTACATTGCAGGCTGTAATGAGCGAGAAAACGTCTTTCTTTTAATAGCTAATCCTCTGATGCTTCGTGTCTGGGAAGGTAAGGTGATGTGGCAAATTATCGTTGTCGAAGAGAGAGATTGAGCCAGGAACAGCAGCCCCGCTTTGTCCACCGCGTCACTGAGCTCTCGTTAGCATAGCCAGAAAATTGGGGCTTGTTTGCATCAGGACCTTGTTTTGACAGTGGCCATGGCCAGGCATGGCCCCACCCCGACGCAGGAGAAGATGGGAGACATCCTGCCCCCGCCTTCCTCAGGGGCACCAGGGTCCTTAGACTGAATTAAGCACAGCCCCCACGCCCTTCCCACCCCAAACATTCCCAGGAGTGCCATGGAGCCTGGGTGAGTCTTCATCCTAGAGTGAGCGTCGTGACCTTCAAGTCTTGCCCAAGATCAGTGTTCACCAGGGACCCAGTGGGCAGGCAGGGAGGGAAATGGGTACTGAGCTGAAAATGGGCCATCCTCAGACCTCCTGCCCAGAGCCAGAACTTTCCCTGGGGCTGGTGCTCACCACTGCATCCTCCTGCCTTGGCCCTTTCTTCTACCTCCTCCCTCAGGGGTCTTCATTTCCTTTCTGGGGTGTGATTTCCCCCCAAGTGTGCCAAGGTAAATTAGTTCATGGAGCTGTTTCAGCTAAAGCTCCTGCCTCTCTCTCTTCTTTCTCATTTGAAGGGGAGCTGCCCTGATCTTCTTGTTGGTTTCCATTCCATCCGTGTGAGGAGATGTCTTCCTTCATAAGGAACCTCTACCTTTGAAAAAAAATATTCCTTAACTTTGGAAGTCTTATTTCACCAGTATTTATATCCTTCACTTGAGATGCTTTACATCTTCACTTGTTTAAATTTACCATATTTGCATTATTTTTAATGGAATATTTTATACTATATTTTCCCCTCATGATTTCTTAGCAATTTAGATGTAATTTAGTGTCCTTCATAGTTAATGAGTCCTTTTCAATGAATATACAAACATCTTCCATTTTCTTACAAAAATTATGAATGAAAATTAGTTTTAGATAGTATTTTATCTTCAGTCTTAAAATAGTCTACCATGATTATTTCAACTTATTGTATAAATGTTTCATGGTCATCTCATGAACCTCCTCCTTTACTTCAGAGAACTTTAAAACTCATAGGAGGTTGTAAATATTACATAACTTTATTGGAATGGTATATGCATTTATCAGTAAAGAAAATAATTGGGATGCAGATTATTTTTCAAAAGTCTATGAATCTGATGTAACTTTCCTATGTACATATATTAATATACCACAGTGAATCTCCACATGATGTACAACCACAAGCCTGGGATCCTAATTAAAATAAGATATACTCCATGTGTGTATAAATATGTCAAAATATACTCTACTGTCATGTATATCTAAAAAGAATAAATAAAAAAATGTCTAATGTATATACAGCATAGAGTGATGGTTGCCTGGTTCACAAAACGAGTGAATATTGGAAAGTAAAGGTCAAGGGTAGTTTTGTAGTATTGTGAATTCTACAGATCTAACATACAACATGAGAACTATGTAACATTTGCTTGCAACCTGAAAATTGTTTTAGAGAGTTGATTTTAGTTGTTTTTATTGCACGCACACACACCAAAGGGCAACTATGGAAGATGAAGGATGTGTAAATTTGAGTAGTCATTTTACTCTATCTATCTATCTATATATCTATCTATCTATCTAACTCAAAATACCGCATAGTGTACCCTATATATACATATATATGTATATATAAAATTAAAAATAAGTAAGGTGAAAATGATTCACTTCATGTGAAATTATACTTTCCATGGAAAATGGGTTTGGATAGCAGCAGAAGAGGACACAACCTTCCTATTTTATATCTCTCTCAAGTCCCCTTACGGTTTATGGATTTTAATGGGCTGAGACCAACTTGAATGTACCCAAAACTTCCTTGAACTGCTATAACAGTGGACCAAAGCCAGCAGGGCCAGGCTTCTCATTTGAACCAAAGAGACTGAAAGACTTAGGCAGAGGACAGGAAAAAGTAATTACTTTTTTTCTTTTTCCTATAATAGGCTTTGTCTGCAAAAAAAAAAAAAAAAAAAAAAAAACACTCTTACAAATGTGAATCAACTGGATGAGAAAATATGTTGGTACTAATGCCAGAAATTAGTATTTCCAAATTGAGATGAAATAGTTCCTGCAGGAAATGTAGTTTCCTGGTCATTTACAGATTTAGACTCTGGAGTTTGTGGGCTTTTCATTCACTCCCTCACACATTCATTCATTTCACTCACTCATTCATGGAAGCATTTATCGAGTGCCTGCTGTTTTCTCAGCCTGCCTCCAATTATTTCTTTGAAAGGCAACTCATTTGGAAGGCTACTGAAAAGAGTGGTTGTTGCTCACTATTTCTAAGTGCAAGCTGAATGCCGAAAATGTGAGGCTGCTGGGAAGGCCTTTGGAAATGGGCTCATCATTCCTGCCATTTCCACTGCTGAGAGTTTGCAGGGAGCTTTCTGAAAACTAAGGGCAGAGGGAAATGTCACCTGTGAGGCTCTGTGTGTTCTCTTGCAAAATCATAATGCATGCCTGGGGTGGGGCTCACACTGCCCTTGTGTGCTTATCCACATGGAGCCTCTTTTTGCCCTTGATTTTAGCTTTTTTGTCACGCAGGTCCTTGGCAGTTAACATCCCAGCTTCCCAGGTGACCGAGTGGGGAAGATTTGATGTTTCTTGTAAAAGTCAGCATCAAATAGAGATTTCAGAGACCATTGAAAGAGACATTTCCACAGCAGGTGCTTTGGCTGTTTTGATGTCCTTTCTTTTGGATGGCAGAGAGACCAACTTCTTGGGGAGAAAAAAATACATAATTTCCCTGAGAAGTTGTGCCTGGTCAAGAGTTCCTGTTCTATCAAAGTACCTTCTCTGTCCCTTTAATAAGATCTGTGTCTATACAAACAGGCCAGGCCAACCAAATTTTTCAAAGGAGATGCAAAAATTAGAGAAATATTTCATTTGTATTGCATCATGCTAAATAGTATACCTGACAGAAATGTTCACTTCCCAACTAGTGATGAGGTGCTATATAGAGGTAATTTACAATTTTTTCAGGAATAACATGGAGAGTTATTTCCCTGTATAATTAAATTTATTATGAAGTTGAAAGGACAAAGATCAACTTAGCCTCAGTCATACATCTGCCCCTTATTTACATATGATGTTCTGTATTATTTTAAATGGTATTTTGAAAGAGTGTTAATTTCTTTTTTTCATCTACATTTACTTATGTGGCTATTGCCCTGCACCAGAACACTTGGATATTTATTGAAGATTCTTATTTGGAAAAATATAGATAATGTAATAAATTCAAATGTTGGATGTGTTTGTGTATGTGAATCTGAAAAGTGAGTATGCATATGTGTATACAGATACTCAAAATTAGAAGCAAAACATTTTGAAAATACTTGGAAAAATGTGATTATTTAAAATGGATGTAGCCCAAATTATTTTGTGTTTTTTTCTATATAGATTGTAAATTTAATAATGACCTCAAACTTATTTTTTGTACTTTTGTCAGGCAGCTTATTCTACTCAAATTCTCCCTGACTGCTGAGCTTGTCTTCTGTAGCCTTATTGCGTTAATTTGTGGTCTGAGTTTTAGTGACATTGACTTTTCCTTTGAGCTTGTTATAAATACAGAATCTGAGATCCAGCTTCTTACATACTGGATCAATCTTCATTTTTGCAAAATCCTTGGGTGATTCACATGTACCTTTGAATTTGAGAAGTGCTTCTCTCTAGAGCTGTGTTTTACAAAATCAGGTACATCTGTCATCAACACCTACCATACCTTTTCTTCTTTTTATGTTCCTTGCCTCCATTAATGACATGGCAATCTTTCCAGTCAGCCAGGCTGAAAATGTCAGTCATATTTGTCAGCATCATCTCTCATGTTCCTCACATCCCATCCATCGGCAAAGCCTGGCAATTACACATCTTCAGCATCTCTTGACTTTGTCATGCCTGTTTTTTTCCTGCTTCTTATCTCCTTGTTCACAGTCTTGTAAGCTTTCATCAGATTACTGAAGTAGCCAGGGAATTTGGGTTTGGTTTCAACGTGTTATTTCCCCCTCCAAGCTTTCTCCCAATGCATCCTATTTTGTGTGAGTATATTAGTTTTCCTAACGCCTACCTCTGGTTAGAAATGTCCACTGCCTACTTGCTACCTCCTCCAAACATGTTCAAGGCCCTCTGTGATGTTTCTAAAAACAACCTCTGACATGTTGTCAGAGGCTCTTTCCATTTGACCTTTTAGCCTTATCAGATTCTTTTCTTTTTTTTTTTCCAGACGTGACCCATAATTTGCTGTTGCTGTGTTTTTGTTCAAGTCTGAACTGCTCTTCTCAAATAATCAAAGATGCAAACATCAAGTCCTTTCAAGGTCTTCTAAAGCCCTTCATTGTCCTTTCCTGCCACTTACCATGGGCTTCTATAGCCTTATTAGAACATACCTGTTCTGTACTCTGCCCTAGTGACCTTTGCTTTCATTTATTCCCTCCCCTGATTAATTCTGAAGACCTTGAAGGCAGGAACAGTGTCTTTCTTGTTCTTCCTATAACTTGCCACAATGCCTAGCCAAGTCCTTTACAAAAATAGATACTCATTTAATGTATTATGAATGCAAATGAATAGAAGCAAGGGAGATGAGCTGCTATATTCTTACAAAGAGACACTGTGGAAATCAGTACACATTTATCAAAATATTTGTTAAAAGCAGTTAGTGATGTTAAATGCCAGTGGTACAAAATAAACGCAATAGAGGTGTTAACTTCTAGGATTAGCTAGGTATTATTAGTTCTACAATCAAGTATTCCCTTATAGTCTCCTAACTTCTGGATGCTTTTATTGAAGTCCTCCATTGTGTTCTTCCACAATAACCAAATGGTGGTTATTGCTTGCTTCTCACCAAGACAGCTGTGGTAGGGCTTAAAGCTCTCCCCCATCCCCCGGCCCTCTCTTGGTAGTGGTAATTAAACCCAGAAGTGCTTTTCCACTGAGCACATCCTCAGCTCTTTTTATTTAGAAACAGGGTCTTGCTAAGTTGTTTATGGCCTCACTAAGTTGCTGAGGCTGGCCTTGAACTTGTGATCCTCCAGCCTCAGCTTCCTAAATTGCTGGGATTACAGGCTTGTGCCCCTAACTTGCTGAGGGCCTAATAACACAAGGTAGTAAAAACTTCTCCATAGCATGGAATGAGGGCATTGCAAGAGTCACTGTGCTGTAGTTTGTATTCTTGGGAAAATTACTGATGGTGATTTCTGATGTCAGTCCTCTGCAAGATTCAGTGCATCAATGTGAGAGTGTCTGAACCTGGAAAGCCTTGAAGGCACAACAATCTGCACCCTTTTGACCAGGTCCTGCCATACTCTAAGTTCTTTTGTGCTTTCTTTGGTTAAAGTGACTATGATTATATAATGGTACTGATATGATTGCGTTCATGGTGGCCATTTTGAGGAGCCTACTATGTACCTCACAATGTTCAAATTAATATAATATAATATAATACAATACAATACAGATATAATCATCCCATCTAATTTTTTGTATTACTGCCTGTTGCCCTCATTCTGCATTTGAGACAACTCTGGCTTAGAGAGATTGCTTACCTTAATCACAGACACATTTAAGTTAAGTTTGATCCCCAGTACTGCAAAGATAAATAAATAAATATCTTGTATGAAAAATAAAAAAAAAGAATTAGAACTTCACCTGGCTGATTTAAGGGTCTACATTCTCATCTCATTATTAGTGGAGAGAATAATAATCAAACTGTTTTTATCTGATAGATCAGGTAGAGGGAAATAACAGAAAGTTGCTGATTCCATACTTTGAGGAATTGCTGATAGACCAGAGCAGTAGAAATTCTTGTTTGTAACTTCTTACATGTTTTCTGAGCCTTGTCTCTCTTATAGGTAACAGTCATAAATTCCACATGACTCTGTACTCTTTTCTTACTTATCTATGCTGCTAAACTCTTATGATTCTTCGATAAATTTTCTAAAGTTAGTAGACATGCTGTTTCTATTTAAGCTTACCTATTCATTTCATGTCAAATCTCAATTTATTAATTTTCTTTGTGCAGAATTTTACCTCTTGGCCTCCAAGACCCATCAGTGCTATTTGTAGCTCATTCTGTATTCAGTACTCACATTATCTAAACTTTTTCTTAGGGTACTGGGGATCAAATCTAGGATCTCAATGCATACTAGGTAAGCATTCTACCACTGAATTATACTCCCAGCCCTAGCTAAACTTTTTATTTCTCTAGTGACTGCTTGTTATAATGAGAGAATATATATTTCAATAACAACATCAGACGTTACATCTTAGCTCTTTTATAGGTTCAATATGGTGAGTACCTTTGTTGATATCCTGTTACTCTTAGCTTCCTCTGGCACATTTCTGACTTTCTGATCTCCTGCCCAGCTTGCTGGGCCCCATAATTTTTATCAATGTTGTGAACCTATGGATGTACTCAGCTGAGGAGAAGTGTAAAAACTTCTCTACTTGTTCATTATGATTTGCAACTGTCTGCAATTTGTAATGAAGGACTTGCATATTTAAGACCCAGGTACTCTTTTTTAAGAAACTGTAAAACAAAGAATATTTTATTAATGTTTTTTAAACTACTAATTCTACTTCACCAAATTTAAGTGAATCTGTGAATCTATTTGGTATATAATATTTATAAATAGAAAAGCAGGACAGGACATCCCTTAATAGGAGCACATAAAACAACAGTACAACTTGAATGGGTACAATATATTTTTTAATCCATGTAAATGCATAGCTAGGCAAGCAAGAAAATGAGGGAAATATTCAAGATAACAAATTAAACTACTAGCAGGATGCACACCTGTAGACCCAGTTCCTCCTACAGCTAATTTTGGACTAGGTAGAATATGTCATTTACAGCATTGATCATTCCCATGATGAATCCTATTATCTATAGTTCAAGAGACCAGAAGGTGCATTGGTTACCAGGCAAGGTCCTGTGTACTGTTCTCATCACCTTAAGAATGACTAAATATAGCTGGTTGTTTGCTCATCTAATTTTAGCTCTGTTGCTTCAAAATGTGAGGACAACGTCTCCACACAGCCATTCAATTTGCTCTAGTGTATGGTCACAGATTTCCCCCTTGATTTTATATTCTCCAGCCCTCTTAATTTAAATGGTACCAGTAGTACTTTTCATGTTGAAAAGGGTTTTATAGTTCCAATTAAATAAAGCATCTAATGAAGATTCTTAACTCCAAATTATTTAAATATTACTATGAATAATGGCTTCAAATACTTGCAATTTGTTTACCCTTATAATTGTACCACTGGAGTCTCATATTCTGAATTCAAAATATAGACTATTAAATTATTTCGAAAGGGCAGCTTCATTACTTCTCCCAGCTGATAGACCTTATTAACAATCCATCAATAATATGTCAGTCTCTTTCTTGAATAAAATGTAAATCTTGGATTCTCAGGCAAATGTTGCAGTAGAGAAGCAGGTAGTATCTCAGAATAGCAATTCATTAATGCCAAATTTTATATTCCGTATCTTAGGTGATTATTCTCTGGGAAAATTATAAGATCTTTTCTACTCTTATTGTTATTTAACGTTTGATACATGAAAATAAATTGTATGGGTTAAAGTGTATGAACATACTATGGCACTCTGGTTACTGATTGTTATATAAAACCTCTACTATGATACCTCTGAGAAACTCAGGAGTCAGTAAAAACAGTTTTTCCCCCCACAGATATTTAACAATTTTAAATAAAGTAGCATGTATTTTGTTATCCTTTCTTTTTTAAAAAAATTGTGCCTAAATTACTGGCTATCACTTTGGATTATTTGGATTATTATTTTTCATGAACCCTATCATAAAAAATAGAAGGATAAATATCATTCTATATGCAGATAATTTCATTTTTATTGCAGAAAATTAAAAGTGGTTTCAATAGGCACTTGTCCTGCTATCTAATTACTGTCAGTGATAATGGCTTCCAATCAGCTATCCCTAAACTCAAACCATTATTTTTAGTAGAAGTCCTCCAAAAAGTAAGAGGCTTATAAATAATACCCTTATGTAGCACAACTGTGTGTGTGTGTGTGTGTAGAAAGAGAGAGAGAGAGAGAGAGAGAATGAAAATGAGATATTCACCTGGAAAGTACATTTATTTACTTTTGCTTTAGTTTTATAGTTGCTTTGATGAGAGAGAGAGAGAGAGAGAGAGAGAGAGAGAGAGAGAGAGAGAGAAAGAGAAAGAGAGATAGATTTTGAAAATGAGATATTCACCCGGAAAGTACATTTATTTACTTTTGCTTTAGTTTTATAGTTGCTTTTTATGATTGTAGAGGGTAATTATTAATGATATGCTCTGAATGTAGTTTTCAAATTGTGTTTGCTTTTAACTAATAGACATCTTTTTCTGTAGTTCCTTCCCTTTCCCATCCCTCCACCTCCCCTTCTGTAACTTTCCTCTACTCCACTGATCTCCCTTCTATTTTCATGGGATGCATCTCCACTTCTACCTTATTTTACTGTAGCTTCCACATATGACAGAAAACATTTGACCCTTGGCTTTCTAGATCTGGCTGATTTTACTTAACATGATGTTCTCCTGTTCCATCCATTTACTAGCAAACCATAATTTCATTCTTCTTTATGGCTGAGTTTATGGCTGAGTGGAACTCCATTATGTATATACACTATATTTTCTTTGTACATTCATCTGTTGACAGGCATCTGGAATTGTTCAAATTATGCTATGTATATATGAATATATCACAGTGAATTTTACCTTCATGCATATCTATAAAGTACCAGTTTTATTTATTTCTTGGTACCAGGAACTCAGGGGCACTCAATCACTGAGCATCCCCAGCCCTAATCTGTATTTTATTTAGAGACAGGGCCTCACTGAGTTGCTTAGTGCCTCACTTTGATAAGGCTTGCTTTGAATTCGCGATCCTCCTGCCTGGGCTTCTCAAGCTGCTGGGATTACAGGCGAGCACCACCATGCCCAGCTAAAAGTACCAGTTTAAAAATAAATAAATAAATAAAGACCAGTAGAGTAGAGGAAGAAGAATGGGAGAGGGGGAGGGGGGAGAAAGAGGAAGTACTGGAGACTGAAATGGAGCAAATTATATTCCATCCATGTATGTTTATGTCTTAAAAGTAGACTTTAAAAAACAATTTTAGGTTTACACAAAGATTGTGCAGAGTGTGCAGTTTCCATATACTGCCTGACACTCCTCCCCATTTCCCCTATTATTAAAATTTTACATTAATATGGTACATTTATTACAATACTAACAGAATCTCTTGTACTCCATCTATTTATCTCTCCTTCCATCTCCTTAAAACCATGGGAACCAAAGATCTTGTTTCTTGTTTTCCTTTTCCAGGAATGTTATATAATTGGGTCCCGGGACATACCTCAGTGGTAGAGTGTTTGCCTAGCATGCAGAAGGCCCTGGGTTTAATCCCCATCACCACCAAATATATATATATATATATAATATTACATAGTTGGAATTATACAGAATATAACCTCCTCAGGCTTCTCTCACTTGGCAATATGCATTTAAGCCTCCTTCATATCTATAGTGATTTGATAGTTATTTTTTATTGTGAATTAATATTTCATTGTTTGAATGTACCACAGTTTATCCACTCACCTCTTGATATTGAAAGGCATGTTGGTTGTTTCCAAATTTTAGCAATTATGAATAAAGATGCTATAAAGATTTGTGTGTGGATTTTTGTGTGAACATAAGTTTGAACTCCTTTGGGCAAATACTAGATGCAACTGCTGAATCATATGGCAAGAATGTTTAATTTTGTAAGAAACTGCCAAACTGTTTTCCAAAGTGCATCCTGAATTCTCCCCAAGAGGGAACAAGAGCTCCTTTTTTTCCACATTCCTGCCAGCACTGGATATTATTGGTATAAAGAAATTTAGTCATTCTAATAACTATACAGTAGTTATTTCATTGTTGCTTTAATTTTCAACTCCCCAATAGCATATGATGTTGAACATCTTTCATGTTTATTTACCATCTGTGTATCTTCTTATTTTTAGTTAACAAATTATAGCTGCATATATTATATACTTATGGGATGCAATGTGATGTTTTGATATATGTTTACATTATGGAATCATTAAATCAAACTCCTAATTTCACCACTTCACATGCATAGCATTTTTGTGGTAAAACATTTAAAAATCTACTCTTTTAGCAATTTTGGAATACAAAGTACATTATTATTTATTTTAGTCATCACTTTATGAAATAGATCAACAAAGCTTATTCCTCTTGTCTGACTGAAAATGTCTACCCTTTGATCAACATCTCTTCTTTTCCGAACCATCCCAATACCTCCAGTCTCTGGTAACAAGTACCATTCTACTCTCCATTTTTATGAGATCAACTTTTGACAGATTCCACATTTAAGTAAGATCATACTGTATTTATACATCTGTGCCTGGTTTATTTCAGTTAGCATAATGTCCTCCAGGTTCATCCATTTTGTCACAAATGTCAGGATTTCCTTCTTTTTAAAATGCTGAATAGTATTCCATTATGTATATATATATATAGATGGTCCCTTACTTACAATGGTTCGACTGATGATTTTTTTAAACTTCGTTGTAGTACAAAAGCAATATGCTTTTAGTAGAAACTGCATATTGAATTTTGATCACTTCCAAGACTAGCAATATGTATCACAATACTCTTTCATACTGATGGCATTGACAGCAAGCTGCAGCTCCCAATCACAAGATCACATGGGGGAAAAAGTCATGCTCTACCGTGTACTGTGTGGCTAAGTGATGATGTGGATTAAATGCATTTTTTATAACTTTATTTATTTATTTATATGTGGTACTGAGGATCGAACCCAGGGCCTTGCAGGTGCGAGGCAAGTGCTCTACCACAGAACCATTGCACTAGCCCCAATTATTAAATGCATTTTTAAATTATAATATTTTCAACTTAAAATGAGTTTATCAATATATAACACTATCCAATGGTAACTTGAGGATCATTTTAATCCACATTTTCTTTATCCAATTCATCCATTAATGGTTTCTTACATTGCTTCCATATTTTCATTATTGTAAATGATGGTGCAATGAATATGAGAGTACAGGTATCTCCTTGACATTGATCTTACTTCGTTTGAGTATATACCCAGTAGAGAGATTCCTGAATCATATGGTATAGCCATTTTTAATTTTTTTTGAGGAACCTCCATATTGTAGTTCATAATGCCTGTGTTAATTCCTGTTCCCACTAATGGTGCAAAAATGTTCCCTTTTCTCTGTATCCTCCACAACACTTGCTTTTTTAATTTTTATAATAGCCATTCTAAAAGTTGTGGGGTAATATGATATAGTGATTTCAATTTTCATTTCCTTAGTGATTAATGATGATGAGTATTTTTTTTGTAGTTTGTGGGACTTTTGTATATCTTCTTTTGACAATGTCTATTTAGGTCCTTCACCCAACTTTTTTTAATGTTCAAGATCATTTAGGCTACTTTATAATGAGTCTATACTTATATTGAGTTTTCCTATCCATACACATGTAGTATCTCCATTTATTTAGATTTCTTATGCTCTTTTCATCAATTTCCACATATAGGTCTTGTACATATTTTGTTGGAATTATACCCAAGTATTTCTTTATTCTGTGCTAATGTAAAGAAATTATCATTTTTTATGACAAAACTTTCAGAATATTTTCTTCTACATTTTAAAAATGTACAGCATATAATTTATGCAATTGTTACCTATATTCACCCTACCGTGCAACAGCACACCAGAACTTCTTGCTGCTATGTACCCATAGCTTAGTACTTATGGATCAACCTTTCCCCATCACCTATATTTTTTATACTGGGTTCTTTGTTTTCTTTGCTATACAGTTTGAATTCCTTATATATTTTGGCTATTAGCTCCTTACATATATGACATTTGATTTGTAAAGATTTTCTTCCATTCAATGGGTTGTTTCTTCACTTTATTATTTGTTTTGCTGTACACAAGTTTTACAGTTTATGTATTCCCATTTGTTTAATTTTGATTTTGTTGCCTGTGGTGTAAATCCTCTTCCGTGAGGTATTTGTTCAGATCTTCTGACCTTTTCAAAGTGGGATTGATTGTCTTCTTGTTGAGTTTTAAGATGCCTTCCTATATGTTGGACACCAATCTTTATTGGCTGTGTGGTTTGCAATTTTTCTTTCATGATTTGTGGTTTGTCTTTCCATTTTCTAAATCGTCTTTCACAGGAAAGTTTAAAATTTTAATGAAGTTCAACTTATGGATTTTTTTTCTTTCATGGATCATGCTTTTGCTGTTGTATCTCAAAAAGTTATCACCAAACTTAAGGACATACAGATTTTTCTCTTACGTTATCCTCTAGTAATTTTGTGGTTTTGAATTTTACATTTAGGTCTATGATTCATTTTGAATTATTTTTTTGGAAATGTGTGAGATTTTTGCCTGGCTTCTTTTTATTTTTTATTTTTGCATGTGGTTGTACCATGGTTTTAGCATCATTTGTTTTAATGACTTTTGAAATGTCATTGTTCCTTTGCAAAGTTCAGTTGATTATATATTTGTGGGTTTATTTTAGGGCTCTCCAGTCTGATTCATTCATCAATTTTCTATTCCTTTTCAATATTATACTTAGTCATTGTGACTTTATAGTAAGCTTTGATTTGGGTAGTGTCAGTCCTCTATTCTTCTAACATTTTATTAACTATTCTGAGTCTTCTGTGTATCATGAAACTTAGATTGTTTGTTTATTTACACAAAATAACTACCTGAGATTTTAATTGGGATATAATTGAGTCAATAGATCAATTTGGGAAGAATTTATCTTGACTATATTGAGTCTTCCTATCCATAAACATGTAGTATCTCCATTTATTTAGATTTCTTATGCTCTTTTCATCAATTTCCCCATGTAGGTCTTGTAGATATTTTGTTGGAATTATACCCAAGTTTTCTTTATTCTGTGCTAATGTAATGATGCTGTATATTTAAATTTCAAATTCCAGTTTTGCATTTATGATATATATGAAAGCAACTGAATTTTGTATTTTAACTTCATATATAGCAAATTTCCTATAATAGTTATTATTATTTTGAACACTTCTTTTTTAAAAAAATATTCTAATTTGTTATATATGACAATAGAATGCATTATAGTTCATATTAAACATATAGAGCACATTTTTTTCATATCTCTGATTGTATATAAAGTATATTCACACTGTGTATTCATACATGTACTTAGGGTAATGATGTCCATCTCATCTTCCATATTTCCTACCCCCATGTCCCCTCTCTTCCTCTCCTGGTCCTTTGCCCTATCTAAAGTTCTTCCATTCCTCCCTTGCTCTCCCTCCCAACCCCACTATGAATCAGCCTCTTTATATCAGAGAAAACATTCGGCATTTGTTTTTTTTTTTTTTGGGGGGGGGGGGGATTGGCTAACTTCACTTAGCATGATATTCTCCAACTGCATCCATTTATTTACCTGCAAATGCCATGATTTTATTCTCTTTTATTGATGAGTAATATTCCATTGTGTGTGTGTGTGTGTGTATCACATTTTTAATCCATTCATCTAATGAAGGACATCTAGGTTGGTTCCACAGTTTAACTATTGTGAATTGTGCTGCTGTAAACATTGATGTGGCTGTGTCCCTGTAGTATGCAGTTTTTAAGTCCTTTGGGTATAGACCAAGGAGAGGGATAGCTGGGTCAAATGGTGATTCCATTCCCAGTTTTCCAAGAAATCTCCATACTGCCCTCCCTATTGCCTGCACTAATTTGCAGTCCCACCAGCAGTGTATGAGTGTACCTTTTCTCCCACATCCTCGCCAACACTTATTGTTGTTTGTCTTCATAATAGCTGCCATTCTGACTGGAGTGAGATGATATCTTATAATAGTTTTGATTTGCATTTCTCTAATTGCTAGTGATGATGAAAATTTTTTAATATATGTGTTGATTGATTGTATGTCATCTTCTGAGAAGTGTCTGTTCAGTTCCTTGGCCCATTTACTGATTGGGTTATTTGTTTTTTTGGTGCTTAGCTTTTTGAGTTCTTTATATACTCTAGAGATTAGTGCTCTATCTGATGTGTGAGGTATAAAAATTTGCTCCCAAGATGTAGGCTCTCTATTCACCTCACAGATTGTTTCTTTTGCTGAGAAGAAACTTTTTAGTTTGATTCCATCCCATTTAATGATTCTTGATTTTAATTCTTGTGCTATAGGAGTCTCATTAAGGAAGTTGTGGCCTAATCCAACATGATGAAAATTAAGGCCTACTTTTTCTTCTATTAGATGCAGGGTCTTTGGTTTTATTCCTAGGTCCTATGTACACTTTGAGTTGAGTTTTGTGCATGGTGAGAGATAGGGATTTAATTTCATTTTGTTGCATATGCATTTCCAGTTTTCCCAACACCATTTGTTAAAGAGGCTATCTTTTCTCCAATGTATGTTTTTGGCACCTTTATCTAATATAAGAGAATTGTAATCTTGTGGGTTAGTCTCTGTGTCCTCTGTTCTGTACCATTTTGTCTACCAGTCTGTTTTGGTGCCAATACCATGCTGTTTTTGTTACTACTGCTCTGTAGTATAGTTTAAGGTCTGGTATAGTGATGCCACCTGCTTCACTCTTCTTGTTAAGGATTGAATTAAGTATTCTGGGTCTCTTATTTTTCTAGATGAATTTCATGACTGCTTTTGCTATTTCTATGAGGAATGCCATTGGGATTTTGATTGGAATTGCATTAAATCTGTATAATGCTTTTGGTAGTATGGTCATTTTGACAATATTAATTCTGCCTATTCAAGAGCAAGGGAGATCTTCCCATCTTCTAAGGTCTTCTTTGATTTCTTTCTTTAGGGTTCTGTAGTTTTCATTGTATAGATCTTTTACCTCTTTTGTTGATTCCCAAGTATTTTTTTTCTTTTGAGGATATTGTAAATGGGGTAGTTTTCCTTGTTTCCCTTTCTGAGGACTTGTCACTGATATACAGAAATGCCTTTGATTTATGGGTGTTGATTTTATATCCTGCTACTTTGCTGAATTCATTTACTAATTCTGGAAGTTTTCTGATGGAACTTTTTGGGTCTTCTCTATATAGAATCATATCGTCAGCAAATAGTGCTAATTTGAGTTCTAAAGAAGCCCCATATTGATTTCCATAGTGGTTGAAGTAATTTTCAGTCCCACCAACAATGTATGAGTGTATCTTTTCCCCCACATCCTTATTATTGATAATTGTCATTCTTACTAAAGTGAAATAAGGAAGTTTTGATTTGCATTTCTCTTATAGCTAGGGGTGTTGAATATTTTGCATATATTTGTTGACCTTTTGTGTTTCTTCTTTTAAGAAATGTATATTTAGATCTTTTTATACAATTTTTTTAGTTATAGTTGGACATAATTCCTTTATTCTGCTTATTTATTTTGATGTGGTGCTGATGATCGAACCCAGTGCCTCACACGTGCTAAGCCAGGGCTCTAAAACTGAGCCACAACCCGGCCCCTATTTAGATCTTTTGACAACTTATTGAATAAGTTATTAGTGTTTTGTTTGTCTGGTTGGTTTTTGGTGGTGATGTTTGAGTGGGTCTATATATTGTGGGTATTAATTTCTAAGGGTAGATGGTGAAAATTTTCTCTCATTCTGTAGGCCCTCTGTTTACACTCTTAGTTGTTTCTAAAGTACAAGAAATAAAATCTAAGAAACAATAAATGGGATAGCATCAAATTTCAAAGCTTCTGCACAGCAAAGGAAACAAGAATGTGAAAAAAATGCTTAGAGAATGGGAGAAAATCTTTGCAAGTCACTCTTTTAACAGAGGATTAGTATCCAGAATATATAAAGAATTCAAAAAATTTAATACCAAAAATACTTCATTCAATAAATGGGCTACTGAGCTAAATAGATGTTTCTTAAAATAAGTAAATACCAAAAAGAAATTAAAATAGTCAACAAATTTAAGGAAAAAAGTTTACTTTCATTAGAAATCAGGAAAATGCAAACCAATACTACACTGAGATTTCATCTTACTCCAGTTAGAATAACATCCATCAAAACCATAAATATTAGTAAGTGCTGGTGAGCCTGTGGGGAGAAAGGAACACTTACACATTTTTAGTGAGATGATAAATTACTACAGCCCACTAGGGAAATCAGTATGGAGTTTCCTCAAAAGCAGTAGATATTTTTCAAGTTGAAGAAATCCTCTCTATTCTTAGTTTTCTGAGGTTAATTTTTTTTTACACTGGGGATTGAACACAGGGGTCTTTTTTTTCTGTGCTAATTTTTATTATTTGTTTTCTCCTCCTTACTTTGGATTCCTCACAACTTTATCCCCTCCCTTATGCCCCATCTCTTAATACCATCACCTTGAGGGTTAGGTTTAAACATATGAATTGGGAGAGGCAGCAGCAAACATGTAAACATTGAGATTATAGCAGTCTCAATCTTTTAGTGAGTTTATGTCCCTGAGATTTGACCTTCAACATTGATTCTTTTTATTTTTTTTTTTACTATTCCTTTTGTTTTATTTTTTCATTTATTTTTTATTAGTTCTAATCAATTATACATGACAGAAAAAATCTTTTCAGTTCATTGTACACAAATGGAGCACAACTTTTCATTTCTCTGATTGTACACGATGTAGAGTCACACCATATGTGCAGTCATACATGTACCTAGGGTAATGATGTTCATCTCATTCCACCATCTTTCCTACCCCCCTGCCCCTTCCCCTTCCTTCCCTCCCCTTTGCCCTATCAAAGTTCCTCCATTGTCACCACCACCATCCCCTTTATGGATCAGCATCCATTTATCAGACAGAAAATTCAGCCTTTGTTTCTTGAGGATTGGTTTTCTTTGCTTAGGTTGATATTCTCCAGCTCCATCCATTTACTGCAAATGCCATGATTTTATTCTCTTTTAATTCTGAGTAATATTCCATTGTGTGTACATACCATGGTTTCTTTATCCATTCAACATTGATTCTTAATTTTTAGTTTTTAGTCCCTCACTTATGTGAGACAAGGTATCTACATGGAGCTTATGTTGGGTGTTTCTCTTTTCCAAGTTTGGTTAGCCTCTGGTAAAAAGACAATGGGTGAAATGGAAGAAAAAGTGGATGAAATTCATATCTGATAATGAACTTATATTCAGAATATGTAAGAAACTTTTACAACTCAATAATAAAAAGATAGTAGCTCCATTAAAAATTGAACAAGGTCTTTAATAGACAGTTCTCTAAAGAAGATATGCAAATGATCAATAAGCACATGAAAAGATGTTAAATATTATTGTCTATCAGGGAAGTGCAAATCCAAACCACAATGAGATACTTCTTCACACCTAACAGAATGGCTATCATTAAAAGTGGACAATGATATGCATTTCTAGGTAGAGAAACTGTAGCCCAAATACATTTCTTTTTTCTCCTCAAAGCTATTATTTGTTTTGTATAAGGTTCTGCTGTGCATTAGACATTCTTCTACTCTTGCTTACATAGTAAACAAGTGTATATTATCCCTTGGACTCAGATTCACAGGTCTTCCCTAGAGAAGGGTGTCAGGCCGTAAACTCAAGAGTGTCTTTCTCTGATGCCTGGTACCAGGAGTACTGGTATAGTCCAGGCTTCCCAGGGCACAGGCCAGGCCCAGGTGTGGGGTTATGCAAAGTGCACAGTGCTTCATGCTTCAGTGCTGAACAACTTTGCTCTCTAGGAGAGCATGGAGTTTTGTCTAACAAAATCAATACCATGGGAAAGAATCATATGACAGAGGCAATAGTTCCCCAGAAACCCAGGCTCCAGTTCCTAGGGAAGGAATAAAGACCAACACCAAGAGGATCTGAGGGGTGACATGGGCATCTCTGAGAAATTTGGCCCAGAAGGCCTGTGTTTAGGAGGCTCTGAGAAGGGGCAGATGGCATGAAGGCCAGGGAAAGAGATGTTAAAAGAGAATAAATTAAAGGTGAGAGAAGCTTAGGGTCAGAGAGCTATCCTTCAAACAGCTGGGGGATGGATCAGGCTTAGGTAAGAGAGAGTGAGCAGGAAGAATTTGATACACTATCAAAAGAAATCTCTTTTTATCTACTTCCTTCTTTGCCTCACTGCAATGCACAACATACCAGGGGCTAAGGGACTGGACTCTATTTCCCCCAGTGGGTTTGAACATGGCAGTGGGGAAAAGGGAAGGTACTGAGGGATATTTCATGGAGGGGGAGTTACCCTCTGGTGCCCAAATGCTTTAAGGCACACTTATTGGAGGCAACTAGATTACATCCAAAACAAAATGAAACACCCCAAACAACACTTGCTTATATTCCAGGCCTACTGTTGTAAGCTTAAGCCTGGCCAAAACCTACATAGCACCACAGGGAGCTAGCATTAGGAAAGTTGTACTTGAAGAATTAAACAGAAGGACCAGCCCAACCTCCCAGTGTGAAAAGGTGCAGAGGAGATGGTCTTCAGTCTGAATACTTTTATTGCTGTATGTAAAAAAAGCTGGGCTTTAGAACACCTAAACCATCTTTTCCTAAAAGACATCCCCTTGCCTGTGCCCTTAGAGTCAGTAGCATTAATAGGTCTATTGGCTCATGCTTGCTTCCTGCACTGGACTGGTGAGCAGGTCGAGGTAGAGACAGGCGCCAGCTCCTCAAAAGCACCATGATGCAGGCAAAATACTCCCAGCAGGCTCCAGAGGGCGCTGTCTTCCCAGAAAGTGCGGGGGCTGGAGGGAGCTGCAAGTGGATGAAGATTTCCTCACAGACTCATTTCCTCACAGAAAGGTGGACCTGCCAACACTTAGAAAAGCAAATAGGAGTCGCTGGTACGGACTTGGCTGGAGGACATGGACATGATTGAAACTGAAATCGTGTCATTCGCCTGTCACTGGATTTTGGTAGTAGGCTGTATAATGGCCACCCATGGTGGTTCTGGAGTGATTGGACATAGCACACAGGTTGTAAACAGCGTGGTGTGTATTTTCTGGAGCAAATTCTCTCGAGTCCAGGTCTCTTAGTGGGAAATTCACAAATATTGTAAGCCTGCTGGCTCATATCCTGGATTCTGAGAACTGCTTCCAGTGGAGCACCAAGATCTTTGGAAAACTTGTATATTATACATCTCCTGGCTCCGTAATAACAGCATGTTGGCTGTTGATCACCATCAAGCACATCCTCTTTGGTGAAGAGCCTCATGCAGTCCATTAGTGTTACCTCAATAAACGTCACTCAGCATTGGGCAGTGAGAGGTCCCAGAGGGGATTCAAGACTCTAGAGTAGAAACCACCACCAGTGCACCTCTTTAGCTGCCCAACAAAGATGTCCACAATCCAATGTTCTAGATATTTCCTCCACACCTTTTGCCCTTTTTCATCATCAGGGAGATGATGGAGGTTCTTGGGGTTGGACTTATAACCTCACTGTTACTCGGTTCACCTCGTTGTGGAGTCCATCCAGAAGAAAATGGAGGAACCCCTGAGCATCCTGCTGATTATAACCATTGAAATGCTGTGCGTTTCTCTGGATCTGGACCTTGAACTCAGATGGGCTCTCCATATCATTTGGGGGATGTAGGTCCATGTGGTCTTGATTAGTTTTGCAAATGCTTTCATGAGGATTGTGTGTGCATTGCTGGTATGGTTGAGGTCCCACCACTAGAGGCAGTAATCTCTCAGCTCCCTGGTGTTGCTCAGGCACTGCAGAATCCAGTTCATGAAGCACCAGGAAGCTGGTTTTGAAGACCAGCCAAACCTTGGGCATTCTTGGCTTTGTTGAGCAGAAACCCCCACGAAGGTAAAGAGCAGCAGGGATGGCCTCAGCTCCTTGGTGAGAGTGGGAAAGAGGGCAGATTGGGGGTGGCTGGGGGCTCCTTGAGCAGAGTCACTGTGTAAGAGGTGCGTCTGCTGTGGGGCGAGTTATGAGCTCATCCCTTTGTCAAACGTTGACCAATGGGGAGTAGGGAGTTCCCACCTGGTGCCACAGCTAGGACACCAAGGCTGGCGTGGCTGCCACCCAGATACAGTCCGCGGTGCCCAGCGGTAACTGTTATGGTGGGAAAACTGCACACTCCTCTACCTCAATCTCTCCACCGTGCGCCGCCAACCACCCGCGCTTGGCTCTTGTGCTCCTGTGCTTCCCAAATACATTTCTAATAGGAATATTAAATGGTGAATTTACTTTAGAAAATAGTTTGGCAGTAATCATATGTATCAGTAATCCTACTTCTAGGTGTATACCTAAAATAATTGAAAACATGTTCAAACAAAATTGTGTAAACAGATGTTCATAGTAGCATATACTAGTGTTAATCTTTATAGTCCAGAAGTGAGAAATACCTAAATGTACATCAATTGATGAATGAATCAACAAAATTTTATATATCCATACAATGCAATATTATTAAGCCATAAAAAGAATGTTACTTTATTCATTCATCTATTGAAGGGCATCTACGTAGATTCCACAATTTAGCTATTGTGAATTGTGCTGCTATAAACATTGATGTGGCTAGATCCCTGTAGTATGCTGTTTTTAAGTCCATGTATGAAGACCTGAATTGTGTGACTCTACTTTGTGTACAAAAAGAGACATGAAAAATTGTATTCTATATGTGTACTATGAGTTAAAATGCATTCTGCTGTCATGTGTAAACAAATTAGAATAAATAAATTTAAAATAAAAAGTAAATAAAAAGAATATTACATTCTATAGATTACATTCTATAGATACATTCTATAGATTGATGAACTTTGAAAATATTTTACTGTGTAAAAAAATGCCAGTCACAAAATACCATATTTTGTATGATTTCATTTATAAGAATCCAGAACAGGTGAATCTATTAAGGCAGGAAATTAGTGGCTGGGCAATAAGGAAATGGAGAATGACTGCTAATATGCCTATGGTAGGTTTGGGGAGTGTTTAAAGTGTTCCCAAATTAGATAGTGTAGGTGGTTGTACAACCTTGTGAATATACTTAAAATCACTGAATTGTGCAGGCTAAAATTAAAATCAATTAAAACAAATACATTGGCTCATATCATTGAACTTTCAGACCTTGTTAACCCATATACTCATATTTTGGAGAACATACTATATGTAGCCATCCATTCAGAAATGATTGTTAAGTAAAGGTGAGTAATTTTCATGATATGATAGCTACTGCAAAGCTAATTAGACAAGGATTAAAACTTAGGAGTTGTTCTTTATTGTACAACTTGGAAAATCTTTGCCCCATTTTATCATCTGAAAACATACTCTTAATTTTTGCTGCCTGTCTCTTATCTAAAGCTGAGTTATGAAGGAAAAAAAATAACACACATAATAACCTAAAGGAAATATATTACATTCACTCCTCCAGATTTGGTATTTTAGCAATCAAACCAAATCATCAGAGAGTTGCACATTTAGACCACATTATTTTGTCTTTTTGTAGAATTACTTTAATGAAATTACCCTTTGACATAGTGCTATCTGCCTGCATTGAAGTATATCATCAAAAAGAGTCACATGGAACTAGCTACATATTATGCTTCACTGACAAGATGGTTTTGAGTGTTCTCTATAATACATTTTCCAGTTTTATAAAGGCCCACAGCACTGATTTCTGTTTGGATTTAATACCAGGAAAACTGTTTCTTATGAAAACTTTGTTTGATAACACTCTTGTGAACATTGTGACTCTTGTCATTACTTGTATTTGCTTTTGCTACTATGAAGGTCCAAGAAAATTTGTTGGTCATTTCCTCCCTGTACAAGATTATTATATATGCTTTGCACATGAAAACTTATTTATGGCTTTATGTGTATCTTGTATTATATTTAACTCTGCAATACCACAAATCACTTTTCCTAGTAATAAAGTAATAGATAGGAAGACTGATTTAGATAGAGAAGGTAGTTAGACCAACAGATCCAGGCCATGGCATCAGAGATTCATCATGTCAGCTACAAACTTACTGACTCCACAAAAACCATTTCACAAATTCATCCTGTTGCTCCAAAATTGTGAGAATAGGAATCAATGACTTGGACTAGAGTTGTAGCTCAGTGGCACAGCACTCACCTAACACGTGTAAGTTACTGGGTTCAATCCTCAGCACCACATATAAATAAATAAATAAATAAAAGTATACCAAAAAAAAATCAATGACTGGCTCAGTGCAACAAAACTACATGACAATACACGAATATACCATGATGAATTTCACTTTTATGCTTAGGTATAAAGCACCAATTAAAAAGAACTATAAATAAATAGAAGGAAGATCAGTAGAGAAAGGGGAACAGGTGGAGGTAAGAGGGGAGGGAGAGGGAAAGTACTGGGGATTGTAATGGAACAAATTTATTCTATGTATGAATAGTTGTATCAAAGTGAACCCCAATATGATATAACTATAAGGTACCAATAAAAACATAAAAACACCACAAGAGTTTAATCATACTCACTTCCTATAGTCATCATTCTCATATTGTAACTTGCTAATGAGTGATAAGAAAGTGGGTTCTCATGTTCTGGAAGTTAATCTCTGTTACTGTAGGCACAATTTCCATTAGTGTTATGAACCTGAAATATGAAAGTAACTTAAATTGCCCAGAGGTGTCAAGTGAGATGAGGATTTCAGGACATTTATCAACCGATTTCAGTAACATTAATATTTTTGTTTCAAATATGCAGTTAAATAGGAAATTTGAAGAATAGTTATTTGCTTCAATTGTTTGTATCATATTGAAAGTTGTTGAAAAAGTTCTGGTTGTGCCTTCAAGGTATTAAAAGAATAGGTCACATTATGCCTCATAAGTTGTTTGAGCTTTCTGGAAATGGAAGGGTTGACTGATTGATTGATTGAATTTTTCTGCTTTTTATTAAATTGTTTGGTGTCATGGCAACCTAAGCTTTGTTCTCGCTTAAGAAGGAAGCAGATCACGACATTTTTATTACATGTCTTCAAGAATGACAGCCTCGACAAATCCTCCCTTGACATGGAGAAGTGCAATAATGTGCCCAGATACTTGAGGTTGTGGCACTTGCGTCACTGGTGGAGCAGATGGTCAAATAACTGTGATCCTTTGCTATATGAGTGTTTCAAAAGAAAACCTTTTCCCTTGAGTTGTCTTCAGAATGACCAAGCAATTCTGTCCTTTTCTAGCATGCTCCAGATATGGTCTACAGGATATGAAATCTCAGTCAGAAGAAGAAAAATCTCTAACATCTGAATCCATGGTATATGCATCCATGTTTGGTTTATTAGAAACTTCTGAATGGTAGATCAAATTTTGTAGTAAATTTTGTTCTTGTGTAAGTATTGTCAGTATGTTGCCTTTATAGCCTATGTTGGAACCACATAAAAAAATAAGGATCCATTACTAAAATTTGTGAGCATTGGGTTTTGCTTCCTGGGCTTTGACAAGATTGGGTTCACTAGTACATTCAATTTCTGAGTTCACAGAAATCATCAGAAAACTAATTGTTCAACGGAACTCCAAACTCCAAATTTTATCTCAAACATGTCCCCAAGGCTACTCTTCCCTATTTTACTAAATGAAATTCTCATAAAAATCAGCAATTGAAGCGAGAAAACCAGGAGATATCCTCCTTTCCCGTTACTCCTATTTTGAAATACATTAGCAACCACTTTTTAGACATGATAAAATTGGTCTTTTGGAGAGACATTTCTCCATATCCTCTGAGTACCTCTCGCACATTATCATCTATATTGCAAGACAGGTTCAAATTTTCCCTTCCTTTCCCTAGAATTTAGTTTCTACTCCATAAAAGAATAATTTTAAAAAATTATAAACCAGGATAGATCAGAGCGATGCTTATATGGTAAGAATGCTTTCTGCATGCAGTATGAAAAAAAGATTATCCAAGTAAGAGTGTGGCTATGAGGTGTGCGTGGGGGCTTCTCCTTACTCATCTATTGTGGATCTTCATCTTGGGGGGTGACATGATTGCTCATGATGCCAGATGATGCCAATGAGTCATCTTTAGAATGCTGATCCTGAATTGATGAGAAGAAGATTGCACTGAGATATGAAAACTACCACACTGGGTTGTTGTTTGGAAGAGAGAAGAGGAGGGTCTAAGTGAGAGGCCCGGTCTGTGACCAGTGCAGTGGTCAGAAAAACAGGGTCATGCATCATCCTTGGGTCGGGGCAGGGGGGAAATGACCACGGTGGCCAACTTTGCTTCACAGACGACTGGCTGAGTCACCTGCCCAAAGCCAAGGAGCTCAATATCAGTGCAGGTGGATCAGCAGGTGCTTTTCCTTCCCCATGATGGCAGGCAAGTGCTGTGGCTAAGCAGATCCAAACTGTGAGGTTTCTGGGGCAGAGGAGCCCCAGACCTGTCTCAAGGTAGAGCAGCCAGGAGGGCCTGGAGCCATGTGGTCTGAGTGGGCTCTGGCCACTGGCAAACGGGGTGGGCTCTGCCTGAATCGCTCACTTTCTTCTCTGCAGCGGTTCGCCTTGGTGCAATGAGCATGCAAGTGGCAATGAGTCAGTGCTGTCTAATTACCTCTGCCCTCAGTGACCCCGGCTCCCGAGGGCTGAGGACCCGGGGGGCCAGCCTCCCACCCCCAGGTCAGACAAGGTCACTCATTGGCGTCGTTCAAAAGAAGACGAGGCCGTTTTAATAGGGTCCTCTCATCTCTAGGTGAGTGTGGAAACACTGTGGCAGGAAGGAAAATAATTGCATTTTCTCCCGAAGCCGCCAGAAATAATTTCTACTTTAATGGTGAAAACAGGTCTCCTTGCATCTCTGGACGTTTTACATTGCAGGCTGTAATGAGCGAGAAAACGTCTTTCTTTTAATAGCTAATCCTCTGATGCTTCGTGTCTGGGAAGGTAAGGTGATGTGGCAAATTATCGTTGTCGAAGAGAGAGATTGAGCCAGGAACAGCAGCCCCGCTTTGTCCACCGCGTCACTGAGCTCTCGTTAGCATAGCCAGAAAATTGGGGCTTGTTTGCATCAGGACCTTGTTTTGACAGTGGCCATGGCCAGGCATGGCCCCACCCCGACGCAGGAGAAGATGGGAGACATCCTGCCCCCGCCTTCCTCAGGGGCACCAGGGTCCTTAGACTGAATTAAGCACAGCCCCCACGCCCTTCCCACCCCAAACATTCCCAGGAGTGCCATGGAGCCTGGGTGAGTCTTCATCCTAGAGTGAGCGTCGTGACCTTCAAGTCTTGCCCAAGATCAGTGTTCACCAGGGACCCAGTGGGCAGGCAGGGAGGGAAATGGGTACTGAGCTGAAAATGGGCCATCCTCAGACCTCCTGCCCAGAGCCAGAACTTTCCCTGGGGCTGGTGCTCACCACTGCATCCTCCTGCCTTGGCCCTTTCTTCTACCTCCTCCCTCAGGGGTCTTCATTTCCTTTCTGGGGTGTGATTTCCCCCCAAGTGTGCCAAGGTAAATTAGTTCATGGAGCTGTTTCAGCTAAAGCTCCTGCCTCTCTCTCTTCTTTCTCATTTGAAGGGGAGCTGCCCTGATCTTCTTGTTGGTTTCCATTCCATCCGTGTGAGGAGATGTCTTCCTTCATAAGGAACCTCTACCTTTGAAAAAAAATATTCCTTAACTTTGGAAGTCTTATTTCACCAGTGTTTCTTTTTCCTGCACTTCAGGTATTTGACATTTAGCAAGTTTAGATTCACGCATATGTTACCAATGGAGTCCTACTGATTGTTTTTCCACAGAGCATTCTTTTGGTAGACTTTGTTTTTGTAGAGTTGTGACATATTCCCATCAGTGTAGATGTAGTTTAATATTGTACTAACACTGTTAGGGTGTATTTTTTGCATTGTGATTAAGCATATGGAATTTTTTTATCCTAAACTAGCCAAATTCTCTATATCAGCCTTTTCTTTTACTGTGAACATGCATCTCCAAGATAATTGCCTAAACAGAGGTGCAATTTTGTGGATTACATAGACTTTCTTGCATATGTGAATTTCATGACCCAGTGAATTTATGGATAGGCTACGAAAATCTGTATTAAGTTAACCTGAATTTAGATTTCAAATGTCTTTTCTGTGAGTGGTTCATAAAGCTCTGCGTTACTACGGAGAACAGAGAACAATGCTCTTGCCTATAAACATTCAAAACATTGAACTATGTTATTTCTGTAGACCTTTCCTTTCTTGCCTAGTAACAAGGAAAAGATTTAAAGCCAGGGCAACTGCCTGATGGTATAATTTCTTCAAATAAAGTTTGACATCTTGTTTGGCTTTCTACATGCTTCCTGAAGGAATATTAAAAATAATATATAGCACTACGTAATGCTCACAAAACACATTCAGCTCTAAGAAAACGAAACCCACAGTGAGGTCTTATTCCTGACACAAATGCTGTAGTGCCCATAGGAGCTGGGATAATCTGAAGTTACAAACGCTTCTAATGAGATTTTTATTTTGTTTAGGTTTCTCTTTCAAATGTTGTAAATTTGTATTAAGCATTGGTGTTGGGCAATATTTTTATTAAGAAATTCACTAAAACAGAATCCCAGAAGGTTGAGAACAGATGCCAAGATCCTCATGGAGATACTGACAGACTCCAGTCCATTGCTCCATGACAACGGGTAATTGGCCTTGTGTATATACTTCCTGATTTCAGCTCATGCCAATAAGCCTTATTATGGTACTCATGGTAGAGTCTATTAATATGTATCCTCAACCCAGACCTCATTCCTCTTCCATATCATAGTCTTATCTTAATAAATAAGGTGCTGTGGTATTTGATTGATTTCCCTTTGAGGCAAAGTTTTAAAAGGTGGGTGGGGGATATGGCTTTGCATTTGACAATGAATGGAGATAGGTGTTTGATTTACTTATGTAGTAATTAACACATTATAGGTTTCCAAAGTGTAATGAAATAAAAATCTCGTTCTTCATTCAAAAATTTGTCATGGCTCTCAATTTTGAACCATATGATTTTTATTAATATGATTTTTCAAGTCATACATTAAATAAACCTATACTTCTAGAATCCAAACACTACGACCTATATCCAGCTCACACTGGTTTTTATTTGACTCTGTCCTTTGTGGAAGCTTCTGCATCAGTGGTTCCCATCATTGTCTATCAGAATCACTCATGAAAAAATTTTAAAATGATATGTATTGGATCCCCTGTGAATTAATTCACTCATATGAAATTCTAGGCAAATCAATATATAATGACAGAAAGTAGATCAATATTTGTTTAAAGCCAAAGATGGGATAAATTAACTGGGATGGGGCAGGAGAGAACTTCCTGGGGGTGATAGCAATGTTCCATATTAAATTGTGAAATGGTAGCTACATGTCAGTTCATAATTTGTCCTTACTCACTGAACTGTTCACTTAAATTGAGTGCATTTTTGGATGAAAATTATACCTCAGTCAAGTTGACCACCTCCAAAACAAACAAAACATATGTGATGAGGCTCCACACAGAGATTCTGGATAAGTAAATTAGTATGTGGTTCTAATATCAATATATAGGATTCAGACAAGCACTCATGGTTAAGTAAGTCTAAGGTAAGTGTTCTCTGATTGGCATATAAGGGTCCAAAACAAACATTTCAATCTTCTATATTTAAAATAATATTATAAAACACTATTTTCAGGAGTATGTTTAAATTAATTGACCTACCATAAGAGTGTTAGCAAAAATGTCTTTGACTACTGTGAAATACAAATAAATACATCTTTATTTTTGTCTTAGATTTCTGCTCACCTCCCAGAACACAGGCTCTTTTCCTATCCTCTATTATTGGTTCATCTCCATTGCTTTGTGTTCTTATAGTTGCTATTATATAAAATGCATTGAAGTGAATGTTGAATGCTTGAGGGGCACTTTCTTTGGCTGTGTCAGAATTGCCTAATATTTATAAATATGCATCCTTGAAAGGTGCAACATTTTAGCAAAAGTACAGTATTATATAAAAAAGTGCTGTGTGACAACATCTTAGAGGACATCAAAAAAACTTTAATTTTATCGTCATGTTAAATTAGTGGGTAACTTACCTCAAAGGTATAGCTGAAAGGAACTAATTAAAAAAACAATTTGTTCATTATTACATTTTAAAAAATCATGCCATATTATAAAGTAATGAAAATGACTGTTTGAGATCCTGAGAAATCTTAAGTCAATTGATCCCAAAACCCCACATAGGGATAGTATCTGTAGTCCCTGTGGATCTGGATCCAGTACCCAAATGATTTCCTATATACACTTATTACCATGTATTGTGACCATCTTTGCCTCTATCCTCAGGGCAGGAATTGTATATTTCATATTGAAGCTTCCATGTTATAAAATATGATATTGCCTGATCTAGGCAAGGTCTTCAATGAATGTGCATGGAATGAGTCAATAAAATATGTAAGCTGCATATTGTAATACACAAAATACAGCAAAATGCCATGACTTTCACAATTAATGTCTTTTTACTAAATATGGTTTCCTTCTTTAGGATAACATTTTGTGGGGTTTTTTTTCCCTCATAGTTGGAGTGTGTAGCCAAATAAAAAGATTTCTCAAAGCATCTACTGTATCCAAAACATTAGACTATGTTCTGTGTAGGAGAAGTAAGAGGCTATGGAAGTATGGAATGATCTTATTGATATCATATGCCAACTTAACCACTGATTTTCCAGATGAAATCTGATGGAGACTTTCAGAAATAAAGACCTGCGTTCTTATATTTAGCAACAGTCTATATTCCAATGTAATATCATCATATATCCATTAATAAGTGTGTGTGTGTGTGTGTGTACAGAAATTCTAAATGTTGCTATGTCTACCAGAGGAACATTCTTCCTTTTTACTTTATTAATAGTTCTAAATTTATTTTTAATCTTTTTATTACTATATTATAGTTATACATGTTAGTGTGGTTCATTTTGACATAATTACACATATAATGTAATTTGCTCTGTATCAGTCCCCAGTACTTCCTCTTCTTTTGAGCTAATAAGATATAGCAGTTATGGCTGAAGATGCACAAAAGAATCAGTTAGCTGACAAAATTTGGTAACAGAATTTATATTATCTGGAAGCATGTATGATTCTCAAATCCAACTGTTCCATATTGGGCATATATGAAATTCATTTTATATTGAAACCTTAAATTTTCTGATGCTTATCAACATTAATGACATAACCAAACCACTGTGTATTTCTTCCTCAAACAGAGAGTTCTGTTTGTCATCTGTCAAAGAATCCAAGGTATTGGTGTTTTTTTTCTTTTTTGCAGAGAAAACCATTTACTCCCATTGTGACTGAAATGCTGATATTTTTGCTCTTTGTAAGCACTGAATATCTTCTAGCCTCCCTTGACTAGAAACTTTACATTACATATCTCCTGCTCTATTCTGTCCCAGGTTAGTTGTGGCATGCTATAGGCATGGAGTTATGCATACTGCATTTTTAGGAGGTTAAGTCAGTATACTTGACTTGTATGGGTCCATATCAGCAGTAACTTCTTTTGTGACACTTCTCCATTCTTGGTCTTCTCTTACTTAGACACTCATATAATGAATTCCTCATTCTTTTCCCATTGGGGGATTCATCCAGATCAGCTCTCTACCAATAATCCTTTCCTACACACTCAACATTGCTACTTTCTTGACACTATTCTCAGATGCAGTTAAAACCAAAGTCTTTCTCGATTTTTCTTCATACCCAACTGCTGTCATTACTTCTATGGCGTCATTATATTTACATACACATACAACATTCTTCCAACTATTCTCTGCAACCAAGATCAGGACATATCCATTTTTGACAGGATAATACTTTCTTTGTTAAACTCCATTATTGATTGTTTAAGGAAATGGAAATGATTTCTTGAAAAGGTTTCTTTATAGGGTTCAAGACCATTCTGAGTAAGAACTACACAAGAAGATATTTAAGCAATTTCTTATTTTCCTTGATGTTTGATACAGAATTCTATTACCTTGAAATGAAAATCCACTTTAATTGCAACTCTTCTATTTTTCTTTCACATTTATTGTTACTTTCAGTTTATCTTCTTCTTTTGGACAGCTTTCTAAATTCCTCTCCTTGTGATAAGCTTCAGATGACTCAGAATAGGGTTAATGTGTTTTGGGGCTCTCAAATCCTAAATATATAAGGAAAGAGGAGATTCACATTTAATAATCAAGTTTATATGCCAGGAAATTTACAGCAATTGTTTAAAATTTTATTTTATTTATTTTTGTATGTGGTGCTGAGGATTGAACCCAGTGCCTCACACGTGCTAGGCAAGTGCTGTACCACTGAGCCACAATCCCAGCCCTAAAGCCAATATTTTATTCAACTTCCCAAACAAATGACTAAGGTAGTAAATATACATATAATTTTTTACATGTATAAATTAAAGTTAAATAAATGAAGTGATTTGTCCAAGGTCATACAACTAAGAACTGGAGGAACTAGGACTAAAATCCAGTTCTATCTGTCTATTGATTTACTCTAAAACGATCTCCTTCACTGTAATTTACAGTAAACATTCCATTCTTTGATAATACACAATGTAAAAGCATCATTAATTTATTAGTATAGTTAATTTATGTGGCCTTTTCATCAAAGAAAAGTTGAGTGGTCTGCCTGAAAATTGTTTATCAAAGATTATAATCTCCAAGGGATAAGATCTATCTTCCCTATCTGATATTAAGAACATGGTTAGTAGATACATACATAATAAAGGCATTGAATTTCCTCATTTCTTCACATGTACTATCATACGCATACCAGGTATGCCTCCCTTTTATGTTTTGAAACATAACAAATCATATCCTAAAAGCTGCTATTGACTTTATTTACAAAAGAATTTCTTCTGGCCATGCAATATACAATCAGATATGCTGAAGCTCCAGATACTTGAGATCAGGATGATCAATTTATCTGACATCACAGACCCAGGTATAATCTTGTTCAAGGTCTTGGAATTACAGGCAATTTTTTATTCATTCATTTCACAAATTATTTTAGTTCCTATTCTGTAAATGGCACCAGGTTGAAGTATGGCCTCAGAAATGAAGACACAGTCTAAGCTTTCTTGAAGCCACATGTTCCAAAATGCCCCGCTTTCCTCTCAAATGACAAAATTAGTAGCATAGAGGAAGGACATCCTGTTTGGTACTACCATTTGCAATTCAGGCACTACAGAAGAGGATTTTCTATCATTTCCCCAATATGTTAGTCCAAACATGATCTGCTCTGGTCCATTTTCTGGCCTTATGGTATCATCTGAAGTGAAATCTTAATTAATTAATCTATTTATTTATTTATTTATTTTTGGTGTGAGAACAGCCCCATCCTGGTACTTTTTTTCTTCTACACCTTAATTTTTGCTTGTCCCTTATCAACTTGGTGAGTATGTTTATGGAGTGGGAAGAAATCACACATATTCATAAATATATATGCAAGAAAGAGAACAAAGAGAACTAGAGAAGGCCAGAGCTTCTCAAAATGTGTTAAATAGCGAATTTTTATTTTTAATTCCCAATTTTTCATACACCTCTAATTTCTTACAATAAAATAAAAATTTTATGACAATATGAAATTTCTCCATGCTTGTAAATATATATATATATATATATATATATATATATATATTCATAATAGGCAAGCTGAGTAAGTCACTAATAAAGAATTTTGCTTCCTATTAGACACAAAATTTCTACATATGAACCAAAATAAAATGAGGATTAGACTGAAAGAGTGGCTCCATTGGGCCTCTGCCTCAGCTGTAGCCAGAGTCACTCTGCTCTTATATACACAAACTTCTCTTTTAAAGATATTACTGTAAACTCTGTAGTTCAAAGATACTCCTCATTCCCTGTGCAAAACTTTTTGCCAATGGTCCTGCCCTGAGGAATATTTGTGGCAAGATGGCTATTTTCTTTTTTTAAATTTTTATTATTATTTTTTATTTTTTTTAATTAGTTACACATGACAGTACAATAATCTTGACATATCGTACATTTGAATGAGATGGGGTATAATTTCTCATTTTTCTGAATGTACAGGTTTCAGAATCACATTGGTCATGTAAGCACGTATATACATACAGCAATACTAATGTCTATTTTACTCTGCTGTTCTTCCATTCCCCCCTTCCCCTCCCCTCCCCTCCCATCACTTCTCTCTCCCCAATCCAATGTGACCCACTTCTTTCTTTCCCCCCTACATCATCATAGATGTATTCTGTATAACAAAGGGGTCTCCTTCTCTCTTCCGTGCAATTCCCCTCTCCCTCCCTTTCCCTCCCACCTCTCTTCCCTATCTAGAGGTAATCTTCTTCTCATGCTCTTCCTCCCTACCCCATTTTGAGTCACCCCCCTTATATCAGAGAAGACATTTGGCATTTGATTTTGGGGACTGGCTAACTTCACTTAGCATAATCTGCTCTAATGCCATCCATTTCCCTGCAAATGAAGATGGCTATTTTCTAAGCTCGCATTGTTACGGTCCTGTTCTACCAACTCTGGATTATCTTACCAGTTGTATTTTCTCCAAAACTCATCTGATATTTTCATTTGTTTATGTAAGCTAAATTTAATTAAAATATATGAGACAATGCAATATGAAGGTAAAAAATTGTTTCTATGCAAACTAAATTATATGTATTGAGATTACTCAATAAAGATCTCTAACAATAATATTCTTGAGTTAGATGTAAAAAATTGGGAACAAAATGGAAAACTTCCCAAGGAGGACTTAGCTTGCTTTGGGATTGTCTTTCAGTTCTTACTTCATTTTAAATAAATTGAAACTGGAAGTCAAAGATGATGTATTGTGGGTGAAGTCAAAGAAAGGATATTGGCCCTGGATTCAAAGACTAGCTGAGGAATATATCTTTGCATAGAGTAATTCAAAATAAAGCATTCAAAAATAAAGTATTAAGGATATCCATGTATAGGAGTGTTTAATGACTCTTTGCTTTAACTGATTTTTAAAATTATTGAATCAATATTAAATCCTAATTGCATTGGCCAAAAGAGTATTTGTCATACAGAGTCCTGCTAAAGATTTTATGAATAATAAAGGATAAGGACGAAGAGGAGAAGAAAAGGAGGATGATGAGGAGGAAGAGAACAAAGAGAAGTAGAGAAGGCCAGAGCTTCTCAAAATGTGTTAAATAGCCATTTTTAATTTTTAATTCCCAGTTTATCATACACTGATAATTTCATAAAATAAAAATTTTATGACAATATCAAATTTATCCATGCTTGTAAATGATTGCTCTCAATTTTTTCCTCAGGATCTCACTGACCAATAGCAAGTAGTTTTATCATTAGCCCTTGTCTGAAAACTACACTTAATATAAAGCACTGACTAGACCATTCTCATGAGTGTGTGATTACAAAGCCACAACCCTAGCCCTAGAAGGAAGGAACCTTAATTTAAAAAAAAAAAAAAAAAAAAAGAATCTTTTCTCTCTCTTTTTTTTTTTTTTTTGGTACCAGGGATTGAACCCAGGAGCACTCGACCACTGAGCCACATTCCCAGCCCCATTTTGTATTTTATTTAGAGCCAGGGTCTCACTGAGTTGCTTAGTACCTTGCTGTTGCTGAGGTTGGCTTTGAACTTGTGATCCTCCTACCTCAGCCTCCCGAGCCACTGGGATTACAGGTATGTGCCACAATGCCAGATGAGAGCCAATTTTATTCAACCTGGATAGTATAACTCAACATTTGGTCCATGAAAAGCCTGAAGTTTATTCCATTATCAAATGTTAGCATATTATACAGATATACATGAAAGGTCCCAGGCATCAGGTCTTAACTTTCATACACTCACCAAAATCCTTGTTTGTATCAAGCCTTTATATTCTTGTAGGTTTAATTCCTGACTTTCTTTTTGTGTTTCTTGATTTATTCTGGACTCCTGGCACCTATCTATTATGTCACTTTCATAGACTTCTGTCTCAGGATGTTTTAAGTACTAAATGTCCTACATGGTCAATGGGCATAGCTAAGAGGCAAAAGTTAGTATAACTGATTTCATAGATTGTACAGGTGGGACATTAAAGTTTATCTAATCAGCAGAAGATAAACTAAATTTTCTATTCTGAAAAAAATGACAACTTCCTTTTTCAATTCATCTTACTGAGCACTTAATTTAATCTAAAGATAGAACTATGAACCTTAATGAAACATAGTCACTACCCCTTCAAAGAGCTCAGGGCATCTTGGATACACAAATATTCTGCTGATTATAATTCACTGTGTTGAGTGATACAATATGCTACAAGGAGTATTCATTGATGTGCTAGGGACTAGTGGTATAACTCAGTGGTAGTATGTGTTTAGCATGTATGAGTCTCCGAGTTTGACCCTCAGCATTAAATTAAATTAAAATTACAAAAAATAAAATGCTATAGGAGCCTAGAGAAGCAAAGTAATTGTTCTTAGAAATATGTGTCAAACATGAAAGAGTTCACAGAGGATGCAACACTTGAGATGGAGCTTTAAAAAAGCATTGCATGTCTTTAGGAATAGAGTAAAACAGATATTTAAAGGAAAGGACATAACATGTACCAAGACAAGTTTCATGCAGTTTCATGGAGCTAAAAATGTACAGTTTGCCAAGGATGGTTAGGGAGGGTAGTGAGTGATGTTTCATTCTCTTGGAAATGTAGGTGAATTCAGGTGGTAGAGAATCTTAAAAGCTGAAGAAATTTAACTGGAAGACAGACTCTATGGGGCTCATAGTATGACAAGACACATGTTTGGTTTTTGCCCTAGTTTTTTTCTTCTCTTAGTACATACTTTCTTTCCTTGTCCAGCAAATGGGAACAATATAATAATTATAGTGGAGGTTATAGTGAGATTCACATTATTATTTGGAAGTTGTGCAGTTTTTTGGAAGTTGTACAGTTTTTTTTTAAAAAAGAATTTAGTTGTTGATGGACACTATACATTTATTTATTTATTTATTTTTATGTGGTGCTGAGGATTGAACCCAGTGCCTCACACATGCGAGGCAAGCGCTCTACCACTGAGCCACAGCCACAGCCCAGAAGTTGTATACTTTACCAGGGCATTATATGTAAGATATTTTAAGCTACCATCATCACTTTCTCTCTTCCTTTCTCTGCTCTCCTTGCCTTCTTTCCTCCCCTCCTTCTTCTTACATCTAATATGTAAGGTTTGGTAAAAGGAAGAAAGGAAACATAAACCAAAAAATTAGAGAGCAATTATTAAGCACCAACTATACACTCATGAGTTTGTTCAGGAAAAACTCCGTAAGTGGTGAAGATATAAAGTGGTGAAGAATAGAGGAGCAATTTTGGTATTTTTAGTGTATTTCTTTATGATGAGATGAGTCTGGTGTAGAGTCTTGGGTCTGAAAATAGATGGGAAGAAAATTGTTAAGAGAGTGGGTTCGCCTGAGGACCTGGATCCTCTTTGAGTTCATCCAGGTCAAAGAAAAGATAAAGATGATAAAGATGTCTTATGGCAGAATTCACCAACTCCAGCAAAAGCTTTTTCGGCTCAACATTCTCCTCAATGCTCTTTTCATGTCTTTGTTCCTTAGACTATAGATGAAAGGATTCATCATGGGGGTTACAATTGTATACATGATAGCAGCTACCTTATCCCTTTCTGCTGAGTAGGCAGAAGAGGGGAGAAAATAGACCCCGACAATGGATCCATAGAAGAGGGACACAGCTGAGAGATGGGATCCACATGTAGAGAATGTTTTCCACTTTCCCTTAGTTGATGGAACCCTGAGCACAGTGCTGCCAATAAGGGTGTAGGAGACAAGAATGAAAATGAAGGGGGTGAAGATAACTGTTCCACCAATGCCTAGGATAAATAAGTTGTTGATCTGGGTGTCTGAGCAAGCAAGCCTTAAAATGGGTTCCAGGTCACAGAAGAAGTGTGGAATTGCTCTCTGATCACAGAAAGTCAAATGAATCAGCAGACTGAGATGCAGTACTGAAACCAGGTTGGAAATAACCCATGGAGTCACAACCAACAGGGCACAGCGCTTGGGATTCAATAATGCTGCATAGTGTAATGGGTGACAGATGGCAACGTACCGGTCATATGCCATGGCTGCCAAGAGGAAATTGTCCAGGTCCACCAGGAGCATAAAAAAATACATTTGCGTAAGGCATCCTGCAAAGGAGATGGTTGGACTTTGGCTTTGAATGTCTGCCAACATTTTGGGGATTGTAGTGGTTGTGAAGCAGATGTCAATGAAGGATAGATTTGCAAGGAAGAAGTACATAGGACTGTGGAGGTGAGTGTCACTGATAATAGCTAGGATGATAAGTAAGTTTCCTACCATGGTGACTAGATACATGGATAGAAACAGCATGAAGATGATCTGCTGCTGTTCAGACCCCACTGTAAGTCCCAGGAGGAAGAATTCGGAGATAGTAGTTTGGTTTCCTTGGTGCATGGTTCTGCTGTGTCTAAAAAGGGAAAATTTGAACTTCACTGTAAAATGGTAATGTAACACAAAAGCCCATCTGTGCATTATATGAGATTATTGAATAGAATCAGGCTTTGGAACCAGACAGTCCTGGCTTATATTATTCCCTTACTAAAACACCAGTTTCCCAAGGGCATGGATTTTGTCTTCTATGTTCAATGCTATACATCAGTGATATAGACAGTGCCTGTCACATAGTAGGAGATAAATTTAATACTGGTTGGATTTATTAAGCAGTGGGTAAATAAATGAAAAAAGAACATTCTATATTTAAAACTCACTATCTTCATGTTTCTATCATTGGTGCTTTTCTGAGCCTATTTCATCAAGTGTAAAAGTTGAAGAGTATGTACTACATGAGGATGTAAACTAGATACTCTCCACTGTGTAGGCATTGCCGTGACACATGTAACATATCCAGGCCTGAATTTTAGCCATTTGTGTAGCTGTTATCAGTCACTAATTTGGAAGACTCGGAGAGTCTAAAGGTAAAAAGAAACCCCCAGAGTTATCTGAACCAGTCCCTGCCTTTGGGCAGTGACTATACATGTGATGATTTAGCTGATCACTTTTTAATGCTCCAGAGAAAGAGATTCTACATCTCTTTCCAGCATTTGATCCAAAAATTTATCCTCTAAGTAATTTGCTCACATCTTCCTGAAATCTTTCCTCTTTTTACATTTCAACAAGGAGAAAGTAGTCATCAATATTAAATGCTGCAAAAGTCATGTAGGAATGTCCACTGAATTAGGCAACATAGAGGTAATGTTTAATGTCTTTATCCAGACCAATTTTTTTGGTGAAATTGATTGGGCATAAGCAAAAACAAAGAAAACTTTAAGGAGCTAATATTTATTTGGGGCTTACTATGTTGTAGGCACTCATCTAAGTGCTTTATGTGGATTATCTTATCAAACATTCACCACAACCTTATAAGATAAACAAGACTATTAAAATGCCCAATTTACGGGGGAGAAAACCAACAAATAAAAAGGTTAAACTTATCAAATTGACACAAAGTCAGTATGGTAGAGTCAGGATTCTGAACTCAATATGTCTTCAGAGTCATCTTGCTTGATCACTATGCTGGAATGTCTCTATACTGTTAATGTTTTCATGTATGTGGGGGAGCATCAGGAAAGAATATTTGTTAAGCCTCACCTCTATTGTAGGCACAGAGGAGCTTGCTCAGCCAAAGCTATACAGCTATAAATGATGGAGCTAGGCTTTGACTTTTGACTCCAAAGCATTTTTTTTTGCCATATCTCTAAATCCAAATTAGACCAAGTGAATAAATGGGAAGTTTTATTTTTGCTTATTTCAAATTGCACCTTTTCCAGGCTCTTCTATATGCTGCTGGGAGATTCATTTTACACACTTGTTGCTTATTTGCATGCTTGTCATATCTTTATACCACCTTCCCAGTCTAACACAACTAGACTGCCATTGTGTAAATGCACATACTTTTACTGGTTTGTTGTTTAGCTTTGTATCTTCTGTGAAAAAAGAGTTTGGTGGCACTAATGAATAGTTGGAGCAAGATTACAGGAAGACTGTTACACTTATTTAATAACACATTTTTTCCTAAGTGCCACAGCAGTACTCATTTGCATACTAACAAATAAATGTGCTAATTATAAATCAGGCAGGATCAGGTCTGGTGGGACCTCTGCTAGGCAACACTTAGCCATTTCATATGTACAGAATGTACTGAAAATAATAAAGTGGCATATTATTATGTACACGTAATCTAGGCTTTTCATTAATGCAGATTGTATTAGCAAAGTTTGACAGCCCACGTTCCTGACTTGACCTTCAAGGCATCATATCAACTAACTCCATTTAACTGATTGTTCTCCTCTACTCTCCCCAAGCTGGAATTATCTTTCACAACCAAGCATATATCTATCTTCAGTCTTTCAACCACTATGTTCAATTCACTAAGTTGTCACAATACTTTTGTAGTGTACCGGGGAAATAAATGTTTGTGGGTGTTGAGGTCTCCCGCCTATGAAACTTACCCAGATGTTCTGTGGCTATTTCCAAAGCTATTCCAGAAAGAAACAGTTCAAATTTATCCAGTTGAAAAAAACAGTTGGTGACTTTTTCAGCTACAAAGTGAAACTTTCCTCCTCCTAATATAAAAAATAAGACAGAAAAGAGGACTGGAGCAGGACTTAAAACCTCAAGTTTGTGTTGTCTCTTCTTCTGGATTTGGAAAAAGGATCACCCTAGAGCTTAGGACACAATCCTCAAGGCTCCTTATTAGAAACTACTCTCAACTCCATTCTCTATGGACCAAGTCCTCCCTACCGGTTTATATTGTATTCACTGATTTTCTGGGATGTATAAAATTATATATAATCAAGTATAAAAGCAAACTTTATGTTTCTGTTGTGTTTTTATTCTAGCTAGAAAACTAAAATATCAATTTTCAGATAAAAATTCACCTTCCTTCATATGTAACAGGTGTGTACTGCATTTCTATGTAATCCAATGGCCAACCAATTCAGGTGATATTTGAAGAGCTTTAATAATAAAAGTAATGGTAGAGTTATTATTATTTGTCAGGCACTGTTTGAAGCTCCTCTTCTGTATTAACTCCTTAAATTTATTTTCATAATAAAATTGTCAGGTAGGTAAGTTTCTGATTCTTTTTGCATAGATGAGGGAACGGATGACAGAATATTTGAGTGATTTAATCAGTGCCACACAACCTAGTGGTAGTAGAGCCAAGTTCATACCAAAACACTTTTGCTTTAGATGTCACATTCTTAACCACTGCATTACATTCTCTTTTAGAAATTATGAGGAGCAGTAGAAAAAAAATGACATGCAGAGATCTTGACCAGAAATTGTCTTCTCAAATTTCTATTACTCTCACTTCCCACCAATCTCAGCAAATGTCCTCACCACCTATTTGCTTCTACCTCCCAACGCCTACCACTAAACCCAGAGATAACTCTGTGGCCCTCAACAAGTTCCAAACTTAGAGACTATAGACATGTTAACTACTCTTTTTCCTTCAGGTTATTATGGAGAGATTGATATCTTTCCTTCTATTACTGGACAGTCATTCCACCCATATTCTGGATCGCATCCCTGTTTGCCTTTGCAAGAGACTGATGCCATCAGTTAATTTCTTGCTTGCCTGTATCTTCAACCAATCCTTCTCTACTGACTTCTTTTGATTTTCAAATATGTTCTGGTCTTCCCAAGGTTCAAACAGACAAAACAACCCCCCCCCCCCGGATCCTTTAGCTCAGTTGAAGGATTGGTTTCTAAACAATCTCACTCCTACCATTAAACACAAATTTCTTGAATAACCTACATTTCTGTCTCCATTTCTTCACCTCAACCCACTCCAATCTGTCTTCTGCCCCACACAACTCTACTGAAATAGCTTTGATAAGGTCACAATGACACTCTTATTGCTAAATACACTCTTCTTGGCAACTCCACTGCATTCACCTCAGATGATCACTCTTCTTAATGTACTCTCCACCCTTCAGTTTGAAGAACCCCTACTCTCCTGGGTTTCCTTCTATCTCTCTGACCATTCTTTTTGAATCTCTTTTTATGGATCTTCCACATAACATTTAAATATTTGTTGTTATGTTACAGAGCTTTCTTTGCCTACTCAACTCTCTCCCTAGAATAAAATTATGTACTTTCATGAGTTCAATTACTATCTTTATGCTTTAGGTTCTCAGTCTTTTATCTCTAGTTTAGCTCACTCTTCTGAGCTTTAAACCATACACCTAAATTATTATTTGTTCTCTTCACTTGTATATCTCCTAAATTCCTCATCAAAAACCAAATTCATTGCCTATCAACCCTACCACCTTAAACCAACCTTGATCCTCCTACATTTCCCCTTACCTGAATAAATTGAAAACTGAAAAACACTATCAGTTTTTGTCATTTTTAACATCCCCCATCTCTCTTTCTTAAGATCCTGTTATTTAAGTCCTATATGTTTTCCGTCTTTAATGTCTGTCCAATAGATCTACCTCTATCACGCAATTCTAACCCATCATCATGGCTCTCAATGTACTTTTGTTCCCTCCAAAGAGTCCCACATACTAATACTTTCCAATGAATTCTTGATCCTCTTAGTTTAAGGTTCAAAATTACTAACATGTCCTATAATGCCTGAACTTGTGAGTTCTTGAGTTGTACCACCATTCCCTTCTTTCAGCTCTATCTGAAGCTCCAAGTTGCTTCTTGCCTCATTCCCTCACCCCATGCCTGTATTCTCTGAAGGCAATCATCTCCTCATCCTTTTAACTCATGTTCTGATTTCAGATCTCAATTTAAATGCTCCTTCTTCAAATGGGTCTTCTATCACCTCTAAAATTTAGGTTAGATCTTTTATAGTGGCATCTTATAGCCACCTACACATCTCTTATGAAAAAATTTATTGCAACTACTTATCTTTACTATTATCCTATAAATTCTATGAGGACAGGAACCATGTCTGTCTTCTACTGTATTCTGAATGATTAGAACAGTGTCTGAATAGTATTCAGTAATTTGATAGCAATTTAATTAGCAGTAGAATAAAAAGTATATACAGAAGAATTAATTTGGGGTGACTGTAAGGATCATATAAAATTGTTTTTTTTGTGTGTGTGTGTGGTGCTGGGGATGGAACTCAAAGCCTTGTGCATGGTGGGCAAGTGCTCTACCACTGAGCTATACTGTCAGCCCAAAGAGAAAGCTACTTTCTGACTGAATTTTCAAGAATGAAAATAGGTAGGAGGCATTTGAAACACCATTTTTAAAGATATAGAGGTAGGAAGTTTGAGACCTTAAAGTATAGGTTTTGTCCAGAAACTTAGAGTTGTCCACTATTGCTATACCACAGGAGGGAGTGGTGGAAGGTGAGACTAGCAATGTGGCTTGGGCACAATGTGAAGGTGTTTGTGAGTATCATCTGATTAATGATGTCTGGCAACATCCAAGAAAAACAACAAGTGTGATTTTGTTTTATGAAAAATTCAGAGTTTCGTGCAGACTAATAGGTACCAGAAATACAAACATCAGAAATACAAAGCAAAAAAGGCTATAAATAATTGCTTTTTTTTCTTTTTTATTTGTTCCACTTCTCTGTTCTGAGCTCCTTAGAAACCTTACTCCCTATTTCTAGTGATCAGAGAGCATGTCTTGAACCTGTGTGACTTTCTGAGGCACCAGAGAAATGATTGAGTACAAAGACAAAGGAATGAGATGTCATGTCTGGCACTTGCAGACCTGTCACCACAATTCCCAAGGCCGGAGAAAAATGGTGTCTCTTCATGCTCCTTTTGTGTTCCTTTTTCAGTTTGGTAAATCACATAACAACTTTCATTGGATTTGCCATTTCTTCAGGAGTCTTGGACTTTACTAGAGGAGATTTGTAAGTCTTCAGGCAATTGGTATTCAGTATTGTAATGTCTGATTTTTTTTAAAGAGGCATATTTGGAAACAGAGGACACTGACACTGACCTTTTCTCTGAGTGGCTGCCTTTGCATACGTCATAGCAAATGCATTTAGGAATTGCTCATTCGTGAGGGCTGTTCAGAGCAGGGGAAGGAAAGTGTCTTGGGAATTGACAAGCAGCAAAGCAATGTAGAAAGGAACAGGGACATTCAGACATGATGAATAGGGTCATTTTTGCTTTGAAATGATTGTTGTTTCCTCATTTGGGGAATGGATCCATATATGCTTAAGTTCTTGGTTGAATATGTATCTGTTTGTTTTGATGCAAAGGATCATAAACATGCACATGGTTTTAGTCTCATTTCTGTTCTCATCTACCTGACTGACCTTTGGAAAGTCCTCTCTCTGGGTATTAGTTTCATCCTCTGTAAAATGAGGAGGTTAGACTAAATTATCTCTATACTCCCTTCCCACTCTGACATTTGACAATTCTATGATTTCTAATTGGGTACATTTATGCATGTTGTGATGGAAGCATGAGAGTATATGACTCGAAGGTGCGTAGTAGAAATAGTGCAATTTATTTTCAACTAACACAGTGGTTTTGTATATGTGTTTTGATGTATAATTCATGAAGTTTCCCAATTTCCAGCATAGAGTTTGTGACAATAAAATTACATTCTGCCTAATTGGTTCACTTATCTTGTGTGTGAGAGTAGGGGGTTTATTATGGAAGAGTGTGTTATCTAAGATGGGTCACCTGAAGATGGTGGTAGGGGCAGGCTTCTGTTTGAGAGGAGAAAATGGGAGAATGGAGAGGAAGGGGAGAAAACAGCTTTAAGCAATATGCTTGATATAAGTTTGTGAAAAACACTAAGCACAGTTATGAGCTTGTCAACTACATTGAAGTCAGTCTCTGCTTATTGAACCTCTCTGAGGTAGGCCTCCAGGCTATCTATTTGTTCATTTCTTCATTAATAGAGGAAGGAATAGTCTTGAAACTTTTCTTCAGGTTTGGGAAAAAGGAAGTTATGCAAGAAAAGCATCCCATAGGTCTCCTTTCTTCTTCCCAAATTCCACCCAGCTGGCAGAGGAGACCCAAGTATCCAATGACTTACTTTTCCTTCTTCCTCTTCCACAAACATCTTTAAGAGCAACAGGACACAAAGAGACCAAGGGCTAGATTACTAATAGCATCGCTGCCCCATCTTACCCCAGGCATCAAGTTTTTTTTTTGGTTTATGATCCCCTATAGAACCATTCTCATATTTATATATCCTTGAGAAGAATCATATTTTCTTTCATTCTCAGGTACTCCCTAATGATCAGCATGCTATCTTTTATGCATGAACCATATTTTGTCAATCTTTAGTTCCATGCTTCCCCACAACTTCAGAATATTGTTTCAATATAAAGGGATGCAAAAAAGTAACATTTAGAACACATAAGCACCAGCATTGGAAATAGCTATATGGAACACATGTCACTTAGGTAAAGCAAATACATGCACGTGGAAAACTTCAGATCTTCAAATTGTGCTTTTACAACTGAATAAAAACACATAATAGAATGAAAAGTGGAACAGCTAATCAGTCAGAGTTTGGAGGGTGTTTGTCATAAAAGGCTTCCTGGAAGTCTTGGGAACGTGATAGTTTCCACACCCATAATTGCTTCATAATCAGGCCATCCCAGGGGTCCATTTGTAGTCGATGTTTCAATCTCAGAAATAATTTGATATTTTCATTTGTGGTATGGAATAATTAGTCTGTTAAGTAATATTTATTGTCATGTGGGTCTTAGGGAGCATGTTGTCCTTAAAGACAGCTGGCAGGGGAACAAGGTGCTTGCAAGCTTCTAATTGGCTTGGGAAAGGATGAAATTCTGCCACCTGAAGTGCCAAGGGAACAAGTACAGAGTGTTCTTCTTTCTAATGAGATTTGGTGGTTTGTGGAGAAGGGGGGGGGGTCTTCCTGATTTTCAGTTACTTGCATAGAGTGTCCAGAAAGTCAGAATTGGGAGTACAGAGTGAGGGTCAGAGTGACCCAGCATTTTATCAACCTTTAAATTTCTGTTGAATTCCCTCAGAAACAACCTGAGGCTTGGGTCTATTGGGACAATAGACACCTCCTCAGAGGGAAAAGCTTTCTGCTGAGAGACAAGAGCTACATGTCCTAAATCTGGCTTGAAATCTTATTTTCAGTGAGACTTTGAACCTATTATTTCCCTAATATGGGCACTAAATTTCTTATCTGTTAAACACAAAGAACTTCCTTCCCTAGTTATGCAACCTACCAGATGATATTAGAATATGTCAGTCTTTATATCGATCATATAACAGTTTGGAAAGGTAGTAATATGGAGATAGAAGTGCTATGAGTTGGAAAATTGAAAATGTCATACTGTGTCAGATAGACAAATCTGGAAGAGAATGTGATTATGGACTCTATCCAGTAAACTGAATTCCCTAATAGCCCTTCCTGCCACTTTCCCTCTTTCTCTTTTGTTATGGTTAGATGTAAGGTGTCCCTGTGAAGATCATGTGTGGGACAGTGCAAAATGGTTTAGAGGTATAATGATTGGGTTATGAGAGCCTTAACCCAGTCAGTGCATTAATCCCCTGATGGGATTGACTGAGTGGTCACTGTATGTAGGTAGGTTGTGGCTGGAGGAAGTAGGCATTGAGAGTGTGCCTGGGGTGTATATTTTGTATCTGGAAAGTGTAGCCTATCTCTGCTTCCTGATCATGTTCTGAGCCACTTTCTTCCACCACATTCTTCTACCATGATGTTGTACTTCATCTCAGGTCTGAGGAATGAATACAGTCATCTACTAAGAACCCTGAAACCATGATCCCCCAGATACACTTTTTCCTCCTCTAAAATTTTTCTCATCAACTCTTTTAGTCACAGCATGGAAAAAGCCAATTAAAACACTCTTTGTTCATTGCTACTGTGTGAATTAATTGTACTACCACTTTATACATTGAAGGTCTATCCCCTCATATGATAGTATTCTGGAGACGATATTTTGTATGGAGATTAAGTCTCCATGAGGTCATGAAGGTGAAGTTCTCATGATGGAATTAATATCCTTATAAAAAGAGATACTAGGCAGCTAGTTCTTCTCCCCTGCCCCGAAATCAAGTCAGGACAGAACAAGAAGGCTGCCTTCTACAAGCTAGAAAGTGTGCCTTCACCCATATTAGCAACCTGATCTTGCACCTTCAGCCTCCAGAGCAATGAGAAAGTTTTGTTACTGAAGATGCAATAGACGAAGATGATTATTATTTCTTAAACCAAGGCTGTCGCATGACTTGTAAGGAAAGGAAACCCAATATCACCAATCCAAGTTTACGTTCTTGAGAATTGAAAAGAGTGTATTTTCAAGGTTGTTTTTTTTTTTTTAGGACAATTCACCTTTTTATTTTATATAAAGTGAAGAACTGGCCTTGATTATCCAGCTCTGTTATCAACTCACCTCTTCTTGCAGACACACACACATACACACATACACACACACATAACACTCTGTGTATTTGTCACTAATCTTCACTCATAGAGATATTGGGAGACATACAACAAATTCAAAACTATTGGCTCCTTTTTGGGTATGAGTATAATTAGCTCATTTAACAGATTCTTCTTTGTGGGCTATCTTCTGAATTCCATAACATATGGTCACTATATCACCACGTGTATCATGAAATTCTATATTCTGTTACTGTGTTCCTTAAGAACTCTTGGCAGATAAAAATTAATTAAGCCACTATTAATTCATCACCTATGGCATGTAAGACCCTGTTCTGGATGCTGAGGTACAACAATGAATAAAAAAGAAAGATTGTTGTGTTTTTTTTGTTGTTCTTACAATGCTTGCAATATAGTGGGGGGAAACAGACAATAAATATATAGGCAAATGAATTTAATAACATACTATGAATAAAATATACAAAAGAATTGCTCTGTCAGTCACTACTTTAAATTAGCTTTTTATCTAAATGTACTGGGTATATACATAGTACATAAAGAAGATCAGTGTGTTTAAAAGTAGTGAAAAACATAATGAAAGCAAAAGGTAATCAAAGATAATGTTATGAGGAGTCCAGAAGGCTATGATGAGGAGTTTGGATTTAATTCTCTGGCAATATAAAGCCTTTTAGGATATTAATTATGTCCTATTGTCCTATATATAGTTTGAAAACTTTGGACTTCTTAATTGGTAAGAAGGGGAGAGAAAGGGTCTAATTAACACTTTACAAAGAAGCTTCTGGCTGCTTTCTGGAAGATGGAATATAGAGGGCGACAGTGAAAGTAGCAATCCCAATTGTAGATTATTGTAGTACTGTATTGTAGAACGCTACAATGAAGATGATAGTGGGTTCAGCTAAGACAGTACAGTGAAGGTAGAGAAAAGTCTTTGAATACTGGATGTCCTTTTAGGGTAGAGTAGGGAGATTTGATGCTTTGGATATAGTAGTGGTATACTTTGCCCTGTAATTATTGTCATCTCTGTGGTCCTTGCTCATCTTGGCCTTTCTGCTCAACTTACATCATTCAAATATAATTATTGGGGCTGGGGATGTGGCTCAGGCGGTAGCTCGCTCGCCTAGCGTGCTTGGGGCCCGGGTTTGATCCTCAGCACCACATACAAACAAAGATGTTGTGTCCGCCCAGAACTAAGAAAAAATAAATAAATATTAAAATTCTCTCTCTCTCTGTCCCCCTCTTTCTCTCACTCTCTCTTTAAAAAAACCAAATATAATTATTTCTTGGTTTCCAGTTTATAATTTTACAATTTCAACACAGTGTGCCATAGTGTGGGAAATTTTGCCAAGTATTCATTTGTATCTTTTAGTCTGGAAACAATTTCTTCAGTTCTGGGAGTTTCCCTTTAATGATTTCTATGATTTCCTCCCCTCCATTATCTCTCTTCTTTTTCCAGAAAATTTGGAATTCCTAAGTTGCACTTCCTGGTTTCATCCTCTATTTTAAGAAACACCTTTTTATTTCTTTAGTTTTTGTAAGAATGCCACAACTTCATTTCTAATACTTCTATTGAAATTTTATTTCTTGGGGCTGGGGATGTGGCTCAAGCGGTGGCGCGCTCGCCTGTCATGCGTGCGGCCCGGGTTCGATCCTCAGCACCACATACCAACAAAGATGTTGTGTCCGCTGAGAACTGAAAAATAAATATTAAAAATTCTCTCTCTCTCTCTCTCTCCTCTCTCACTCTCTCTTTAAAAAAAGAAATTTTATTTCTTCATTTCTAGTACTTCTATTGAAATTTTATTTCTTCTATCACTTAAAATCCCTGAGAGCTCTTTAATTTATTGTTCATTTTTAAATAGTATACTGATCTTTTATTGACTATAATACCTTCTTTTATAATTCTGAAACATTTAATGATTAGCTGCAATCTCTTTTGTAGGGTTATTTTTTTCTTGTTTATTTTGATTTCTTCCTGTATTAGTCAGGATTCTCTAGAGGAACAGAACCAACAGGAGGTATAATCATAAAAAGGGGATTTATTAGATTGGCATACACAACCAGAAACTGGATAGTCCACAGTGGCCGTCTGCAGGCTGGAGAGCTGGAGGAACCAGTAGCTGTGTAGTCCAAGAGGCTGAAGCCTCAGAACAAGAGGGATCAAAGATGCCACTCAAGTTCAAGACTGAAGGTTTCTGGAAACTCCCTGGAAAATCACTGGCAGAGTCTGCTTTGGAAGAGTGAGGAAATGAGAATCTGGTGTCCTCAGGCTTAATTAAGAGCCTATTCAAGGGCTGGGGATGTAGTTCAGTGGTAGAATGTTTGCCTAGCATGCATGAGGTCCTGGGCTTGATCCTCAGCACCACAATAAACAAACAAACAACTAAAAAAATTAAAAAGAACACATTCAAGAAGAATTGAGCTTGCATCTGTGGCTGCTTGCTTGTTCTTCCAATTTTTATCTCATCCAAGCCTCCAGTCTATTGGATGGTGCTGTCCATGCTGATGGAGGGTCTCCACTTCAGTTCCCTATCCCACATGCCAATCATTCCTAGACACACCCTCTTTAACACACCCAGAAGCCTCTTCATCTTGGCATCTCTTAATTCAATCAAGTTGACAGTACAAATTAACCATTAAACTTCCTTTTATGATAGAATTGTTTTAATCACATGTCTTGGGATCCTTGGCTATTTGGTTATATTTAAATGGGACACAAAGAGACTGATTAATTTTTTTGTCAAGGTGAGCCTCACTGTTGGATGATTTGGTGAACTCCTAATTATTTTGAAATAATTTTCTATAAGTCTTATCAGGTCCTCTCAGAAAATCATTTCTCAGTCTTCCAAATGGGGATTATAATCTGTGGTGTGTGTGTGTGTGTGTGTGTCCCATTTCCTCCATTTATCCATTGATGGGCATTTAGACTATTTCCATATATTAACTACTGTTAATTATTGTACAATGAACAAGGTCATACAGGTATCTCTTTGACATACTGATATCATTTCTTGTGGATATATACACAGTGGTTGGATTGCTGGATCATATGGGAATTCTGTTTCTAATTCAGTGAAATTAGTGTGTTGCCCATTTTAAAGTTGGTTTATTGAGCTGGGGGCAGTGGTGGATGCCCGTAGTTCCAGTGACTCAGGAGGCTGAGACAGGAGGATTGCAAGTTCCATTATAAGTTTGAGGTCAGCCTCAGCAACTTAGTGAGATGCTATATCAAGTAAAAAATTTTAAAAAGCTAGGGTATGTAGGTCAGTGGTAAAGCATTCCTGGGTTAAATTCCCAGAATAGATAGATAAATAAATAAATAAATAAATAAATAAATAAATAAATAGTAAATTTAAAAAATCAGTCTATTGAGTTTTTCTGCAATCAAGTTTTGGGAGGGAGATCCTTATATATTCTGTTTTTCTTTTTTTTTTTTTTAAATTTAGTCATTGATGGACCTTAATTTAATTTATTTATTTATATGTGATACTGAGAATTGAACCCAGGGCCTCTCAGGTGCCAGGCAAATGCTCTACAACAGGGCCACAACTTTAGTCCTTTAAGTTTTTAATTTATTTGTTCTAAACAGTTATACATGACAGCAGAGTGCTCTTTGATTCAGTGTATACAAATGGAGCACAATTTTTCACTTCTCTGTTTGTATTCCTCACATATTCTTTTTTTAAAGAGAGAGAGAGAGAGAGGGAGGGAGGGAGGGAGAAAGAGAGAGACACAGAGAGAGAGAATGTTAATATTTATTTTTTAGTTCTCGGCGGACACAACATCTTTGTTTGTATGTGGTGCTGAGGATTGAACGCGGGCTGCACGCATGCTAGGTGAGCGCGCTACCGCTTGAGCCACATCCCCAGCCCATAAAATTTGTAACTGAACATCTTTTTTCCTTTTTCTTTTTTGTGGTACTGGGGATTGAACCCAGGGCCTTTTGCATGTGAGGCAAGCACTCTACCAACTGAACTATATCCCCAGCCGTCCTCACATATTCTTGATTTTAATCCTTCATCAGTTATATACATTGCAATTTTTTCCTCCCATTCTGTAGGTTGTCTGCTCATTCTGTTTATGGTTTCCTTTGTAGAACAGAAGATTTTCAGTTTGATATAACCCCATTTATCCATCTTTGCTTGACTTTTGTTTCCTATGAATTGTAGGTCTTTTCCAAATCAATCCTTGCCCATTCCAATTCCTGAAGCATTTCCTGTATGTTTTCTTCAGTAGTTCCATACTTTCAGGTCTTACATTTAATTCCTTATTCCATTTTGAGTTGACTTTTATAACTGGTGAGAAATAAAAGCCTAGGTTAATTATTCTATTTTTGTATATATGATTTTCCCATCACCACTTATTGAAAAGACTGTCCTTTCTCAACTGCAAATTCTTAGCACTTTCATCAAAAATTAGTTGACTGTAGATGTTTGGGCTTATTCTTTTTTTTTTTTTTTTTGGTAGAATCATTGGTTGATTTTATTTTTATTTATTTATTTATTTATTTATTTTTTATTGGTTTTTCAAAACATTACAAAGCTCATGATATATCATCTTTCATATATTTGACTCAATTAGGTTATGAACTCCCATTTTTACCCCAAATACAAATTTCAGAATCACATCAGTTACACACTCACGTTTTTACATAATGGCATATTAGTGACTATTGTATTCTGATACCTTTCCTATCCCCTACTATCCCCCCTCCCCTCCCCTCCCATCTTCCCTCTCTACCTCATCTGCTGTTGTTCAATTCTCTCTCTTGTTTCCCCCCCTTTTCCCCTCACAACCTCTTCTATGTAATTTTGTGAAACAATGAGGGTCTCCTACCATTTCCATATGCTTTCCCTTCTCTCTCCCTTTCTCTCCCCCCACTCGTCTCTGTTTAATGTTAATCTTTTCCTCATGCTCTTCCTCCCTGTTCTGTTCCTAGTTGCTCTCTTTATATCAAAGAAGACATTTGGCATTTGTTTTTTAAGGATTGGCTAGCTTCCCTTAGCATAATCTGTTCTAATACCATCCATTTCCCTTCAAATTCTATGATTTTATCAATTTTAGTGCTGCGTAATACTCCATTGTGTATAGATGCCACATTTTTTTTATTCATTCATCTATTGAAGGGCATCTAGGTTGGTTCCACAGTCTAGCTATTGTGAATTGTGCCGCCATGATCATTGATGTGGCAGTATCCCTATAGTACGCTCTTTTAAGATCCTCAGGGAATAGTCTGAGAACGGCGATAGCTGGGTCAAATGGTGGATCCATTCCCAGCTTTCCCAGGAATCTCTATACTGCTTTCCAAATTGGCCGCACCAATTTGCAGTCCCACCAGCAGTGTACAAGGGTACCCTTTTCCCCACATCCTCGCCAACACTTATTGTTGTTTGACTTCCTATTGGCTGCCAATCTTACTGGAGTGAGATGGTATCTTAGGGTGGTTTTGATTTGCATTTCTCTGACTGCTAGAGATGGTGAGCATTTTTTCATGTACTTGTTGATTGATTGTATGTCCTCGTCTGTGAAGTGTCTGTTCAGGTCCTTGGCCCATTTGTTGATTGGGTTATTTGCTTCCAGGATTTGGCAATCCATTCCATCTTTCATCTCTGGGAAGTTTTCTAGAATTATTTCATTTAATAGGTTGTCCATTCCTTTGATTTGATTCTCTATGCCTTCTTCTATCCCAATGACTCTCAAATTTGGTTATTTTATGACATCCCATATCTCTTGAATAGATTGCTCATGGGATTTAAGCATCTTTTTCTGTGTTGACTATATTATTTTCAAGTTGATAAACCTTGTCTTCATTATCTGATGTTCTAACTTCTACTTGATCTAGTCTATTTGTAATATTCTTGTTTGAGTTTTTAATTTGGTTTATAGTTTCCTGCATTTCTAGGATTACTGTCTGATTTTTTTTTAAGATCTCTATCTCCTGGCAAAGCTCGTTCTTTGCCATTTGAACTTGTTTGTTTAATTCATTTTCAAAATATACTTTTATTGCTTGGACTTGCTGTCTCATGTCTTCTCTAATATTCCTTTCCTTCTGAGTTAGGTATGCCTTGAGTTCTTTCCCTATCCCTGTTTCTGATGCTTCTAGGTCCTCCTGTAGATTTAAGTTGTCCTGCATTGTTTGTACTCCTTTTTTCCCTTGTTTTTTCATGATGTTCACGCTACTTTCCAGCTCTATTTGATTGCTGTGTTTCTGCTCTCTTCTATAGATTTGTTTTGGTTTTGTATATGTCTGTTGTCTCTCCTTTGTGTTGGTAGACTATGCCTGCTAAAGTGGATTCCGCTGGGAAGGAATTCCGACAGCCAAGCTCCAGTGACGTCACCTCACTGCTATGGTGGGCCCCAGGCTCCTTGCTGGGGTGTCCGAATGGGGGGGTGGGACTGGACTGTCTCTGGTTGGTTTCAGCTCCCGGTAGCCGGCAAGCGGGCAGTCTCCAGCTGTCCAGTCGCATGGACAGCCGGCAGGCGATCTGTCGCTGGCAGGCGGGTGGTCTCCAGCCGCACAGTCTCGCGGGCAGCCCACAGGCTATCCAGCTGCCCAATAGCGCAGGCAGCCGGCGGGCAATCTGTCACCAGTGGGCGGGTGATCTCTAGTCGCGCGGTTGGTCGCTGGTGGGCGGGCATTCTCCAGCCGCCCAGTCACGTGAGCAGCGGCTGGGCTGTCCCCGGCGGGCTTGCGGTATCCAGCCGCCCAGTCGTGAGGGCTTGGCCTCTAGTCCCCTGGTTTCTCCTGCTAGTCCTGGTTTCTCCTGCTAGACCAGATTTCCCCTGCTAGACCAGATTTCCCCTGAGTGATGTCTCTCGGCAGTTCAAACTGTACTCTGGGCCTGCCGTTTGTTGGGCGTGGAGGGTGGCTATTGGGAACCCTGGTACTCTATTGTTTTGATTTTTTCCGCTTGCCCCTCCCCCAGCACTGGCAAGACAGGTTTCGTTTTCCCCGCTGACGGGAGGGGGAGTTGAAGGTCGGGTGTATCTAGTTTTCCCTGCGTCTTTATGCAGGCTTGCTGTGATAATCCCTCCCCCGGAGAGCCTAGGAGAGATTTTATGCGAATTCCCCGCTCTATGGGAGATGAGCTGAGTAACATACACCTGTTTTATTGTTGCAATCTGTTGGAGAGTGGCGGTGGTTACTTCAGCTCTCCAAGATGGTGGCCGCTGGTTTCCTTGGTGGAGTTTCCGTTGTGGGGGATAGAATTGTACCGCTTCCTTCCCCGTCTGAAATCCCAAACTCAGCCTGGGGCTCAGTGAGGGCTCAGCCGGCAGAAATCCCAAACTCAGCCCGGGGCTCAGTGAGGGCTCAGCCGGCAGGATTCCGCAGAATCCGCACCAATGTTTCTCCCTGCTTGCTGGCCGCTTCTTGGTGGCACCCCGCCGTCTGTAGTGGTGGGGCAGGCCGCGAGGATCAGTTAGCCCGGATCTCCGGTCGCACAGTTGGCTTGTGTTTGAGACTCAATTACCGGACCTCGGTGCTAGAAATCCTTCCTCTAGGTTTCGGTGCACCCCCATTTTGCTGTAAGTTCCTAACAAGATAGTTTTTTTGTCGTCGTTCTAACTCGTTATTCACCTGCGCAGTGGCGCGGTACATGGGGTGTGATGCACTCTATTCGAGGCCATCTTCTCTCCTCCAAAGTATCCTCGGCTTGTTCTTATACTCAATATTCTGTTCCATTGACAATACCATGCTGTTTTGATGACTGAAACTTTGCTCTATGTTTTGAAGTCAGATTGTGTAATGCCTCCTGCTTTCTTGTACTTGCTCAAGATGATTTTGTCTATTCCAGGGTTTTCATGGTTCCATACTAATTTTAATATTGCTTTTCCTATTTCTATGAAGAATTTCATTGGTATTTTGATAAGAATTACGTTAATCTTTAGATCAGTTTGGGCATTATGGTCATTTTAACAATATTGATTCTTCCAACCCATGAACACATGGTGTCTTTCCATTTTCTTTATGCATCCACTTAACTTTTATCCATGTTTATATTTTTAATTATAAAGGTATTTCACCTCTTTGGTTAAATTTCTAGATATTTTATTTTTTTTAGCTTTCGGAAGTGGGATTGCATTCATGTTATTATATTATCTGTCTCTGTCCACTAATATATATGCATATGAGAAAAGGAACTTTATCTCTGTTGTTCACTCTGCATTCTTTGTGTCAAATACAACAAACATTCTGTAAATAGTTGTTGAATAAGTAATTTTCTTGTGTATTTTAGCATATGAGAAAATTAGATTTGTAGTCATAACATCTGAAAGTGTTTATGGGACAAAATAAAAATAGGCATATAATAAATTAGACAAATAAAAATGGAATAATTAATGACTCAGGGGAAATGTGTACAAGATAATACACATAAATAGAACATAGACCTTAATTTTTTAAATTCATATTTAAAATTTTATTTAAAAACAGCTGGCTGGAGCTGGGGTTGTAGCTCAGTGGCAGAGCCATTGCTTAGGACATGTGAGGCACTGGGTTCGATCCTCAGCACCACATAAAAATAAATGAACAAAATAAAAGTCCATTGACAACTAAAAAAACTTTTTAAAAAATCCAACTGCCTATACTTAATTGATTTGAATGGACTAAGAACAGCTATATGGAAATCAGTTAATAGGTAGTCCAGGTGAGAAAAAATTATGACCTGTTAGAGTAGAAAGAGGTGATCATGTCTTTAGTCCATTTCTCCTATTATAACAGAATATCAGAGAGTGAGAAAATTAAGTAGTAATGGTTTATTTGATCATGTTTCTGGGGGCTGGGAAATTTAAGATTGAGGGGATACATCTGATAACAAATTCTTATTGTAACATTACATGGTGGAAGAACAAATGAGCATGTTTGGAAGAGAAAAATAGGGTGGAACTTGTCTTTTTATCAGGAACCCACTCCCATGATCACAGTATTAATTCATTCATGAGGGCAGAGCCCTGTTGACCTAATCATGACTTAAAAGTTCCACCTCCTAATACTGGGACCATGGAAGTTAAAACCAGCATGAGTTTTGGAGGGGACATTCAAATCATAGCAGACCAGAATCAAGGGGAATTTAGAAGGTAGAATTAGGTGGACTTGATAATGTTTGGGTAAAGGAGGAGGTGAGAAAGAAGGGGGTCTTAAGGGTGACCCATACTTTTCTGGCTAAATGGGTAAGTGGCACCCTTCACTCAGATGGTCAGACTAACTTGGAGGTTGACAAGAATAACTATGCATGTTTTAGTCAGATTTTTTTCATTGCTGCGACCAAAAGACCTGACAGGAACAATTAGAAGAGGAAAATTTTATTTGTGGGCTCATGTTTTCAGAGGTCTCAGTCCGTAGATGGCCAACTCTTATTCTTGGGGCTTGAGGCAGGAAAAAAACACCATGGCAGAGAGTGTGGTGGAAGGAAAGCAGATCAAGACAATATACCAGGAAGCAGAGAGAGAGACTAAGCTCAGCTCACCAAATATATATCCCAAAGGCACACCCCTGATGGCCCACCTCCTCTATCCACAACCTACCAGCCTGCAGTTACCATCAGTTAATCCCTATCAGATAATTAATTCACTGCTTGGGTTAAGGCTTTCATAACAATCATTTGTCCTGCAAACTTTGCTTTTTCTCACACATGAGCTTTTTGGGGACACCTCATATCTAAACCATAACAATGGGAAACAAATAGTAACATTAATTTGCCCTGCTGCTTCCTCGACTGCCTAAAAGACTATTTTGACCCAAGAATTATAAATAACAAAGTTTTGGCTTGAGTTGCTCGGATTTCCACTATCTTATTTTGCTCTTCTTAATAGACTTAGCTAAGTAATATAGTGAAAAAAATATTTTATTACTTTTACCTGACACAACAAACTTTTAATAGAAGTATAGCTTAGTTTAAATAGAATCAGTTGAGTGTGTAAACTCCATTGACTAGGTATGACATAACTTGGGTTTTAGATTTGGCTTTGTCATTATCTGTATGACTTAGGACTAGTCATATAACTTCACTATTCCTTTATGTAAAATCAGTTTGTTTACATAATAATTATACTCTGGCTAATATATTCCGTGACTGAGAAAGTGGAGAAGATCCATGTTTATTTTGAGATCAAAAGAGCACCTACAAATAAATAAAGTATAAATACATTCTGGATGGGAACTTATAATGTATTGGCATATAAAGCCACTAGGAGTAGCTACCATTTAATGAGAGCTTATTATGTGCCATTTGCTGTTTTATTGTTTACCATCACAATAACCATATAAAGTATTACTATCTCATTTTATAGAGGAAAGATGAGACTCAGAGAGGGTAAATAGGCCAAGGTAACACTGGTCATAATTGGTAATTCCAAGAATCAAACACAATTTTGTTTTACTGTAAAGCCAATATATTTTCTACTTTAAAATACTGCCTTTTTGTGCATAGCAGGTTGCCTCTGAAACATGTCACTGGGCTCTGACTCATTGAGTCTTAGAAGTAGAAGAAAAGCTCTGCAAATCATCTGTCCAATCTCTTGTTTTATGGATGCAGACAATGAAGAGCAGAAATGGGATGTTATTAGCCAAAAGTCAGATAGCTGGTTAGTGTCAGATCTGACACCAAGTCCCATCTCTTAGCTAACCTATCCTTTGCTCTTTCTAATTAGGGAACCTAAATATAGAGCCTGACCCTTATTGGTATAAATGTACCACTACATATCTTACATGGGTTTTAGGACAATAAACATGTTAACATGCATATGGAGGAAAAGTGTTTGTGGAAGGAGTTTTAAAAAATGTTTACATAAATATAACATATGATTAAGGAAAGACAACCTATTTACACAGTAGCCTTTCTTTCTTTCTTTTTTTTTTTTTTGGTACTGGGGATTGAACTCAGGGGTTCTTGACCACTGAGCCACATTCTCAGCCCTATTTTTTTATGTCATTTAGAGATAGGGTCTCACTGAGTTGCTTAGTGCCTCACACAGTAACCTTTCAATTAGCTTCAGATTCACCCAGGGGAGAATGATTCTACATTATATGCTGTGCATTGCTTTCATTCAGCACTTCATAGTTGCCTCATGATTAGCTGTTTTTATGGAGAGAAGTCCAAGGAGCTAAAAAAATGCCTCAGTCTTTCCAGAAGAAAAAATTGGAGGAGATGAGTGAAATGCTAAATGTATCCTTCAAAAAAAAATAGCAAGAAATTGTAGGTGAGTAGAGTGGACTTGTGTATTTTGTTGAAGTCACACAAAGAGTGGAGTAGAGGGGAGGGAACAATAGGGCAGGTTCTTTCACTGAGAGCCACTGAATTCGGCCATAAAAACTGATCTATGTTGACGTGTCTGCCTGGGGCCTATAACTTGAAAAACTTTAGGCAGAACGACAAGTTTTTCTTTGAGTAACTCTAAATTGCTTTTCACATTTCTATTTTATGTCTGCAGAGGGTAAGAATGTAGCAGGCAGAAATCAGAGCTGATGAATTCTAAGCTTACATAAACTAAGGTTCCCAATCCTGGAGCTTTTCTTTTTCCCTGTCAGTAGACTTAGTAAAACAAGACAGATGGTCCTGAGTCCTCCTAACTCCTGTCCCATTACTCAGGGATTTTGGAGACTGGACATTGTGATGGCTTTGTTGAAATAGAAGAGGATTTAGTGGGCTAGGGTGTGAGGGGGGAGAGGCAGAGGGGATGGAGGGCATCATAATCAAGTGGATGACTTGTGTTCATAGGAGATGTGAGAGGAGGAAGCACAGAGTTCAGGCCCTGCAGTTGCCAACAAGCAATTACCCCTCCCACTTTCCTGAAGATCCTGCAGAAACCCAGTGTGCACAGTCATCCTGGCCCTGAAAGTTTAGTCCCAGAGAAGGATCAGAGCAAATGCTTGTAGGTTTGACTTAGCACTCACCTTTATAGTACTGTTGACTTTTTAAAATTGCAGAACTTGAGCAATTTACTGAATCATACATTGCGGATATCAAGCATTCTGAGTGCCTGTCTGACCTTTTTAAGGTACAGTCATGGTTTTTTTGTGGCTTGAGGTTATTTCACAAATATATTTCTTTTATTTGTTCCTACTGATTACATGGCCATCTAGCCTGTCAGTATCTAATGGTGTGTTTAGCCATCCCCCGCAACCAGGAAGTTGGATTTATTTTTAATGGAATGCCCTTTTCTCTTTCAGCTGTTCACATCTTTCATCAAACTCCACACACCTTTCAAGGTCCATATTCAGTCCTACCTCCCCCACAAAACCTTTCTTCTCCGAACCTCCACCCTGATCCATGCCCATGATTGAAATTGGCCCCCTTTCTTTGTTCTTTCATGTTTATTTCCATGAAAGAACGAATTATACTTACAATGTCTTCCCTAATATATTATATGTTCTTTGTGGGCAGAAATTGGGTTTAACGCATAAGTGAATCTTCTAAGCATATAAGATCATGATTTATAGATGTACACATACAACAGATGAATATTTGAACAGCAATGTGATGAACATTTTTGCATAATTTATTCTCATTTATTTTGAATTATATCCTTTGGGATATCTTCCTGAAATGGAGTTGACTGGGTAAAGAGCAGTTACATACCATCTTAGTATGTTCTAAAAATGCACTTCACCTTCATCTATTTACCTACTGACCTGTTTCTTAATAGTGATCTGTATTCTAAACATACCTATCATGTTGGGGAAAACTTTGTGTTTTAATTTGTATTTTGCTGAGGTGATATTTTTTTCAGGTGATTATATGCCAAATGTGCTCCCTACAGTGCATGGTGTCCATTATTTGTCATCAGAAGAATGTATCAAGGGAGCTTCATATTTTGATCTCCTACATTACATTATTTCTTTATATGTTTTGACTAGGGTGCTTTAAAAATTCTTCTCACTTCCCATATTATCCTTTTTTAGTTATTTCCTCTTTGACATTCATTTTTATAGTACAGTGTACAAAATATTTTTAGTCATGTATTTGGACACATCATCCTAGTTCTCAGTACTATTGTGGCTTAGATTATACCTCAGTTTTTCAAATGGCCACAATAGCTGGATAAACAATTCTATTCTGTTTGGGGAGTTTTATTGTATGATTTCACCAGATAGATTTTTGTGCTTAACTTTTTGATCCATCTGAATTTATTGAAGCACATGATATGAGTTTCTTATCCAAATTCATTCTCTTCTTACTATTACAGTTTTCCTGACAACAATTATTTGTTAAGATCTTCCTCTCTCTCGTTCTCTTGCTGTGTATGTGTGTGTGTGTGTGTGTGTGTGTTTTAGTTTTTATAAGACTTTGACTTTCTTTAGAATGTGCCATTTCCTTGATCAATCTTTGTCTTTTAATATTTATTTTTTAGTTTTAGGTGGACACAATATCTTTATTTGATTTTTATGTGGTGCTGAAGTTCGAACCCAGTACCTCATGCATGGTAGGCGAGTGCCATATACCACTGAGCCACAACCCCAGCCCATCAATCTTTATTTTTAACCCAATGCCCAACAGGTTTTTATATGTATGGCTTTGCAATAAAGTTTAAAATCTAAGAGGCTTTCTGCCATCATTACTTAAAATAATATCTTTTGACATTTTTGGCTTCTTATCCTTCCAGGTGAATCTAATCAATTTATTATGGTCTGTAAAATATCCTGTAGAATTTTAAATTGATATTACATTAAATCTATACATTAACTTAAAAAGTATCATCTTTATTACATTTTAGCTTTGCCAGTCAGACAAAAGGTATTTCTTTCCATTCATCCAAGTCTTTATTTCTCCAATTATGCTTTTATCATTTCCTTTGAATATATTTCTTTTGTCATTGCTAAATTTTTCAAAGTACTTCTAAATTGGTGATCTCATCTGGTGCTTAGGGTTTTCTGCTGTAGGTCAGTAGAAGGATGTAGATACAGCCAAGGATGGCTGATCTACAATGGACTTTTTATTCTCCAGTATTTATCATGATATTTTTGTTTGATAAAAGCTTTATTGAGATACAACTCACATATCAGAATATATATATAAAATATATAATATATATTTTATATTATATATATACATATATTATACAATTCAATAGTTTTTTAACGTACTCCAAGCTTTGCATCCATCACTGTGATCAATTTTCAAACATTTTCACCACTCAAAAAACAAATTCTATTCCTCTCATTTTTATACCACTCTTCAAGACCCTACCAACAAATAGTGTAGTTTCTAGACATTTCACACACATTGAATCATACAATAAAATAGACTTTTAAGAAGAAATAGAATCATACAACAAAATAGACTTTAAGACTTATTGAGCACCAAAATATACATTAAGCAATTTAAATTTTTATGTTTAATTTTCAAAAGTCATTTAAATTAGGTAATATGATTTCTACTTTAGATAAGGAAATAGGTAGCAGAGAGGTCAAACAATCTGGCCAATTATTCTGTTAGGATGTGTGGGGATACTTTGACCAAATCTTTTACCACATACCATGCTGTTGTCTCAGTGCTCCTAACTGCCTTGTACAGAGAACAAACAGAAGAGAAAAAAGAAGGGCAGAGTGGTTTGTACAGCATAAACTCACAGAATCATAGAAATTTGCTTTTCAAATTCTCTCCATCAGATACTGAGAATGACCAGTGATCTTTGTGCAGTTTGACTCACAGTGTCATGGGAAATTAAAGTTCAAAGCTGAAAAGAGCCTCAGGGACCACGTAGTTTAGCTGCTCCATTTTATTGATGAAAAAATTAGGACCCAAACAAGCAAGCAATTTGCTCAAGGTCATACAGCTTAAATATAGTGACAAAGAATTACCTTTCATTTATTATGAGAGAAATGAATGTACCAAAGGTGAAAGTTTCCTCCACAATAACTTCAGAAAACAAGTTAAGAGTAAAGCAAAATAGTCTTATGAAAAGGTCACTGAATTTGATCAGGAGATTGGGGTTCCAGCACCAACCCTGCTACTTGGTTCACTGAGACCTTAGACAAGTCATATGATCTCTCTGGGTTTTTATTTCTTTACTTAGAAAAAAAGTGGATCAGAATCAATGATTTTTTGGAAGGCTGGCACTTACCAAAAATCCGAGAAATTTTTATTGAATGGGTAAATAAGTGAAACTTTGCTTAAGTTTCAAGTGTTAGCCTATATTTGGAAGATGCACAGTGAACTATATAACTGAAGAACTGAGAAAGGTAGTAATCAACTTTTTAAAGAATGAGTACTCTAAATTTAAATGCTTTTAAAAATGGGTACAGGAGTGAATTTTTTAAAAATATGAAAAGTCACTTCTTCATCAAATTGAATTGCCCATTCATCTCCAACAAGTAAATATATCCAAGACATGTTAGCCAAAATAATAATAAACCGTTTCTAGTTGCTATCATGACAGCAGTTAAAGCAGTGGAGTGTGTGGATAGGAGTATCAAATCATTTCCTTTATAGTCTTAATTTTACATGTTTGTTTCCTTTGGGAAGAAAAAGCAATTCAATCTTATTTTAAACAAAAAAAGATTTCACCATGTTTTAAGGACTAACAGTCACTTAGTCATTCAAGTATTATTTACTGAATGCCTACAGTGCACACAGATGCCAGGGAAAAGAATGATCCTAAAATGTGAAATGTAAAAGATGACACAAGAATGTGAAACTAACATTAAAAAGCCTGTCTTTCTCATCATACAAGGTATGTGAACTGCCTGGAGCTGTTTGTTTAAACCTTCACAGGTTGAAACTTTCACAGTGGAGAGGTAGAGCAGATGATGTGTGTGTGGGGGGTGGTGAGTGGGAAGGCAAGGAGTGCAGCTCTGTAAGCACGAGCTGGAGCAGGCAGCAGAAAATGATCACATTGACGCATTTCTCCTCCCTCTCCCACCTTCCATGATGGAATAATAATAGGGATCCGTTCCATGTGTATTATATCACCCTTCAGAGTTTACGGAGTGCGTTCACATTCATTATTTTATTTGATCTTCATGCCAACCCTAAAAGAGGCATAGGGAGTACTGTTTTCTCTTGTTTTTGAGATAAGAAAATATGGGACTCAAAGAGGTTAAAGTGGTCTACCTACCGCTGAGAGACTACAAACTATCTTGAGGACTCGAACTCATGTCTTTGTTACAGAATGCAGTTGTCTTTCTATTAACTTTCATTCATCCCATTCTTTTCTTTTTCAATCTCCCCATTTGGAGGGATAAGTTGCAGAATATTCCACTGGGCAGGTTGCTGTGCTAAGCAGTAGCAGTAGCAGTTAATATCAGCAGTTTGGGTAGAAAACAACAATAAAAATGAATTAGAACTACTGAGAGAACCTCTTTTCATTGGCTTTGGCCACACTTTATATGTGTGGGAAGGGGTGTAAGAGTGTGGGGCATAGGAATTATAATTCTACTGGTTTTTCTAAGGTCCACTTCTATCAATCTAAAATGATACCGATTGCATATACACAATACCTCTGCTTCCACTTGGTGAAATACAGTGGAAAAGGTAATAAATATACAAGTGGAGTTGTCCTGAAGGAAAGAAGAAAATAATTCAGTGGGCACCTAATATGTACCCAGTGCTTTACTTGCAATATTTCATTTAATATTCACAATTGCCCCATAACAGAGGTCCTACTTGTATCCCTCTTACAGAGTACACTAAAGCTTAGGTAGGGTGTGCCCTAGGTCACTAGAACTAGTGATCTCCTGAGCCAGGATTCAAAAACAACCATAAGGTCTCAGAATCAGAGATTTTAACTATTAAACCAAGTAATGAATCTGTGTTTTGGGGTGAATTCAAACACACATGACTTTCTTTCTTTATTCTTTTTCTTCAGGGCTGGAGATAAAAACCCAGGGCCTTATGTGTGCCAGGCAAGTGCCCTTTCACTGAACTACATTTCTAGTCCATGACTTTCTTTTTTTAAATATATATTTATTTATTTATTAGTTTTAGCTGGACACAATACCTTTATTTTATTTTTGTGTGGTGCTAAACCCCGTGTTCCATGCATACTAGGTGAGCACCCTACCACTGAGCCACAACCTCAGCCCATGACTTTCTTTTTAATCAAAGTTGGGGTTTCCCTTCAGAGGTCCCCTTGTCCAGCCTCTAGTTAAATACAGGAACTATTTCTAGGCATGATTCACCAATGATTACCCAGTGATCCATAGGAGCTCAAAGTTGGTTTATATTCTATAAATGAAGATGGAGCTACATGGACTCATCTTTTATTTTATCTGGTGCTTCATCCATGGCACAGCCCTGGCATTTGTTTTTAGGCAGCAAGCTAGCATCATGGAGAGATAGCCTGTAACCTTTAGAGAGTGGGACAGAGCCCATGCACTTAGTACCATATGACTTCAACCATTTGGGGACTTGGTCCTTTGCTCAGATATATCTGTTCACTAAGTCACAGTTAGTTTTGCATTTGCATTCCCTTTGTTCCAAGCATGGTCAAAAGAAATGGTAAGTGATGAGCCAGAAGCTGCAAGAATCCTGATGGTATTGGTTCTTCTGTGGTTGCTATTTCATAGGACCCAATGATACCCTCAAACTTGATTCCAGTTTCTTATGGTCACTTAGGAGCATTCCTCACTTCTGCAACAATCAACCAATGGAGAGATGATCATGGTCCTGGAAAATCCTCTACTGACCAACACAAATAGTGAGTATTGGTGACTTCTCTTCTTTCAGAAATGTCACAATACTGAAGGTGGGACGAGGACCCTCTCTGTAAATGAAATTGGTTGACATATTTACCAATTACCTCATTTCCAATAATTCCTTGGGTGTGGTTTGAAAACAGGAGAGAGAGTAACATGGAAGTCTATAGCACTAATTTTTTTCTTTTACACTTTTATTTTGTTTACATTTTTGTACTTAATTTGTCATATTTATGTTTTTTCTTTCCATATTTTGGAGGGAGGGTACTGGGAATTGAACCTGAACCCAGGGGCACTTAACCACTGAGCTACATCCCCAGCCCTTTCCATATTTTGTATTGGTGCAGTATAGTTGTACATAATGGTAGAAGTTGATGTTACATATTCATACATGCACACAATATAACAATATAATTTGGCCAATCCGTTATTTTTTTCCAAGAGTGTGTAGTCCTGTGTTGGTGAAGAGCAAAACTCTCACTCATTTCTTTCACAAATATTATAATGAACTTTTTGCTTCCTGGGCCTTTATTTTCTTCCCTGTGTTCCTTTTACTTTCTGAGTTTTCTTTACTTCCTTTTTTTCCCTTCCCCTTTAGTCTTTACCTCTTCCATGTTGTGCCTGGGAAATAGTGAACCTGTTTGGGAAGGGTCTAAAGTGAGACTACAGATGAGGAGAAGGGATGGATTGTGTCATGGATTTGTGTGCTTCGAATGGAGCTGTTTTACTCATATCATCCAGTTTTGTCTTATTTTCTCACTTAAAGCATGTCTGAAGAATTTTAACTAGTCCACAATAATTCTCAGCTGTGTCAATGGAGAATTCATCTATAGTGACTAAATTCATCCTTCTTGGAATGACAGACAACCCACAGCTTGCAGTTCTGCTATTTGGAGTTTTCTTTGTTGTTTATATCATCACTGTGTTGGGGAACCTAGGCCTGGTAGTCTTGATAATAATCAGCTCCCGCCTCCACACTCCCATGTATTTTTTTCTCTCTAATCTGTCCTTCCTTGATGTTTGTTTGTCATCCACCACAACCCCAAAGACTTTAACAAATTTATTAACTCAGCTGCATGAGGTTTCTTTCCTTGGATGTGTGACTCAGATGGGAATTTTTATAATTTTTGCCTCTGCTGAATGTAATATTTTGGCTTCCATGGCCTATGACCGCTATACTGCCATCTGTCACCCACTATTCTACCACCTTACCATGTCGAGAGGTCGTTGTCACTTCTTGGTAGCAGGATGCTACCTTGGCGGCTTAGTTAACATGGTTGTTGTAACAACTTCCGTCACACAACTATCATTTTGTCAACCACATATCCTCCCACACTTCTTTTGTGACATCCCTCCACTGTTGGCTCTGGCTTGCTCAGATCCCTGGGTTACTCAGATGTTGGTTGTTATCTGTGGAGGATTCACACTGGTCACCTCCATTGTGGTGATCCTTGTCTCCTACATGTCTATACTCATGACTATCCTGGGAATTCCTTCAGCTTCTGGAAAACAGAAAGCCTTCTCCACTTGTGCTTCCCACTTCACTGCTGTTGGTCTCTACTATGGAACAACTATGTACACTTACTTGCAGCCCTCTCAATATGCATCCCTGTCAGGAAATCAGCTGGTCTCTATATTTTATACAATGGTGATCCCCATGTTAAATCCTCTCATCTACAGTTTGAGAAATCAGGAAGTGAAAATTGCCCTACAGAAAATATTGAGGCATAGTCTCTAATATAGTATTGTGTATTTCAAAACATAATAGGTTTGGGGCTGGGGATGTGGCTCAAGCGGTAGTGCGCTCGCCTGGCATGTTCAATCCTCAGCACCACATACCAACAAAGATGTTGTGTCCACTGAAAACTAAAAAAAAAAATGAATATTAAAAAATTCTCTCTCTCTCTCTCTCTCTCTCTCTCTCTCTCTCTCTCTCTCTCTCACACACACACACACACACACACACACACACACACTCTCTTTAAAAAAATATAATAGGTTTTGTGAAGACTCACTTAAATTTAATTCACAGTGTTTTCTGTGCCAGCACATGAAGCCTTGGTAAGAACAATTGAATTGCTCTGAGTGTTCAGAAGTAGTTGTTTAGATAAACAGCAATGCAGTTGGAGGATATGGACAAAATAATACATATTTTCTGAAACAAGTGAATGAAATATGGAAATGTAGGTATAGATATATCAATCTGAGTGGTGAACCTGTATGATAGCACTAGTTATAAGTTAAAATAATTGTAAAATAACAAGAAAGTTTAGAAAACATATAATTTGACTTTATGTTATTTGAAGAACATGAAGGAAAAGAAAGGTGGCAGGGGTGGGGTCTCATGAAAATCAAAGGGAGATCTGTAGAGGAAAAGAACCAGGGAGCAAGAGGAGGAAAGGGAAAGGGAAATGATAATGGTCAAATTATATAGTTCTATTGTGAGCATGTACAAACATGTAACAACAAATTCCATCATTATGTACAACTATAATGCACAAATAAAAGAGTGGAAACAAAAGGAGAGAATGTGGATGACAACCAGAATGCAAATAACTGTCTTGTGCCACACATTTTATATTGAGGTTTGGTACACCATAGGCTGAATAAGGTTCAGTTGATATCTTTCATAAGAACTCAGAAGACTTCTAAATATTTATCTTCCAATTGCTGTTCCACCGCTGCCACTTCAAGGCTGTAAAACGTGAACATATACATAAATTCTTAGGTGCAACTATTGAGGTTGATAGGGATAAATCTTAGAGTAATACTAAGCCAAACAGTAGAGGATGTTAACTAAATACAATTGGAAGATCCTGTGAAAAGGACATTTGACCACTGGTTAGTGGAATCTCCAGCCCTGAATTACTGCTATGAATTTTTTTGTGTGCAAATTCTGAGTGGACCTGGACCAAGTTCATTGCTATTCTCCAATATACTTCAACAGGCAACACAAGTGTAAGCATAATCACAATTAATTAATTAGTCCATGAATAGTCCTCAGCATTTGTAAAGAAGCATCAAATTTACACAAATTGCTTTCTTATTCAAATATATTGATCAATGGATCTGGCGGATACAGCTCAGTGGTAGGAAGCTTGCTTAGAATGCATGTGGCTTTTGGTTCTCTTACCACCACTACACACATATACACACAAAATGGTGAAACCAAATATATTGAGCAATAAATAACAGATTCACACAATATAACCCCACATCTGAAGAATATAAACCTTAATATCTTTTTATTCTATAGATGAGGGAATTAAGGCCTAGAAAGTGACCAAAATCTAGTGACTAGTTGGGAAGAAATAATCACACTGGTTCAAGCTGTAAGTAAACCCCAAAAGTAATATTTACCTACATCTAGCTCAGGCTCAATTTGGGTCCCAAAAATAGTTTATTTTCAACCTCTATTCCCAACAACTGTGTAGCCTTAGTAGCTCTCCTCCATGAGCTCCCAAACCCTAGCTATGATTGAGGTCATGTGTCATTTGGTAGCCATGTGAAAACTAACTCACTTAGAGCTCTAGATCTTTATTTGGAGCTACCAGCCGGAAATTCCACTTGGTCGTTCCTCAGGTACTTCACACTTAATGTTTCAAAATGGAACCCTTCTTAACCCAATCCTCCCTCTTCCCATCTCCCATCTGTGTAAATGGTATTGCCTGGATATTAAAGGCTAACAACTAAATGTCAATCCTTGATACGTTCTTCTTCCTCAGCTCCCTACATTCTATCAAGTATCAAATCCTGTCAATTCTTCCTCCCAAATACCTCTTGAATTAGGTTCTTCTCCACTGCCACTGCCACTGTCCTAAATCAAGGCACATTCCTTTCTTGCCAGGATTAACTAAATAATCTTGTTTCTCTTCTTCCTGAATCCACCCTGGATCCTATCAAATCTACTTTACCAAAATTGCCAAAGTGGTTTAAATGTAAATCTGACAACATCATTCCTTTTTTACCCTCCACGCTGTTTTGAACTATTTCATGTCACCCTTTGCATATAAGATAGATTCCAAACTCCTAAATATGGCATGTAAATCTTTTTATTTCCTGTCTGTCCTAGTCCTATTCATCTTTAAATTCTAAAGTTAAATCCCATCTTCTTTTCTAGGTAGTTTTGTTTGATGTTTCAGAGGGAAGAAAGAATTCTATTTTCCCTTTGTGCTTTGTGTGTATATTATAGTTTCATGATCCTTGACTTTCTAGTGAAATTCTGTGCATTTTCCCAATTTTTGTTTTGCCCACCTCGACTGAAACCCTTTGGAGGGATGGAGCCATGGTTAGTTAACTTTTTTCATCTCCCATCCTAAGTCCATCTTAGGACCTGGTTGCCTGGTAAAGGCTTAAAAGTAAACAAACAAACACTAACAGAGTTGAAATTCACTGACAACTAACCTTCTTCTTTATTCAGTCCACTTTCTCCCCCAGGCATTGATACATCCTATTGTGTAATGGAGAAAATCTTACTTACTGGAGTGCTAGACTTTAGCTGAATCTCTTGATTTTGTAAATGTTTCTTGTCATCCCTAAGTAGGGAAATGGAGCCACTTTTCCTTCATTGACCTTAACTTTCAGCACTCCACCATCAAGTCAATCCTTCATCCTCCTTGGATTTTTGCTTTTCTTTGCTTTCTGATTGGAGGACATGACAGATTTCTTTCTACAATTCAAGAACCTCTTTTTTGTGTGTGTGGTTCAAGGTTAGAGACTCCAAATCTGAAGTCATAAGTAGATGAACTCAGAGAGAAAATAGGGAATGATGGATTTTAATTTTTTAAGCTTTGGAATGATTTTTTAACTGATTGCCAATGCAGCCCAAAAATACAGAAACATAAAAGTGCAAGAGTTTTGGCTGCAGAAAGTATGATTCACCCATAGCATAACACTCACCTGTCCTTCCCTGAGGCATCTCTCCAGAGACTCAATGACAATCAGAAAACATTAGAATTAATCAAACCTGCTCTTTTCACAGTACCCCCAAGGGAAAGCAATATTCTGGAGATCACTCAGCTAGTCAGTGGCAGAAGCAAAATTAGAATTCAGGTTTCCTGATTCATAACCCCAGAATACTTTCTATTACTATCCTTTCATATGATGTGATTCTTAACACAGCTTGAGAGGATGGTCCAAAATGGGCCCCATCAGATCGAACAGCAAACGTTAACTTATCATCTATTTCCTTGGCATGTGAAAGTGTCCCACATCTCAAACAGCCTCAGAAAAGCAAGAGACAGTTAGCACTTCACAGGCTGATTTTTATATGGGAAGTGATGGACTTTGGGGATACCAAATGCTTTAGTAATGGAAATTCCTTATAATCAGTACTGGTTACAGAATTTGTAGGACCAGTATCAAATGTAACTCCCAATCCCCTTTTTCAAAAACCAGAAAAGATGTCTATTAAATGTATTCAAATAAGAAGCTTTTCTCCTTTTATTCTACAGTCTGATTTTCAACTTGTTGTGGTGTTTTCAATTTGCTATTTAATGCCATACTCTCTTGGGTGCAGGGATTCTTGAGAGGCAAGTGCAGACTCTCATAGGTGCCCAGTGACCCTGGTCTGTGACTAGGTAAACATATCATGGTCCATCGAATAGCAGGCTCCTCCTCCCATTAGCATCTGGATAGATGCATTTTTTCCCTGGCCAGTGGGTGGAAGTCAAATCAAGTATATCCCCTTCCTATGAACAGACTGCCCCAACCTATGATGGACAGATAACCAGAAAGAGTACTTTAACTTCTGTACAGGTACCTGAATGGGGTGGATGATAGGCCTGACTTATTTTCCTGCCAAATTCAATATGGCACTGACATCCTGGGTTTGGGGGAACTGACACTGTATCCAGAGTACATGTCTCTGACTCCAATCCTCCCTGTGTTCATGTCTAGGCCTCTGAGGGTGTAGGGTTGTAGCTGTCACTTGGGTAGGACAGAGATTGGGGAGGTTGGATAGGGTCCCAAGTATTAAGTTCACAGGATTGGACATTGAAGTTCCAGGGAGGTGGGGAGGTGGTGCAAAGTGGAACTTCTTTCTTTCAGAGACTCCAGGATGTCAGTTCACATGCAATTGTCCCATCACACTTCAGATTTCACTTATAAAATCATTCAAATTATTAAACATTTCATGAAAGTAATGTTAAATCCCAAGTGCAGAATTCTTTTGAGCTCAGGGACCTGACTACGTGTCCATGAAGTCATCTCTATGCACACAGAAGGATTTCTTTTATCTTTATCAGGTAGTATTGTGTAGTGGTTAAAAGTCCAAACTCTATGGACTGAGTTTGAGTGTGTAGCTGAGCTAGACCTGGGTTTTATTTCCAGCACCATAAAAAAAGAGTCAAGTTCTGGGAATCAGACTGCTAGACTTTGAGACCTACTTCCCTTACTTCCTAATTCTGTGAATTTAGACAATTAAACTTTATATCTCAGTTTCCTTATTTGTAAAATAGGAATAATAAAATTACTTACCTCTTAAGTTAGCTGGGAGGTTTCAATGAGGTGATATATCCACATTGGTTAGAATCATGTGCAGACATGGTTAAATTCTCAATAACTGTCTCGTGTTATCATTTATAGCATCTAGGAATTTTCATTTTCAGTTCTCCAATACAGGCATCACGTTTTATTTACTCTGGCTCTGCAGCAGATGTGTATGCCAATGGTATTTACTCAGCTAACACAGCACATAACCAGACTTCATCTCCAGTGGCCTCTCAGGCTTAACGAGAACTCCACTAGATCTGTGCAAAGTAAGTGAATCCAGTCAGGTGTTACTGGTAGATTTTCATTTTTGTTGTTGTTGATGTTGTTCATAAGACTTAGGGCCTGACCTGCTAAGTCTCAAGACTACTTTAGCCTAGAGGATTGCAGCTGTAGTTCTGGTGCTTTTCCAACAGGCTTCTAAGAAGAGGAAATCCTCAGGGCTAGAGTTGTAGCTCAGTGGCAGAGCACTTGACTGCACGAGTGAGGCACTGGGTTTGATCCTCAGCACCACATAAAAATAAATATATAAATAAACCAAAAAAAATATTGAAAGAGAAGAAATCGTCATTGTTAAATAGTGATTCCTGGGATTGGACCAAATGTAATGATTATCCAAGGTTATCCATGGGACCCTCAATTCATTTCTGCTGCCCCAGCAACAGCTCTTAGAGGCATAGACAGTCTGGGCATCTTAGTGTAGCTTAGGCCAGCCCTTTCAGAAGGGACAAGGATAATCTCAGTGAGGGAATGAGGGTTGGTGGGCAATATTGGAGGGTGAGGATTGAGGGCTCTATGAAGCAAGACAACAGCTCTGTCCCTCCTCTCCCAGGTGTCATGAGAGAATAAATGCTGGCCTCTGTCTACATCTGTGGGTCAGGGTTTCAGAAGAAGCTGAACCTTGCTTTCCATGGAGCTCTCAGCACATGCTCAGACCCTCCCCCACTCCCGGCATACACTCAGGTGGGCTGCAGTCTCCCCTGCAGGTGGAGCTTCAGGTGTTTACTGGGGATCCTTCCTGGCCCTGCTCTAGGCAGTGGTGCTCAGAGCAGCTTCTGGCCCTGGGCTCTGATTGCAGGACCCAGCAGAGATCATGTTAAGCCTCACTGAGCTCAGCCAGAACAAATCCTCAGGCTGAATCTGGGGGCCTGAGCAAATGAGCAGATACTGAAGGGAGGGACAGCTCTGGAGAGCCTAGTGGCGAGATCCTTCAGCCCCAAAGCCTGAACAGCAAGTCTTGCTGGCTGTGTGGTCCCCAGCTATTGTCCAATGCAAGGACATTTTTAGGGACTCCTTTGGCCCAGCATTAATACTTCTTGTATTAGCCAGTTGGGCTTTTTGTAGGTATCAGATCAGGAACATTCTGTCCTTGAAGGAAAGTCCCTGACTGATCACCTGAATACTGAATGGCCTGGTGATCAAGCTCCAGTTTGTCAGAGAGACTGGCTGGAGTGAACCTGGAATTCCTACAAAGGGAGAAATCCTGGAACTTGGAACTAGCTCAGGTCTATCTACACAAATGAATGTCTAAGGGTGAGACTTGGGAACCCAGGGTCTTAAGCAGGGGCAATATGGAAGACAGGTTTCTGAAGAGGTGAGGTACCTTTTATAATTCTGAGAACATGGCTAAGCTGGGATTAATAAGAAAGAGAAATATGCAAGTCCACTCACAAATATAGGGAAAAGAGTGGCAAGAGGGATAAGAGATGCCAAAGGGAATGGAGGACATAACTTTTTCTCCATAGATTATGGGCCCTGGAGAAAATTGTTAAACACTTGAAGAAAAACTAAGACAGATTGTTTTCACTTTATTTTTTTTCTTGAAAAGTGGTATGTAAAATAACACTTTCAAGCTTAGTAAATTCCTGCTTATTTTCTTTTTAATTTTAGAGTTATGTTCCTGATTTTTCTAAAAAAGGGTATCCTCAATTCATAACATCAATAAAGGTGTTAGTTTCTCGTCAGTAAGAATTGGCAGCTTTTCCACACATGCTGGTTGACCCTGATGATTAATTGAATTACCTAAAATTACCTTTTCTTGATTTTGATAGAATCACATGCTCATTTGGGGGGAATTAGAAAATATGGAGAAGTTAAGAAAATATAAATTGATCAAACTTGACATCTAGAGACAACCATTGTTAGCACTTTGGTTAATGCCCTTTTAGTCTTCTTTTAAAAAGTACTTGCATAGGAGTGTGTATGTGTGTGTGAATGTATTTTTAGTAGAATAATAATGAAATACTATTTTGTACCCTTCTCTTTTCACTTAAAATATATTAGGAAAAATATGCATGTCAAGAAACATTCTTCCTCTTGAATTTAATGGTTGCATAATACAACAGTGTATGGATGAACCCGCATGACTAATTGTTAACAAAGAACTTTGAAAAGATTGATAGAAAGAACATATAGCTAACAATAGCATCTATCAATGTGCTCAAAGCAAAAGTGAAATACACAATTTGAGACGTGACTGCATTTTATCAAATGCATAAATAGGAGCACAGGCTAAATGAAGTTACTGGGAACAAGTATTACCTCCTCTGATCAAATTTTATGTGAATACAAAGGTTTCAAATGGAACTTTAATTTGAACAGGTAGAAAAAAGAAGACACTGGAATTCCAAAAACTTCTATGAGACATGTGTCCTCAGATATGGACATTACTGGAACATACAGATTACTTCAGCTTAGAGCACTAAAACCAGCCTATTCCAGCCCAGTGAATGTCCATCCCATGAATGGGGAATCAAGAAAACAACATCAGTCTCTAGCACAGTGTAAGAGCAGTCAGGTAGGAGGTCAGTGGTATAAGAACTTCTGCTTGCATTGGAACAGATGGTCTACTAAGAGTGGTAAGGATAATGGATGTTTATGGTCAGTTCAGAGGAAGTCACAGAGAAGGAGTAATGCAGACCAGCTTGGCCAAAGGAAAATTATAACAGAAGTGGTCAGGATTGGAAGTTGCAGAATAGAAGGTGAAACATGAGGGTTGGTAAGGAACTGATGGCCCTTATGGTGTTTGGAAAACAGGATAGGTTACCCTGAATTGACCCTGGTCATAAGGGCAGTGATTGGGAGAAGTCTAAGCAGGGCAGAAAGGTAAATGGGGACCATTCCCAAGGAGGATGATCAGCTAGTTTCTCCACTATAGTGATGGCAAAGAAGAGGAAGTCAAGCCCACCAGAGGTTAAAATAAAGATCAGTCTGAGGAGGATCAGTCATTTCTAGGAGAATGAACTTTGCCATCACACTGGAATTCCCTCCAATTGTCACCAAAAAGCATCTGAGACAGAATTCCTAAAACAAACTCAGGGATCTGACTGATATTCTTGATCTGACTGATATTCTCCTCTGTGTTGGTGAAGGTTTTAGTTCCTAATACTCTGAGTTTTCTCAAAATCAGGATAGGCAATTTGCAGTTATCCCAAGGGGTAAAAACAATTCGCATCATTTAAAATTCATTTGAAGCCATGTTTAATTAACATAATATTTAATTCTACTTTAATTACTTTTAAGAACCCACATATTGCTTTGGGGAATTAGTAAAATTAGACAAAATTAGTGTGTCATAACATGGAACATGTTGGGAATCATTAGTCTAAACCATCTGGATAGATGGCTGTCTCCTTTCTACTTGATAATTGCCATCATTGAATACCCTACATCTACCCTCCCTTCTTCCACCCACCTCCAGTAGGTATTCTCTTGAGAGCTGAGAGTTTTTTTTTTTTTTTTGGCCCGACAATGTTCACTTATCTTTAAACTTATCCTCTGATCAGTTATAAGGCAAAATAGCCTTAGTTTCCTCATATAAAACCTAAAGGTAATCACAGTCTCAGGATAATTGTGGGGACTCAATAAGATTATATACCTAATGTAGGTATTCATGAAAAGTCGCCATTACTAGCAAAACTTACACCTATGGGAGATAGAGGGCAGTAGGTCTTCATTTATACAGTGGAACAAGCTAGAAGCAATAATGAAAATGGCCACCATATACAACCTTGGGTGGTTTTAAAACTTAGTTCTGTGAGAAAGATCTAGTGGGTAGTGGAATCAATACTTCTTACCTGACTGGTATGATCTCCACATACTTGCAAGACACAAATACCACCTGTAATGCTTCACAGAATCCATCGAGACTGTAATGTCTCAGTCTTCAGGAATATCATCAATTCTTTTTTGGAATTATGGAGTTCATGTGAGTGGGGAGATGCTTGAGCTTGAGAAGAGATGTCACTACTCCTTTGTACCTGTTTGGTGGTGATAGTGGCAAGGGAGTGGCTGATGGGAGAGCACAGTGTCAATCCAGGGTAAAGGAACAACAATTTTCTTTAAAAGTCAAATATGATTTTCAAAGTTCAGTGCCCTGAGTTGAGTTTAACAGCAAAAGTATAAATTTTGATAATTGTCAATCTCATTGGAAGCTTGGCTATCCAGTTCCTCTAACCTATAGGTGCAGAATTTGTATTTGTGGTTGCCAGGGTCTAGGAGAAGAGAATTGGGAGTGACTGCTGGGATGGGGATTTGAGAAGGCATGATGGAAATGTTGTAAAATTGATCATGTTGTTGGTTGCAAAACTCTGTTAATATACTAAAAACCACTGAATTTAGTTTCAGTGGTTGAATTTAACCAAAAATATATGGACCATATCTCAATAAAGCTGTTGTTTAAGAAAAGTATTGGCCTATCTAGTTCTGATCAGGTGTTCCTGTAAATAGTGTCATTTTAGAAGTACAGATAGATTCCCTGGGACTGACATTTCTAACCAGAAGGAAATAATGGAATATTTGCTTTATAAAAGTAAATTCTACCCCCAAACAAATTCTATCTCTGCTTCATATATGATACAAAGTAAATTTTAAGTATTTTTAAAATACCACATTCATATAAAACATTTTAAATGATAGTAAGTCAATATACAGTGAAAAATTTCCCTCTTATCTATGATCTCCTATCCTTTGAAGAGGTGACTATTAGCCATTTCTTATTCATCCTTTCACTTTATAAATACATAGAAACCCATCTTTGAAATAACAAATAGTACTTCACTGTGCACACTGTTTTTCACCTTACTTCTTTCACTTAAAATTATAGTTTCGAGACTGTTTTTTTATCAGCTATCCCAGTTGTCTATTAAAACATAAGAAACAACTTTGAAAGAGTGAGTTAAAAGAATAACTATCATTTATTTTGATCATGAATGTGGGGATGACTAGATTTAGGTAGGCAGTTCTTTTTAGGTAGGCAGTTCTCACTGAAGATCTCTCAGATGGTTGCAATCACATGGTGATTTGGAATAAATTTGTTTGGCATCACAAGGCTTCATAGCTTACTTGTCTGCTTGTCTGGCATTTGGAAATAGGGTCAGGTGGCTACCTTAGACCCCTCTCCCCCACCTCACCTCCCTTCTCTTCTCTCCTCTCCTCTCTCCTCCTCCTCCTCCTCCTCCTCCTCCTCCTCCTCCTCCCTCCTCCTCCTCTTCTTCTTCTTCTTCTTCTTCTTCCTTCTCTCTCTCTCTCTCTCTCTCTCTCTCTCTCTCTCTCTCTCTCTCTTCCTTCTTTCTTTTCCTCTCCTCTCCCATCATAATGGCTTTATGGTAGCTAGATTTCTATGCATGGTGGTTAAATGCTACCATCACAATTGTTCCAAGAGAAATAGGCAGAAACTGCATGTTATTTTCTAACCCAGCCACAGAAGTCATGAAGCATCATTGCTGCTGTATTCTATTTATTGAAGCAGTCATAAAGCCCAACCTAAATTCAAGGATGATAACACAGACTTTTTATTTTTGCTCCCTTTCTCCACTTTTCTGGAATTCTGATAACATAAACACTAGCTGTTGTTTTTTATACTTCCATATGTCCCTGGGGCTCTGTTCATTTTCTCAATTTTTATTTTCTCTCTGGTACTCAAATTTCTATTGTTAGTGACTTCAAGTTCTTTCCTTGCCAGGGTTACAAGTGTAAGCTCTTCATTTGGCCTTTTCTGGCAGGAGTGAGAGTAGGGACAAAGATATCTTGCAGTATGTGACCAAAGTAGAGTGCTTATTGTCTAGAAGTTTTCAGTTTTTGAGGCTGCCCTTTTCCTGATCCTTTAGCTAGAGAAAATGGGATTTTCCTCATTGCTTTTTTTTTGGGGGGGGGGGTGGAGGAGAATCAATGTCCACTGGTGCTTCTGTATTTCCAGTTTCTCCATTATCCAGACCAGAAAGTTCAGGAGCAAAAATACTACCCAAGGAACTCATGGTCATGCTATTGTTTGGATCCTGAGATGCCAGCCTATCTGCCTTTCCTTCTGCACTTTTCAGTTTGCTTATAGTTGTTTTATACATAATGTCCAGGGTTTTTATCTGTACTTAAATCATAGCAACAGGAAAGAAAAATGTGTCTATTCTAATTTTTCCAGAAGCAGAAGTTCATAAATGCTTGAATAATTTACCTGTTTTTCTTTTATGGCTTTTGGGTTTATGCCATACTTAGAAATGTCTCCACACTGAAATTAAAAGACAAGATCATCCATGTTTGATTCTAGTGTTTTACTTTCTTTCTTTCTTTTAAACTTACATCTTTGATTCACCTGAACCTTATGTTGCTGTATGAAGTGATATTGGGACCTAACTTTATTTATTTATTTTTTTGCATTGAGAAACCCATTTGCCTCAGCACCATATATTGATTAATCTATCTTTCCCTTTTCTTACTGACCTGAAGTAACATCTTTTTCATATGCCGAATTCCAATGTAATTCAGGTCTCCTTTTGGCTCTCTATTTATTTTCATTGATTTTATGAACAAGTGCTACAGTGTTTTGTTTTACCTTTACTTATTATGCATAAAGGTTGTATGCCAATTCCATTTTATTGTTATTCTTCTGCAGAAAGATTGTAGTTAGACTTCAATTTTTTTAACAGAAACTTTAAGTTTGATTAATTTTAAAAATTCTATTTTAGGGGCTGGGGTTGTGGCTCAGCGGTAGAGCATTGGTCTCACACACGTGGGACCCTGGGTTCGATCCTCAGCACCATGTAAAAAATAAATGAGTGAAATAAAGGTATTGTGTTCAATTATAAAATAAATATTTTTTAAAAAATTGAATAAATAAATAAGTTAAATAAAGGTATTGTATCCATCTACAACTAAAAAATAAATGTATAAAAAATTCTATTTTAATAGGAACATGTTAACATTATAAGTGCATTTAAGGGGAAAATATGTCTACCATTCACTTAAATCTACTTTTATGACAAAATGTTTTAATTTTTTTTCATATGGGCTCTGTGCATTTATAGTTAGCTTTATTCCTAGAGTATATTTTTTAATCTTTACTGTTGCAGTTGCAATGGCATCTAAATTGCATTTTAAAATTTTAAATTTTGCATTATCCATATTATTTATTTCTGCTAATTTTAATGAAAAAAACTATATATTCTCAAATAAACTGTAATTTTAGATAAATTTTGGATGATATTATAAACCTTAGTAGAGAAACCTTTATAATCACTTTTTTTGGCTATACAAAAGGTGATTGCACAATATTTATGGTTCTTAATTTTTTTACATTACTTATTTTAATGTTATTATTAGGTCTAAATTGCAACATAATGTAGTGGGCTTATTTCTTCACAATTTATTTTGAAATATTTCAACCCTTAAAAAAGCTGAAAGAGCAAAACAAAGAACTCCTAAGTTCCCTTCCCCAGTAATCTTTGTTTGCTATCAGTGCATTTGATCTCTCATGTGCTTTCTCTCTATGCAGGTGCACATGTGTGCATGTGCATACTATAATTACTCTTTTTCTGAACCTATTGATTTGAGAGCAAGGTTCAGACATTATGTCCAGTCACCCAATTACATCAATGTGTGCTTCCACAAAGCAAGGAAATTATCTGTCATACTCACAATCAGAAACATCCAATTCAGCAAATAAACATTGATATAGTACTACCATCCAATGCATAGACTCCATTCAAAGTTTGCCAAGCATCCTCACAATATTTCTTTCCATTTTTCTCTGTTTTGTTCCAGGACCCAATCTAGGTCACACATTACATTTAGCCTTCATATAGTTTTAGTCTCCTTTAGCCTAAAAAATGTCCTTAGTCTTTCCCTGACTTTTATGATCTTGACAATTTAAAGAGTGCATGCCTATCATTTTGTATGATGTTCTTCAACTCAGATATACTTGTTAGTTCAAACTCATGCCATACATTCCTGGCAGGAAGACCACAGAAATGACATTGTGCTGTAAGCGCAGTAGTGCATCAGGGGGCATATGATGGCAACTCTGCTCCAGTGGTGATGATAATAATCTTCATTACTTGGGCACGGTGGTTTCCATCAGCTTTCTTCATCATAGAGTCAAAAATTTTCCCTTTGTAATGGTTAAGCGTCTTGTAACTTAAATGATTAAGTATTTCTGCCCAAATCAACCACAAAGATGATAATTCTCAAATGGTAATTTTTTTATTTGTATCATTCCTTCTATATTCATTAGCTTACATTCCACTCAAGAAAGAACTTTAATTGCACTACAGTTTCCTTTTTATTCATACTCCTAAAAAAATTCAGTATGGACTCATGGATGGATTTCCATGCTATACACTTGGTTGTAATACTTTATTATCATTATTTATTTTGATACTCAAATTACCATATATATGCCTAGTGGGAGCCTTTTGCGAGTTGTTTCAGTGCACTTTGACACATCATCTCTGTCATTCTTTGATCATCTCCTTACTTTTCAACATAGTAAGATGTTCCAGGATTGTCTTTTACTTTCCCTGCTTGAGTCCTGGAATCAGCCCACTTACAAGGATCCTTGAATCCTTTGAGAGGATGGTAATGTATTTAGAAACCAAGATCTGTGCACTCAGTACTCTCTACCAGAGATAGAAAATGTACATTTGTATATGTGTGTCTACATTACACATTCACACTGCACACAGATCTGTTTCTCTGTCTCAATCTCTCTCTCTCTCTCTCTCTCTCTCTCTCTCTCTCTCTCTCTCTCTGTGTGTGTGTGTGTGTGTGTGTGTATGGATGTAAAGTTATGAGCACACACTGATGCTTCCAATTCAAATCCAACAATGTTCCCACTTTCTGTATTTGTAAACCACTTCTGTAGCATTCAAAGACCTAGCTCCCATTACTCTCAATATATTTGCTGATGTGTTCAATAACCTTGCATATAAGTAGTCTTCTGACTATGCTGATGACCTCCTCAGTTCATGATTCCATTGCCATTTCCACACTGCACAGCCTCCTCAGCCATGCCACCATCTAAATTTACCATACCATCACATCCAGGAGAAGGAAAAGGAAGAGAAAGAAGACCTCATTAATGTTTTTAGTAATTTACATGCATTTTTAAGTTGTTTTAAGGTATACAATCATATCCATGAACAATGAAAAATTTAACTTCTCCTTTCCAATGTTAATGTCTTTTTTTTTAACCTTTGCCTGTTTGCACCAGAAAAGATCTAAAATAATGTTAACTAGTAGAGATGACTATGGGCATCCTTGCCTTATTACTCACTTCTATATAATGTTTCTAGTATCTCATCAATAAGCAGAATACTAGGTATTTTTTTTTCTTTCTCACTTTCATTCTAAATCTTTCTTTGTCAATTTTCCCTTATTATGGTCCACCTTTATTAAACAGACATGGCCATTGAGTTTTACAAAATGAATACTAGTATTTATGGAAATTATTATAACATTTTCTTTGATAAATTTATATGTTTAATTGTATCAATATATTTCCTAATACTAAATCTTTTTTTTAGTTTCTGGTATAAAACTCACTGTCTTGATCTATTTTCTTTATAGCCTGATGACTTTTACTTGCTAATATTTAATTCAGTATGTCTTCATTGGTGTTAATAGTTGAGAATTGACTTCAGTTTTATTTTATCCAATTCTGTATCTGTTTGGAAGCTCTTTCCTTTCTCTGTAATCTAAAACATATTAATAGCATTAACATGCTTTGTTACTTTTTTAAAGAGAGAGAGAGAGAGAAAATTTTTTAATATTTATTTATATTTTTTTAGTTATTGGCGGACACAACATCTTTGTTTGTATGTGGTGCTGAGGATGGAACCCTGGCCACACTCATGCCAGGCGAGCGTGCTACCGCTTGAGCCACATCCCCAGCCCCAACATGCTTTGTTACTTTAAAATCTGATAGAATTGGAGAATTCCAGTTTTAGCTCCAATATGTGAAGAACTTAGAAGTCATCAGATTTTCTTAGAGCTTTATAGTTACACATAGTAGTTTGGCTCATCCTGATAAACCCATGCATGCCTGGAATTTGATTTCAGTTCATGATCCCCCACCCCACCCAGCTGTTTCCTTCTCCCTTTTCCCTCCTCTCCTCCCTCCATTTTCCTATTCTCCCCCTACTCTATTAGATAGAAGTCACCACATTTTAATATATCTAAAATATAACTTTAACAAAATTACAGTAATAATATGTTGGGTGACTTTTAGAATTTTGTGATTTTTATCATATTTCCATAATGTTAATGTATGATCCAAAATGAAAAAAAATGTTTAAGGAGATAAAAATGTTAACCACCCTAATTTAATCATTATACTCTATATACATATACATATACTGGATTATTGCACCATATCCCATAAATTTTTACAATTAAAATAATTAATTTTAAAAACCACAAATAGCTAAGACAAAGGCATCTTTTCTTAGCCATCCTAGACTAAGAGGTTTCCTCAGTTCTTTAGTGAAAGAAGAATTGGAAATTGATATATAAGAACTTCAAAATATGTTATTTGTTATGTGCAATAAAACTGCAAATAAATGAGCAATCAACACTAAAAAAGAAAAAAAATATTTACAAAATCATTGAAAAGAATCACATATTTAGAAATAAATTTTAACCAAGGAAACAAAATTTGCATGGTGAAGACTTCAAAATATTGCTGAAAGAAATAAAAAAAAAGACCTCTATAAATAAAAGGCATCTTATGTTCAAGAACTGGAAAACTTCATATTGTTAAAATGATAATTCGACTAAAATAATATGTACAGTTTCAGTGTCACCCCTAACAAAATCTCAATGGTCTTTTTTCATAAATGGAAATGTTGACTCTAAAATTAATATAAAATTTCAAAGGTGACCGAATATTCAAAATAACTTTTAAAATAACAAAATTGGATAACACACTTCCTGACTTCAAAACTTGCTAGAAAGCTATGGTAGTCAAAAGAATATGGTATTAGCATAAAGACTGACATATAGACCAATGCAAGAGAATTGAGAGCTCAGAAATAAACTCTTGATCTATATTTAATTAATCTTTGACAAGGGTTGCAAGACTATTCAATGGAAAAAGAATAATTTTCTTCCAAAATAGTGCTGTAAAAACTGAAATAAAGAATAAAGTTGAACCCTTGCCTATTCTTTATATAAACTTTAACTCAAAATGAATCACAGACCCAAATTTAAAAGCAAAAGTTATAAAACTTTTAGGAAGAAATAAGAGGAAATCTGTGTGATCTTGGGTTTGTGAATGGTTTCCTAATTATGATGCCAAAACTAAAGGTAATAAAATAAAGAAAATAGCCCAATATGGTGTGTTTCAGGCCTATAATCCCAGCTACTCAGGAGGCTGAGGCAGGAGAATCACAAGTTCAAAGCCAGCTTCAGCAATTTAGCAAGGCCTGTCTCAAAATAAAAAAAATAAATACATTTTAAAAAGAGGCTGAGGTAGCTCACTGGTCAAGCACCCCTAGGCTCAATCCCCAGTACCACAAATTTTAAGAAATATTTGGGTTTACTTCATTAAAATTTGAAACTTTTGTAAAATAAAGAACAATATCAAGAAACTGAAAAGATAATACACAGAAGGGAGAAAATATTTGCATGCTGTATATCCAATAAGGGTTTAATAAGGAACTCCTGAAAAGCAACTGCAAAAATACAAACAACTCAGTTCAAACATGGGCTAATGACTTCACTAGATATTTCTCCAGAGAAGATATACAAGGGGTCAACAGGTGCATGACAATGTGCTTAGCATCATTAATTATTAGGGAAATGAAAATTGAAAATGCAATGAAATAACATTTCACACTTACTGGGATAGCTTTTTTAAAAAACAGAAAATAAGCACTGGCAAGGATGTGGAAAAACTTTAACCTTTGAATTATTGTAAATTGCTCTTGGAAATGTAAAATGGTGCAGCTGCTGTAGAAAAGAGTTTGGCTCTTCCTTAAAAAATTACATGTAGAATTATCGGTTACCTCAAAATTCTACTCATGTACATACTCCAAAGAATTGAAAATGTGCACTCAAACAGATACTTACATGCAAATATTCATGTCAGCATTATTCACAACAGTCAACAGATGAAAAAACCCAAGCATCCATCAATAAATGAATGGACAAACAGAATGTGGAAATACATATATAAATTCTAAAAAGGAATGAAATTTTATATATCCCTCAACATGGCAGACTCTTAAAACATTCTGTTAAATGTAAAGGGCCACTATTGAATTGTATGATTCTCTTCATATGAAATATCTAGAATAGATAATTTCCTAGAGAGGAAGCGAATTAGAAGAGAGGTTAAGGTGGAGGAAATGAAAAGCTATTGTCTGATGGGTACAAAAGTTCTGTTTGGGGGTAATAAAAATTTTGGAAAGCAAAATGGTAATAGTTGTACAACATTGGTAATATAATCAATGTCACAGAATTGTACACTTAGAATGGTTTAAATTGCAGGATTTGTTTTACATACATTTTCCTAAAAATGAAAACTTTAAAAAATATATGATTGGTCCTCTCCCCTAAAATAATCCATAAAAGTTTAAAGACATATTGGTATGCTAAGAGAGAATGTAAGAAGAAATCACACAAAATGCTCAATTCAAACCAAGGAATGCCTAAAAAGAAAAAAAGAAAACGTGAACAAATGCAATATGTCAGAAATAGTTACATTCAAGGTAGATACTAATCCAACATCAATAGTCATATTAAATATGGCAGTGGTGGTTGGGAATATAGCTCAGTGATGTAGTATTATCTAGCATGCAGGAGGGTCTGGGTTCAATTTCTAGCACCATGAAGCATTTCACACACACACACACACACACACACACACACACACACACACACACACACTCTAAGGGAATAGGGTGAAAAGAGTTGAATAGGTGAAGCACAAGATTTCTTTAGAGTGATGAAACAATTTTATATAATGCTGTAGTGGTAAATACATGACACTGTGCATTTGTCAAAATCCATAAAACTTTACAGCACAAAGAATGAATCTTAACATATGCAAACAAAAAATAATTTAGAACATCAGAGGATCCCAGAAAAGAATGCAGACTGTGACAAGATAATCTAACTCTTTTATTAATACATGAAACATCTTCACTGAAGGGAATAGGGACAAAAGGGTTTGATGTAAGTGACTATGGAAATGAGTAGAGTTTTTAAGACTAAACACAAAAGGTTCTGAACACAAATAGTGTACACTATTTAGTAAAGTTTTATCTCATGGGAGTGTGGTTAAATCTGATAATGTTACACATGTTCACTAATATTGAACAATTAAGTAAGTGAATGCTGGATAGTAGGAGCCAGATTTCTCAACCATCTGAGTGGGAGTTTTTAGATAAGCAAGTGAAGAAGGCTAGGATGATCTATGTGCAAATGGATTAAAATTGGAGACATCAGACCTCATGTTTAATTTAATATAAACAGATGCTAATGGTTGAAATATTTCTAGATATGTGCATATACACAAGTTCATACACATACATATATTTGTTTTTTTCTTTCAGGTGAGAGAGAGGGCCTCGAAGCAATGACACCTCAGTAGCAACAAGCACACCCAGTACCCAGACATTGGTTTCTATTAGTATTCTCCAATAAGAGGAATGTGGACTCCTTGGAGAAATTACTGATTCTAAGGCTGAGGTAGAAATGACCTAAAATTAACCATCTGTAGTGCCCTAAAATAGGTAAGTGCCTTTAAAAATTCCTACAATAATGGGAATACATTAAGATACCTCAGAAGCCAACTAAAAGAGTTCCCAATGAGCAAAGCTGGATTTGTTCTTTCAAATCAATAACCAATACCAAATGTTAATTTATTAATTAAATATTCCCAAGGGCCCTCCACTGGAAGGGATTATTCTCCTTTCTTTGAGCATCTACATATAAACTCCATATGTGTAATGGATTGATTACTTGTTATCTGTCATTGTATTTACACAATTTATCTCTGCTATTGGACATGTTTCTTTTAAAAAAATAATTTATTTTGTAAATTGATAAAAGTTGCATATATATTAATCATGTACAACCTGATAAAAGTTGCATATATATTAATCATGTACAACCTGATAAAAGTTGCATATATATTAATCATGTACACCCTGATGCTTTGAAATATGTATAAATTTTGGAAAGGCTAAATCAAAATAATTATCATATACATTGCTTTATATACTTGTCACTTTTTGTGGTAAGAACCCTCAAAATCAATTGTCCCACTGACTTTTAAGAATAAAATATGCAGCTGGACATGGTGGCGCACGCCTGTAATACTAGTGACCTGGGAGGCAGAGGCAGGAGGATCACGAGTTCAAAGCCATCCTTAGCAAAAGTGAGACACTAAGCAACTCAGTGAGACCCTGTCTCTAAATAAAATACAAAATAGGGCTGGGGATGTGGCTCAGTGGTTGAGTGCCCCTGAGTTCAATCCCTGGTACCACCCCCCACAAAAAAGAATAAAATATGCTGTTATTAACTGTGAACATTATGTTGAACAATAAATTTCTTGAATTTATTCCTGTCATCTAACTGAAATTTTCTGTCCTTTGATGACCATCTCCCCAACCTGCCCTCTCCTCCTCAGCCCCTAATAACCATTCTACTCTCTGCTTCTATGAGGTCATTTATCTTTAGATTCTACATATAAGAGATCAGGTGGTATTTGTTTTTTTGTGTCTTGCTTACTTCACTTAACATAATGTCCTCCAGTTTCTTTCTTGCTGCTGGAGATGATAGGATTTCTTCCTTTTTTATATATTTATCTTTTAGTTGTAGTTGGACACAATACCTTTATTTTATTTATTTATTTTTATGTGGTGCTGAGGATCGAACTCAGGGCCTCACATGTGCTAGGCGAGCACTCTACCGTTGAGCCACAATTCCAACCCCTAGGATTTCCTCCTTTTTAAAGGCTGAATAATATTATATTGCATATATGTACATTTTCTTTTTGCATTCATCAGTTGATGGAAACAGGTTGTTTCCATTTCTTGGCCACTGCAAATAGTGATGCAATGAGCATGGGAGTGCAGATGTCTCTTCAACATACTGATTTCATTTCCTCTAGATATATATCCAGTAATGGCCTTGCCAAATCATACAATAGTCATATTTTTAAAAATATTTTTAGGAACCTCTTATGATTTTATGTACTGTACTCTTTTTATTTCTACCAATAGTGTGCAAGGATTCATTTTTCTCCACATTCTCACCAGCACTTGCTATATTTTGTTTTTGATAATAGCCATTCTAACTTGGGTAAGATGGAATCTTATTGTGGTATTTGTTTGCATTTCCCTGATGATGACAGTGGTGTGGTGACAGTGGTATTTTTTTCATATATCTCTTTGGCCAATTGTACACCTTCCTTTGAGAGATGTCTATTCAAATTTTAGCCCATTTTAAATCAGGCTATTAGTTTTCTTGCTATTGAGTTGTTTGCGTGCCTTCAAATATATTTTGGATATTAACCTCTTTTCAGATATATGGATTGTACAAGTTTTCTCTTCCCTCCATTGAGTGTTTCATTTGCTATATAGAAGATTTTGTTTGATGTAATCCCAAATCTCTTAGCAACAAAATTAAGTAGCATTGAAAGATAACTCAAAATTCAAACAAATTTCCTTGAGTTCATTCTAATATAAAGTGGTTGAATAAACAAAAATATGGGGGAGAAATAAATCTTTGCAGAAAAATTCCAAATAATTTCTGTAGATATTAGGATTAAGTTGAAAACCTCCGAGAGCCAGAAAGTGTTTCTGGGAGGGAAGAGGGAAAGCGAGTGTCATATTTCATAGCTCCAAGGGACACCACTTACAATTAGAGGGTATGGAGAAGACTTCAAAAACTAGTCCCCTGATAAAAAATGAAGTAGATCAACCAGATAAACAAGGTTAATATCTCTATTGATAAGTCACATGATAGCATTTGCACTTGATATTATGGGATACAAATGGAAATTTACATATGTGGTCTTCCAACAGCCAACAGCCTACAATCCAAGTATTACCATGAGAAAAAAACTTCAGAGAATTCCCAGTTCAGGGCTATTCTGCAAAATACCTGACCTATACTCTGCAAAACTATCAAGTTCATCAAAAACAATGAAAGTCTCAGCAAACTGTCTCAGCAAAGAGGAGCCTAAGGATACATACCCACTATCATGGGATTTTTACATTTTTAATTTAATTGTATTTTTTGCAGTACTGTGGATTGAACCCAAGGCCTTGTGCATGCTAGGAAAACCTTCTACCACTGAGCTACATCACCACCTGTTTGGCTGGGATATCATGGAACAGAAAAAGAACATTAGGTTAAACCAAGAAAATTTAAATTAAGATATGGACTTTAGTTAGCAATAATGTGTCAATAGAAGTTCTTTAACAAAAATATCACACTAATGTAAGATGTTAATAATATGTACAACTTCATGTAAGATATGTGGGAACTCTTATACTATCTTTACCAATTTTTTGTAAATTTATAAGTGTCCTAAATTTAAAAATAGTTAAATTGGGGCTGGGGATGTGGCTCAAGTGGTACCATGCTCTCCTGGCATGCGCGGGGCACTGGGTTCGATCCTCAGCACCACATAAAAATAAAAATAAAGACGTTATGTCCCCCGAAAATTAAAAAGAAATATTAAAAAATTCTCTCTCTCTCTCTCTCTCTCTCTCTCTCTCTTTCTCTATCTCTCCCCCCCTCTCTCTCTTTAAAAAAATAGTTAAATTTGGTAGAATTTATCCAAGAAATAATTTAGATCTGGTGCTTTGGGGAATAATTGCCCTTTAACATTTTTTCAGTTTCTCATAAGATAATTGGCTTGGTTATGTCTCTATGCTTTGAGAGACAATTTTGATAATTTTTATTGTTGTAGAAAATGAAATTTAACATTCCAGATTTTTCAAGTTTCTTTGTAAAGAGCAATACAGGCTTCTGAGGAATGGAATCAGTAACAGCCCCATGAGCTCCCAACTCAATACCCAAGCCTTTTCTACCTTCTCCAGTTGGGACAACTATATCCTCTCTTTTCAACCTCTGCCTCAGTTCTTCTATTCCAGACTTTCTTTGTTTTTAATTTTCCCTGAAAGAAGTCATTTTTATGACCTGGGTTCTTGAATTCCTATGTTGACTTCCTATCAACACCATCTTTCCCAGCAATACACCAGTACCTGGGAACAGGCTGGCTTTTTTTTTTTTTTTTTTTTTTGTCTTCCACTGGATTCTTTTGCCTAGACTCTACAGAACTGGAGTTTTATACAACCCTACCCCAATATTACCTAATTTTATCATTCAGAGCCATTCCCTATCCTACTCTGATTTCAACCTGTTTCCTAGACATCTGTGCTACTCATTTCATTTTTTATCAGGGGACCAGTTTTTGAAGTCTTCTCCATACCCTCCAATTATAAGTGGTGTCCCTTGGAGCTATGAAACATGACAGTTGCTCTCCCTCTTCCCTCCCAGAAACACTTTCTGGCTCTCAGGGGTTTTCAACTTAATCCTAATGAATGAATCATTATTTGATACCTGCTTAAGTTAAGGTCCTGCCTGGCAACCTTTATAAGTTAAAAGCGAGAATTCTTTCCATCCACAGATTTCTCCCCTTTCTGTTTTCCTTTTTGAAATAATTTATGATTCCAGGGGTCTGTGCTAGGTAGATGTTTCTTGGGGTTTACATGCAAAGATTTCCCTTTCAGTAGAAGGTGACTTAAAGCAGCTAGCAACAGAGAAGGGCAATTTAAGAAAAAGCTGCTAAAACGCAGAAGCTAAAGCAGATTGATTTCAGTTTCCAAGCTGCCCTCCGCAGCTGACCACCAATATATCTGCCTGTCCAGGGATGCTTGAAGGGATTTAGCATTTTGTTTGGGCGTTTGTAGCAAGGATTCTGAGATCATTGCCTTAATAGAAGACACACACCCGGGGGAACAACAACAAACTGCTTTAGCAAAAGAATTTCTACAAACTATTTTCTGAAAGAGACAGCATCCCTTTCAGAGTGACGTATTTTTTCAATAGAGAACTCTGCAATTGTTTTAAGCAATTATTGTTTAAATGTTACTAATTTCTCACCTGGTTCAGGATACATCATGAGAAGATTTGGGATCAGTGAGATGGAGATATTTCTGGCTACCAAAGTTGCTGAGGGAGGTGATAGGAGTTGAAATAGCTACGAGGTGGAGTGGTGGGTTCTATGTTGTATAATGTAAGGAGAGATGGCTAGGGAGGTATCATTAGCATGAATTGTGTTCCCATAAAGAGGATTTCTGTTCTAGGTAACCATCTGTTCTTGTTTGTTTCCAGGGATCTTTTAAAAGTCAACATCCTTGATTTTCTATTACATGAATTCAAGCAGAGTTGGAACTCAACGAGGGCTAGTGACACAAGGAAACTTCCTAGAGGAGGTGGAACTGGAAGTGCTAGAACTAAATCTAATCCAGAATTTGTTCTGCTGGTCTGCTGAATCTGGAGGAATTTTACTAATACAGATTCCTGAGTTTTCTGCTATTTTCTACCCCCCTGGATTCTAGAAGGAACTTAGAAGATTCACTTTGAAGTCAGTATATTCACTAGAAGCTTGGTTGATTAACAGAAGACCTGGTACACAGCAGGAGGGCTACAGATGCTCATTGTCTGTCACAGAAATGAGTTAGAAGTGGAGTCTGGGCATGAGCAAGAAACTGTGGGCCAAAGGAGAATAATGAGGGGGTGGGAAATACTAGATGGGCAAACATCTGGGCATGTGGAACTGCAACCATCTATGATAGAGAAAAATGTTTTAGAAGTCTGGAGAGTTTTTCCAGGGTCTAGATCCCCAAATATGAGTGCCACTGGCTAAAGCTTCCATCTGTAGGCTAACGAGCTTGGTGAAACATGCCCATGGGTTATACTATCAAACTCACCTCTATCTAAATCACAAAAAAACTTGATTGACCTGGACATTTGAGGCTCAGTACTTGCTTTCATATCTCTGGAACAGAGGGGTTTGATTGCTCTATTCATGCAGAATAGCCTTGAATGAGAACTGCCCAACCTGTATCTGGGGTTGTTTGTTGCTTTTGTAGCTTTGGATGCTCAGGGTGGAAGGTGCATAGCTGAGAAGACATTTGGATTTGTGAGTCTGGAGCTAGGATCTTGGGGCTGTTCTGGTGAACTTGGATAGTCACTTAATATAATTATTGCATTAAGAGGGGTGGGTAGCATGCCTCTGCTAGATTTCATTGTGCCCTTTTGTCCTTTTGGTCATAATTCCTTTCATGGCTCTCTCTCATGCAGAAGGGAGATTTTGATTTCTTATACAGATCTTTCAACAGCATGAGTCAGTAGGGAAAGGGTTAATCCCACCCATCATAGTATCTAAATATTATTTTATATGCTTCCCTGTAGGCCTGGTGCCCTCACCTCCTGCTGTTAATCAGAAGTTTTATTATTGTCTCAGCCAATATGCAAAGCACTCACTCCCTCTTCCCCAGACACGCGTCACTGTCCCTAGCTCAGGGCTTCTCACGAAGCCGGTGTTCAGCTGTTGAATAATTTCATGACTTCAGTGCTGCAGTGGCTGCTTGTAAAGGCCAAGTTTTCATTTTCTCAGAAAAACAAAGTGCAATTTAGGTACACTATCACTAGGTGGAACTGGTCTGTTGGAGCAATTTGAGTCCAAGTCCAAAAAAATTTGAGCTCTGGATATGTTCCAGATAAGTTAAGTAGATGGTTCAGGCTTTTTCTAGAATCATAAATAAATCCCTTTATTAAAACTCTTGAACTCTAATTTAGACAGCAGAGTAGATAATTCTTGTAAATGCAATAGGCGCCCCAGGTAGAATCTGTTTGTTACCTTTACTTATTGATAGCTTCCTTTGCCTTCGTCAGCTCAAATGGAATCTTAACTTACAAAAGCGTCTTTTGACAGGTACTTTTCATTCAGTCTTGGAGCTGCTTTGACGTCAAAGCTCCCCAGATGCTTCTCCCTCAATGGCCAGCAAAAGAAGAAGTGTAGGTCTCAGCCACAGGCTGTCTCTCCACCTTAGCTCCACTGTTTGAGCTAATTATAGGGAACAATCTCTTTGCCCACTAAGGAGGAGAAATAGGCTTCACAGAGGTGTGATGGTGCCTCACATCAGAAAAATATACTTTCTTACTTGACACCTTCTAGATTCCCTCCTTCCATCAGTTCTCTGAACCTGCTGGGGGCTGCTGGCTTAATTTCCACAATAGCTGCAGTTAATTAGTATCCCAGGGTAACTGACTTCCCTTAGCAACAGAGGTAACAATGGCTTCAGCTCAAAAATTACCTTAGCTACAGTTTTCTTCCACTGATAAAAACATATTTAATACTCAAACACAAGTTTTGAATGGAAAATTAATCTGATGTTTACTCATCGACAAATATTTATTAAGCCCCTACTGTGTGCAAGTCACAGAACAGACCACTGGGTATAGAGAGTTGAATGTGCTGTGGTCCTTTTCTCTTGTGGAACTCAAAACTGAGTTCAAAAGAGAAGATATGAACTCAAACAAGTGTACTACAGGATAGTGTTAAATATACTGTCTGGTTTGAAGACCTGAAGGTTGTGTGAGGACAATGAGTCTTTAGGACTACATGAGGTGACTTTTGAACTTGAAATTCCAACTGTGGAGGCTGACATTTTAATTTAGCCCTAATTTTGCCACTTCTGTTTGATCTCTGATATGTTATTTAAACTTCATGAGCTTCAGTTTCTTTTCTTGAAAATGTGGAAGACCAAAGTCTACATTAAAAGGCTTATATGATGGTTAGTACATTGACTGGCCAATAGTGGCTCTTTTCATCTTTGGTTCCTCAGTATCAAAAGCTCAGTGGTTTTTACTAGGTGCAGAAGAAGGGATGGAGTTTGTACTTGAAAGGATGTGCCAAGGGCAACTGGGACAGGCTGGGAAGGAAAAGCAGAGGAAATTAGCTTACAAGGAGAGATTGGGTGCAGAGAGAGATTAGATTGGAAAGGTAGCTGAGCTTTTGTCACAAGGACTGTCAGTTAAAATGTTAGAGCTAGAAGGGAGTGTTTCAAAATAATATGGTGATCTGAGCTTTTTATTTGATAGATGACAGAGCTTTCCTGGTCCTGTGTTTCCTAGAATGATTATTTTAATTGTGAAGTAGAGTTTATTTTCAAGTTAAAAGGAAGAGTTAGTACTCAGTTTCATGTGATTTATGATTTCCAACTTCCGTCAAGTACTTTTTCAACAGAGCTTTAAGATACATCTAGCTATTGGCATGTACCCTTACCAACTATACCCCTATTAGAGTCACTAGCAGAGAGAGAACAAGAGGAAGTACTTGCCTGTGTCTGAGCAAGTACTGGAGAAAAGTGAGCAAAGAAGAGATGTTGGAAGAACTAGTTTGCTTCTGCCTCAGTTCCCTGTAAAATGCCAGACTTGGATGCTGTCTATGGCCATCTTCACCTTCTATCTAAAGCAAGGGGAATGTCTGATTGCTGCTAATTATTATATTATCATTGCCATTGCTGTAAATGATGATAAGTCCTAATCTTAGCATTTGCATTTGCACAGCACTACTTGCTCTTTTAAAAGAACATTCAAGTCTGTTTTCTCATTTTCTTCTCACACCAGACCTGGACATTGTTTAAGCACCATCCCCACCCCCATCCCCCTTAGTTCTACAGATGAGGAAACTGAAGCCACTTGGTTCACAACACATAGAGAGTTAATGACTTCCCTCCAATTACACTGTTAATGGATAGAAGAGCCTACGTAGGAGAAAGTGACATTCATGGGTCACTCAAACTCCTGTCTCTAGGAAGACTTGTGTGTCATTGCCCTTCTCTGAGGGACTCCTGGAGATCACACATTATCACTAGCAGCCTTACTACTCCTACAGACCATCAACACTCATCCAAAAAGCCTGAGGCCAGCCATGGTGCTTGGGCTCTTTTCCCACATCTAACCATTCCACAGCATATAACAAATCCTTGACAAATTTCCAATGAGAAAAAAACAAAACAAAACAAAACAGAAACTCAATGCCCTCCATCTGTGAGTTGATGTGGCCAAGAATAGGCCTACTTGAAGAATAATCATGAGACTTAACCCCCTGGCTCCCAAGTCTAGCTGGTATGTTGCCCCTAGAAGTTGTTAAGAGATTTTTTTTAGGGTCTTATAAGTTCCAACCAACAGGCAAACATCATTATTATAATTCAGTAAATTTCCATAAGGAACTCCATTGATAGATGTTGTACATTTTAGATTCTTTTGTTTCATACTGAGCACATAAATAAAATTTTTATCTTATTTTTTCCTACATTTGTGGGAAGAAAGACCTCATCTCCCTTCAAAGAGAATTTAAATGCCAAACAAAATTCCAGCCTCTAAAAAAGGATCAGTGAAAAAAGATTTTTCAAATATATATAATTTTCAATATCTACTGATCTCTGAATAAATTGACATAAATTAAATACCTAAAAGGCACTGTGTACTTTACCTGCATATTTCATCTAATTCTCACAATAACCTTAAGAGGCATGACCTTATCATGTTCATTTTATACATGAGGATACTGGTGGTCAAAGATATTGAACCTGCATTTACAGCATAGAGCCACTAAGAAGGAAATGTGGGACTTTAATACAGGTCTTTTAACTCTAGAGCCAATGTTTTCATAATGTGGATTATGAAAAGTACAAGTACTTTTATGAAAAGGAGCAAGTACAGAAGTTTGTTGCAAAGGTAAAGTTAATTTTTGGTAAAAAACTAGGGAAGCAAATATTCATGAATTAGGAAACATCTTAATTTCAGATCAAAATCACTTGGCCACTTAAAAGTAAAGACTTAATAAATCATAAAGAATTCCACTTAAACTTATTATCTAAAGTGATTAATAAGAATGACATTTCCTTCCCAGCTCCAAATGATAAAATCAATTTGGGAACTTTCCCAATAATTTGAACTTGAAACACTAATCTTAAAAGAAAGCCTATATATCAAAAGTCTTCATAGAATGGCACAAATATAACAGAATCTTAATTTTAAATTTTTATTAAAATGATTTTTCTTTTCAACAGGAGTCAAAAAGCCAAAAAGCTTTCAAATCCATTGAGCCTTCTGCATTTTATTTAAGAGGTTTCATTTTTCAAGCCAAAGCTAGGAAGACAAAACAAGCTCATTTGATTCACACCCCAGAATTGTAATTTCTCTGCTCGAGCCAATATCTAAGTGCCTGTGTTAAGGGCTTCCCATCGACCAGAATGTGTTAATTCATCAATCCACACAACTTGCCTTTGTACTTTTAAAGGGCTCCTCATTTTCCCTTTGGTTAGAATTGCCTGTAAAATGGAGGACACGCTGTAAAACTTAATTTTCAGGTACACAACAAAATATCTTTTTTTTTTTTTGGTATTGGGGAATGAACTCAGGGGCACTTGACTACTGAGCCACATCCTCAGCCCTATTTTGTATTTTATTTAAAGACAGGGTCTCACTGAGTTGTTTAGCCTCACAATTGCTGAGGCTCACTTTGAACTCACAATTCTCCTGTCTCAGCCTCCTGAGCAGCTGGGATCACAGGCGTGAGCCACCATTCCCGGCTCAACAAAATACCTTTAAATAAATATACCCTACACAATAATTGGGATATGCTTCTACTAAGTAATTCACTCTCTGAAATTCAATTTTAACTGGATATCCTGCATTTTTATTTGTTGAATCTGGCAACCTCACCCTTGTTTCATTTTAGATATCCCTGGGGTGTCACCTATAAACTATTTCATTTTCAAGATGCATTATTTGTATGTTTTGTAGTGTGTATGTGTGTGGGGAGGAGTCCCTTCCAAAATTCTGAAGCATACTCTCATTCTTGAGACAATAGCTGTCGATCATTTTGATTAACAAAGTGTCCTCAAAACTACACACACACACACACACACACACACACACACACACACACACACACATTATTTAGTATAAGACTAGCCAGAACAGTTTTAAAGAGGAAAACAAATGGTGGGAGGAGGAGGGAGTTGTTGGGAGAAACATCCCCTGCTATATATTAAAAGGCATTGTAAATCTCTGTTGATGAGAACAGTTTGGTTCTGGTATGTGAGTAGATAAATCAATGCCATAGAATAGAGATTACCCAACTTCCTACCTCAAAATAAGTTGCAGAAATAACAAGAAGTCAAATGGAAAATGCAGTTGTGATGGTACCAGAAAAAAAGCAGAAAGCATTAATTTAATCTTGAAATGGAAAAGACCTTTTTAAAGAAGACATAAAGTCCAGAAAACAGAAAAAAATTTGAACAAATATAATTACTCATAAATTTTTAATTTTTTTCATGAAAAAATACAATAAACAGGCAAAAAGCAATTTAAGAAAACGTCTATGCCTCTGACCAATAGCAGTCCAATGTGAACAATAGCTCTGTCTGAAATAACAGTGCACTGTTATTTAATATGCAAAGGTCTCTTACAAATCAATAGAAAAAAGAGCACAAGCATAAATTTAAAAAATAAGTAAAGGCCATAAGGGGCTAGGTCATTGAAAAACAGCACACGTAGTTGATAAACACAGAAAAAGATGTCAAACGTTACTAATCACTGAAGCAATTAAATTAATAGTAATTGAATTATGTTAAATTAAAACAACAGTAAAACATCATTTCCTTCCATCAGACAGGAAAAGATCAAAAGTTAAATAATATTTAGTGTTGGTTGAGGATAGTAAAATGGGTATTCCATACTTTGGAGGTGGGATTATAAATTGGTACAAATTCTTTGGAGGACAGATTTTGTAATGTCTATGAACATGAAAAATGCATTTACTGTGGACTCAATAATTCTCATTCTAAATATCCATTAAAATACTATAAAAGTATGAAAAGGTATACATGTACAAGGATGTTCATTGCAACACTGTTTGTATTAATGAGAAAATGGGACTAATCTAAATGTGCATTTTAAAAATATGGGATAAACAAATTAGTATATATTCAAATATTGAAATAACATCAGTCAATTCAAGAAATAAAAGTGAACTACATTACTGAAATAAAATTACTTCCAAGGTTAATTTGTTGAGATTGAAACAAACTAAGATTCCCACTGGTGTGTTTAGTTTTGCTTGCTCAGAGAGAGATTGGCTTTCATTGTCATACCTGTTTGTACTCTTTGAAACTTTTTATATGAAATGCAAGTATTACTTTTTCAATAAAAAACCTAATCTATAAAGGATACCTCTTCAAGATCCTTTTTTAAAGCGTGCTTATCTCATCTCTCATTTCTTCTCTTGTTCTTATCTCAAGGTCTATTTGCCAGTTATCATTGTTGTGACAGTTGGGTCCTGCAGGGAGCTGATGATAACTGGTGCCTTGCTCCCTTTCATAACACAGCCCAGCAATCAGCAATTCAATTTCCTTGTACCCGAAAGGCCCTCGGTTAATGTTACCATCTAAGAATGTCACTTCTCCCCACCCCCCCGCCCCGAAACCAAAAATCTCAGGAGGAAGAATATATCCCTCCAACAGTGAAGTTCAGAACATTCTGCATTTCTTCCATAGGAGCAATTTACCACAGACACAATTCTTGGGTTCTTTTCTAACTCTCCAGCAGATGCCGCTCTTGTTATTAGCCCTTTCTGGAATGCCCTCCCTTGCCTAGCTGGTGCTTCTAATCTTATTCCTTTAAGACTCAAGTGAAGTCTTAGTTTTTTTTCTCCAGGTTGAGTTTCATGATTACTTTGGCCCGTTCAAAACACTGTTCTTTCCTTTCTCTAAATTTGTGTATTACTTTCATAAAAATATATTAGATTATTCCAAATAATATTGTTGTAAAACCTTTAAAATGTGAATTACTACTTTACTTTTTACTTTTTTGGTTGAGAGAGAACATTGTATGTTTTAATCACATACAACATGATGTTTTCAAGTGTATATATACATTGTGAAATTTGATTACATCTAGCTAATTAGTACCAGCACCTTTTATCTTTGGTGTTTTTGATAAAAACTATTCTAATGGGTGTGAAGTGCTATCTCACTTTTGTTTAGATTTTCATTTCTCTGATAATTAGTGATGTTGAGCATTTAAAAAAAATCTACCTGTTAGGTATTTGTAAATCTCCTTTTAAGAAATTCCTACTCAAATCTTTCGTCAATTTTAATGGGGCTTTTTTGTTATTCAGTTGTTTGAATTGCTTATTATCGCTGTATATAGTCACAATTTTTATGATGAGAACACACAACATCCATCTCTACAATTTCCAAGAATACAATATATCATCATTATCTATAGTCAACTTACTACACAATAGGTCTCTTGAAATTTATTCTTTCTACCTAACTATAATTATGTATCTTTTTGCTAACATTCCCCATCTTCCCCCACTCCCTAATCACCCCAGCCTTTGGTAAACACCATTCTACTCTATATTTCTATGGTATCAATTTTTTTAGATCCCACATATAAGTGAGATAATGTGGTATTTTTATTTCTATGCCTGGCTTATTTCATTTAACATAATGTCATCCATGTTTACCCAAGTTGCCCAAATGAATGTTTCATTTTTTAAAATGGCTGAATAGTATACATTGTGTGTGTGCATACACACACATGACTTTTTAAATTATCCATTCATCTGTTGATATTTTCCATAATGGTTGTACTAATTCACATCCTTACCAACAGTGTACAAGAGTTTTCTTTTCTCCACATCCTTTCCAGCACCTTTTATCTTTGGTGTTTATAATAAAAACTATTCTAATGGGTGTGAGGTGCCATCTCACTATAGTTTAGATTTCCATTTCTCTGATAATTAGTGATGTTGAGAATTTTTAAGATCTACCTGTTAGGCATTTATACATGTTCTTTTAAGAAATGACTACTCAAATCTTTTGTCAATTTTAATAGGGTCTTTTTTTTGTTATTCAGTTGTTTGAATTGCTTATATTTTTTATATTAACTCCTTGTCAGATGTATATTTAGTAAATATTTTCTCCTACTCTGTATATTCTGTAGCCATTCTGTTGGTTGTTTCCATTGATGTGCAGAAACTCTTTAATTTAATGTAATTTCATTTGTTTATTTTTTATTTTGTTGTGTATACTGTTGATCGAGTGGGATTCATCCCATGGATGCAAAGATGGTTGAACACACACAAATCAATAAATGTCATATGTCACACTAACAGAAAGAAAGACAAAAGAGGTATGATTTCAACAAATGCAGAAAAAGCATTTGATGAAAGCCAACACCTCTTCATGATAAAAACTCTTACAAATTCGATAGAAAAGGAAAGTACCTTGACACAGTAAGGACCATATGTGACAAACCAACTGCTAATATCAAACTGAATGGGGAAAAGTTGAAAGCTTTCCCTGTAAGATCAGGAAGAAGACAAAGATGCCCACTTTCCCCATTTCTATTTGACATAGTACTGGAAACCCTTTCTGGAGCAATTAGGCAAGAGAAAGAAATAAAAAGCATCTTGGTTGGAAAGGAGGAAGTTAAATGGTCTGTTTTCAGATGATATGACTTGATCTTATATAAGGATAATCCCAAAGATTCTAATAAAAATTTAGAACTAACAAAGTTATCAAAGTTGCAGCATAAAAAATTTAAAAACCAGTAGCATTCCTAAGTATTAATAGAGAACTTTTTTAATAGAGAACTTTTTGGAAAGGAAATCAAAGAACACATCCATTCACAATAAGTAAAACAATAATTAGGAATAAATTTAATCAAGAAAATGAAAGATGTCTACAGTGCAAATTGTAAAATGTTAATGAAAGAACTGAAGACACAAATAAGTGGAAAAATATCCTTTGTTCACAGGTTGAAATAATTAATATTGTTATAATGTTAATAGTAGTCAAACCAATCTACAGATTCATATATTCCCTATCGAAATGTCAATGACATTCTACACAGAAATAGAAAAAAATTATACTAGTAGAACAGAGGAAGAGGGGAGGGAGAGGGTAAGTGCTGATGAGTGGTATTGGCCAAATTATATTATTGCATTATGTGCATGTATGAATATATAACAACAGATTGCATCATTATGTATAACCATAATGCACCAATAAAATAAATAGAGAAAAATAAATAAATAAAATAAAATCTTAGAAAAAGATTAAAAAAATCCTAAAAATCTGTATGGAACCACAAAAGATCCCAAATAGCCAAACAATCAATTTTGAACAAAAAGAACAAAGCTGGAGCTATCAGTACACCTGACTTTAAAGTATACTACAAAGCTATACTATCCAAAACATTACAGTACTGGCATAAAAACAGACACATACAACAATGGAACAGAATGAAGAATCCAGAAATAAATTTACGTATTTGCAGCCAGCAGGATTTTGACAAATGTGCCAAGAATATATGCTGGGGAGAGAACAGTTTTTCTTTCCTTTTCTTTTTTTTTTTTAGTGGTAGATGGACACAATATCTTTATTTATTTCTTTTTATGTGGTGCTGAGGATCGAACACAGTGCCTCACATGTGTGAGGCAGGTGCTCTACCACTGAGCTACAGCCCCCAACCCAGAAAGAATAGCTTTTCTATGAATTGCGTTGGAAAAAGAAGAACTCTATACGTATAATAATAAATTGAGACCTACATCTTTTATCATACACAGAAATTAACCAAAAATGGATTAACTGCTTATAAAAGACCTGAAGCTATAAAACTACCTGTACTAGAAGGAAACATAGGGAAAATACTTCATGACATTGGTCTGGATAAGGAGTTCTTTTTTGTACAAAATATTTTTCTTTTAATGTAACTAACACAAAATGGGAATTAACTATATGTCATTGTATAAATGACAATGTCACAACAGGATTCAATTTTTTCCCCAATTCTATCAGACTTCTGAAAAAACTATTTAAACTTTCTCTCTCAATTTCTCCATTTTTATATTGTAGATGGTCATATCTACCATATAGAGCTATCTCATGGACATTGAAAGTAAAGTGACTTGTATCATATCTGCCCAGTACATAACAGATGGTCAATTACTTTGAGCCTAGGAGCACCTTATTCTTTAACCCAACCTGCTTAGTATCAATAAGAAGAGGAACAACAAAATTGGGGTTAATGGACCCCAGAATAAAATTTAATGTGCATTTATAGATTTTTTTCTTTTTTCACTTATTTGGCTTTCTTATCTTATTTCTTCTCTTTTCTTATTTCAAGGTCTATTTGTGTTCTGGCTCTACCACTATCATCTGTATGACACTGGACTAATTAGAGAAATTTTTAGAGCCTGGATTTTTCCATACTAAAGCAGGGTTGATACTGCTTCCTTTTAAGGGCTGTTGGGGAGTTTCAGTGGGATTATGTATGGGAATGTGTAAAGTGTTAAGTTGTAAAGTGCTACAGCAATTTGAAGTGTTCTTATTAAATGTTCATGTAGAGTGAGATTTTAAAGAGAACAAAAGTCTTTGGAGTCCCAATGATTTATTTTGCAGCTCAGATTGATGTGTCACTTTTAGTTGGTTCACAAGCCATACTTCCAGCTGTCATCCATCAACACTTTGGCCACAGCCTGTTCTTGGCTGCCTGTCTGTATGGAATTAGTTATCCTTCCTAGCAGAGCCTAGTTTTCTCCAGACAAAATCCCTTCTTCCCAAGGACAGATATTCTCTCATTGAGTGTTCAACTGACAGACCCCATCTCTTGAGTCTTCCTCATTCTTTCTTGTCCATTTTTCTGTCTTAGAGATGTCGAAACATTTTGTAAAATTCATTCATTCCTCAATTTTGTTTTACAGACATGTATTGGGCACCCACTGTGTGCCAGTTTTGATTACTAAGTTTTCAGCCTACAGAGGTAAATAAGGCACCTTCCCAGCTCTCTAGAATTTCACAGGTAACACTGTAAACAAATGATTTTGTGTAATAAGTATAGCAATAAAAATGTTTACAAGCTACAGGAACAGAAGATTCAGGAAAAACTTCCTAGGTAATGTGTCATTTAAGTTTCACAGGATGACTAGTATTTTGAAAGACAGATAAGAAAGATAAAGATATTCCATGCAGATGATTCAAGTTATCAAAAGGTACAAGACATAAAACAGCACTGAGTATTTACAGAATATATTACAGGATTATGAAGAGTGATGGGAAGAGTGTTGGGAAATGAAGTACAGCCCAGAACATGGAAATCATTGTATCCATGCTAAGAGCCCTAGATAGAACGAACCACACCATGGTAACTGTTTTAAAGAGGAAAGAGGCATAATAATTTCACAAAAGTGGTTGTCAACTCTCACCATGCATGAGAACCACCCAGGAATCCTGAAAAATAATATGTTTAGGGTCTACCCATGAGACTCTTACATCACTCATCTTCATTGAAGAAAAGAATTGGACATTTTATAAATTGTATTCTGGTGTTCTTTTTTTTAATTCTTTTTTGTAGTTGTAGATGGACATCATGTCCTTACTTTGTTTATTTTTTTTTATGTGGTGCTGAGAATTGAACCCAGTGCCTCACACATGCTAGGCAAGTGCTTTACCACTGAGCCACAGCCCCAGCCTTCTGGTGTTCTTAAGGTTCACTTGGGGTTAAGAAAATGAGCATAGAGTTTCTAAAAGATCATTTTTCTTTTAGAGAGAGAATTTTTAATATTTATTTTTTAGTTTTCGGTGGACACAACATTTTTATTTTATTTTTATGTGGTGCTGAGGATCATACCCAGCGTCCGTGCATGCCAGGCGAGCACGCTACCTCTTGAGCCACATCCCCAGCCCCCCAAATAGTCATTTTGATACTCGTAGCATTGTGATTCCCAGAAAGGCAAGGCTAGAAGTGAGCAGACCACTGAGGGATCCAGAGCTATTGAATTAGCCCAGGTATGATAAAACCTAGAAATATGACAACATGTTAAAAGGATAGATTGTTACCTTCCCTAAGAACATTATTAGATGAATAAAAATGGACTGTTTCATAATTTTTCAGCATTGGACATAGGTACTAGATTGATTAATCACTAAGCACTAGCTACTTATTTCTGTTGTTTCCTGTTTTTCTTGCTCCACTCCAGGGAATATTTCTAAGTGTATTTTCATATGTCTTCTTAGAATCCATTGATGAATCCAAGAGGTAGAATATGCATTCAAATATTATAACTTCCAGTAAGAAGAATAAACACACACAGGGGTGGGGGTCAGGGGAGGGAAGAGCAAGCAAATGTGACAAAATAGTGGAGAGTAAGTGTAGGTGGAAGGTATATATTTAGAGGTTTGAAACTTTTCAGTATAAAATATTAATAATCTCCCTGAATTATATACTTTGAAGTGGTTAAAATGGTAAGTTTTAAGTCATATATGTTTTTCCACAATAAAAAAAATGGAAAAATATACAGCTTATGCAGATGAGGGTGAACACAAATGACCAAATGAACTGAGGACCCAAACCTGGGCATGAGAAGAGAGGAGGATATGAAAAGATAGATACACAATCATGATTCCAAGTATTATCAATATACTAGAAGGATGAATGGAAGTTAACTATTTTGTAGTTCTACTTTAGAGTCCAGAATGTCAATTGCACATATACAGTATTCTTTGTCATACCAGCAGTTGGTATGAAAATGTCCTGATTTTTTTCACATGCTCATGGCCTGATGTGAAGCAAGGATGTGACATTGTTGCTAAATAGAATTATATGAGTTGAGATGTCAGGCATAAAGTCTGAATATCGAAAACAATAGAGGTTTGAGTCTAAGAAATATTTGTAAAGATTAAGCAATTGTGTACACCAAGCGGGGGTAACATGTCTACAAGAGAACCAACAATATGGAGGAAATGTAAAAAGTCATCTGAGATATGAATCTGAGAGTTATATTTTCATGAGAAGGTTTGCTCAAAAAGAATGAAGCAGAAAGGTAGATAAATAATCCTTTCCAGAGATATCCAGAAACTAAGAAGCCAAAAAGTAGGGGTGGAAGAATTCATAGGGTTCTAAAGATCTAGACCCAAAGGGTTAACATTGCAAGTTCCCAAGAGCCTGGCCAGCAGCTGTGAGGCAGCCCCACTGCAGCTGCTGTTCAGAGTTTGGCCCCACTGTCTGCCAAAGCCAGGGTAGAACTCTGAAAAGCTAGAGAAGACAAGTCATAAGAGGAAAGTGAGCTTTCTTTTCAAAATCTACAGTTCTAGGTTGCAATTTTTACTATGCCCAGATCATAAATGAGGAAACCAGGCTTAGAACTGACTAAAAATGATATTACTAAGGAATGGCACAAATGAAATTCAAACCAAAGTCATGAGTTTGTGTACTATTTATTAAGATCTACTCATAGCAAGCACTGGGGCTATAAAGGTGAATAATACATGGAATTTGCCCTGAAGAGGTTTATAAATATATTAAAACAATGCAATCAGGGTTAAAATAGAGGTTTTCACATTACATTATAAAGTTGTGTGCTGGAGAACAGTAGCTGAAGTGAAGCTGGACACATGGAGAAAATGATAGAAAGAGTTATCTGGAAAATTGATTTGGGCCCAGATTGTGTTGGCCTGAAAATGCTATGCCAAATTGGGTGGACTTTGTATTGTATACAGTGAAGAATTATAAACATTTCTAAACAAGAGGAACTGCATGGTCAAATCCATTTAACTCGATAAGTCTAAGAGCAGGTGGAGGATGAACTAGAGGGAGCTGGGAATAAAGATAATGAAAGTGACTATTGCAAAAACCCATATGAGAGACAATAACAGTAGAGACGTAGAAGTATGGGGATAAATAGTTGTGAGAGCTTTTTTCAAGGTAGAATCGGATTTTGTGACTGATTAGACGAGGTAAACATGAGAAGTAGATGTTGATGCTGAATTGGTAAAACTTTAGACAATTAATGGAAATGGAGATCAGTAAGAAGGCCAGGTTGAAAGATTCAGAGTTAGAAGATATTTGGTTTGGGATAAATTGATCTTCCAGATGACTCTCTGTACCAGAAAAAAATTTCCAGTAAGCAGTTAGAAACAGAATTAAATTTGAAGAACAAAATTTGAGCTAAAGTTAGGAATTCAAGATCTGGTTAGAGCTAAAACAGAAGATTGAAACAGTCTGTTTTAGAAAGCATAGAGAAGTGAAGAGAAGGGGAGTGGGGGAGAGAGGAAGGAAAATGTGAGGAAGGAAAGGAAGTCAGGGACAATGACACATAATAGGGGCACAACACGTGTACTTGTAAATTAAACTAATGTACAAATAAATGAATAAAGAATCCCCAAATTAGGGGCTGGGGACGTGGCTCAAGTGGTAACTCGCTCGCCTGGCATGTGCGAGGTGCTGGGTTCAAGCCTAAGCACCACATAAAAATAAAAATAAACATGTTGGGCTGGGGGTGTGGCTCAGTGGCAGAGTGCTTGCCTAGCACGTGTAAGGCACTGGGTTCAATTCTCAGGACCAAATACAAATAAATTAATAAATAAAAATAAAGGTATTCTGTCCATCTACAACTAAAAAACATTTTTTAAAAATTGGTGAGAGGGCTGGGGTGGTGGCTCGGTGGCAGAGTGCTTGCCTTGAACATGTGAGGCACTGGGTTCGATCCTCAGCACCACATAAAAACAAATAAACAAAATAAATATATTGTGTCCATGTATAGCTAAAAACATATTTTTAAAAAATTGGCGAGAGAGGGCTGGGGTTGTGGCTCAGAGGTAGAGCACTCACCTAGCATGCATGAGGAGGCACTGGGTTCAATTCTCAGCACCACATAAATATAAAGATATTGTGTCCACCTATAACTAAAAAATAAATATTTAAAAAAATTGGTGAGAGAAGTAGAACCTCCAAAAGGGGTCATGTGTATCAAGGGAGAATAAAGTCTAGATACTACAACTGAATGAGAAAGAACTGAAAGCACAGTGGGAGACTGCTTCGATAAACTTGAGATGTAGCTGTGGGTCTGAATTCAGTTTTTCATGGTAGCAAAATACACAAGATTGTCAAGAAACTCCAGAAATATCAGAGAAAGAGCGTAGTAATACTGACCATTGAACAGTGAAACTTCCTCTAAAGGAGGGTATATGGAGCTGGAGTTTAAAGATGAAAAAGCTTGAATTCCTGAAAGGAAGGGAAAGGAAAAACATGTAAACAAATTGGTCAGCACTACGTTTTAAGTGTAGAAGCTTGATTTCCATTGTGCAGATATTAACAGTGGTGGGATTTAAAAAGGCAAGGGCTTGTAGGAGGTCACAAAATTGGCCCCTTCTCACATACTGGTTTCTTCTCTGGCCATGGGATCTCTCCCTCTTACCTATGTTCCTGCCTTTGAGATGCCATCTGCTATGACACGACCCAGCCAAGAGACCCTTACCAGAGCTGTTGCTATTCTATCTGGACTTCCAGCCTCCAAAACTGGAAGCTAAATAAACCTTTCTGTTTGTTTGTTTGTTTGTTTTTGTAGCATGGATTGGACCTGGGGGTGCTTAACCACTGAGAAATATTCCCTAGCATTCCAACCCCCTTTTTTAAATTTCAAGACAAGTCTTCATTAAATTTCTTAGAACCTTGCCAAGCTGGTGAGGTTCGCTTCGAACTGAGGATTCTCCTGCCTCAGTCTCCTGAATCGCTGGGATTACAGGAGTGTGCCACCATGCACGGCAAGCCCTCTCTCGCCAAGTGTCTAGCCTCAAGTATTCCATTATACTATCAGAAAAAGAACTAACACTGACAGCTTAAGGACACAGTGGCTGAGACTGACTTAATGAGAATGAGAAGTTGTAACATTCTAAAGAAAACCTCACAGATACCTTCTGACACCATCACTGACCCAATGTTCCAGTCTGATCACCAGGAGATTGCATTATCAGTTAGCATTCTGATCTTCTTTTCTCCTACCAGGTTCTGCTCCTCAACACTTACTCCAGGGGCCAGGTAATAGAGTTAGGATGGTGAGTTCTCTTGTTCCTCATAGCTTAATCATATCACTTCACACGGATTCAATGCAATCTTTACTGGCTAAAATTCCACTGTGGATTTGTCAATATGACCAATGTGAAGGCTGGAAATAATTTGGAGAAGGTTGTGGCAGGAGAGCCTTCAATGTCAGGGTGTGAAATTGGAACTTGATTCTGTAAGAGTGGGGAGCCATGTGAATATATTGAGAAGGAAATGATAATATGTTTTAGAACTGAGAAATGGAAATACAACTTTGGTTTTGAGGGTCCTTATCGTTTGGCTTTGTATTATTACTTGAAAGCTATAGCATGATTGGATCCTAGATCAGACTGATTTTTTGTCTATTCCAAGACAGAAGTTACAGCAAGGAAGAAAGACAAGAGTAGAGGATCTGATACGCCTGGTTTCTTTATAGTCCCCTGGTCTCTGCAATCTTCTCCAAGCTTCACTCAATTTCATTATCATCTCCCATAATTTGTTAGCTAGTCCTTCCCACAAGGAACTAAAACTGATCCATAAATGTGGAATCCCAAAACATTCTAATGCCATAAGAGATCATTAAGGTTGAATGGAGACATTAGAACTAGGGTTGACAATTTCAAGTGGAAACCCTTACCAAACAAAGGTAGGATACTTACCTAGAAAATCTATCAAATTATTAAAACCTACCAAATTCTGCCCAGATCACTGATTTCTGTGTTGTGTTTTTTTTGCTTTTTGTTTTGGTAACAGGGATTGAATCCAGGGGGTGCTTAACCACTGAGTCACATCCCCATCCCTTTTTATTTTTGTTTAGAGCCAAATTGCTAAATTGCTTAGTGCCTCACTAAGTTGCTGAGGCTGGCTTTGAACTTGTGATCCTCCTGCCTCAGCCTCCTGAATTGCTGGGATTATAGGCCTGCACCACCATATCTGGCTTCCTTTATTCTGTGTTTTGAGAGTTCCCTTTGAGGTGCATTGTGTAGGGCATAAGAGAAAAATTCATTTTCAAAGGGATGACTGACCCTTCTTTAGTTTATCCTCCTGTCTTCTGACTGTTCGTTCTCTCATATACATCATCATAATGGGAATGTAGTCATGGTCACCTTCATTGAACTCAGTCTCCATTGATCTGTCTGCCCTGCATATATTTCTGCTTTCACCTTTTTCCAAGCTCAGAGTATTAGCAAACATGTTTCTCAAGCATGATACTATGCTTCTCTGGGTCTTGAGGCACAGATGAACTTCTTTGGCATCTTCTCTATCACAGAGTTCTTTCTCTTATCATCAATGGCCTGTGAAGACTATGTCACTATCCATGACCTTTTGTTTTCTCCAGTCACAAGTACAAAAAAATCAATTAGCATTTGGTTGAGGAAACTCTATATTAGGGCTTTTGACTCAGTGGTCCCCCCAGCTCTTCCATTCTACCTCTTCTACTTCAACTCCTATTTGTGCTCACTTAGGCATCCATTTCTAATACATATCTTCACTGATAAATGCCTTCCAGCTTTGAATTCCCTGACTTCATTAACTCCTATAACACTGTTCTCAGTCTGTGCTATAGAAATATCTGCCACCATCCCACCATCTTGAAGTGCTTCCTTCCTGGGAAGAGACAGAGTTACTGGTTCTACACTGATTGTTCCATGAGAAATCCAGAAATCTGAAAGATGAAATTTTGAGACATGTTTTTCCCCAGAATTCTATTTATTGTCCTTTTCTTACAGTTCAAATGAATGCTCATTAAATGTTTTGGGGTGTAACTAGAAAAGTTCATTAAAAGTAAACAACAGGGCTGGGGTTGTAGCTCAGTGGTAGAGCACTTGCCTTTCATGTGTGAGGTACTGGATTTGATCCTCAGCACCACATAAAAATAAATAAAGATATTGGGTCTATCTACAACTAATTTTTAAAATTAAAAACATTTTGTACATATTCCCTTAATGTGGACTATGTGTGTATTTTATGGAGTTTGAAGAAGTAACACATTTCACACAGAGGCATTCCCTTTAATCCACTACCAGCAATGAGAGATTTGAAGATTTGATTGATGGCAAAAGGTGTGTTCAAATCTTTGTTACCAAGATGTCAATGTGCAAATAAGGATCTGTTTCACTAAGACTCAGAAATCTCTACATGACCTGTATATGTACAAACTTATACTATCTCCTCAGTGGCTTAGTTTGTTTCTTATACATCATGATCTTATGGAACAAAAGTCATTTTATGGGAAATTGAGGCTCAGAAAGGTTAAATCACAAGATCCCAGATGATACACTAGTGGAAATGTAGTACCACTGAGATTGTACTTTCCTATGTATTTCCAGAGCTTGTGCTTTCCTGCTACATATTTGTGACCTGAGACAAGGAAAAGTGCCATCAAATGGGAATTAGCTTGGTGGTATATCATTAATATGAGGCTTTAAAAGAGCTTAAAATTTTAAATAGCTTGATTGACCCATGCTTACTTCTGATAGAGATTATGAGAATCTTAAACCTCACATACAGCAACAAGGCAGTGTGCTTTTTAAATCAACAATTTGCAGCCAGAATGGGATGTTTATTTTAGCTGTTGTGAAATAAAACTCCTACATATCTTCAGTCATAATGGAAGTCAGTGGGAAAATATGGTTTTATATATGGTAGACTATTCACTTTATACTCAACTTGTTATGAATGCACTGAATCTATAAGCCCTGCATGACTGGTACCCGATTTCCTACTGCAATCACTTACACATTTCCTTGTTGTACAATAAATTTTAAGCTTACCAGTCCCCATTCTATGGTAGCATACTGAATGACTCAAGCAAGAGGCACTGCATAAATGTCCAATGACTGCCTCCCTTACTCATGTTTCCATATTTCCTACCCCCTTTCATTTTAGCACTGGAAGACCTCATCTACAATATGGCAATCACATTCACCTTGACCTCACTTGAGTTCATGATTTAGCCAAATGCCAGCATACCTTTTACAACCATATGCATTTGTCTGAAACTTTGAGAGCCTTTAGAGTAGAACTTTTTTTTTTTTTTTTTGCTGAGTAGTGCACGTTGGCTAATCACTCACCCATTACATTATTTCCATCTTTGCACTATTATGAATAAAATTTCTATTAATAATTGGGTCCAGATTTTTCCCTGAATAAAGTTTTCATTTATCTAGGAAAAATGACCAACATAGCAACCACTTACGTTTATGCTAAGGGTATATTTAACAGAACAAGAAACTTTTGGTTGGGCTGTTGGTATAGCTCAGTTGGTACAGGGCTTGCCTTGCATTCACAAGGCCCTGGTTCAATCCCCAGCACCATAGAAAAGAAAATAAACTTCTGGTCTGTTTTTTAGAGTAGTTGTGTCATTTTACATTCCCAAAAGCAATGTATAAGAGTTCCACTTGTTCCACATCCTCACCAGCACTAGTATTCCAGCAGTTTTTTAATACTTTTATTTTATTCATTTATTTTTATGTGATGCTGAGGATCGAACCCAGGGCCTCACACATGCGAAGCAAGTGCTCTACTGCTGAACCATAACCCCAGCCCCTGTATTCCAGCAGTTTTTAAAGATGTTTTGATAGATGTGCAGTGTTATCTCATTTTTTTTTTTTTGTACCAGGGATCAAACTCAGGGGCACTTTACCACTGAGTCACATCCCTATGACTTTTTATTTTTTTATTTCTATTTAGAGCCAGGGTCTCACTGAGTTGCTTATGGCCTTGCTAAGCTGCTGAGGCTGGCTTTGAACTTGCCATCCTCCTGCCTCAGCCTCCTGCCTCAGTGGCATGTGCCACTTTGTCCAGTCTCATTTGGTTTTAATTTGCATTCATCTAGTACCTAACCGATGCAGAACATCTTTTCCTGTACCTATTTGCCATCTGTATATATTCTTCAGTGAAATGTTTGTGTCTTTTGCCCTTTTTCTAATTGGCTTATTTTTTATATTAAGTTTTCAGTTATTTACATATTTTGGATTCAAGTTCTTTCTTGTATATATGAATTGAATATTTTCTTTCAGTCTATACCTTATCTTTAATTTTCATGACAGTACCTTTGATAAGGGAAAATTTCTTAATTTTAATAATGAAATATTTAATATCTTTTTTCTTTTAGGTATTGTGTTACTAGTTTCTATTTTAAGAACTTTATTGAGCCCAGCATGGTGGTGCATGCCTATAATCCCAGCAGCTCTCCAGATTGAGGCAGAGGATTGCAAGTTCAAAACCAGCCTCGGCAACTTAGTGGGACCCTAAACAACTTAACAAGACTCTGTCTCAAAATAAAAAGGGCTGAGGATGTGACTCAATGGTTAAGTATGCCTAGATTCAATCCCCAGTACAAAAAAAAGAAAAAAAAAGAACTATTTTGCTAAACTCTGGTTATGTAAATTTTCTCCTATGTTTTCTAAAAAGTTTTAAAATTTTGGTTTCATATTTTTGTATTATTTTGAATTAATATTTGTATAAAGTGTGAGTTGAGGTCAGTTAATATTTTTTGCATATCCTTGATTGCTTGTTTTATTTGTTGAAATGACTACTCTTTCTCCAATGAGTTGCTTTACATCTTTTTTGCAAGATAAGTGACTGTATTTTTTTTAAATAAATATTTTTTTTAAAAGAGAGAGAATTTTTTAATATTTATTTTTTAGTTTTCGGCAGACATAACATCTTTGTTTGTATGTGGTGCTGAGGATCGAACCCGGGCCGCACGCATGCCAGGCAAGCGTGCTACTGCTTGGGCCACATCCCCAACCCCTCACTAACTCACTTTTACAATAAGTTTTAAAACATAGTAATATGAATCCTCCAGTTTATACTTTTTCTAAACATTTGTTTTACCTATTTTATTTTCCTTGTCCATTTGTATATGTCTTAGAATTCAGAGTTTTAGGAATTCTTATTGCCTATAACAATGATCACAAAAAAATATGCTGGAATATTTATTTCCAGTGCATTAAATCTATAAACCACTTTGTGAAGTGTCGCGACCCCTCGCCAGCAAGGGAAACACGACACAGGATTCTTCTTTCAGCAGTTTACTCAGGACCTTTGAATCATGATGAGAAAACAGGAACAAGAGAGCGAGCGGTAGGTCTGCCCTAGCTTAAGTACCCAGTCCCGCCAATGAATTAGCACCACGTGGAGAAGTCTAATAGGTGCAGCGCAGCAGAAGCAGGCCAGAGCCCAGCCCCACAGCCTTACAAGGAGTTGTTTACCTCTAACAACTCTAACCGCTAACGAAGCGGAAGCAGAGACCAGCGCCATATTCAGGGTGCGGTCGCTGGCTCCCAACAGTGAAGAACTGACACCTTTAATATGTTGAATCCTCCATTCCACCCTCAGTATGTCTTACCACCAACACAGGTCTTCTTTTATATCTCAGGGGCACTTTACCACTGAAAAATGTCAGAATCTCCTTCCATTGTATCAATATACCATTTTTTCATTATCTATTCCTCTATCAATAGACATTTGGTTTTCTTCTATATCTTGGTTATTATGGATAGTGCTACAGGGAACAATTCTTTTGGGTACATACCCAGAAATAAGATTGCTGGATCACATGATGGGTATTTAAAAATCATTTCAGGAACCTCTGTACTATTTTCTATACCAGCTACAACATTTTATTTTCCCACCAACATGGTACATAGGTTCTAATTTTTCCATATTTTTGCCAACACTTGTTATCTTTTGTTTTGGGATATGGTGTATTTTCTTTTACATTCCATTCTAAATATTTACTAATTTATTTTGAGATCTTCTCTTTAGTCTATGGACTTTTTTTGGTACATTGCTTAATTTCCAAATGATGGGATATTTTCTTTATATCTTTCATTGCTTTGCAGTTTAAATCAATTATGTTCAGAAACCATACTTTATGCTACGTCAGTTATTTTCAAAATGTTAAGAAGTTGTGAGTCAGGGCTGGGGATGTGGCTCAAGCGGTAGCGCGCTCGCCTGGCATGCGTGCAGCCCTGGGTTCGATCCTCAGCACCACATACAAACAAAGATGTTGTGTCTGCCAAAAACTAAAAAATAAATATTAAAAATTCTCTCTCTCTCCCTCTCTCTCTCTCTCTAAAACAACAACAACAAGAAGTTGTGAGTCATTTTGATGCTAACAATTTTACTCTCAGAGTTTCACATAAGGTAATACAATGTCTGAAACTATTTTACCCCCAAGAATGAAATACTTTTAATTGTATTACATCCTTAATAATAGAATATGCTATTTACTGAACACTATTTCAGTGATGGCCAAGATTCTGTTAAAAAACAAAAAGTGGGATTCAAGGAAACAGCCTGCTTTTTTGTCTATCCCAACAGCCCTTAACCATTGAGAAAAGATCACTAATTTATTATTGTACTGAGTGAAAGATCCAAATTCTTCCTCAGACCATGTGAGGAATTGGTAAGTATGGTTAAGCATGGTTCTTGTGAACAGGAAACAAGAAAAGGAACTCACTATCACATAATTCACCGCACTCCAATAAGAATGGCTATTATCAAAAAGACAAAAGATAGGGGTTGGGGCTGGGGCTCAGCTGTAGTACACTTGCCTGACATGTGTGAGGCACTGGGTTCGTGTATAAATAAAATAACATAAAGTTCTATCAGCAACAAAATATATTTTTTAAAAAGATAAAAGATAGCAAGTAATGATAAGAAGTGCAAAAAAAGGAACCCTTGTATTTTATTGGTAGGAATGTAAATTACTACAGCCATCATAGAAAACAGTGTGGAGGTTCCTCAATAAAATAAAAATAGAACTACCATATGATCCTGTAATCCCACTCCTGGGTATATTTAAAAAAAAATAGTATGCCAAAGAGACATATTCGCTGCAACACAATTCAGAATTGCCAAGAAATAGAAACAACCTAACTGACAAATGGATGAAGAAAATGGTTCATATACACAATGAAATACTATTCAACTATTAAAAAAAATAAAATATTGGGGCTGAGGCTGTGGCTCTGTGGCAGAGCACTTGCCTAGCATGTGTGAGGCACTGGGTTCACTCCTTAGCACCACATAAAAATATAAATAAAATAAAGGCATGCTGCCCATCTACAACTACAAAAAAATTTTTTTAATGAAATTTTGAGGCTGGAGTTGTGGCTCAGTGGTAGAACACTCGCTTAGCATGTGTGAGGCCCTAGGTTTGATCCTCAGCACCACATAAAAATAAATAAATAAAATAAAATAAAGGTGTTATGTCCAACTACAACTAAAAAGTAAAAAAAAAAATTAAATAAATTTAATTGTTTGTACAACAAAGACGTTGCGTCCGCCGAAAACTAAAAAATAAATATTAAAAATTCTCTCACTCTCTCTACACAGATGGAACTGGAGGTCCTTATGTTAACTGAAATAAGCCAGGCACAGAAAGACAAACACTGCACAATGTAATTCATATGTAGAATCTAGAAAAGCTGACCCCATAGAGTTTGAGAATGTGGGCTGGGGAGGAAAGGTGAGAGGTTTATCAAGGGGCAGTAATTTACATTTAGATAGGAGCAAGTTCTATTGTGCTGATGGGCTGTAGGGTGACTATAGATAATAATGAACTGTACGTTTTGAAAAGCTAAAAGAGAGCAGTGTTAATGTTTTTACCATAAAAAAAATGTTGAATGTGTGAGATGTTTAACCTGATTTAAGTGTTGTACAGTGTATACATGTATCACAATATCACATGGTACCCCATAAGTACATGTAATTTATGTTTTGTTTACCAGTTTAAAAATTAACTTAAATTAAAAAAATAAATTAGCAATTCTCAACTCTGGCAGTACCTCAGAGTTAACTAGGAAGCTTTTAAAAAATATGGATACCTGTGCACTGCCCCCAGACCAGTTACACCATAATTTAAGAATGAGGCTTAGGTATGATATTTTCTTAAGCTTCCCAGTGATCTAAATTTGCAATTAGTGTTGAAAACCATTATTTTTAAAGAAAAGTACTAATCAAATGAGAAAAAAAGTTTTTCTCACTCCAGTCAAAATGGCAATTATCAAGAATATAAATAATAATAATAAATACTGGCAAGGATATGGGGGAAAAGGTACACTCCCACATTGTTGGTAAGACTACAAATTAGTTCAACCCCTCTGAAAGCAGTATCGAGTTTCCTCAAAAGACTAGGACTATAAGGACCCTATGACTCAGCTATCTCACTCCTTGCTATATATCCCAAAGACCTAAAATCAGCACAGTATCAGGACACAGCCACATCAATGTTTATAGCAGCACAATTCACAATAGCCAAATTATGGGACCAATCCAGATACTCATCAACAGATGAATGCAGAAAGAAACTATGGCCTATAAACACAATGGAGTTCTACTCAGCTATAAAGAAAAATGAAATTATGGCATCTACTGGTAAATGGATGGAACTAGAGAATATCATGCTTAGTGAAATGAACCAGACTCAGAAAGTTAAGGGTTAAAGATTTTCCCTCCTTACAGAAGCTAGAGCAAAGTCCGGGGAAACAAAAGGAAGGGGCATACTTACAGACAAAGGGAAGATCAATGGAGATTTTTTGCTGGAAAAAAAAGGAGATTGCAGGGGAGGGAGAAGGGACAGGAAAGGAGATGAAATGCAGAATAAATATTCCAAAATTGTGCTATGTTTATGTATAAATCTACCATAGTAAATTCCACCTTTATGTGCATCTATAAGCCACCAATTAAAAAACTATAAATAAATAAAAGACCAGTAGAATAGAAGAAAGGGAACGGGGAAGGAGAAAGGGTAAGAAAGAAAGGGGAAGCACTGGGAAGTGAATTGGAACAAATTATAATTCATGCTTGTATAATTGTCAAAATGCACTCCAATGTTACCTATAACTATAATGTACCAATAAAAAATTAGAAAAGACTGGAGTTGTGGCTCAGTGGTAGAGTGCTTGTCTCACAAGTGTGAGGTACTGGATTCAATCCTCAGTACTACATAAAAATAAATAAAGGTATTGTGTCCATCTACAACTAAAATTCTTTAAAAAATTAGAAAAGAAAATGATTTCAGTGTGCTATGGCATTAAAAGCATTAATTGAAGAGTCAGAAGGACTTTGTAACATTCCTGGCTTAGTTGCATACCTGTATGATCCTAGAACTACTTACTTTATTTGGGCTTCACTTTCTTCATCTGTAAAGTAAAAACAAAAACAGTACCTATTTTATAGGGTTGTTATAAGAAAAACATAAAATTATGTGGTTGAATTTAGCACAGTTCTTTGTACTGATTGGCTCAATAAATCTTTTTAAATATGGAACATGAAATTGCAACTTATGAGCTCCACAATACCATTTTAGAGCCAGGGAAAAGTAGAAAATCTAATTTGAGACAGTAAATGTCCAGGATGACATCATAAGTAAGGAAGGACAGTTATTTCAAGGAGGACAGTAAAAACCTCCATGTTCCAGGTTCCATGAAGATGAATCTTTTGGCCTCATTCACTGCAGACTGATGAAAGGACATCCCCAGAATCTGTCCCCGTCTAGGTGACTCCTCAATCAAGTCATGAGCATAGCAATGCAGGAAAACAGGAAACACATTTGACTATCATCAAGCCTGTTTCTCACGTCCTCCCAAAATGCACAGCACAGATGGAGAAACAAATTAACATTAGAAAGGTCACCCGCTTTGACTTTGTGAGGACGGAAATGCTCTCAGCTAGGCATAAATCCACAGTCTTCACAATGTAGAAGACTCCTTCACTGCCCCCATCCAATGGTTAGGACTGGTATGTGCTCACCAACTAGTAAACACCTAGGAGAAAAAAGCAGGGTCTGCACTGACGCTGTGGTTTGAATTCCAATCAATTAGGCACTTTATGTCTTCGTCAGGACTTTGCTTCTGGCCACTGAAAGACCTTTGGAGTTTGAGAACTTGATACTGCACAGGGCTGGGTGCCCAAAAGATATTGCATCTATAATATTCAAATGTCTACAGGCAGTGAAATGGAGAAAGACATCCCCATTAATATATCACAACATGAGAGAGATCCAGGTCTGTGGATGAAAACATTTGGGCACCAATTTGGTCTGCTGATACATGACCTCATTCATCCCTGAGCATTAACGAGTTAGCCTTTAAGTTGTTATCCCATAACCTCCATTTCAGCAAAAGCTGCAGATGCGGGGAACAGAATGACTCATTCTATCCTGGGAGGTGGTGATGCCCCAAGATAATTAAATTTGGGGACAGCGTTCTTCAATATGCGGAGTTAGCCCATCATGCCACAGCAGAAGCTCATAAACCGGTTCAAATATCACCTAATGTACTACAATTTAGCTTGAGAAAGGACAATTTCTCTACTTAAAATGGCTACAAAATTCTGCATAGTCAAGCAATAGAATTAAATGAATCTGTCCACAAGGGAGATGTTTATAAAGTCTACTTTTTAAACAATTTTCTTGCCTCACAATCAATAGTTTAAGCCTCTTAAATGCACAATAACACTTATTTTCCCTAAAAGCTGATAATGAGCCAGCACTGAAGAGATTGAGGTCACTTTTGCCTTTCAAATATGTGTGTGTGTGTGTGTGTGTGTGTGTGTGTGTGTTTGCACATGTAAGCACTCAAACATGTGCATGTGTGTATGTACTGGGGAGAGGAAATTGAATGTGTATCAAGGATACTATTAATTTACTATTGATTTTTATATCCCAGCTCCTAGTACAATGATAGATACATGATAGATGTTTAATAAACATTTATGGAATTGAAAAAATAAAACAAGAAATAGAAACAAGTCTTCCACAACCCAAACCTGATTTGATAAAAAATGGAAAAGTATGGTACAAGGCAACTGCCCACCACATCTGCCCCAGGTGCAATAGTATTATATTAGAACACTGAGTGGCACTCGGAAACTTTATTGACCACATAAACACTAATTAAATAATTATTTGATTTTTAAAAATAATATATAGTTTATAATCAGAGTAAAGGGTTGTATAAACAAGTTGATATGACAGATCATAAAATGAAATATATCCTTACCCTCATCTTCTATTTTGACCATTTTGCACATAAATTAGTAGAATCCCTACAATTTGTATTTTAATCATGGCTAAGACTTTTAAGATGATTAAGTTTGAATTTTAGATAAAATGTTTATAGAACAATATATCTCATAGTGAATTTTATCCTTCCGATTTTTTTTTTCTGAAACATTTTGGGAGTAACTACAGGTCCCCAAACTCTCACTATGAATCAGTTAAAAAAAAAAAAAAAAAAAAAAACCTCATTGGTGATAGTGATAGCTCTACTTACTGCCCCAGTCACCTTTTTTTTTTTTTTAAAGAGAGAGTGAGAGAGAGGGGGGGACAGAGAGAGAGAGAATTTTAACATTTATTTATTTTTTCTTAGTTCTGGATTCGAACCTGGGCCGCATGCACGCTAGGCGAGCATGCTACCGCTTGAGCCACATCCCCAGCCCCCCCCCAAGTCACCCTTTATGTCACAGATGATCAGCCCCTGGGCTTACTTTCCTGGGCATCTCAGGAGACCAGTCAAGAAGGCAGAAACTTTGCTATATCAATTATTCTGCCAATTACAGAGAAATGGCCAACCCCAGAGGGGGAAGTGGGGTAAGATTATAACTTGTAGCTTAGTTTCAGAGGCTTTGCAGTTGTGACCTGCAAACTTTTCTGTGCCTGCCAAGGGAACATCTGGAAAGATCCCAACCACCAAAGCCAGCCTGAAGCATTCTGGATGAGTACAAAAACAGGAAGTGTCTAGTGAATACTCTCAACTTCTAGAGACATTCAAAGAAGGAAGGTGAATGATAAAGGACAGGGATGCTTGTAGACATGAGTTTGAATGGCTCACATATCCAGTCATCCCAAATCAGCCTCTACATGGGCCTTAATTCTGTGTAGAATGTAGAAATTTATTCCTGCCTTTGTCACCAAGCATCTGAGTGCAGCCTAGATGCATGTATGGCTGACTTCTCACTATTCTGATTCCAGTTTTTAATGTTACCTCCTCAGAGAGGCTTTCTCTGTCTCTCTAACTCAGTGTTGTTTCTCCAACTCCAAGCTTTCTCTATTTTCTCAATTTGTTTTACTTTCTTTATAATTAATTTTCTTACTGTATAAAAACAATCTATGGTTTTTTAAGTTGTTGTCCATATTTTCCTTTAGATTTTAAAGTCCATCAGAGTAGGGACTAAGTCAGTCTTGCTTGCTGTTTTACACTGACTAACATACACCAAGCACCTAATGAATATTTGTTGAATGAAGGAATGTATGTATGCCCAAGGACAGTGCACTTAACATTTCTGTAGCTTGGATTTATCATCTGCAAAATTAAGGGAAACCACCTTGATTATTTTCAAGATTGTAATGATGAAAATAAAGGATAGTTTTGTGAATGCTTTGAAAAATCTTTAATAATCCCCACTTATAGTATATTGTATTTTAAAAAGACAGTGTGGATAAAACAGTATCATTGGGATATTGCAGATTTGTGTTTGGATGTAGATCCTGCTATTTGACCCGCTATGAGAGCTGGAGCAAGGCTTTAGAATTTTCCAAGTCCCTGTGGTGGTCTGATTTGTAAGATGGGAATGATCCTGTAATTGTAGAAGTTGGGGAGGGCAGAGATGGGAGGTTAGCACCCCTGGGTTCAATCCATGGTACCGCCCAAAAGGGAATGATAATAGTAGTTATTACTTAGAATTGTTAGAAGATTAAGTTAAATGATTCATGTCAGTCATCCCATGCAATTTGGAGCACCTACTAGGTACTTTGTTAATAGTAGCTATTACACTATTTGGGATAATATTTTAGTTTGTATCAACTAATACTGTACACCATGGAAATTTCAGTTCTCCAAGATGGCCATAAAAGCAACTTCAATGGAACATCTACCAAAAGAAGACAGACAAAGCTTCAGACAGAACAGAATGGCACCAAGCATTTTACTAAAGTTGCCAGAGGCCAATCTTCTTTTCTCTCTGAGGGTCTGATGGGGAAGACACAAGAAGATGGAGGCGACTGTGAAATCCAAGGTGGGCTTGAAAGTATCAGGGTAGCACCCAGGGAATGGGGGCCTAGGAACAGCAATTTAACAATTGTGGTAGAAATTGTCTTCAGTTGATTTGGCTATCCCAGTGCATGATCTCTGTGTATCCACCCAGACTATATTTACAGTTTACAAAATATTTTTCTACAAGCTCTCATCTTTGCAACAAATCTGCGAGATTAAGAGAACAAGTGTTATTATTCTTATTTTACAGATGAAGATCCTATGACTCAGAAAGGATTTTTTTAAAGGCTACAGAGCTGAAATAGTATGTATCAGGACTCAGACTTGGGTATTCTGACTTGGAATTCAATGATATAAATCCTCTGTGCAATGCTATAGTTTGTCCTTCACTATCCTATCTTGTAACAGGAACAAACAATATTAAAATAAAGTATTGTCAGACATTGGCAGTCTCCCTGATTAAGAGAAAGGGTAGACATGGCCCCAAGCAGATTTCAACATTGATATTTCTCAGGCAACTCTGGGTGAAATAGTCCCCTGCCCCCATGTTCTGATAAGGACAGAGATTCTATGTTTCTGGAAGAAAAGATATCAGAGGCTGTGACCCTCTAGTAGGAAGAATATGGTGTTCAGGACACCAGGGTGCTGATTTCTTTTTGATTCACAACAGTTGTACTTTTTTTTCTATTGGGGTACATGTATATATTATGTAATGATCAAATAAGGCTAATTATCTTAAACTTCTCTTCTTCACGGTGAGAACACTCAAAATAATCTATTTTTTTGTATCAGAAATTGAAGCCAGAGGCTCTTAACCACTGAGTTGTACCCCAACCCTTTATATATTTTATTTATACACAGGGTCTCACTGAGCTGCTTAAGGCCTCACTAAGTTGTTTTGAACTTGCAATCCTCCTGCCTCAGTCTCCCAAGCTGCTAGGATTACAAATGTGCACCACTGCATTCAGCTAGTTTATTTTAAAATATAAAATGTAAAAAAATAAAAATAAAAAATATATAAAATGTATTATTGTAGGTTATATTCACCATGCTGTGCATTAAAACACCAGAACTTATTCCTTCTAAGTGCAACATTGTGCCTATTGGTCAAACTTTTCCCATGTCCTCTCTTACCCTTCCTAACCACTATTCTATTCTCAACTTCTATGAGATCAAGTTGTTTTTAGATTCTACTAATAGCAATATTATGTGTTATTTGTCTTTCTGTACCTGGCTTATTTTGCTTAACATAATGATATCCAGTCCCATTCTTGTTGTTGAAAATGGGTGGGATTTCATCCTTTTATAGCTAAATAGTATTTCACTGTGAATATATGCTACATTGTTTTTTTTTTAAATTAGAGCACTATATTGGTGGGACTAAAAACTGATGCAAAAACTCTGGAAAGAAGTATGAAGATTCTTCAGAAAACTTGGAAGAGAACCACCATATGACCAAGTTATTCCACTTTTCAGTTTATACCCAAAGGAATTAAAATCAGCATACTACAGTGAACAAAGCCATATTAATGTTTAACAGCACAATTCACAATAGCTAAGCTATGTGAACCTATATGCCCTTCAATAGATGAATTGATAAAGAAAACATGGTATATATACACAATGGAATATTAAAGAATGACTTTATGACATTTATCAGCAAATGGATGTGTCTGGAGACCATCATGCTAAGTGAAATAAGCCAGCCCCTAAAAGTCAAGTTTTCTCTGATAAGTGGAAGCTAACCCACAATAATAGGAGCGGGGCAGTGATGGAAAGAATAGAAGTGCAATAAATTAGACAATGAGGAATGGAGGGAAGGGAGGGGGGATAGAAAAAGGAAACATGGTTAAATGAATCTGAAATAAATCTGGCATAAATTTCCCATGTACATATTATAAAAACAACACAGTGAATCCCACCATCATGTACATCCATAAGAATGGGATCCTAATTAGAATAAGATATATTCCATGGAGCTGGGGATGGGGCTCAAGTGGTAGCGCGCTTGCCTGGCATGCGTGCGGCCCGGGTTCGATCCTCAGCACCACATACAAACGAAAATGTTGTGTCCGCTGAAAACTAAACAATAAATATTAAAATTCTCTCTCTCTCTCTCTCTCTCAAAAAGAAAATACTCAGATCTTTAAAAAAAGATATATTCCATGCTTATATAATTATATCAAAATGAATTCTGCTCTCATGTAATTAAAAAGAACCAATAAGAAAGAAAGAAAGAAAGAAAGAAAGAAAGAAAGAAAGAAAGAAAGAAAGAAAGAAAGAAAGAAAGAAAGAAAGAAGGAAGGAAATTAGAGCATCATAGTTATACATAGTAGTTGGGTTCATAGTAACAAAATCATACATGCATGAAATCTGATTTATTCTATTTCAGTCCTCAGTGTCCCCCTCTTTTCCTTTCTTCCTCCCTCCCCCTATTCTCCTTCCTCCACTCTACTACACCACATTCATTCACCGATAGTCACTTAGATTGATGCCATGTTGTGGTTATTATGATTTCATTTCCTTTAGATATATATATACTCTTCTTTAGTGTTAGATGAGTCACTTTTGACGTTTTATACTGCCTCAAAGCACTGGAGTCATACAAAAAAAATGATTAGCAATAGGAGTTCAATAAGAAAGGAATTCTTAGCAAAGGGCAAGTAACAAAATCTAAAAGGAGTTTATGTGTATTTTGAGCAAATCTACCAGTAGCTCCCTAATTATAATGCTTAACATTTACCATGTTCCAGACACTATACTTAGTGCTTTACACAAATTATCTCATTTTATCTTCAGGTAAATTATGATGTAGGAAATACTTGGTACTATCATTTTACAGATGAAAAATGAAACTCAGGTTAAGCAGCTTGCCCAGGAATACACAGATACTAAGTTGGAGTTGGATTCTAACCCATACATAATTGACTTAGGAGCTTGTCCTCTTACTTCTATATTATATAGTTTTATATTCTTGATCTGCCTATTCCCTGCTTCTTCTTTAGCTCAAAACTGAAAATGAAAGGACTAGCAAGTTTTTAGTCTCCTACCCAGTGTAGTATTTGTTCCTTGACTCTGTGCTCAGGTTAGGCATTAGTTAAGGACAGTTTCCATGTCAGGAAGTAGAACGGTATAGAAAAAGGAAGGAAATTAGAATTCACTGGGTACTTGATTTTCTTCTCATGCTGTGCTAGACAATTTTGCATGCATCCACCATCACATGCAACCCTCACAACTATTCTTACAAGATAGATGTAAGAGAATATTCAGAGAGATTAAGATACTATGCCAAAATAGAGTCACTCTATTCGTGTCTTCATACATGTACTTAAGGTGATGATTTCCATCTAATTCCACTGCCTTTCCCACTCCCATGCCCCTTCCCTTCTATTCCCTCCTTTTTGCTCTATCTAGAGCCTAATCCACCCATACTTGGTATACAATTAGAGATATAGAAATTTGTGCACTATAGGTGTAATATGATTTGCAATGCATTTTGCTGTCATGTATAACAAATTAGAACTAAAAAAATAAAATAAATACACCAAAAATACTATATTAAGGTCAGGGAGGCAAAAAACAGCCAAAGATGAGATTCAGACCTGTTCTTCTGACTCCAAATTCCACCTTTATAGCTTTAAATTTCCCAATCAATAGGCTCATGGGTGGTATGAGTAGAATGATCCAAGATGAACCATTTTCCATAGTCAACAGACATGATGTCTCATGTCCTAACAAACCAGGGGCAGCCCCTGGAGTTCTTGTTTAAGGATTTTAGCTGTATATGCCTTACTGTTGCTGTGAAATCTCCTCCTGCAGACCTGTAGGAACTGCATGGGAGTAGGCAATGCCAGAAAGTTGAGAGAATTCTTCCTTATGGGCTCACTGATGAGCCTCAGCTTCAGCCTATCTTTGTTCCCTTTCTCCTCATTTATACAGTCAAAAGTGGTGGGAAACCTGACTGGTCCCTGATTTCATATCCCCAATGTATTTCTTCCTTGGCAATGTATCCTTTGTGGAATTTTCAACAACAGCCCCCAAACATTGATAGGGTTTTCTGATTACCAAACCATCTCCTTCTCTGGTTGCATGGCCCAGTTGAGCTGCTCTTTTTTCTTTGCTGACATGCATTCTTCCCCTTGTCTTTCAAGGTCCATGACTGCTATGTGGTCATCTTCTATCTTCTGCTATACCATACCATCATGTCCCCAAGACTCTGCTTGCAACTAGTGGCTTCCAATTATGCAGTGGGTGTTCCTCAGGTTCACAATCTTTCATCTGACCTCCAAAAGCCTCATGTCATCTTGCACTATTTCTGTGATCTCCCCCAATCCAGCACCTGCTTTTTTGCCATACTAGGGATTGAACCCAGAACCTCACACATGTTAAGCAAGTGTTGATATATATACCTAGCTCTTTATTTAAAATTTTATAGCCAGGCATGGTTGTTCACACCTGTGTAATCCCAGTGATTCTGGATGGTGAGACAGGAGGATCGCAAGTTCAAGACCAGCCTCAGCAACTTAGTGAGACCCTGGGTTTGTAGCTCAGTGGTAAAGAACTCCTGGGTTCAATCCCCAATACTGAAAAATGAAAATTAAAAAAATTATTTTGAGACAGGGCCCTGTGAAGTTGCCCAGGTTGACCTCAAACTTGCAATCCTCTTTAATCAGCCTTCCATGTTACTGGAATTTCTGGTGTGCACCACCAAGTTCAACCCCAGTGCTCCTCCTGCTTTTTTGTCTTTGCCTACAATATATTTAATGTATCTGTGTCCTGACACTCACCCTTTTCTCCTATGTATGTATCTTCCTTATTATCATGAGGATCTGCTGGGCTCAGTGAGAAAAGACATTCTCTGCTTGTACTTCCCGTGTGACTGTAATCAGTCTGAACAGTGGAAGCACAATCCACATTTACCTGTACATATCTTCTCAGTGCTCACTAAGCAGGGACACAGTGAGCTCCATATTCTACCCAGGGATGATTCCCAAGCTCAACCCCAAACTGAGGAACAAATATATGAAGGAAACATTTGGGAATGTCCTCTTGAAGACTTCACAATCTCTTTCACACTCCATGCACAGATTTCTACTCTATGTCCAATGCAGCAAATGAAGGTTAGGAAGGTAGAGAAACTGGAAAGATATCTTTCACTGACCATGTCTTCAGTATTATTCTAGGAATTTTAAATAGGTTGTGCCTTGAATGCTCTTCACAAAGAGTACTTTTCACAATGTGCAAGTCAGAGATTATTAGGCTCAACTCATAGACAAGGAAATTGAGGCCCTGAGTAGTTTGGTGAGTTGTCCAAAGTCATACAGTTTATCTGTGTTGAAACTTGATTCCAATTCAGGGCTATGTGACTGAAACTCCTTTATACTACGTTACACTGCTTTATTATAAGGCACAATGCTACCCTCTTTCCTTACCCTCAGAGCCCAGGGTTTCCAAAATATTTGTCCTTCTGATAAATTTTGTCTCTTATTTATAATAGATTCAGCCTCTTAAGGCTCTCTCCTTTTACCATAACTGATGCTCTAGCTGTGGATTTGGATCATGTCTAATCAGGCCACTAAATTATTTGAACACCTGTTGTATACAGAGCCCTACACCAGAGGCAAGCATGGAGAGGAATCACATAGAAAGCTATGTTCACTACTTTGGGGCAACTTCAAAACCATTTAGGGAAGACAGAAGATCTGCCCAGAAATTAACATTTATTGAGTGCTTTCTATTTGCCAAATGCTATTTCAGAGATTCTGTTTAGTCCTCCCAAGAACTCTGTGAAGTAGTTACTATGGTTGTCCCCATTTTAAAGACAAAACTGTGATAGTTAAAAAGGGTTAAGGAACTCACTCAAGGTCACACAGTTAGAAAATGGTAAACAAAAGATTTGAATCCAGGTCTGTTTGTCCAAAGAGCTCATGTTCTTTTCACTGTGATTTATCACACCCTGGAATACTGGAATGCCTTCTAAGAGATACCAAGGAACGTAAATTTTGAGGCTGCTATTCAAGAGATGGGAACTAGAGCACACTGGGTTCATAAAAGGGCACCTAGGTAGATATAGATTATTTGAGTAAAGTCAGTAAATACTGAGAAGTGGTAGGCATGGACATGAACTATGAAGGGAATGAAGGAAACTGGAGATCAAAGGCTGACATAGAAACATAGAAGGACCTGTATACATAGAAGTCTGGTCTGTCTAGAACAAAATAGAAAGCACATTAATAACTAAAAGAGGGCTAGGGATATAGCTCAGTTGGTAGAATGCTTACCTTGCATGCACAAGGCCCTGGATTCAATCCCCAGCACAAAAAAATAAAAAAGAAAGAAAGAAAGAAAGAAAGAAAGAAAGAAAGAAAGAAAGAAAGAAAGAAAGAAAGAAAGAAAGAAAGAAAGAAAGAAAGAAAAGAAAGAGAAAGAGAAAAAAGAAAAAAAGAACTGAAAGATATTGAAGAAATGAAATGGCTGGGTAGAACTGATATCTTTAGTAACCTTCTTTAGAGGTCTCACTATCATCTCAAAAATCACCTACCACTGTATGTGGAAAATATCTAAATAACTTCTTGATTTCCCTAGTTTGGCCCAAGAAGCTTTTGGTATGACTGCTGACAGTGTGACAGGAGTCAAGTTTAATGGAGGCCAAGACCTATGGTTTTACTCTGTTCTTCCTCTGCAGTCTGCAATCTTCAGATTGGCCAGATAACCAATAAATTTGAGCTCTTGTTTACAGAAGACATCAGGAAATTACTTTCTAACTCAAATCAATGCTGAGGTAGATTTGGGCAAGGTCTAAGCAAGTGTGGCCAAGTGAAGTCACTTCACAAAGGATCTTGCTTGTCATGCCTTCCTCCTCCTTTTGAGAGGCCCCAATGCCTGCTGAACTAGAGCGAGGATTCCAACCTCTGGCCCCTCATTGTTCTATCATTGCTCACCAAACCCCAAAACTGTTCTTCTTTAGGTGACTAGAAGAAAGCTCCTAAGATGTGGTCACTCTAGAAAGACATGCTTTTCCTGGTGGATGAGGGGACTTCTAATTGTCACTGCTCTTGGTAAGTTGATGTGACCAACTTCATTTAGTATTATTTCTTGGCTCAATTATTGCCAAAATGTCTCATCCTCTAGACAAAGCCATCCTGAGAGCATCTTGACAAGGCAGGACTTGGATTTATTAATATCTCTATTATGTGTAATAATAATAATAATAATCAAACAAGACCATCTCTGACTTTTTGAGTGCCTACCATGTATCAGTTATTATACTTGATGTTTTACCCACAATTTCTTGTTTCATTTTATAAGACTCTGAAAATGAAACAAATTAACAGAAGAACAAGAAAAATAATGTCAAGTCCTTATTACTGTGAGAAGACTTTAACATGCCTCTCTCAGAAACTGGTAAGGAAGATATGCAGGAATATATAACATTGAACAACATAATTAGAGATTTTGAGTTAATGATACATGCACTCATACATACTGAATCTTGGGTTCAACAAATAAAGTTTGTATATGTTATTTTCAATTACATTTGAAACTTTTACAAAAGTAGAACAAAAGCCAAGTATCAAAGAAAGTCTCAATAAATTTAAAAATGAACAATATTATATTAATAGTTTTATCAAATGAAATACAAGAGCAGTTAATAAAAATATCCCCCAAACCCTTCATGTATTTGGACAAAAAATATTCTAAGAATAAAAAACAATGTAAATGGAAATTATAAACAACTATAACTTAATGACATGTACTATATTGTGGGTATAGCCACTATGATAAAAAAATGTGATCCATGCAATAGGAAAAAAAACAACAAAATATTAATACGTTCTTAAAAGGTTAGAAAAACTACCACGAAGCTAATCAGAAGAAAGGAAATTAATATAAAAACAGAAATTAATGAAATAGGAAGCAACAATAACAAATAGAAATGTTTAATAAGGCCAAAACCTAAATTTTTAAAGGCTAAAAATAGGCATGACTCTGATATGACTAAGTTGAAAATAATAAAGACCTGAGTAAACAACATCAGCAATGAAAATAGGGACATTTCTAAACAAATATTTCATATTTGATATTATGAAAAATTTAGTAAAATGCATGATTCTGTAGAGAAATAAAAATCACCAAAATTTTATTCAAAAAGAAATTGGAAATATGAATAGGCCATTAAATACTAAAGAAATTCAATTGGTAGCCAATGCTCTGCAACCAAAAATAAAATTCACATGTTTCTGCAAGCAAGTTTTATCAAACTTCCAAAGAATTTTTTGTTATATAAATATTCCAGAGAACAGAAAAAGTGAAAAAAAAATTGTCCAATCCAATAGAAGTCTGGTCTGTCTAGAACAAAATAGAAAGCACATTAATAACTAAAAGAGGGCTAGGGATGTGGCTCAAGCGGTAGCACACTCACCTGGCATGCGCAAGGTGCTGGGTTCGAACCGCAGCACCACATAAAAATAAAAATAAAAAAGATGTTGTGTCCACCAAAAACTAAAAAATAAATATTAAAAAAAATTGTCCAATCCATTTTATGAGGCTATTAAAACCTCTATACCAAAACCAGACAAGATTTTCAGAAAGATGAAAAATTAGAAACCACTCTCACTCTCATAGAAGTCCTAATTTTAATATTAGTAAATTGTAGAAATAATCTATGCATCTATAGACAATTACTTTTCAACACTAGCAACAAGAGCATACATTGGAGAAAGGAGACTCACTTCAATCAAATAAAATCAAAATGGGGCTGGGGATGTGGCTCAAGCGGTAACGCACTCGCTGGCATGTGCGGGGCGCTGGGTTCGATCCTCAGCACCACATAAAAATAAAGATGTTGTGTCCACCGAAAACTAAAAAATAAATTAAAAAAATCAAAATGGATCAAAGATTTATATGTAGGACCAAAATTATGAAACTGTAAGAAGAAAACATGGGGGAAATATCACAGGACATCAGGACATCAGTATAGGTAAGTAATTTTAGGTTATGACTCCCAAACCACAGGCAACAAAGGAAGAAACTGACAAATGGTATTACATCAAACTAAAAAGCTTCTGGAAAGCAAAAGAAACAATCAACAGAATGAAGAAACAGCATGCAGAATAGGAGAAAATATTACCAAACTATGCATCTGTCAAAGGATTAATTTTGAACATCAGGAGCTCAAACAACTCAATGGCCACACACACACACACACAAAAAAAAACAACAACAACAAAAAACACTGATTAAAAAAGTGACAAATGACCCAGATAGACATCTTTCAAAAGAAGATATACAAATGATCAACAAATATATGAAAAAGTATGCAACATCACAAATCATCAGAAAAATGCAAATCAAAACCATAAAGAGATATTATCTCACCCCAGTTAGAAGGGCTATTATCAAAAGGATAAAAAAAATTAATTCAGGCAAGGATGCAGAGAAAGAGGAACAAGCATAGATTGTTGGTAAGAATGTAAATTAATCCAACCATTATGGATAACAGGATCTTCCTCAAAAAAAAAAAAAAGCAGAAATACAAAGGCCATATGATCTATCAATCCACTACTGGGCATGTATCCAAAGGAAATGAAATCAGTATGTCAAAGAGATGCCTACACTTCCATATTGATTGCAGCAGTATTCACAATGGACAAGATACGGAATTAACCTAGGTGCCCATCCATGGATAAATGAATAAAGATAATGTGGTGTATATACACAATAGGATATTATCCATCCATAAAAATCAATGAAATTTTGTCATTTGCAACAACATGGATAGAACTGGAGGACATTATGTTAAGCTTAAATGTGGATTTCATAGAAACAGAGTAGAATAGTGGTTACCAGAGTTTAGGCAGGATGTGGGGGAGAATGGATGGAGAGAGGATCATTAATGATCATGAAGGTGCAGCTAGATGGGAGAAATAACGTCTAATGTTTTAAAGCACAGTAGAATAACTAATTTGACAATTAATTGCTTATTTCAAAATAGCTGATAAAGAGGACTTAAAATGTTCCCAACAGAAAGAAAAGATAAATGTTTGTGATGACAGATATGCCAATTATCTTAGTCTGGTCAATACACAGTGTGTATATGTATTGAAATGCACACTGTATCCCATAAGTCATATAATTATCATTCATCAATTAAAAGCAAAAATATATCAAAATATTAGTAAATTTAACTCAGCAAATGTGTAAAATATAGTACATTGTAATTAAACGAGCTTAATTTCAGGACTTAAAGGATAGCTAAAATTTAGAAAATCTACTACAATTCACAGCTTAAACTGATTAAAGAGAAAACAATGTGTACTGATCTTAACATATAAAGAAAAATGAATAAAATTCAACACTTCTCTATCAAAAAACCCTTGAACAAATCAATAATAGAGGGAAATATTAATTATGATAAAGGATATCTATTGAAAATCTACCATAAATATTATAATGTGGAAACTTTAGGAATATTCTCACTAGAACCATGAACCAAGAAATTATGCCTGGCTTCTAGTCCTCCAAGCTACTATTTAAGATTGTAATCACAAGGAAATTTCAATTCAATAAGATAAGGATAGGAATGAATTTAAGGACTGGAAAGAAAACACAGTTATTCAGACTACTTCGCTTGCCATGCTGGGCATTGAACCCAGGCCCTCAGTCATGCAAGACCACTGAGCTACACTCCCAGCCTCATTCACGGACTATGTGATTGGCTACATAAAAAGCTAATGGGAGTTTTCAGACAATTTAAATATTAAGAGAGTTCTTAAATATTGCTGCATAGATTTTTATGTGTTCTTTTTAGATATACAAGACAGAGTGTATTTTGACATATTATACATACTTTCTAATTAAGATCCCATTCTTATGGTTGTACACAATGTGTAGTTATTGGTTGTATATTCATCTATGAGCAAAAGAAAGTCATGTTCTATTCATTCTACTGTCTTTCCTATTCCTCTCCCCCTCCCTTCCCTTCATTCCCCTTTGTCTAATCCAGTGACCTTCTATTCTCCCCCACCCTTAATATGTGTTAGCATCCGCATATCAGAGAGAACATTTGTCATAGGAGATATTTTTTAAAAATCAATAATATTCTTCCATATAAGCAAAAAGCAATTACAAAATATAACTTTTAAAAAGTTATCACTCACTGGATAAAAGTAAAATATTGACAATATCAAGGTTGAGGATGTGGGGCAACTACTAGAACTTGCATATATACGTGACTGGCGGGAATATAAAATGGTAGGGCCACTTTGTGATACAGTTTGGCAATAACTTATATAGTTAAACATTCACTTATAGTAAAACCTAGAAACTGACCAAAGAGATATGAAAACATGCCCACACAAAGTCTTGCCATGTGAATGTCCATAGTGGCTTTATTCATTAAAGGCAAAACCTGTAAACAATCATGAAGTGGTATGTGAATAAACAAACTGTGGAATATCCATACAATAGAATATTCCTTTGAAATAAAAAGGGAAATTTTCATACAAACAAACCAAGGATGAATCGCAAAAACATGCTAGGTAAAAGAAGCCAGGCACAAAGGACTATATACTATATTGTTCTATTTATATGAAATTCTAAAAAAAAAAAAGGCCAATTGTTGGCACAGGAAACATATCAGTGAGTAGGAGGAAGACACTGATAGAATTCCAGATAGACTTTGGACTTTAAAACTCAGTCAAAGGGCATGAAAGATTTTTTTGGATGTGATGGAAATGTTCTACATCTTGACTGTAAGTGATGATTATACAGTTTCGTATATATTTGCCAAAATTCATAGCATTACAATGGTGAATTTTATTGTTTGTAAATTATAACTCAATAAAGCTGGTTAAAATAAAGTTGCCATTCATAACAACAAGTGACACTATTAAGTAACTAATTTCAAATCTAAGAAAAAATGCTCATGATATATATGGAAATAGTATTTATGGCAGTATGGAAGGGCATAAAGGAAAACCTCAACAAAGGGAAATATATGTACAATTTTCATAAGGCTTAAATCTTCCTATATATGAAGATGTCAACTGTCCCAAAAATTAATCTGTAATTCAATGCAGTTCCAGATAATATTTCAACGAAGTGTTTCATGAACCTTGACAAGCTGATTCCAATTTTATACGAAAAATTAAAAGATCAGGAATATTCAAGACAATTATGAAGAAGAACCAGCAGGAAGAACTAGTCCTGATATCAAGATTTTTAAAAGTAATTTATGAAAGCAAGAGGTCAGTAAGAAAGAAAAAAGTTCCAGACACAAACCTGAGAACATAAGGAACCCTGGTATATGAAAAGACTGTCATTGTAAATCATGAGAGGAAAGAAATGATTGTTTAATAAATAGTGTAGGAAAAACAGATTATTTGTATTGGAACAAATAAAATTAGATTTCTATATTGTATCATATACAGAAATAAATTCCAGATAGATTTTTAAAACTCAGTGCTAAAAATGACTCAAGATTTAAAAGAATATCTTTTTTTTTTTTAAGAGAGAGTGAGAGAGGAGAGAGAGAGTGAGAGAGAGAGAGAGAATTTTTAACATTTATTTTTTAGTTCTCGGCGGACACAACATCTCTGTTGGTATGTGGTGCTGAGGATCGAACCCGGGCCGCACGCATGCCAGGCGAGCGCGCTACCGCTTGAGCCACATACCCAGCCCCTAAAAGAATATCTTTACAATATTAGGGTAGAAAAAACTTTCTTGAAAAAGATACAAAAATGACAAATTGTAAAGGATTGAACAATTTGATCACATCAAAGGATAAAAGCCTCTAGTATTCTATTTTGTAAAATACCACACTAAACAAAGTCAATAGGCAAGTGACTTGAAGTAAATATTCCCAGCAAATAAATAACCGTCAAATAATGACTACATAAAGAATTACATTCAGGGGCTGGGGATGTGGCTCAAGCGGTAGCGCACTCACCTAACATGCGTTTGGTCGGGGTTCGATCCTCAGCACCACATACAAACAAAGATGTTATGTCCACTGAAAACTAAAAAATAAATATTAAAATATATTTTTAGGGGCTGGGGATGTGGCTCAAGCGGTAACGCGCTCGCCTGGCATGTGTGCGGCCCGGGTTCGATCCTCAGCACCACATACCAACAAAAATGTTGTGTCCGCCGAGAACTAAGAAAAAATAAATAAATGTTAAAATTCTCTCTCTCTCTCTCTCTCTCTCTCTCTCTCTCTCTCTCTCTCTCTCTCTCCCCCCCCCCTCACTCTCTCTTTAAAAAAAAAAAGAATTACATTCAGTTTTAAAATATCCAAATTAACTATAGGCAAAATATTAATGGACAATGCACTGAAGAGAAAAACCTGAGTGACTAGTAAATGGATGGGAACATGCTTTTCCTCATTAATAATCAGAGAAATGCAAATTAAATTAACATAGTGATACTATTTCATACCCATCAGATTACCCCAAATACAAACATCTGCTAATACCACATGCCAAAAAGAATGTGAGGAAACAACTGTTATACACTGCTTCTGGGAATGTGAGTTTATACAACCAGTTTAGAGAACATTTGGCAGTTCTTAGTAAAAATGAAAATATGTATATACACTGAGTCAGCAATTCAATGCCTAGGTGCCTTATGGAAATTCTAGAAACGTATGGAAGCATATTCATTGCAACACTTGTAATGCTAAAATATATTGACATAAATGTCCATTCTTTTTGTAGCTTTCCCCTATGTTTCAGATTTTCAATTTATTTTGTTTCAGTTTATAAGAATTTCTCACTCTTTCATTAATTCATCCAGTGCAACTTCAAAGCAGTGATTTGAAAAAAAATTACAATTGTAGGACTCATTTTAACAAGGAAGCTATAAGGTAAAGCAAATGAAACAGCAGTATTAAGTATAATGAGGAGCAAGGTAAATTAACAATGAATGACTGAGAATCATATATACCAACAGGAACTGTTCTGAAAACACAAATGAGAATTAGGAAAATGAATCAAGTTGCAAAATGTTATGATGCCAGTTGTGTAAAATTTAAAACATATGTAATGTTGCCATATATTATTTATGGATACATTCATAAGTAGTAGAAGGATAAAACATGAATATGTAGGACCCATAATTAGGATAGTGGTTGTCCTTGTGACTCAAGAGAAATGAGATTGGGGGGAAAAAGAATTTTTTCTGTACCGACAACATTTTATTTCTTAGAGAATCAGCTTTGTAGCAAAAATAAATAAATAAAGCCTCATCCACATACTAGGACACTATGCAAATGTTAAAATGAATGAGATTGATCTATGTATTCAGATACAGAAAGATCTCCAACATACATTAAATTTTAAAACTCCATAAAAGTATTATATATTGTGTGATCACTTTTTTGTAAATATGAAAAAAAATGTAAATGTATAAAGCCTGTTAAGAGCATACAGAATTTCTTAAGGCACCCACAATACACTGCTTAGAGTAGTTGCCTCTGGGAAGAGATTGGAGGTCTGGGATTGAAGAGAGTCTTAGTTATACTGTTTTAATTATTCACCATGTGCAAATTATGTATTGTTCATTAAATTTAGTTTTTGAAAAATTCATAAACTTAGAATTAAAGACCTGGCACCTCCTGTGATCTTTAGATTAGTATTCCTTTTGTATAGGAGATTATGTGATGTTTATTGAATTTTCTTTTAATCAAACTTCCTACTGAGCCTTAGTGACCAGTAAGTTGACAACGAGGAAAAGAGAGTCACTGTGGTGAGCTGTCCAGCTGAAAGATTTTTTCATTTCCTTCAAGGTCAAGAGCTCTATCTATATCCTTGTATTTCCCACATATCAACTAAAGAGCCTTGATCTGTTAGTGAATTATATCTATATTCCTCAAGTTGTTCATTCATTTACTCATGTGACAAAATGTTATTAGAGAACCACTGTAGTTTACTGCAAGCATGAAGCATTTCAAGTTTTCTCTTTATAAGGATTTGTCTTGGATGGCCAGAGATTTGGGACTAGTATTTCTACAGGAAATATGAGTTGACATCTAATAACCAAGTCACACTTTAGGGTTACCCATATGTTAGGGAATACACAGGAAAAAATACAATTCCTTCTTCTTACAGAATTACTCAAAAGTTTAGTGATAATGAGAGGAGAAAATCATCTTAGTGATAATTATAATAATATTGCTACTGCCTGAAATCATTGCCTCCTCTTCTTTTCCAGTGGCTACCATTCTCTCTTAGATTGAATTGACAGCTTCCTCACTGGACTTTCATTAGATATTGCTTATTTGCATAGCCACCAAAGTTTATAGTTTTTAAAAATACAAACACAACCATGCCTTTTCCCTATTCAAAACCCTTTATGATTCCTCATTAAGCTCAGGAAAAAAGTTCATACTCCTTAGGTTAATGCGCATAGCCATCCATCACCTGGTGTCTACTTATTGCTCCAGTCTCCTCTCCTGTTTCTCCTTAGTATCACAGGCTATCCCCTCTGACTGAGACTTTTTCTACATCCTTGTTGGCTTGACAGACTCCTATCCCCCCTTCAAAACCCAAGACATTATAAAGTTTTCATTCTGGAAAAAAATGCAGATAGCAGGTCCTCCAATAGACCTTCAGTGTTCCTACCTCCTGCAAACTGATCCTCCAGTTCCCTTCTCCACGTTACACAAATTTGTGTTGTTGGCATTTAGCATGCTGCAATTTGATTGCTTTGTTTACATGTCTTTCACTTCTGGTGGACATTGAGGTCCTAAGTCATGCACTCAGGTTTCCAGACTTTCTTCCCATTCGTATCTCCAGCTTTTAGAGTATTGCTGGACACAGAGGAAGAATCTGATATTGTCTGTGCAATTTACAACTGAATGGTGACAAGGATAATGCCCTGGGATAACAGAGGCAATGGCTATATCTCTGTGAGTTCTCTATTTTATGTGATGCTCACACAGCTTTAAAGAATGCTCATATAGTCATCAAATAGAGGAGAGGTCTCACTTAGTGCTATACAGAGGGGGTTTCACTCCCCAGCCATTTCTTTCTGTAGAGCCTGGAAAGCTATAAAAGCATACAAAATCTACAGCAAGGAAACTTACCCAGAAGCCATCTGCAAGCTATCCACCAAGGATGGAAAAATTACAAGGTAACTGATTTGAAAAACTGCCTCTGACAACTTGTGTAAGAGGACTTTTGATTTGATTATAAAATCAAACCATAACAGTTGTGCTTTTAATTAGGATATGGAATTCACTTAAGGTTGACTGAAAATTTGGGGGGAAAGGGATTTGGATATTTTCAGGCTATATTTAATAATATAAAAAGGTAAGAGTTCTACTTCCAGTTATAAGGGCCCAAGCCTCCTTGAACTTTATAACTATCCTCAACTTCCAAGATCACCAATATCTTTCAGATGCTTCTTAAATGTGCTTCCTATTTAATAAAGGTGTTTCCCACACAATATTACATTATGTCCCACAGCAACCATGTGAAGTCAGCAGGACAGGGATTCAAAGTAGGAAAAACTGGGACTAAGAGAGGGTAAGGGAAGCTGTATTACACAGGCACTGGAAGCTACAGATCTAAAATCTAGATTTTTCTCACTAGTTTCCACACTTTTCCCATTGTACCCTCCCCAAACTGTTGCTTGGTACTTTCAGCAGCCTCTGGAGGCTGGCCTAGATGGATTGGGGCTCTGACCCATGTGACATGTCAGATACTCCAATATCCAATTTCACACCATTAGTCAGCAGACACTGAATGGAAGTTCAGGATGTCATGAGAATCCAACATCGATCTCTCAATTAAAAAGCAAAGCTCCCCTGGGAGCCAAACTTAAAGATAATTGGTTTTCTTATTTGAACCGTGTCTACCAGTCCCTGCTTGCTGAAGGTTGTTGGAGTGTTTAAAAGATAGATACGTTGGCAAGCATTATGCTCTTTCTAAACCCCAAGGAGGTCACTGCAGGAGCTAAAAATGCTTTGGCTACACCACCTGAAAACTAAGTGTCTTTAGGTGACATACTCTTAGTTCTTCCTTTTGGAAACCTTATGTGCTTCAGGGAAGTTAGAGGAGGGAAAAGTGTAATTGTGTAGATAGAAAAGGAAAGGTGGGAAAGCTATGATTCCCAAGGTTCTGTATGATCTTTTTAAAGGATGTATTATGTGTCTGCCATGCTGTTACTGGATCTACTCCTGGTCAGACAACACAGTAGTGGTACAGCAAACCAGCTACCTGTCATAGCAACCCACTTCAGACTCTGCCAAATATTGTGGGCTCCACAAATATAGATGGAACAAGAAGACAGGCTCTGAGGAAGCAAAGTGAACATCTCTGCCAAGGCCTCATCGTAGTCATCTAAGGATGGCTTATGTCTCCAAACTCAAGTGGAAGGAAAAAGAAGAGGTAATTATCTTCATAATCACTGTCCACTTTTACCCTCTTCCTTCTCTTATAACGGATGACATTTCATTCCTTCCTGAAGATAATGCCTCCAATTGTGTATTTCTCCATCTTATTCCTTCCAACCTCCTTGGTGATCTTTGCTCTATCACTCATTCTCTTGCATGTCTTTCTTTTCTCTGGAGTTAGACACTTTGCCTAGACTCTTAGTTTAGTTTCTCCTTTACTAAAAAGCAAGAAGTGAGAATAAAAAATTTCCCTCTGTCCTCTCTTCTATCCTTAGCTTTGTGGCTGTCTGTCTCCCTCCTTTGCTTTACCAACAACCTTCTTGAAATCATAATCAAGATTTATTGTTTTTCCTTTCATCTCCTTACCTTATTGCACTCAGGATCCCTACCCAAGCACTCTCATATGCATGGCACCTTCTTTACTAGTAATTCTAATGGCTCCACTTCTTCCTTGGACTCTGTGACATAATTCTCTTTGTTTCTCTCATTTCTGTGAGTCACTTTTTTTCAATCCTTTTCTCCGAAACTATGTGTGCTACTACCTTTTCTGTGCTCAGTCCCCTACTCATTTAGCTCAAAAGTCCTTCCAAAACTAATGGTCAGCATGGGTGTCAGGTTACTAGACTTTTTTTTTGCACATTATTCTTTCTCTCTATTCTTCTCCTAAGAAGATTCTAGTTTTTCTGGACATCTACCAAAGGTCTGAAACAATACTATATCAAATACAGTTTATTTCATTCTACCCTCCAAACTTGTTTTTCCTAAAGCAGATTCTCATAAATCTACCTCAGTTTCTTACATCATACTCAAATGATGGCAACCACACATGGTTCCTATTATCCAGTTACCTGACCAAAAATCCATAATATAATTATTATCTTGCAAGTTCACATTTACATCAACACCAATAAGAATAACTTTTTTTTTCCTCCAGGAAGAAGGGTCATAATTGAAATACAAGCACTATGTGGTAGTAGTACCATCATAGTTCTGTTTTCTCATCTGTAAATCCAATGAGACAAGTCAAAGACCTATTCCCAAATACTTCACAAGATAGTTGAGAAGATTAAAAATAGTAACGGATTTCAAAGTTCTTCAAAAGGTATTGTGCTCCAGGCATGTAAATTACTAAACAGAAGGTAAGCCTTTTTTTCGTGTACTTCCATAGTATACATTAAGATCCTTTCTTGTTCAGAGCACTGAACAGAGATGAGAGCAAGAAAAAGAAGAGCATGCTATAATGGAAGTAGTGAGGACCGGAAGTAAAATCTTAGTGTTAGTTACTGCTCTATTACTAATAGACCCCAGATCCTAAGGAAGACACTTTACCTGTCTGGATCATCTTTTCAGTTAGAAAATTAAAGCATTGGTCAAATGACATTTTAGAAGTTCTTCGTATCTTCAGCATCCCCTGACTTGATAATCAGTGGAAGGCAGTGAGAGGAACTTAACATTTACCATGTAATTCTTCACTCTAACTTTTAAAAAGTATACCACAATTTTCATGCCCCTCTTTCCTTCCACTGTTTTGCCTTGGCAAATGCCAAACCTGATTTAAACTAACTGTCTACTCTGTCCTGGTAGCTAAACATTGTCAAAGAATATCACATAAGAAAAAGAGTCTAATTGTGCCTTCTTAAATTCATGATCTCAAACATCAAATTGCCACTACTCAATACTGACTGGAAAACACAGTATTTATTCTAGTAGGCTGTAGCTCATTCACTGCCAGATGTGAATATTTTATAGCTTTTCCTTGGCTCTCAAACCTCCAACATCTCCTTCCCTATCTTTACTCTTAGGTGATGACCTTTTCTCACACATCATTGAAAAAACAGAAGCCATAGATACAAACTCAGTCATCTTCCTAAGATCACATATAGCAACTTAACTACAACTGGAACAATTTCCTGAACTTCTACCTGCTAAAAAATGAGTGTTCCTGCCCTTATCATAGGTTAAACCCTCTTCCTGTGTTCTATATCCTATCCCCTCTCAGCTTCTAAAAGATTTTAATCCCAAAATTAGCTCCTTGTTTACTTACATGTCATCAGTATCCATGCTGGATCATTCTCATCAGCTTTGAAAAGGTAGGGTCAATGCTCATCACTCTTCGGTTACAACCCCATTTCTCTGCTTCTCTTCAGTCTCCATTAGCCCAATTGAATTGATTATCCATGTAACCAAATATGTCAGACCATTCTCTGTCTTGATCTTACAACAGTGTTTAACATAATCAACATATTTCTCTTGAAATTTGGATTCCTTTATTCCAGTTCCTCCTGGTTTTTGATCCTACCTCACTGATTCCTCCTTTTCAATCTCCTATTCTGGTTTCTTCTTCTCCATTAGGACTAAAAGAAAGAGGGGGGCCAAGTTCAGTGTAGGGCATTCTTCTATATCTATAATCTCTCTGTAGGTCACCTCATTCATTCCCATGTCTTTAAATGTTATGTATATTCACATAAATTCTAAATTTATAGTCCAATGAACTCCTCTCTTTTGAGCTATATACTCAGAAACCCCCAAACTCACAAACTCACAAATTGCCTCTCTACTTTCTCCACTTCATACAAATTGAACTTCACACAAATTGAACTTTTGAGTCCCCTAATCTTTTCCTTCCCACAATCTTCACCATCTAAATCAATGCACCAGTTACTGAAGCCAGAAACTCAAGAGTCATCTCCAATAATTCAGTTTTCATTACTTCTAATATGTGTATGTCAGTAAGTCCTGGTGTTTCTACCTCCCAAGTACATCTTGAATTTGTCTTCTCTCCATCTTTTGTGTAACCATTTTATTCAGATATTCTATTATCTCTCACTTGGTACTCTGAAATATTCTTTTATTTCTCTCACTTTGTCCTTAAGTTGTCCTTCTATGTATTACATAACATCAAAGGCAACTTTTAAACTGTAAATGGGATTACACTGCTGCTTAACACCATCCAGTGGAATTACACAGTATTTAAAAACATAAATTCCTGAATGATCTGACCTGTCTTCTTCCTTCCTTTCTTTTCTCTTCCTCTTCTTCCTTTTTTCCTTCTCATCTTCCTCTTCCTCCTCCTTTTTTCCCTTCTCCTCTTCCTCTTCCTCCTCCTCCTCTTCCTCCTTTCCTTCTGTCCTTTCTTTTTTTCTCCCTCCTTCTTTCTTCTCTCCCTTTTTCTTTCCTCCTTCTCTCTTCCTGTTTTTCTCCTTGTGTTCCTTTTATCCTTCCCCCTCTTTTCTCCCCCTCTTCCTTGTTCTTTCTATATCTCTGTCACTGTGTCTCTGTTTCTGAGTGTTCTTTCTCTCTTTTTCTCTTTCCCTCCCTCCTTCCCACTTTTCCTCCCTTAGTTTTCTAAAACTCAGTCCTTCCTTACACCAATCCTTACTCCCTCTACCTGAAATGTTCTCCCTTTCTCACACTCTTTACGATTGCTAGTTTACTCTTGCACTGCTGTATTGTGCCTCTTCTATTATTTAATGAACTTGCTGTCACATAAGTTTTAAGGACTAGACATACTTTGTCATGATGAAACACAATATATAATTTAATGGGTATGGAATTTCTAAAACAGGAAACAAAATTGATCACAGATCTTATGCAATTTACACATAGATGGCTAGGGATATTCATTGTTGATGATAATATCAGCAGCAACAGCAGAGGAAACCAGAGTCAGATCTCCAAGAATTGAACACTTCTTCCTATTTTTATATATTAAAAACTGCATATTTATGTGTCATAGTCACAATTTCAAGAACCTATACATTCTAAATATGGTGAGATAATTAAAGTCATAGATTAACTTTCCAAATGGCTCCTGGGAGTCTATGGTCAAATATATTAATTAAGTTTAAGAATCTTGCATGTCTACAGAGAAGCCAATTATGCTTGATATGTATAAAGTCTCTTGTTTGATTTTTTCTAAAAATATTATTTGATATTCTTTAAATTTTTACTTATGTATTTATTTTAGATCCAAATCATGGCCAGCAGTACAGAAGAAAATACAACTCAAATTTCAGAAATTATCCTTTTGGGTTTTGGGGATCTCCATGGATTTCAGTTTCTTCTTTTTGGGATATTTCTGACCATTTATGTGATGACTCTCATAGGCAATATGGTGATCCTAACTGTGGTGTCAGCTGATTGCTCCCTTCATACACCCATGTATTTCTTTCTTGTCCACTTCTCCTTCCTAGAGATTGGCTATACTACTACCATTGAGCCCATAATGTTGAGGACATTGCTGTCAGCTCATGTGCCTATTTCCTTCCCAGCCTGTGCTTGCCAGTTTTATTTTTTTGCTTCCCTCGTTGCCACAGAATGTTTCTTCCTGGCTGTAATGTCTTATGATCGCTATATAGCCATCTGTAACCCACTGCACTACTCCAGCATCATGGACTTCTGGGGTTGCTTACATCTAGCTGCTGCCTCTTGGCTGGCTGGATTTCTGGCGCCCATCCTTCTCATGGTCCTCATTTTTCGTTTAACATTCTGTTCTGCTAATGAGATTGACCACTTCTTCTGTGATTTGAAGCCCATCATGAAACTTGCCTGCACTGATACTCAGGTAGCTGAGATGACCTCTTTTATATGCACCTCTCTATTTGCCCTTGGCCCTTTCCTGCTGACCCTGGCTTCCTATATTCACATTATTTCCACTATTCTGAGGATTCCTTCTGCCACAGGGAAGCAGCAGGCTTTCTCTACCTGTTCTTCACACCTAACAGTGGTCAGTCTCTATTACGGGACACTGGGCATT